>NC_062554.1:134231639-134885984 GCF_016906955.1 Phacochoerus africanus | reverse complement strand
ATCATCCAAGGATGGATGTTAGTTCTTTTTGTGATGATCTGTGTTTTTCAGTTCCCTCACCAAGTGAGATAGTTTGGTACAGCTATTACAAATCCTAACTAAAAGTCAGATGAAATATGGCTATTTTGTGCTGAGGCAAATTAAGAAGCTCTTTGTAGAGGAAAAGCATGCAGCAGTCCTTATAAAAACAGAGAGCTTCAACCCTGGAAGGTGAGAAAGGGATGGTTGTAGGACTACGATGATGCAATAGGAAGAACCGGCTATGTGTCTGAAAGAGGTTTGGGAAACCCATCCTTTCCAGGATGAAACAGAAGCCCAGGAAGGTGAAGTTACTTTCCCGATGGCCATGCTCCACCAGGGGTAAAGTATGGGCCCGCAATCTCTGCCCGTATCGTCCCGTGCTGCATTTCGCTAGTCCTTACTGAACCCTGCAGGAGGGTCTGGGTTAGATTAAAGCACTGAAAACGGGCTGATGGAGGCAGAGTCTGGCCTATTCATAAAGGGAAATGAAAAAGACAGAGTAGAAAACCTTAGGGATCAATTTGTACTGAGGATGGAAAAAACCAGAGTAACCAGACCGTGAACCTCAACTTCTAGTCAACCTGATGATTCTTGAGACCCTAAGCAGCTCCAGGCAGCACCCCGCCATCTCCACCCCATCATTCCAACTCCCTCTGCACCCACCCTCTGGGGAGGCGACCTTGGCCTCCTTCGCAGATTTAAAACATCCCGCCGATCATGCTGGAGGAAATAGAGCAGGTCAGGGCTCTCTGAAGCTTGGCATCATGCTCTTATTTGCCCAATTAAAAAAAATAGAGTATTTGTCTTTATCCTCCAGAGTATTTTCATTTTACAAATCATGCATGGGCCATTTTAGAAAAGAGAGTTTCAAAAAGGAAAAAAATCCATCTGCTGTTTTCAATTTTGCTACCTGGAGGTGATCACGGCTAATTAATGTTAATGACCATTTTCACCAACTTCTTCCTATGGTGATCTGTGTTTCAGGTATGGGGTTACACGTGTCTACGTGGGTATGTGTGTGTGTATATCACATATACATATCATATAGATAGGTACCAGGAGAGATTATATGTGTATGTATTTTTCTAGTCTTTAGGTAACGCCTATTACATTTTTTGCCACTATTAATCCATGTAAACCTCACTTACATGGTTTCTACCATATTCTGCTCTCTACCGAATTACTGATCATTTCATGGGAACTCCTGGACTCACTTCAATAACTGTGAGGTCAACATATTGCTAAATATCTTGCACCTGAGTATGTAATTAAGATAAATACACTTAACAATGGGAAGAACCATCAAACTGCGTCCCTTGGGGAAGAACTATGAGGGCAGAGAGGTGTTAGTTTCCTCAGGCTGCCATAAAAGATTACAAGGAAGGTTGGCTTACAACAACAGAGATTTAGTCTCTGTTGGTTCTGGAGGCTAGACGCTTGAAATCAAGGTGCAGAGGGTTGGTTTCTTCTGGAGCGTCTGGACAGAATCTGTTCCATGCTTCCACCCTTCTATCCAGGTGCTTCTGGCAGTCCTTGGCATCTCTGGCTTCTGGATGCTTCACAGTCTCTACCCTCCTGTGGCCTTCTTCCTATAATCTTTCTTTTCTCGTCTGATAAGGATGCCACCCTCATCCATAGGATCTTATCTCAACTTTACTAAGTATTTCCACAGTGATCCTATTTCCAAATAAAGGCACATTCTGTGTTTCCTGGTGGACAAGAGTTTGGAGAAGACACTCTTCAACCCACACCCACTGGTGGAAGGGCTGGAACGACACCTCTCCATCCAGCAAGAAGAGAAAATCAGTAGCATTTGGCAAACGAGGTCCCATTGGCCAGACTTGGTCCACTGCCTATTTTTGGAGACTCAGCCACACTTATTAGTTCATCGATTATTTGTGGCTTCAGAGTTGAGGAATTGTGGCAGAGACCTTTAGACCTGCGGATCCTAAACTATTTGTCATCTGGTACTCTGCAGAAAAACTTAGCCAACTCCCGACTCCAGGGATGCAAGACGGATGATTGGCAGGATATCTCGCCCCATTTGCCTGTCTGAGTCTTGCTAAAACCAGAGGAATTGCGACAGATGAAGAGATCGTAAACGCAACCAAGCGGCACTGCTTTTCCTAATCACAGCTGCCGTGCTGCTGTGGTTTTTACTGAAGCGGGTCAATACGGCTTCGGGCAGTCACTGCACAGCCCCTGACATGGGGAGGTGCACTTCTCGGTCCACACCAGCAGAGCTGATCCAAAGCAGGTTGACGTCCTGCGGGAAACTCAGTGGCATACATTTACTTGCCACCTTAAGGCGGTACTAACTACCCAGAACTCTGCCAGAAAACGGTCTTTAAGAATCATCTTGCTTTCTTGCTATCCTGTAAAGCTCCGTATTACTGCACTACACTAATGAAATCATGTGAGTGGGACATGGTGTGTAAGAGGTGGTGAAGCACCATCAGCAACCTAGTAAGACACACACATCCCACAGGGTGGGGAAACCACCCAAGGATTCACAGACCTGACATACTGGTGACGTCTGGGGTGGAGGGTGGGCAGCAATGGTCTCTCTATATAAAACAAAGAAAAATGTAAGAAACGTTGTACCTCGTGCAATAGAGAGAATATCAGTGCAAGTCTCTAGATTTCTGATGAAAGGTCATGTCTTCCACAGCAACAATAAATAACTTTCTGTACCATCGGATTAATGCCTAGTCCACTGTTAGATCCTAGCAGAGGCTGAACACTTGACCCTGGGCTACTGTGTGTTTGTGTGGCTAGACCTGTCCAGTAAAAGCTGAGTAGTTTCAGATTCACCCAATCACATGACTGGATATGCTTAAATGTAAACAATACAAATTATACACGTTCAGGTTTAAGGACCAGCGACTCAAAGCCTATGATGAGATGGTGCCCTTGGGTCCACAGGAAACCTAAGAACAGTGCGTCCAAACTCCTGGATCTCCCTCTCATTTTTAACTAACAACTCTTTCTTGGAAGTACAGTCCCTAACACCAACTGACAAAGGAGAAAGAACTAGGATCAGGGCCACAAACGGGTTTGCATGACATTGTAGAGTTGGCCCAAACAGGGATTGCTGCCACACGTGGGGGTGTGGTGTGAGGTGGGAAAGCAAAGTCCTCCCAGTCTGGAAACTCCCAGTCTGGAAACATGATACTGTGTCCCTAATAGCGGGAGACACAGGCCCAGGAGCTAAGGAATGGAAAGAAGACGGCCTCCTTTTGCCATCGCTTTCAGTGCCCTGCCTTAGGGATTCCAGCTCTCCAAACCTTAGGTCCACACAGATGAGGAGTCCTGATTCCCAGGAAGTGTCCTCTGTCAACAGGGCAGGTTGTTGCAATTGCACTTGGGTTCTTCTTGCCAGTGGAGTTGTGAGGGCAACTAGTCTGACCACCATAGGTGGCCTGGGTTACTATTATACAGCAGCATCCAAAAGTATGCCTAGAAGCCAGGCATCCCAGGAAATCCTTTAGCATTTCCTTCTGAATGATAACAGGATCTTTTTTCTTTTTTTTTTTTTAGAGCAGAAAGCCTCAAAGAGGGAAGGCAACTGTGGGTTCAGTTCCTTCCTCTCCTGACTAGCAACCCAGAGTGGATAGACTACTGGTCAAGGTCAAAACGAGTGAAGTATAGAGTGGGTGTTAGAGGGAGAAATGTGAAAAACTTCCTCTGAGACTCACCACCAGCTGCAGCAATGGGGATGCAGCTTGTTCAGTTGACCCGGTTGTGTCCAGTACTTGCAGAGATTGTGGCAATCTTCGAGTGGCTCTGCAGGGGGCTGGACTTGCATCTCCTGCTGTACACACATTCCAGAGCTCCTCCATTCATAGCAGGTGTGCAAAGTCATTGCAGTGTTCCCTGGGGGCCAGACCTGCGCGATCCTAAACTGTGTGTGTGTCTAACG
Organism: Phacochoerus africanus; assembly: GCF_016906955.1. Lineage (NCBI taxonomy): Eukaryota > Metazoa > Chordata > Mammalia > Artiodactyla > Suidae > Phacochoerus > Phacochoerus africanus. The sequence goes on along the minus strand of NC_062554.1, from coordinate 134,882,041 downwards.
TGATAAAACGGAGATGGGAGACAATGCAGAGGTCCTTTCTCCTCTGCCCAGAAAACAGTCCTGAGCTGCCTCTCACACAGCCAGCTCATCAGTGATGCACACAGCAGGAAACTTCACAACTGCCAGAGTCTTTCTCAGAGTCTGTGTTTGGGTTTTTTTCCCCCCCGTCCCTCACTCTTGTCTCCAGGAAATACTTAATTTCCAAATTAAGTATCACACATAAGTCCTTGTCTCAGATTCTGTTTTTCAGGGAACATGGCCTGATAAAATGTCAGCAATTTACTGTTACATGAAACAAGCCAAGCTTTATAATATTACACAGCATATTTCCACTATGGAGAAATAGCTAGATATAGACATACACAAACACACACACACACACACACACACACACACAGTCAGAGAGCCATAGATACACACACAGTGGTAATAGAAAGAGTGGCTCTCAAATTTTATATTAAAATGCTAGGTTTTTTTTCCCCAAAGAGGATAGGCTGGTTCATGAGTATTTACAAAATTTTAAACACGCCTGTGTAGTTAGAATACTTTGGGAAAACGGATGCATTTCTTGGTAAATTAGAATAAAGAAAAAACATATATGCCTTAGGTTTCTAAGGATGAAAGCGAATAGATTGAGTAGACATTATCATTTCAATTCATGTTAATAAATATTTAAATGCATGAATTGAAATATCCTTAATTCAAAGATGAGATGATGCGAGAAAGTCTATTTCTTTCTCTTGGGAACTGAGCTAAAATTGTATAATTATTCTTTGATTTTTTTGCCTCATGATAACCCTGTGGCATAAGTGTCATAAATCCTTTTTACAGATAATGAAATTGTAAATAAGAAAGGTGAGCTAAACTGGCCAGCGGGCAGAGCCAAGCTTGAGATCTGTTTCTGCTGGAAAGTCTATGTCCTTCTGCCCCAGAGCCTCATGGGTCCAGCTGGAGGGTGAAACGTCTACATCTCGGGCCATAATGGTTTAATCTCATGAGGCTGGGAGCTGGCATGGAAGGCCCCACAATCCGAGAGCAACTCTGGGAGTTAGGATTTGTGGTTTAGTCCTCTGGGTTTTCACAATGAGCTTTGTGACCCTGAGCAATACAGACAACCAACCAGCTGTGGCTTCCTCACCTGTGAAATGAGGTGTTTGACCTAGATTTTCTCTTCGTTGAAAACCTTGTAGCTCCAAAACGATATGATTCCGTGGATAAAAGCAACGCGGTCACACAGCTTCTAAATGGTGAGTGGAGGAGGTGAAAAACAGCTGTTCAGAGTTCATCAGAGATGGCTCAGATGTGCCTCGTGCATCCTTTTCCGCCTTGATAAGGAAAGGAAGTTGAGTCATGCGCCTAAGCATGCAGAAAGAAATCTGAAAAGCCCTGAAAATCAAATCAAATTAAACTGAATGGTGAAATAAAGAGAAAAGTTCCTCTGAGCTTTAGCCAAAATTAAGAGAGATGTGGAAGAAACAAGACCATCAGACAAGATAAACTGCTTTGGGCATTTTTAACCACCTCAATTCTATTGTTGCTCTTCTTCAACAACCTTGGACTGTTGTTGCCCTTACGTGCAACTGAAACACCAAAATCAGAATTAAAATGGTCTTTAAAGTCCCAAGGGAACAGATTAATTCTTCTTTTTCCTTTTGCCTTTATACTTTAAAGGATGAGAGCCATTTTCTGATTCTTCCTCAGTGGGCGGGTATGTGTAATAAACTAGAGAGTGGAAGAATTAGGAATACTCTCCAATGAATTCCTAAGGCCAGATGGAGAGGCCAGCCTGGTTCCTGTGTGACTGTCCTTGACTCATTTTGCTCTTCGCGTCATTTCCAAGACTTCCCCTCCTTGGCATATGCCAGCCTTCAGAGCTTGCTCTGCAGAGGCTGGACTTCAGTATAACTTCATGTCTCTTCCCAAGAGTTACTGGGCACAAATTTTAAAGAAGGAAGTGGACCTTTGAGTAATCATCTTTTCAAAAACGGATTGAGGACACATTTAATTAATATCGATTTGTGTTGCACAAGAATAATAAAAAAAAGCACTGATTAATTAATTTAACAGACATGTTGGAATCTACTGTCTCCTAGGAACGGAGAAGAAACTCTGAGAAGAAAAAATAACTTTCTTGTCATCAATCTTTCTAATTTTAGCCAGAGGAACATATACACAACAATTAACCACCATAAAACACAATGAGAAATGTGCCTCGGGGAAGGTGTTAATGAGGCAGAAATGTGTACCTGTTTTTTCAACTTGAGGTGATGGATTTAAATTCTCCCATTCTGCTCCAGAGCAGAGGAGTGGCCCAACCCACTTGCAAAACACCGATATGGAAATATTGTTTGCAGAACAGCAAAGAGAACCCAGGAAACTGGAGAGGGGTAGATTGGGTGTCAAGATGTCAAGACTGTCTGGTAAACTGAGCTCTGATCGTCCAAAAGTTTTATTTGTCAAATCAAGGAGTTTGGGCTTTTCTTCAGAGTTTTCAAGTTGGTGAGTAGCTATAATTTAACACGCCCTTGAAAATGACTTTACAAGCAATGTCAAGAAGTCAACTATATTTAAAAAGATAATGGCTTCAGAAACTAAAAAAAAAAAAAAGTATTACTCTGCCATAAAAAAATCATTAAACAATGCCCTTTACAGTAATATAGATGGATCTAGAGAGTCTCATACTAAATGAAGTAGGTCAAACAGAGCAAGATAAATATGACATCACTCACACGGAGAATCTAAAACATGATACAAATGAACTTATTTACAAAACAGAAACAGACTCACAGACATAGAGAACAAATTGATGGTCACCAAAGGGGAAGAGGGAGGAGGAAAATGAGGCGTCTGGGATGAACAGACACACACGGCTGTGCCTAAAAGAGAGAAGCAACAAGGACCTACCATATAGTGTAGAAAACTATCTTCAGTATCTTTCTCTCTTTTTTTTTTTTTTGTCTTTTTGCTATTTCTTGGTCCACTCCCGCGGCATATGGAGGTTCCCCGGCTAGGGGTCGAATCGGAGCTGTAGCCACCAGACTACACCAGAGCCACAGCAACGCGGGATCCGAGGCGCGTCTGCGATCTACACCACAGCTCACGGCAACACCGGATCCTTAACCCACTGAGCAAGGGCAGGGACCGAACCCGCAACCTCATGGTTCCTAGTCGGATTCGTTAACCACTGCGCCACGACGGGAACTCCTATCTTCAGTTTCTTATAATAACCTCTAACACAACAGAAACCGGAAAAGAACTGGTAGAGCTATGCATACACATCCATGTGTCTGTAACTGAATCACTTCACTGTGCACCTGAAACTAGGAAACAATAGTACATCAACTACACCACCATCTAAAACAGTCAAAAACCTGTGTGCACTGTTGAGTCCTGCAATTTCCTGTGGGACGCCAAGCACGTGCCTTAAACTCTCCACAAAATAACTTAATAAATCAGTGCCTTAATGTCCCACCTACTAACAACCACCACCACCACCACAAAGGTGTTTTTGTTTTTTGTTTTTTGTTTTTTTTGGTCTGTTGCAACATATATGCCTTTTTTAGACTAAGCTAAGGCATGGTAACATCACGCGCCTCTGCAGGGACTATATTATATATATTAGATCCCCAGTAAATCTGTGCCAGGGTGGTTTTCCTCTGAAGAAACTGCAGGTAGTTCAGGGAGTAGAGAACAGCAAATTACCATCAGAGCTCCGTCCAGAGCCATTGGCCCTGTGCTATCGCCCCTCTCAACTGGGAATCCAGGCGCCGGGCCCTCCTTTGTCCTTGCAGCTGGGATCCCCGCCAGGCAAGGGGGGTGTGCCCCTCTCCTCAAGAGCCTGAGCATTCATCCGGGAACAAACTATTGCCCCCACGGCTCTGCCGCCCCTCATCTCATCACGTTACACAACCTTCCGCGTCCATAAACGCTGTTCGGGTCCAACGCCGGCGTTTCTCTCCCCAGGCTCCCCGGCTCTCCAGCACAGGCCCGTAGCCATTACTCAAAATCTTGAGCCTTGTCACTCCCTTTCTGATGCAGGAAAATATGCTCCCTGGCTTTTAGTTTGCATGCATGTGATCATGAAGTGGTGAAAAGTTCAGCCTTTATGAGTGTCTACTGCCAATCAAACTGAGATAAACAAAGGTCAGACGAGACCAACGGGGAGGGGGGGGAGGCCGAAACACACAAGGATCCTGGAAACGGGGGACGGGATAATTACAAGCAGCAGCATGTATGCATTAGGTGCTGGCAGTCCCAAGGGGACGCATTAATGCTAGACTGGAGCCGGAGGAGCGTGACAGCCATGTGACCGAGGAGGGGCTGGAAGCAGGGCAGAGCAAAGACAGAGGCTGATGCGCGGAACAAGAGAAGAACGGGAAGCAGGTAAGCTGATCTGCCCTGGACTGTATGCCTCCGAGAGCTGCCAGAGAATGGCTCTAAGTAGTTTGGGAACCTGAAGCCGATTTGCAGAATATTTCACAGCGAAAATTGCCGGACCAAGGCTTTGTGGCTCTCCTGCGTGTTTCCCAATAATAATATTCAAGCCCCGCTTCTCGGAGTCCTTCCTGCTTTAGTGTTTTGCGTGCAAACTTCGTGAACTCTTCATGGACGCGTTATCTGGTTTTTCTTCTGGGCAGCTGAGGAGGAGGAGGACAAGTCTGAGCTCTCTCTGCCTGTGTGGTACAAGGTCTGTCCCATCGCAGCTCTTTGCTACCTTCAGGCGTTATCCCGGGGAGCTCAGAGGCTGTGAGCAGGCCAGGTTGGATTGGGGCAGCAAGGAGGGAGATCTCAGTGCACTTTGGCTCATCCCAGGACAGACAACAGAAGGAAGATGAAAACATGCTTGGTCCACATATTGGGAAAAGAGCTCTCAGGTTTACCTTAATGAACACATCAGGAAAGTTAAGGGGAAAAAAAGAAAAAAATACACCAAAAAAACCCACATTTAAATGTTTTAAGGATGGAGCTTTAAGTAAAGCAACAAAGTTGATTTGCAAACCAATAAAAATGCTTCGTGATTAGCCAACTTATCTAGCTAACTACTAAGTATTTGCCAGGGATTTGCTAGAAAGAGTTGCATTTCTAGTAACACAAATACAAGTCTAGTTGTAAATGATACTCGAATGTCATGTCTTGCATATAAAATCAAAATCAGGGAGTTCCCGTCCAGGCGCAGCAGAAATGAATCTGCCTGGCATCCATGAGGTCGCAGGTCTGATCCGTGGCCTCGCTCAATGGGCTAAGGATCCAGCATTGCCTTAGCCTGTGGTGTAGGTCACAGACATGGCTTGGATCTGGCATTGCTGCGGCCCTGACATAGGCCAGCTGCTACAGCTCAGATTTGACCCCTAGCCTGGAATCCTCCATATGCCATGGGTGTGCCCCGCCCCCCAAAAAAATTCAAAATCAGGAGTTCCCATTGTGGCTCAGCAGATTATGAACCCTACATAGTGTCCATGTGAGGATGAGGGTTTGATCCCTGGCCTCGTTCAGTGGGTTAAGGATCAGGCTTTGCCATAGCTGTGGCATGGTCACAGAGGCAGATTGAATCTGGTGTTGCCGAGGCTGGGGCTCAGGCCTGCAGATGCAGCTTGGATTTGACCCCTAGCCTGGGAGTTTCCATATACTGCAGGTGTGGTCTTAGAAAAAAATGAAAATCAAAATAAATAATATCGAAATCTTGACACCACTTTCTGTGGATAGAGCTCGGCATTCATTTACAGGATAGACATGGAGCCCTGCTGGTCTGCTAGATATTTTATTCCAAAAAGCTTTCATAACTAGCAAAAAAAAAAATGTGTATAACCTTAAGTACTTTGACATTTACTGAGAAGGATTGATATTACTGGTACATAATAAAAAGAATATAACGAAGACTAGAACAGAGCTAGTAAACACACTCGGGTCTCGTTATCTTGGATAAGATTATGCACTAGGTACTAGTGATAAATCCGTCCTCTGGAGAAATGAACAACTGAGCAGTTGTGGACTTGAAGGCAGGACTTGCGATTTGAATCTTGACGGTACTGACTTACTAGTGGTCACTATTTAGCAAGTCAATTAAATATTGATTTTCTCATAGAAAAAAAATCTAGGCCATAACCATGACCTATGGCAGAGAAGTAATAGAACCATCTGAGTTTCCCAAATAGGCGAGCAGCTCATCAAAAAGGGAAGAGTGTATTGAGTCTGGCGGAGTCACATCCGAATTGCACTCAACCTTATACATACATAGCTCTCCCATAAAATACCTTTATACTTTTTTCTTCCCATTTTATTGAGATATAATTGACATATAGCACCGTGTAAGTTTAAGATGTACAACATGTGATCTGACTTACATACATCATGAAAGAAGTACTGCGATGAATTTAGCGAATATTCATCATCTCATATAGATACAAACCTAAAGAAATATAAAAGCATTTTTCCTTGTAATGAGAACGCCTTGAATTTTCTCTCTCAACAACTCTCACGTAACAAATAGAGTAGTGTGAATTATATTCATCATGTTGTATCTTACGCTCTGAGCACCTATTTATCTTATACCTGAAAGTTTGTGGCTTTTGCCTATATTCACCCAATTCTTCTTCCCCCCATGTGCCCCCTCTGGTAACTGTAAATTTAATCTCTTTTCCATGCAGTTTTTTTTTTTTCTTTGCTGTTCGGTTGCTGTTGCTTTTTTTAAAAGTTGTAGTTGATTTGCAGTGTTGTGCCAAATTCTGTTGTATAGCAAAGTCATCCAGTCACACATACATATACGTTCTTTTTCTCATATTATCTTTCTCATAGTATCTCATGTTCTTTCCAAAGAGATGGGATATAGTTTGTCTGGTTGTTTTCCAGGGTGTGATTGACCCACAGCATTGCTAGTTCCCAGTGGACCACATAATGATTCCGTATTTCTATGTATTAGCAAACTGATCCCCACGAGGTCTAGTCACCAATCTGTCACCATATGAAGATACCACCTTATTACTGACTGTATGTCCCACACTCTACATTCCGTCCCCTGGACTCATCTATCTTGTAACTGAAAGTTTTTACCTCTTAATCTCACCTCGTTCTCTCGTCCCTCCACCCCCTCCTCTCTGGCAAATACTTGCTCTCTGTATCTGTGAGTCTGTTCATTTCCGTTTTGTTATGGTTGTTCATTTGTTCATTGGCTTTGTTTCATAGATTCCACGTATAAGTGAAATCATCCAATATTTGTCTTTCTATATCTGACCTATTTCCCTTAGCGTGACTCCGTTTAGGTCCAGGTGTATTTTGGCAAATGGAAAGATTTCATTTTTGTGGCCTATAGCCATGGTCCATTGTGTATGTACGTGCTGCATCTTCTTTATCTATTTATTTGTTGATGGGATCTAGGTTGCTTCCACGTCATGGTGGAGTAGATAAGACGGCAGTGAACTCAGGGGTGCACATATCTTTTCAAATTAGTGTTTTCATTTGTGTGTGTGTGTATGTAAACATTCAGAAGTGAATTGCTGGATCCCCTCATGGTTCTACCCTGATGCCTCGAGGAAATATCATGATGTTTTCCATTGTACCTGCAACAATGTACACGGTCACCCGAAGTGAACGAGGGTTCCCCTTTCTCCACGTCTTCGTCCACACTTGTTATTTGTTGTCTTTTTGAAAAGAGCATTCTGGCGGGGCGGGGGGCGGGGGGGGGGTGATGTCTCCGTGTGGTGTTATTTGCGTTTCCTTGGTGGTTAATGATGACAGTCCTCGGTGCATGGACCTCTTGGCCATTTCTGTGTCTTCTTTGGGAAAACGCCTTTTTAAGTCGTCTACCCATTTTTTCATAGTGTTGTTTGTTTTCTTGATGTTGAGTTGTATGAGTTCTTTGTATATTTTGGATATTAAGGCCTTATTGGATACATCCTTTGCAAATATCCCATTCAGTAGATAGCCTTTCCGAGAGTTTCCTTCACTATGCAAAAGGTTTTTTTAGTTGGATTCAGGTTCATAAACATTTAGGATTCTTCATCTTTTTCATGAATTGATCACTCATGAAACAGTTTTCTTTCCCTCTAGAAACCATGCTTTTCTTTGCTTTCCTATAATTACTGCAGGCATGTTTTATATTCTAAGACCCTTTACCTTTGAACTTTTTACCGCATGTCTCAGGTGGCAGCGTGCAGCTGGGTCTTGCTCTATTTCCCTTGTGACTACTCATGCATCATAAGTGAAGCATTCAGTTCATTTATATTTACTATTATTATTTGCACTCTTGAGTCTAAACTGGCTATTGGGATTAATCATGCATTTTTTATTTTCAATATTTCTGGTGCTTTGAGGGCTAGCCAGTTTCTAGAGCTAGTAAACAACTCTGCCTGGAACTCACCTTTCATATGTAAACCCACCAGCGCAGGGCCCAAGCCACATCCTCTGGAGAGGAGGAGTTCTACACTCGAGGCCACTGTCCGTCTGCCCTACTCACCCCAGGGCCAGGTCCCAGACCCCTAGGGTCAGCCACTATGTCCCAGAGTCACTAAAATTATTCCAACCAGCCACACAGGCCTGCCTGTTCTGCCTCACCTGTTCCCTCTGCAGACCTCACCCCTAATAAACCCTCTTTCCTATGCTTTCCCCTCATTCCTCTGACCTGGTGCCTCTCTATGTGGTCCCCACTGTGTGGTCTGCTTCTTTCTCTTAGAAACTGTGAATAACAAACTGTGTTTTCAATGGCAATTGCCTCCTCATCTGTTGGCTCTGCCATTCCTGTATAACAATAAAACTTCATTATAGGAGTTCCTGTCCTGGCGTGGCGGAAAGGAATCTGACTAGGAACCATGAGGTTGTGGGCTTGATCCCTGGCCTCGCTCAGTGGGTTAAGGATCCAGACACGGCTTGGATCTGGCATTGCTGTGGCTCTGGCGTAGGCCGAGGGCTACAGCTCCAATTAGACCCTAGCCTGGGATCCTCCATATGCCATGGGAGCAGCCCTAAAAAGACCAAAAAAAAACTGCGTTATAAAACCACAACTTTTTATTGGCTTTATATTAGTGCCATCTCTTCTTTCCCCTTTTTTCTGACTTCTTTTTTATTTATTATACTTTATTTCTTCTACTTCATTCCAATTATTTGGTTGGCTTATTAAACACACCACCTTGTTTAACTTTAATGCTTTTGCTCTATGATTCACAATATACATCCTAAACTTGTAACAGATAACTTTAAATAACTTTATACCCTTTCGCATGCTAAAATTTAAACAGCACACGCTCACGTTTGTATTTAGTTATTTATTTTACATTTTTCTTTTAAATACGTTATAAAGCACAGAATACAATGTTATTATAGCTGCTCTTGATACTCAGTTTGCACTCACAGAAATTAAATTTTTTTAGAAAGATACTCTTTCATTTTTACACACGAATTTATGATTTCCTCTTTTCTTTCTCTAGATTCAAGGTTTCTGTCTAGTATAATTTCTCTTCCTACCAAAAGTTCCTACAGGGTGCAGTTCTGCGATGAGAAATGCTCTTTGCTTTTGTTCTGCTGTCTTTCTCATTTTTAACGCCTGTGTTTACTTGATAGAGAATTGTAGCTTGCTAGTTTCGTTTGTTTCTGTTTTCCTCTCAGCTCCTTCCACGCTGCTTCACAGACGTCTGCTCTTTCGTACTTCTAATAAATTCAGCTGTCATTCTACGCTTCCTGCTCCACCCCGAGTGTGTAAAGCGTGGTGTCTTTTTCTTCTCTGATTCCTTTGAGATTGTCTCTTCATCATTGGTTTTCAGCAATGCAATTTTGCGGCTTTGTGTTTATTCTGTGCAGAATTCAATAAGCTTTTTGGATAATAGGACTAACATTTTTCATCAAGTTTGAGAAAATCGTGTCCAATCCTTATTAACAGATATTTGACTCAATTTCTCTCTCAACTTCTCTCCTTTTAGAAACATGAATATTGTCCCGCAAGTTACAAAGCCCTTTGGACTTTCCAAAAACCTTTTTTTTTCCCCTATAGTTGATCACTTAGACTTCATCAAAATGTAAAACTCTTGCGTATGAAAACATAGCATTGCAAAAATTAAGATATAACCCATAGACTGGAAACTATTCACAGTGCAGATATCTGCCAAGGAACTTATATTTAGATTAAATTCTCAGATCAATACTCAAGGAAACCCAATGAAAACAGGCAAGAATCTTGAATAGACACAACACTGGGATCTATATGAAATGCCAAGAAATCCGGGAAGGGGGATCAGCATTATTGATCACAGGGAAATGCAAAGTAAAACCACACCGGGATCCTGCTTCTTATTCCACCAGAAAGGAGAAAATTAAGAATGACAACAGCAAGTAACGGCAAGGATGTGGACCAACTGAATTTCTGTGCTCTGTGCTCGAGGAAAGAGCACAATGACTTTGGAGAACTTTAGCTATTTCGTTATAAAATTAAACATCCATCAGCCCATTGGCCCGGCAGGTCACTCTCAGTGGAGGGCAGGGACGGGCTTGGCCATGAGGAAAAAGTGTTGGGACGGGAAGTGGCAGCGATTTGTCGTAGAAGGCCCTGGTTCGGGCACCACTGGGAAACTGCGAGGCTACTGAGAGACCCAGGCTACGCTTAGACGTGGCTTTTCTCCTGTGCTGTGTAAGCAGCTGGGAACTTCCAGCTTGTTCAGAACTAACATGCTTTTGTTTCCCATTTTATAACCATGGCATTCCCAGAGCTTTGCTTCACTTCCTCACGTGGCTGGCATTCTCTTTAATCAGTTCAGTCACCACCTCTTCTTGGAAGATTTACCAGCTTCCTTGTCTAAGTTCTAGAACCTCTCATTGTGTCTCACCAGCACCTTACATCTCCCGAATAAGACTTTCAGCATATGCACCACTTCTCTCCCTTCTATGAGCTTTTTGTCGGCAAATACTGTGCTCCTTGCTTACATATTATTAAATCTTGCCCAGACCCTGCCATACACTGAGTCTTTCATGATTATGACTAGAATTTTAAAAAAGTCTGAAAAAAAGGATTGACTGAGCCTGTAAGTCTAAGATCTTTTTTTTTTTTTAATTTTTTTTCTGGCCTGTAGTTTTCTTTTTTTGTGGCATCTTTGTCTGGTTTTGGTATCAGGGTGATGGTGGCCTCATAGAATGAGTTTGGGAGTATCCCTCTCTCTGCAATTTTTTGAAATAATTTCAGAAGGATAGGTGTTAGCTCTTGAATATTGAAGAAAGTTTTACGTGTGAGTCTCCTAATTCTAATCTAATCCTAATCACTGCCCCCTTCTGTCTCATTTTACCAAGTAAATAATTATTGATATCAATTAATTATAAAGCTCCAACATCAATCCTGTACCATTAATCATATTTCAAATCTTGGATCACTATCATAGAGGCAGAATTAAAATGAATATAAAATTATTTTCATAGGCGACTTCCAATCAAACTTCTTATTTTGTTCTTAATAATTTACAAGTAAGTCAGTAAATGCATGTATTTAAACAAGTTTAAATTATGACTTTATTCCAAAGAAGTAAAAGTAAAAACAAGGTACTTGACAGTGATGCTATGGCTACACCACCAGGACTGGGGAGGGTCCTTCTGCAGTCCTGCTGACAAGCTAATCCCTCTCGCTGGGTAGAGCTGGACCTTAGCAACACAAAGGCCTTATACCCTAATGCTGATGGGGGCATAGTCATTATGGCCCAGCGTATGGTGAAATTCTTTAACTGCCTGAGAGTATTAAAGCAGCACTTAACATGTGAGTTTGTCCCCCCAAAAAGTCTTAAGGAGAATTACTCTCTAACTGGTCATTAGGTAAAGCCTACTCTTTAGACAAAAATTTGTACATCTTTGATGCAGAGCAATACAATGCTTTAAAACAAACCCTTTAACAGAAGTGAAAAAAATAGATAATTATTGTGAGAAAAGATTATCTTTACTTCAGCCCCGTTCAGATTTGATATTCCTTGTTGTGAAGGAAATGTAAGAGAGGCCCACACCTCTGCAAAGAACTTCATCTTTGCCAGCTGCCTGTAGAGTAACTGAAGTGGAAGATAGTTGCTATAACTCAGGTATTAATCAGAGAGGTTTAATACTCATCGAACCGAGTCCATCGCTTGTCACGAGGCGTATGTGGCATGAGGGACCCTGCAGGACGTATTAACACCCAACCCAGAAGGTCGTAATGGGATGAGGGATGGGCATGTTGGGAGCACACAGACGGTGCCACCTCTTCTCATCCACCATGGTTTTACTGCAGGTGCTATGCCTACCCCTAACTTTCTAAGACAAGAAGATGCACTTGGAGTCAATGTAGACACCAAGGGAAGCAATATCAAGCCCCTTCACTGAGCTTCTTTGACTCAAAAATGGGTACGCTTATCAGATCAAAGTAATGTTGAGATGCAAGAGATGCTCTTTTCCAGGCCGTTTAGGCATCACGAAGGATGCTGGGGAAAGTAAGATATCACCTAGTTTAATAGAACACTCTTCATTCAATACCTGCCTATAAAAAGTTGATCAATAAGAGGCAAGTACAAATGAAAACAGAAGTTTAAACGCAACCCTGTGCACAGCAGAGAACCTAAAGCGATAAGGCTTAGAAATTGCAGTCAGTTGAGTCTTCAGGGCTCACGGTAGAGACAGCGTTTGTCCAAAGGTACCCAACGGTGTAAAACCGAACCCCGGGCAGGGGAAACAACATCCATCGACATCAGACATCTTCACTGGGGCTGCGCGACACCCGTAGACCCATTTCCCGTGACTAACCGTTAGGTAGGCATTGTCTCCCCTTTGCAAATATGGAAAACTCAAAGATTAAGGTACCAAAGCTCACAAATACGGCAAAGCCTCAGGGACAGGAGTTGCAACTAGACCAGCACAAAGATGATGTTTAAGGAAGACTGCAGTGTGCCTTCTGCATTCAGATGAAGGGGTCTTTGGATTCATGAGCTCTGCTTCCTTAAGGGCTATTCTCTGCACAGGTTTGTGTTGCTGCAGTGTGCCCAGCCAGAGTGGGTGGGGAGACTAATGTGCCTAAAGCAGATGACACTGATGGCAGCTCCTACCAGGCGACTGATAAATTGCCAAGGTTGAGGACATGCCTCCACCAGCAGAGCTCACTGGAGGCAGATGTTCCCCAGATTATATTCGGGAACCAGTCATTAACTTTCCACAATGAACATGGCCTAGAGCATAGGTTACACCTGTCTAAGTCTGATGATCAAAAGGAAGCAGAGAATAAAATAGACAAAACTTTTATAAGGTTCCTTCACATATCATATTGACTGTGACTACTTTTAGGTTTTGTAGAGATACGTTCCGCCTGCTTCCAACCCAGATTTGTATACACTGGGCAGTGCTCCGTATCATGAGAAAACTCCCCAAAGTCTCCACCGGCTCCAGTGCTGCTGACCCTTTACTTGAGCCAGGGAATATTCCATAAGGACAAAAACTATTAGAATCTTGTAACTTAGGTATTTCTTCTCCGTGTGTGCTATCGAACCACAGAGCAAAAAGGTAGTGCTCGGAGGATGTAAATAAATCACTTGAGGAAACTATTTCATTGCTTTTATCTTCTTCCTAATTGGCTTTTTATTTGCCTTTAAATTTTAATTGTCCCGATTTATGTGTCTTTCACTGTATAAGGTTCCTTAAATCCCTTGCAGAGTAGATTATGAAATATTAATTCTTTAAAAATATTGTGTCCAATAGTCCATATTTATGTAGCTACGTGAAGGGTGTGGAAGTGTGGTTATAGAGCAGCCTTCTCTATAAATACCTAACTTTAAAATGATTAAGTGCATATGCTCAGCTTCATCAGCCTCCCTCTGGTTACTAGGAGTGAGATAGAGAAGACAACCCACTCTTGCTACTGCCTTGGAAGGCGTTTTTAAAAATACTTAGCAAAGCTTGAACTGGCTTTTCAACGTCTTTTTCCTTTACCTTGACCATCTGGGCATAAAGTGGAATTTGATTTAATTTCGTGCAAGATCAATAGAAGATGGCTCCCAAATGTTTGTGAAATTCTTATTGACTGTTCTGAAAATCAAATAACCCCATTTAAAGCCATCATATCAGAATTGAAATATCTGTTCCTAGAGTAATTTAAAATCTCATTTAGTGCAACAGAACTTAGACAAATACTTGTTTAATTTTCTTTCAATTAAGTCATTATATAGTTGAATCTCACCCGAACTATTGGATTATGTTACAGTTGAATAAATTGAAAAAGCTTATTTACTTTTTTGTTTAAAATCAGGGGAAAACCAATCTAAATTAATTTCCCCATTGCTTTACTTTATTATCAAATATAGGAGAGAATTATCCTGGCATGAAGAAACATAAAAACTTTCCACAGAAAGAAATATGAAATTAATCTTTCTTTGACTGAATCCATTTATATTATCCATCACTGGCTTGGTAGCCTGGTTTGAAGTTCACTCAACCATTATTTGCCATCAAATAATAAGGTTCTAGGAGCATTCTCTTTGTGAATGTGTAAGCAGATTTTAAAGAGGTCAAGACAGTGGTTGTTGACCTAGGTTAGGGCATATAAGGGAAAGAGGAGTCAGCAGAATGAGAATTCTCTGCATTGCACAGGTTGAGTCCTGGGACAATTCACGCATCCTACTGTTTTGCCATCAATAGACCTGACGGCACTTTCCTGTGCCAGACACCATGCAAGGCATCAGGAATTCAAGGCAGAAAAAGCTTTGTTGCTGTTCTCAAGTAGCTTATATTACTGAACAGATAAAGGCGTATAAAGGGATAATCACATGTAACATGGCATATGATGGCACAGAGACATGAGTAAATTAAAACTGAAACACAGGGAAAATGCATGGAAATAAGAATAAAGATGTTAGGGGAACCTTCTCAGGGAATGAACTACTTCTGCCAAGCCGTCATGAATGAGTCAGTTTTCCTCTGGCGGATAAGGCAGGAGATGAGACACGAGGAAGAGTGGCAATGGCGTGTCTGGGAAAGGATGTGCGGTCATTGCTACTGGGGCACCTGGTTCTTGTGAGAGAATGATGTGCTCAAACCCTGGAGAGAGGTGGGAGCGAGTCAGGGTGCCTGGCCAGTCAGGAGAGTGACTTCCACTTTCATTGTGGTCTGTAAGCAGCTACCAAAGTCTTAGGAACTAAAGAAGCAGGAGCCCTGGACAGTTCTACTCGGGAGAGGAAACGGACTGCAGGCCCAAGCGCCTCATGGTCCACCAATTATGACAATCATTTCAACAAGAGATAATGAGAGATTTAAAATAATAGAAACTGAAAGGGATAATACAGGTCATTTAGTTATGGCACGGTTCTTCTAACACTTTGACAAAAGACTTATAAAAAGAGATTTTGTTTTTCTAAAACTCGTGTTTATTGCCCCATTGCGTATTTATAAATCCAGAGATAGATTTTAGATAGCTTGAGATGTCCACACTTATGCACGTTTAGAGAATCTCTATAAGTCTGTATGTTTGTTGACCCTACAGATGAATGGGACACAGATTTATTTTATCACATCATTAGCGAAGCTACTTTAAAAAATGCTCTAATTCATAGGAAATTTGTATGGCCATCGGAAGGTTTCAGTGAATTGTTCAAGCACAAAATTAGTTTCCAAAGAGAAAATCTTTACAGTGTTAAGCTTAGCAAACAGTTATCACTCCGCATCCTTGAAGGAAACAGATGGTATATTCAAAGGACTAACAGAACGACGTCTAATGACGTGACTGTTCACAGTGATGGGGCCAAGGTCAAGAGGATCAAGAATGGATAGAAGACCCCTTGGACCGTGACCTTCATGTTCTGACCAGAGGGGCAAGGTGAGGCGGTGGTGTTCTCCAAGCTGGCAAGAGCTGTAACTTTAAAAAAAAAAAATATTTAAGTACAGTTGATTTACAGTATAGTACAGTTGTGTTAATTTCCAATGTAAAGCGATTCAGTTACACACACACACAAACACACATATATATTCTTTTTCATATTCTTTCCCATTTAGTTCCCTGTGCCATACAGTAGGACCTTTCTGTTTATCCATTCTATGTGCAATAGTTTGCATCTGTTAATCCCAAACTCCCAGTCCATCCCTCTCCCAGTGCCCTCAGTCTGTTCTCTTTGTGAGTCTGCTTCTGTTTCATATATAAGTTCATTTGTGTCATGTTCTGCATGTAAGTGATATCATATAGTATTTCTTTCTCTATCACACTTTACTTGGTATGATAATCTCTAGGCTCATGCTGCTGCAAAAGGCATTATTTTATTCCTTTTTATGGCTGATTGGTCATGAACATACATTTTAATTTCTTTTCTGTTATGTATAACTTTTGTCTAATTAGAAAGCTCTCCAAGATAAGAGCTGTAACTCTTAAAGGAGGCAGCCGGAGAGGCTGGCAGGATGCCGGGCCAAAGGGTGGCAAAGAGAGATGTCACAACCCACCTGAGGAGAGGAGAGGGCAGGGAAGACAGCACAATCTCTCCTTTCTCCAGCACCTTTGCGGGAGTATCCATGGAGGAAAACAAACCGCAGGAAAGAAAGAGGACAAGGAGTGTGGGTGACACCACCGCCAGGGCACAGAAGGTAGAGATGGGCAAAGGCAGATGGCACTGGAGGATGATGGGCGATGGCTGACGCAGCCCTGGGGAGGGTGGTCGTGGTGACTTCCACGTCAGCCTGGCTACTTGAGACGCTTGCCTTTCAGGTTTGCACTTGCCGGAAGCAAGTGATGCTGCAGATGGTGGTGCCTTTACCTTGTCCACACTCACGCCCCTATATTGCCTTCCAGTCCCCCTGCCCAGGTCTTACTTCTTTGCCAAGTCCTCCTGGAGACTCACTTCCCACCAGTTATGGCTAGCCCACTACCCTCTGTGCTTTATTTGTGTGGAATTATACTGAAGTATGCCTCTAACATCTTTACTGGAGCCTTAATGAATAAATAAAATGAATAAAGTCCTTTTATAAATTATCCTAAGAAAGAAAAACCTCAAAAGTGAATCTCCCAGGTTCAAATAACCTGGACATTAAAGATGATTGAGGGTTAGTTAAACCTATTAAGTTTTGTCAGTCTTTCACCTTCCTTCCAATCTAATCAGTCAGTTAATCAATTATCAACACACGGTGAAGGAAAATGACAGGCCAACTAAAAGAATGTTTGTGCCAAGGGGCAGGGAAGGGGGACCCAGCATCTAAAAACAGCCATTATTACATGGATTGCTAGTTGAAATAACAATAGTTTGGTGCAATAAGAATTCCTGCTTAATAGGTTTCTAGGGCATTAACTCAGCCAGTTTTATAGAATTATAGACCTTCTCCCCAAACAAGTCATCTACTTATTATTCGTAATCTTCAGAGCAGTGCTTAATGTTAAACAGCCCTTAAAATACACTCAATGAAATAGCAGTGCCTGTTTCCCCACTTTACTGGGAGACCTGAGCCCTCCTCGCCAAGGCTCTCCCCACACCCTCAGCATCTTTGCTATTATAGGAGGCACAACTGTTTAATCAGGTGTAAAGGCATATAGCCCAGCCTCCTGGAATCCAGGGTCATAAACAGCAAATAATGTGGGACCAAACAAATCACCCTCAGATTTATAATCCTGGTGTTTTGTGAGGACACGGAAAAGGAGGAACTCTTGCTTAAGTGCTAAGCACTGCTTCCTCAAATACCAACACTGTGGATCCCGAAGTACTTTCAGAGACATGGGTTCTAGAGAGCTAGGACTCCAGGCATCCTACACTGCTTTGGGGGGCGACTGTCTGCTTAATCCAGAATGTTATTTTGGGGGGAGGGGTGAAAATGGCTAATATGTGCAAAACTGATGTGTCAGTTTTGATGGCTTTATAAAGACTATTTATTACACTGGATTTACAGATATATTGCTAAAACACCCCAGAATTAATTTGTTGATCAGAGATATATATTGACATAGGAAAAAATTATCACTCATTCTGAACATTTAGTATGAAAAGATGGCGCAATTAACACATATGGATTTTCGATTTTGCTGAAGTGCTGATTTTGTCCACTGCTGATTTCCCGTGGTTCCTATATAGGTTTCGTGCAGGATATAATTCCAAAAAAGTTACTGACTGTGTCAGGAAGGCAAGTTCTAAGACTTGGAAGTTGAGAGCTGGGTGGGCCTGGTCATCTTTTCCTTGCTGATTCAGTCCTTGACATAGTTACACAAAGTTCTGGGACGGCAATATCTTCTGCTTTTTGTTTCTTCTCTTTCTGCAGAAGAAATTAAGGATCCTTTCTTAAAATCAACCCCTGTTTTTTTCTTTCTTTCTTTTTTTCTTTTTACTAATGCATCTTCCACATATGGAACTTCCTGGGCTAGAGGTCCAATGGGAGCTGCAGCTGTGACCTACAGCACAGCACAGCCACAGCAATGCCAGATCTGAGATTCATCTGTGACCTACACCACAAATTATGGCAACACCGGATCCTTAACCCACTTATCAAGGCCAGGGACCCCCCCTGGAGACAAAGTTGAGTTCTTAACCCACTGAGCCACATTGGGAACTCCACCTGTCCTTTCTAAACATAAACCCTAATTTGGATCACCACGAAGCCTTGATTCTATTATCTCCTTTCAGAAATGATGTCTTACTCATCATCCTTTTTTACCCCAGTTCCAAAGACAACGTTGTAGACACACAGTAAGCACCATGCTCTAAAATGAGATATACGCTCCTTGGTCTTGACTCTCCAAATACGCAAGAGCAACCCACCAAGGGAGGTAGCTGACACAGCAGCCTCTGTGATAGCCACACATCAGGAGAGTCTACACTGCCATTCAGACGCTCCCATTTCACCGCTATTACACGCACTTTGACACTGGATGTATTAATCAACTGTACGCCTGCCATTTCCATGGATGCGGAGCTGGGGGGTTCCCAATCCACCGCTGGGCTTAACTGAGCAATTTTCTGAGTTAATGTAACTCTCAGTCACCCTTGCTTAAGCAACGGCGCTGGTCATGATGCTGAATACATACTGCATGAGTTGGATCTACCTCTATTTCTCTTAGTCATTAAATGTTCAAAAGTGGATGATAAAT
The DNA here is from genome assembly GCF_016906955.1 of Phacochoerus africanus. NCBI lineage: Eukaryota > Metazoa > Chordata > Mammalia > Artiodactyla > Suidae > Phacochoerus > Phacochoerus africanus. Next base: position 134,863,020 of record NC_062554.1, on the reverse strand, counting down.
TTTCTCTACTTCAATATACTTCTCTGACATAAAAAGCACTGAAAAGGAATTAAAGTTTCATACAAGCTCTAATAGGCTCTGTACGTATTTCCCTGTCAGAAAAGCTGTTTTTAGTAAAGGCTTCTAGGATATTTGGTTCCAATCAGTGTAAATTTAAATATACTCATTTCAATTCTCACTCTCCCTTCCAGCTATAAATCTGGGGAGACCTACAGAATTAATCTGATCTCATTCTCAATGTAAGATCAATGAGAAAGACACTTTATTGATATTAAATAGAAAATTACACCAGGTGATTAAATTAAATCTCTGGATTGGAAGATGTAATAATAGCATTAAGTCAAATTCTGTCACCTTAAATCAAGATATTTAAATGTAAACTCCTATTGTCAGGGAAAGATAAAACTACTTCCAGGATGATTTTTCATGCCCTGTACGAAAAGAGAAAGAGAGAGAGAACTTGCTGGTGAAGGAAATGGAAAATTTTTGCATATCTGTAGCCAAGGTCACCTCTAAATGCAAATCATCATACCTACTTGCTTCACGCTGTACTGCAAAGTGACCCAGTCACATATATAGATATGTATATATATATATATTCTTTTTTTCATTATATCTTCCATCACGTTCTATCCCAAGAGACTGGACATATTTCCCATGTGCTGTACTGTAGGATCCCATTGCTTATCCATTCTAAGTGTGATAATTTGCATCTACCAACCCCGGTCGGCAGCAAAGACTGTGTGAGCAGGATAAGAGACAATGGCCTTCAACCTTCCTTTTAAACTAAGCCTTCCTCAAGATCCTTGCGGGTCTAACCTTCTGAGATTATAACTGTCCACACCATGACAAACTTGGCTAACAATAACTCTGCTGTGGTATCATGGGACAGACTGAACGTTGAAAGCCAAATCATACCTTGCATATATGTACTATGATTTTCCAAGCAAATTAACCAAGCCAACCATGAACAAAGACTAAGTAAAAACCCTTGGAGCAAAAACCCATTTACAGCCATGTGTTTTAGATAAGACCACATCAAAGAGATCTGACAATAACTTAGCGTGGATTAGGGCTCTAAAAATAAGCCCGCTGAGGGTTCTGGTGATTTTCCTCGTTTATAAATTCTGACCATACTAGTAAGACTGTCTTGAGACTAACTGGCACCCTCAGAACTTTAGGAGAACCCTTCCATGGCGCCCCTCATTGTTGGGGTGCCCTCATTTCTTATGGCGTATGCTGTCTACTGCAACAACTAAGACACCTAAATGTGTTTGCCTCTAGGTGTGTCACTCATGGTCTTTGTTTTGGGAAGGATTTCAGTTTTGAAACGATGAGACTGCTAAGACTATTAGGTAAGTTTATGCACCTGGTACAATGTGAGGTGTAACAACATCAGATATCCCTGCTGGGCAGTCATCCGTGTGTCATCTCCGAGCCCCAAAGCATCTACCTTCCTTGCCCCGCTTTGTTGTACTGGAGCTGGACCCAGTACTTTGCTGTACTGGTAGCTGGCCCAAGGTTGGCACTATGCTGTGCTGTGGGATGCCCAGGGTGTGCTCTGCCATTGCAGCAAGAAGTTCCCGGCCTTTGAGCTCAGTCTACCCTTCCATGCTCTCTGTGACAGGGCCTGCAGTACCCACAACAGAAGGTTTTGTGCTCACCAGTTCCAGCTGAAGTGCCTCTTCTCCTTGGTCTCACCCCACAGCTTGTGGACAGGTCCAGCCAAGGCAACCAGCCAACTTCTCCACCAGCTCTGGGCCGCCATCACACCCTTGCCAACAAGGTCTAAAATCCAGCCTTGAGGGATGGAGCCCCCACCCCATCTACTCCCTCTGGACCTCTCCTTTAGCCTTCGGGTGTTTTCAGAGTTCTCTTTTATTCCTTCCTTCACTGTCAGGCAGGAAGCTGGAGAAGTAGCTGAAGGGCTTCTCACAGGGTTGTACCCCCTACCAAAGAGAAATGTTACCAGTGAGTAATTCTCTACATTAAAATTTCCCCCTTTAAATTACTGATGTGTTTTTGCTCTCCTTGACACAACTCTGAATAATGCAGCCACTTCTGCACTGAAATGCTGATTGTTCAAAGGGAACTGTCTTCACATGGATTCACTTCCAGACTTCTTGGTATTCCTTACATTTTTGGGCCTCTTCTGACCAATGAGACCTCAACACTTAACTCACGCCTTATGTGCAGCTATCTTTTGTTTTAACGCCCTTCTATTTCTTACCTTAAAATTCTTTTGCCAAGGCAATAGTTAGGATCAGATATTTTTCTTCAAGCCTGGTTAGGGGAATTTCTGGCAAAATGTTAATTAACCTCAGCTCCAAGAAATGATGCTTAGGAATTTCCACTGTGGCAAATCAGGATCAGCAGTGTCTCTGCAGCACTAGGACATAGGTTCGATCTCTGGCCAGGCATAGGGGGTTAGAGGATTCAGCATTGACATAGCTGCAGTGTGTAGGTCACAATTGCAGCTCCGATCTGATCCCTGGCCGGGGAACTCCATATGCAGCGGGGCAGCAAAAAAAAAAAAAAAAAAAAAGAAAAAAGAAAAAGAAAAAAGAAAAAAAATGATGCTTATCCTTGTGATAACATTCAGATATTGATTACTCTGTCTTGTCCCTTCTGCTTGTCAGTACAAATAATATCTTTCTTCCTGATGAAGGAATAGTCTAGGTCATGGGAGTAACGATACTGACAATAACAACAACGTTACCATTTATTGCATACTTTATCGTCGCTAAATACATTTTATTTAATTTCCACAGTAGTTCTACTAGTTAGATATTATTCTATATCCATATGATAAATAGTGAAACTGAGTCTTGGAGGAATGTACTGTCTCGGCCAAGATCAAGCAGCCAATAAGTTGCAGATTTGAGGCAATGTAAACCATGGGTAATTCTTCAAAATTAAATTATTATTACCTAGTTCCTGTTATTCCAATAGTGGTCACAGTTTCACTTCCCATTGATTTAAAAATCTGTTACATTTGCTATAAATATTCTATACCTACTGAATTTATTCATTGCTCATGGCATTTCAATGAGTATCACTTTAAATATTGCTGTTACAGTGACATTTGATTTAGTAATTATTTCAAAAATAATAAAAATTACTCAAATGTGTGTGAAACTGATTTGATTGACTTATGTGCAGTCAGGGAGCACAAATATTTTGCCCCGATGACCCCAGCTGCTAAATTTGGGTAACAGAAACATCACTGACTACATATTTGGTTAAATTTCATTAATTAAACTAGACTCTGTTCAATGAAATGATGATTTATTTTTTGAAATGTAGTTCATAAGTTCATGCCTAGAATATGTTTAATCACTTTTAAAATTAACTGTGGCTGTTTAGGTAGATCAAATGAGTAAATCATTTTAAAATATAATTGCACAAGAGTCCCATATAACTGGGAGAAATTGTGAGGCTACTAACCAGCAGATAGACTTAAATACAGTTAATTAGCTTTCATTCATCCAAGGATGCCGTTTAATTCCTATTAGATCAGGTAACACTATATGCCTCTTTACTCTCCTTCACAGGTTCGATTGAGAATAAGTTCATATTCATGCATCATTTAGGAGAACCCCTGAGATATGATGAAAAGAAGATTCTGAAAAATTAACATCTTCTTCATTGGGATTTCAGGTACCTCTTTTCAAATATAATTTTCGGTGGGCATCATAGGGCTATGGTGAGTGTCAAATGCTACAGTGTGCTTGTGAGTGTGTGTGTGAAAATACAATGTTATGCAAATATAAACTGGCAGTAGTAGTGCGCGCTTGCAAACCTCCAATCCTGTTCGTTCTCCCTATTTCCTCAATCTTATATTCATAACTTGCTTATTGTTGGTTTCAAATTTTTCTCAACATCCCCAGTTTTAACATATTCCAAACTCTTCAGACCTCCTTATTCTTCTATAAGCCCAAAGCCTATGACCTTTGTAGCTTATATAATAAGCTAGAATAGAAGCACAATACATCCTCCATATGACAGAAAGAGTTCTATTACATTCAAATTTACAGCATTCAGAATATTTCTGTGTTTCATTTACTGTCAGTAAATTTCACTTTTCAAGGTCTACCATTCAATGTTTGTAACAGCTGTTTTGAGGGGTAATTGATAAACAAAGAACTGCACATACGCAATGCGTAGAACCTGATGAGTTTGGACATAGGCACACACCTGGGATAACAGGACCCAATCAAGATGACAGGCGCCCAGCACTTCCCAAAGTTTCCTTATGTGCCCCCCCACTTTTTTTGGTTTGTTTATTCGTTTGGGGGCAAGGTCACAGAAGATAAGTGTGCAACACCTATTGTTAACTGCAGGTTCTGTGTTATATAGTACGTCTCTAGAATGCATTCATCCAGCATAACTGAAAATTTATACCCACTGAAGAGCAGCCCCCTGTTTCCCCCACCCCCAGTCCCCTGGCAGCCATATGACATATTCTCTGCTTCCATGCATTTTCCTATATCAAATACCTTATGTAAGTGGAATCAAGGAGTACCTGTCCTCCTGTTAGGGGCTTATTCTTTTAGCATAGCATCCTCCAGGTTCATCTGTGTGGTCACAAATGGCAGGATTTCCTTCTTTTTTAAGGCCGAATAATATTTCATTACATGGATAGACTACATTTTCTTCATCTTCTAGTTTCCTGATGGACAGGCATTGCTTCCATACTTTAGTTATGGTGAATGCTGCTGCAATGAACACGGGAGAACAGATACCACTCTACATGCCTGGAATTGTATAAACACCATCACAATAAAGATACAAAAGGTTTCATTATCACAAGAATTTCCCTCATTCTGCCCTTCCCTAGATACATCCACCCCTCACTTTTAACTCCTCGCAGTTGCATCTGCTTTCTGTCTCTGTAGCTGTGCATTTTCCAAAATGTCGTGTAAAGAATGTCATACATTATGTAGCCTTTTGGACCTGACTACTTTCACTTAAAATCGTGCAAATGAAATTCACCACACATTCCCAGGCATCAGTGGGAATTTACCTTTTATACTTGAGTAGTATTTTATTATTTAAATTAATCAGATTTTCTTTGTCCATTCATCTGTTGATGACTATCTAGGTTATTTCTTGTTTTTGCCTGTTGTGAGAAATGCTGCTATAAACATTTTTATGCTTTTGTGTGAACACAATATCTTATTTATCTAGTATAAATACTTGAGGGTGGGATAAGCCCAATGGTAAGTGCATGTTTAACTTTATAAGCATCTGCACAACTGTTGTTAAGAGGTGGTTTATCATTTTGCATCTTCTCGAGTACTGAATGAGAATTCCAGCTGATAGATAGCCTCATCAGGACTTCACAATGTCAATTTTTTTGAATTATGATTACTTCTAATAAATGCATTTCCCAAATAATGATGACGCTAAACATCTTTCTATGTGATTATTTTCCACCCAGTTTCATAATCAGCTTGTCTACATCTACACAAACGCCTGCTGATATTCTGGCTGTGATCATAGTAAATCTGTAGACTCATTTCGGGGAAAAGAGCATCTTGACTCTATTGAGCCTCCCAGTTTATGGCTGTAAGTCTTTCTACTTATCTGAGTCTTTGACTTACTTCAATGATGTCTTGGAGTTCAGAGCTTATAGACCCTAAACTTGTAGTATGATGTTAAAATCTAAACATATCATTTCTTATCACTTGCTGGTACAATTATCTTGGGCGATTCCGTGTTTTGACTTTTGGTTGTTCCAATCGTTCATTGCTTGAATACGGAAATTAGTCTGTGTTATTATGTTGAGGTTGTATCCTACAACTTTGATAAATTCACCTACTTGTTCCAGGAGATTTATTCTCCATATTTCTTGGGATTTTCTATATGGACATAGAGTTTTATTCATTTCTTTTCAGTCCTTACGTCTGAATGTAAGCAGTCCTTATGTCCTTTCCTCAGTGTACGGCACCAGCTTGCACTTCCTTTACCCTTTGGAGGAATAGAGTTGAGAGTAAACATTTTTGCCCTTTCCCCACCATGAGAGGGAAAACATGAACTCTCCCACCACGGATTAGCTATGTGCTTTTGTTTGTTTGTCTCGGTAGAGGCCCTTCATTAAGATGGAGGGAATTCCCTTCTGTTTTTAGATTGTCTCCCAAATGTTTGCCTCTATTGAAATTATCATGCATTTTCTCATATGTAGCATTTTATTGACTTTTCAAATGGTGAAACTGCCTTCCATTCCTAGTATAAATTCCAACTGGTAGTAACGGGGTTTCTTCTTTTTATATACTGACTCTTTGATTTGTTCCTATGTTGTTGAGAATTTTTTTGTCTAAATTTATAAATAATAGATATCCATAGTTTTCTTTTCATGCACTGTTTTTCTATGATTTTGCAATCAAGGTAACGCTGGCCTCATACAATGAGTTGAAAGTTACTCCTATTTTCTGTAAGAGATGATGTAGAATTTTGCTTCATTTTCTCATGTACGTTTGGTAGAATTTACTCTAGTTTGGGAGTGAGTTATCTCTTTTGGAAGATTTTTAACTATAAATTCAATTTCTTTGATAGATATGGTAGTATTTCAGTTATCTGTTTGTTCCTGAGTGAATTTTATGGTCTTTCTACTATTCAGTCCATTTAATCTAAGTAAAATGTAGCATGGATCCTCCTTCTCTGATCAGACCACAAAGGATGCTGTCCTCGTTCAGTGCTCTTCTTCAGGAAGAAGGACTTTTCTCTCAGAGTTTTAGGTGTCTCAGTAACAGATGCTGCCATCGATTCCCCAGCAGAGGATCTGGGGGATTGGGACTTGGGGACTAGGCTGGGAAACATTAAAACAAAACACAATAAAAAAACAAACAAAATGGAATTCCCTCTCTCTCCATCCCTTAGGGAACTTGGTCCTTGAAAAACAAAGGGTTTTTTTTGTTTGTTTGTTTTTCTGTTCCTCAATATTGACCAGCCAGGGGGTTAGGCTGTCCTGAGTCTAATTCAAGAGATTTGGGGAGTTCCCATGGTAGCTCAGCAGAAATGAATCTGACTAGCATCTATGAGGATGCAGGTTCCATCCCTGGCCTCGCTCTGTGGGTTAAGGATCTGGCATCGCCATGAGCTGTGGTGTAGGTCATAGATGTGGCTCAGATCTGGCATGGCTGTGGCTGTCGTGTAGGCTGGCGGCTACAGTTCCAATTCCACCCCTAGCCTAGGAACCTCCATATGCCATGGGTGCGGCCCTAAAAAGACAAAAAAAAAAAAAGAGAGAGAGAGAGATTTGGGAGGAAACCACACACACACACACACACACACACACACACACACACCAGATACACACATGCACATAGGCATACATACATCACACAACCACATGAAATACACTACCTTCAGATCATTGTTGCATGGTTTCCAACCAGGACTTTGGGTTGCAATCAGGGGACAAGATAATGTAAAATAACCTCATTCATTCTTTAGAAAATCCAAACCACTCTTCTGTGTCCTTGACCTTGTTGCTTTTAAGAGTAAATGTATGATCTCCTTTATAGCTTTTCTGACACTTCCTCCTGCAAACGTTGTTTTTAAGCAGATACCGCCACCACATCCCCACCTTCAACTTCATTGTATCCCAGAGGAAGTTATCAATTGGCCATGTAGCAAAGAGCAGGGGGATCTTAATAAGTCCTGGTCCAAATTTTTACCAGGTCTAAAGATTTTGTGCAGTGGAATAACAGCCCACAGATGCTGCCTTTCTGATCTGGCGGGAATGCCCTAGTGGGTGGCAGGGCAGCTGGGTCAGGAGACTAGTGCTTTAGCTCAGAAATTTGGGGGTGAGCAGCTAACCCTGTTGCATCTAGGCCTTGAGAAAAAGTGGTTTTTCTTTTCATTTGTCTCTTGAACCTAACCAGGCAGCTGAAGCTTCTGTGGGATTTTACAGAGGGCTTCGTTTTCAGTTGTTCATTGTCTTCTATCAAGCATTTCCTCCAGGTACCTAACGGGGAGGCATGGCTGTCTGGAACAGTATCCCAGTTCCCTAACTCTGCTACCTCATCTTCAACTTGATCCTACATCCTCTTTTAATATGATTTCAGTAGTTGACAAAATTAACCCCTGTTTTCTGCTTTCCTCCTCATCAAGCCAGCAGAACCTGAGTCCAGACGGAACTTTCCACCATCCTCAGCTGAGCCGGGACCTCCTTCCCCCCGTAAAGGGGTCGCACCACCGCTGTTACACGAGGCGTATGCTGCCAGCAGACTCCGATTCACGTCACAGCCCCACCGAACTGGAGGGTGACACGCAAGCTCTTTGAGCTCTCGTGCTCACATCTGTCAAGAGACATAGCACCGTCTATATCCCTGATGTGGGCAGGTCCAATGAGGAAATGTATATAAAACTACCTAACACCCACCGAGGGTACGAAATTAATCCTCAAAGCAAGATAACGTAACTTCTCTTCCTGAAAATCTAGGTCATAATTTTCCAGAGTGCTCTACAGAACACCCATTCTGTGAAACGGTGGTTTGGGGGCTGGGGCGGGGGAGGAGACAAGAATTCTGTGGTCAAAAACATCTGGGCTCATGCTGACAGGTACCTGAACTTACACTTGAGGACTCACAGCTCTTATTGGCATGTTTAGGGCTCCGAAGATATTTTATTGTAATAAAATCACAGTCACTTTAGGGAGTTCCCATTGCCTCAGTGGTAACGAATCTGACTAGTACCCATGAGGATGCAGGTTCAATCCCTGGCCTCACTCATGGGTTAAGGATCTGGCATTGCCGTGAGCTGTGTGGTGTAGGTTGCAGATGGGACTTGATCTGGCATTGCTGTGGCTGTGGCGTAGACCAGTGGCTACAGCTCCGATTCGACCCCTTGCTTGGGAACTTCCATATGCTGTGGGTGCAGCCCTAAAAAGACACAAACAAACAAACAACAAACTCTCACAAACACTTTAAAAGACTAAAAGAAAAAAAAAGTCATTTTATTCCTGGGAACCTCAAACCAATTTAGAGTTGGAACATTTTTCTCATTTAATGTTCCTTAATTTCTAGTAAAGGTATGTCACACGTTTTTTTCTTGGGAGTCAATCCTGGCAAGACTGGAGGTCAGGCTTAGCAAGAACCCCTCCACTAACTGCCAGAGTACATGGCTCACAGACGTTCCCTGAGCAAGATGCCAGAGTATCTGTTTCCCCTCCTCCAGCAGCCTCTGAGCAGGAGCCCTGGGAGGGTTTTGCCAAGGCTGCCTTGGAGCCAGCCTGTCTCTTCAGCCTCCAGCCCACCGGTAATCTCCACTAATCTGCAAGGCGTGGCGATTAGCACAGCAATTGTCATAGCATCGGCCCCAAAGCACCTGCGCTTCCAAGCTGTTTTTATGAAAATTTTTCCCAGAAAGGTGATGACAGTGAGAAACAAGATGAGCATGAACCCACGCCTTCCCAAATGCCACCTCCTCTGCTGAGTCCCTGCACCGTTCTGGGTGATTCTCTCTCGTTCACCAGGCTTCTCCTTCCTTTCTGCTCTGGAACTATGGGTCTTTTGACCCTACTTCCCAAATTAAGAAAAGCTTCATGGAGTCCTGTGTTAGGGGACTCTGGGAGACAGGGAATGAAGAGCATTCTTCTGTCCTCCCGAAGTCAGGTTTTAGCAGATACCACAGATTCATAAATAGCTATAGTCCAGGGGTGGCTTTGATGAGGGTCATTGCAGGGCCATGAGGGCCAAGGAAAGGAGGCCCTTACCACTCCCTGGAGGCTCTGGAAGAAACGTCTTCAAAGGAATGAGATGCAACCAAGGTGGAAGGGAATTCCCTCTTAGATCAATCACAGCAAGTGAATTTCTCGCTGGTGTTTCTCCAGTTTATAGAACAATGCCTGGGCCCACTGCCAATTCCTAAAAAGTTTTGGCTTCTGCCATGAGGTGTCCAGAATCTTGAAGATTGTTTGCTAACATGATGGGAAGGGCCTTGGGGCAGAAAGAAAATCCTAAATAAAATACAGAGACTGCAGTGTCCCAAGTGGCCTTGGGCTTCGGGTAAGACAGCTCGCTGGAGAAAGTTGGATGTCTGGCTTTGAAGCCCAGTTTTCCTCTTCAAACTCTATTATAACAGGATTGGGACCTATCATCTCCCCACACCTCCGTTTCCTCAATTATAAGGCAGGGGCAATACTATCAACTCTATAGCTGTTTGCAACCACAGATCCCTGGATCCTAAATTCTGGGAAGGTTATTCCAGGTGTGGAGGGGGCTTCGGAGCTGGGCATTCACACGTTTGATGCCGGCTTTAGTCACCTGAGATGCAGTTGTGTTTGTTGTTGTTGTTGTTTGTTTGGGGGATTTTTTGGTGGTCGTCGTTATTGTTTGTTTTCTTCGTGTGTAAAAGTGGGGAGAACAGTATTTACCTCATGGGGGATTTTAGTTTGCTAATTAAGTCTGATGGCAAATGTCAGAGACCAGCAGGACATAGAGTATTTTCACCAAGCTGATTCCTACCTGGCAAGATTTTCTTGCACGGCTCTGAGTCATTGCTGCTCCGAGGCAGTGGATCTAGTTCAATTGTGGCTGCACAATTAATTGGAATAGAGGAAAGCCTTAAGAAGCAAATTTTTGTTCCAATCCTAGTTCCCCCAAATATTAGATTCTACCAGTTCCATAATCGGAGGCAGGTTAATCCATTTTATGAAATTCCATTGCCCCATCCGAGGAAGAAATTTGGGCAGAACTGTTAAAATCAGCAGATGACTGTTGAGCCAAGCTCCACTGTCACATTCCGGCACCAGAGCCGGGGGGCGGGGGGGGATGTTGTCCCTTCTCTGTTCCACACGGTCCTTGAGGGCCACCTGCTATCAGGGCATCATCCGTCTGCCGGCGAGCTTCCGCCAGCTGAACCGTGTGTAGAGATACAGCTTCTCCCCAAATGTGTTTACCTAGGACAAAATGAATCTCTGCTAATTCGTGTTAAAAATCAGTGGGAGCCCTTGAACCGGGGCCTCCGCAGCAGAGCAGAAGGAAGACTGCGGCTCCCCCTGTGGACGCCACCCCTTCCTCTGCAAAGCATCTTCTTACAAGTGAGGAGAAATCCCATCGTGTCCGCCTCTTCGATTCTCTAAAGTTTCAAAATTACATTTTCACTTCACAGACAAGAACACTCCAAAACTATTTTTTAACATGAAAAAGGCCATTTTAATTAAAAAAAAAAAAAAACAGAAGGAGGAAGAGTATTTTGGTAGACACACCCTCTGGTTAATTCATTCACACAAAGCAGCTGTGACAAAGCTTTTTTGAGACGTGAAAACATGTTTTCCTCACGAGAAGCAGATATGGAAGAATTTAAAATTGAAAACTAGGCTACAAGCGCCAAATTAGACAATGTTAAGTAAGAATTTAAGGACATGGGACCCACCTATGCAAATTCTGCATTGGGGGGGATGTGAAATTTAATACCCTTGGGATTGTGCTCTGAAGTGACACAGCAGGGCGGTGGCCAGAGGAGGAGCAGAACCAGCTGCTTTTCTCATCAGCCTCTGTGTCCACCTAGACATCATTAATTAGAGACACCTCGGGGCCCCGGGGGCAGCCTAAGCCCAATTCGCTCTCCCAGCCAGAAGCTCCTCAGAAAGAAAGATGGTTATAAAATACGCTCTTTTTTTTTTTTAATTTGCTAGAAACATCTAAGGAATTCTACTTGTCTCACCCCCTCATCTTGGCAGAGCTCCTCCAGGACATTTCTGCCGCCTTGTGTCCTGTTCCAAGCTGTCCCAGGAGAGATATGTTGTCACAATCTCACTTTTCATTCTGTCCTCGTTCAGAGGTCACCTCTGCGGTATCTTCAGAATGAAGGGCAACATGCCTCAGCCAACATAATGCCACTTCTGCTCTTCAAGAGACACCACTAACCCACATTCTGGCTGTTTTCTGGACCCTTCTCATTTAACCCATCACCACCAAGAAATAGTCATTTCTCAATATCCTTTTTCAAGTCCTACGCCTCTCATTTGCCTGGAAGGCCCCATCCCCCTTGACTGCCCTGGCTAAGTCCCACCTGTGCTTAGAAACCTGTTTGAGGTACAAAAGTGCTTCTTTAGGATGTGGTCCTGGCACAGCCGTCAGACTGGACTTGGAGCTATGGAGCCCTTTCTAGAGCCTTCCACAAAGCCAGCCGCTGACGTTTCCTGGCGGGTGATAAACATGCCGGTGGTTCATGAAGGCAGGTAGGAGGGGGAACTGTGTGGTAGGAGGAGGGGCTCCAGGACCAGGGCTGATGCTGATGAGGGGACAGCCTTTCTGCTCATTTCCAAAGAGCCCTGGCGGTGTGGCACCAGTCTGATCTCTCCCACTGCAAGATTTTTCTAGAGGTGCACCATTTTAAAAGTGGGTTATTTCATACCAAAAATAAAACATAAAATGGTCAATGGTCTAGAGCAAGGAGTCTGAAGTTCTCTTCTTAAGATTGCTGTGTGCGTGTGTGTGTGTGTGTGTCATAACAAAACATGCTACAGACTTTTGACTGACACAGGCAAACAATGCCCCTGAGATTTATTAACAAGCCCTCGTGGAGCTGAAAACTGCTTAGAATAAATACATGAATGGGAGGAAATATTCAGTCCGTTACAAGCTCAGTTGTAGAACACATGCTTTATTCTCAAGTCTGGTGAAAATCTCATTTTTGTTAGGAGGCTTATGCTCCAGTCAGAGCAAATACGAATCTTAAAATAAATTTTGAAAATTTCCCTGGTGAAAAGAGGATAGAGGTCTCCCTTGTTTTCTTCTTAAAGTTCTTCCTTTAGAAAAGGTAATTGCAAACCCTTTCTCTGTCCCTTGGCAAACCCTTTTAAAAGCCAAAGGAGCTTCCCTCTGGTTTTACAATCGATGATGCTTTTCTCAAAAGTCTGGAAGCCAGGAGTTCCCGTCGTGGCGCAGTGGTTAACGAATCCGACTGGGAACCATGAGGTTGTGGGTTCGGTCCCTGCCTTGCTCAGTGGGTTGATGATCCGGCGTTGCCGTGAGCTGTGGTGTAGGTTGCAGACGCGGCTCGGATCCCGCGTTGCTGTGGCTCTGGTGTAGGCCGGTGGCTACAGCTCCGATTCAACCCCTAGCCTGGGAACCTCCATATGCCGTGGGAGCGGCCCACGAAATAGCAACAACAACAACAACAAACAACAACAAAAAAAAGTCTGGAAGCCAGATTTTGAAATGGAGACATCAAGGAAATGGGTGCCCTATCTCTCCTTTTGGCAGGATGAGAGTCTAACTTAGGTGCCTGGCTCCCAGTGGTAAAACTACCTGCATGGAAATGGAAGAATTATCATTACTATTGCTATTTTGCTCTGGAGAAAGGCAATTAGCTAATACAGATGTCCGCTTTAATTGCCATGGGAATTTAGGATGACCTACGCATGGCCATTGGCTACCGTCTTCTCCTACCTGAGGATTAGCTATAGATTGTTCTAAGAAAAGCATGCATTGACTTGTACCTGCCTGGACTGTTTCTTTGTTTTGCAGATTCCCTTCAGCTTTGGGGACTTCTCCAGGGACTTGCCTGTGAGGTGCACCAGTCAGGGTCACTGGCTACCCAGTAATAAAAGTGTGCTTTTCTACGTTTGTGGGGCAGTGTTCTGGGTTGGCAGGAACATTTGCTCTTAATTATTTCCCACTGCTAGCAGCACACTCTTATCTTCGCGTATTTTAATAAAGCCAAAGTTTATGCAAATAATTATCTCTCATTTTATTAAGAAACATAACAAGAAAAAGAAACAGCCATGTTACATAATTGAGCAACGATGGACCTTAGAATTCCCTGGTGGTGGTGGGCATTTGCGTATTTGTTTACTGAATAAAAATGACAAACCGCATGTCTATCTATCTATCTATTTCTCTATCTATCTCCTTCAGCAAATCAATTGGTACCAGGTATATGAACTGTGGCTTTGCACATCTATGGGGTAGATAATTATAAAGTAATTTTTATTCATCTAACAAATTTTCAGAGCATTTATTTATTTTCTTACAAGGGCAATGCTGGAAAATTCCTGACTGTTTTTTTTTTTTTCTTGCAGCAAATGTAAATATTTTAGAAGTAAAAAATATTCAAACTACCTAAATTTTGCATTTTCATTGTAACACTCAGGATGGTCCAAGCCATAATTTTGGCTCCTTTTCTTACAACTCATCTTTTTGCTTGTGCATCAGAACCCAGTTTTTATAAGCATGCCAACGATTTCCTTCTTCCAAGAAGCTGCTGAAATTGCAGTGAGGGTTGAGAGTCCCGTGATACTGTTTAACTAAGGGTAAATCAATCTGCTACGTGATCTGTGATGAGGGCCTCTCACCAACGAGAGCGTTTGTAACCTCGCTGTGAAGATTAAGTGGTCTAACACAATGGGTTTGATTGTCACGTCAGATCAAAGTACTCAGAGATCTCTCCCAGGATTAAGCTTTACTAATCATCTCCAGGCTGCCGTCAAGGAGTTCAGGTAAACAGAGAGCTCTGGGGCATCCTTCGTGGGTCGCTAGAGCCACCCTTCCCACCTAAGACACACCCGACCGAGGTCTCTAACAGACAGCCACGGTCACGGCACAGTGGCAAGTGTTTCTATTAGGAAACAGCTCCATCTTACAGATCCAGAAAGTTACTTATCTTAAATAACATTCACCAAAGAGCCAGCCCTCAAAATCATTGATCGTTGGCTTGTTTTCCATAAACAATCCTAAGCCAGAGATACACAACTTTGAGCATTCCATCAATAAGGATTCTCCTCCGACCAAAAATATCATTCCACTTCTTGCCCAGAGGTCAAACTAGCAACTTATTTGTACAAGTAGATCAGACCCATATACAAGTCTTCTTTTCGCTGAGCCTTGGCTGTGGATGGTCAGCATCTCGCAGTCTGGGTTTTCATTCGCCTTAGTAGTGCTATAACCACAACAGAGCTGCAATACCGCCATCCTCGGACCAGGTCCCCGGCCCACCGTCGCCCACCCGTAGAAGAGACAGGAAGTCCAAAATTTCATCTCAGGTCCTTTGTATCTTATCACTTGGAGGAATTCTTGTTTCTTGGTTTTGTTTTTTGGGGTTTTTTTAGCAGGGTGTTGTTTTTGTTTTTTAATACATGAGGCTCCATCCCATAACTGTTCAGTCAGGACATTTGGTGATTGAACCACCAGAAAATTACATTTAAAAATTTTCCAGTGTGACTTTTATGCACACAAAATCTGGGGCCACCTGCCCTAAATCGGCATTAGACTCACGCGCCATGGTGAAAAAGACAGGCAATATATAACATATGTTATCACATTATCACAGTGCTCACACAGAATATACACTCTGGGTAAAGGATTTTCATGATAAGAAGCCCCCGAGTCATGCTTGCTCTGCTCACTGTCCTCAGATACTGGCTTATAAGAACTCAGCCTGTGGAGTCAGGAAGCATAATGTCCTTAGGTTAAACTGGCAGTTGCATGGATAAAACAAAAGTAAAATACGTTGGCCCCTCAAAAAACTTGCAACACTTTCCTAACATTCTGCTCTTAGAAGAAATTTATTGGGACTTAGAAGCTGAATACATCTTGAGGCTGCTTTATCACCCAAAGCAGTGTGAACCAGAGCTAGAACGAACTAGCTGTTGCATTTTGCTGGGGCCTTCTTTTTTTTTTTTTTGTCTTTTTGCCTTTTTCTAGGGCCCCTTCCAGGGCATAAGGAGATTCCCAGGCTAGGGGTCGAATCAGAGCTGTAGCCACCGTCCTATGCCAGAGCCACAGCAACTCAGGATCTGAGCCATGTCTGCAACCTACACCACAGCTCACAACAATGCCAGATCCTTAACCCACTGAGCAAGGCCAGGGATCGAACCCGCAACCTCATGGTTCCTAATCAGGTTCGTTAACCACCGCACCATGAAGGGAACTCCTGCATTCTTTAATCCAACTGGAGACTGGGTGTATAATCTGTGAAAGTTAGAGGACAAGGCAAAAAAAAAAAAAATCACAAAATCATCCACTGTATTTCTCTATGTTTGGTTCTCAGCTTCAAGACACACAAGGAAGGAAGACCTGGCCATGAATTGAAACTCAGGTGCTCTGGGTCTGGGCCTTGCAACTTTTTTTTTTCCCTTTGTCTTTGTGGAAATCATACCTCATACAGTGCCTAAAAACAAAATAAGGAAAGAGGTATGCACAGACATAGCACAGCCCCTGATGTGCTAGGCACTCAAGAAGAACGGCTTTCATGTCTTATTTCAGAAGGTCTAGATTACAGCGAAATACCATTTGGTAATATTCTTTCTTTCTTTCTTTCTTTTTTTTTTTTCATCAAAATCATTCTCACTTGCTCAGATCTTAAAGTATAGGAGGCCCCAGTGACAGAGACTGTGAATTTTCATCTTTAAAACTAAGTTTCTGTGGCAGCTGACTCTCTCATCACTTTCCTCCTCTGTTCATTGCTGAGCTGTGCTTTTATCTCGTCCTGATGTCTGGCTCCGTGACCGGTCACTGCCTTGTTCACACCAGGTTTGTCCCGAGCATTTCCCATTCACCTTCTCCCTATGGGTCCCCAGATAGAGAAGCCCCCGTCTTAACTGCCTCATCCTCTGTGACCTTGATCTTGTTGCTTCAGGGGGCATATTGGGCTCCTCTGGCCTTTCCTCCTCCTGAGTTCTCAGATTTTTGCCTGACTGACTACACACACACACACACACACACACACACACGCACGCACTTAATATAATGGTGTAACATTTTCTATGGATGAATTAATCATTTGAAAGCTTTTCTGTGTACTTTAGAATCTCTACCGATGCATACTTTGTGAAGATAAATGCATCTTCAAATTTATTAATATTTTATTTAGGTGTATTTTTTAAAACTCCATGTCTCATTTGTTGAACTTTCAATTCATAAACAGTTGATTCAGTTCTGATAAAATGATCAGTGTTAAATTCTGCAATTTGTTTTTAAAGTTTTCCAAAAATAAACCATAGAGAGATACATTTATGGTTAGTGGATTTTTGACAAAAATTCTAAAGTAATTTCAATGGATAAATGACAATTTTTCAACAAATGATGCCTGAAAAATTGGATGCCCAGAAGCAAATTAATGACTTGAGCCTCTCCTATGCATAATACACAGAAAACAATTCAAAATGAATCATGCGAGTTTAATATAAGAGCTGAAATCATAAAACTTTTAAAAGAAAATATAGGGAAGAAAATATAAGTCATATTCATGACTTTGGTTTGGGCAAAACTTCTTAGATATGGCACACATGTCTAATACATGAAATAATGGATGAGTAAATAAACTACATCAAAGATTTGGAAATAATTGTTTCAAAAGACATAGTTAAGAAAACAAAAAGCAAGCCATAAACTAAAAGAAAACACTTGCAAGTCACTTTTGATAAAAAGATTGTAAAGAGCTCTTAATTTTTCAATAACTAAATAAAAACCTCAATTTAAAATTGAGCAAATGATTTATTCAAATATTTTATCAAAAAATTAAAAAAGATGAATAACCAAAAAATAGACACTCAAGGAGTTCCCGAGGTGGTGCAGCGGAAACAAATCTGACTAGGAACCATGAGGTTGGGGGATCGATCCCTGGCCTCACTCAGTAGGTTAAGGATCTGGCATTGTTGTGAGCTGTGGTGTAGGTGGCAGATGCGGCTCGGATCCGATGTGGCTGTGGCTGTGGTGTAGGCCGTCAGCTGTAGCTCCGATTATACCCCTGGCCTGAGAACTTCCATATGCCATGGGTAAGGCCCTAAAAAGCAAAAAAAAAAAAAAAAAAAGGCACTCAGCTTCATGATCATTAGGAAAGTGCCAGTTTAATCAAAATGGCATATCATTGATTTCACTAGAATAGCTCTAATAAAAAAGACAGGGAGTTCCCTGGTGGCTCAAGGAGTTAAGGACCTGACATAGTCATTGCAGTGGCTTGGGTCGCTACTGTGGGGCAGGTTTGATCCCTGGCCCAGGAACTCCCACATGCTGCAGGTGCCCCCTCCCCCCCCCCAAAAAAATAAGTCCCAAGTATTGGCAAAGACACAGAGAAACAAGATCCTGTGTGCTCTGCTGATGGGCATGTGAAATGCACCCTCAGGGGCTCCCACAGAGCTGTGTTGCGGGAACAAATCCTCGCATGAATTTAAAAAATGAAACTTTCAGTTGTAAACCTAGTCTTTTGCAACTGAGTTACGTGATTCCAAATCCCCACTGTTACCCTCAGACTCACAGAAAACACATCTTCAGACGAGGCAATCCCCTGTCCTACGCGTCACTTTTCTTTGCTCTCACTTGAGGGTCCTGTCGGTGAAAAGAGCCCCTGAAGGGACCCTGGTGCTGCGCTCTAAGCGCCTTTAAATGAAGAAGACTCAGCGGGGGAGCAGAAGCAGGGAAGACACCTTTAAAGCTGTGTCACGTGGACTTGGCCTTCTTCTCCACAAAGTCGGTGACAGAAAACCCTTGAGGGGAATTTAAGGGCTACTGGTCTTAGTTCAGGTAGAAATTTACTTCAGAAAAGACGACCGAGTGCGGAACAGGACAGTTTGGGTCTGCAGTCACCGGAAGTGTTGACATGATTAAGGCGACGGGTTACAACTCGGCAAATGTTTAGGCCTTAAGTGGAAATGCTGACTTGGGACACTTAATGGCATGTCCTTGGGTCAAAAGACTCCGTGGTAAAGGAAGACATTGTACCTGCAGTGCAAATCAATAATTATATAATAAAGCAATCAGATCCATGATTTATTAACAAACCCCACCTTGCCTTAAAAAGCTGAATTCAACCGAAAGCAGACCTTATGGTGGGCCAACCACAAAAGCGACTTTGGAAATCCCAATACCCACCACTCGTGTGTGATTTATAATTCAGTAGAAGTCAGAAAAGAATTCTTCAGGACCTTGGGGAATGAACTTCACCGAAGTAAATACGGATTTTAGTCAGGGAAAAGGCAGTCAGTTAGAAGAAGACCATTTGAATAAAAAATTAACAATGAGCCGCGGGAGCGGCAAAAAAGACAAAAAAAAATTAATAACGAGGAAACTAAGAGTGTTATTTTGAAATTTCTAACCGTGGTGGTAAACAAGACAGAAAAAGAGAAGGACTTACCAGTGAGGAACAAAGTAAGGAATGGGAGTTCCCGTCGTGGCGCAGTGGTTAACGAATCCGACTAGGAACCACGAGGTTGCGGGTTTGGTCCCTGCCCTTGCTCAGTGGGTTAACGATCCAGCGTTGCCGTGGGCTGTGGTGTGGGTTGCAGACGCGGCTCAGATCCCGCGTTGCTGTGGCTCTGGCGTAGGCCGGTGGCTACAGCTCCGATTCGACCCCTAGCCCGGGAACCTCCATATGCCCTGGGAGCGGCCCAAAGAAATAGCAGACAAAAAAAATAAAATAAAATAAGGAATGGACACCCCAAAAGAGAGAAGCAGTTGTGCCCGTCCCCCTAAAGGGGCTTACAGTGGAGCGAGGGAGGAAATAGTAGCTAAAGTGGCAGGTATGCCAGGAGTAGAGCAAGGGAAATGAGCTGAGAGTCAGGTGGCGGAGCCCTCTGGGAGTTTAGAGAAAGGGGAAATACCTCCCTGTAAGGAGAAGCACGTTGTAACAGATGGAAGGGGCTCCCCCGACCCCCTTCGTGGGGGCCTCATGTGTCCAAGGTCAAAATGCACCAAGTGTTCTGTTCAGATCCATTCTTACTTCTCGATACTGAGGGGAGGAAGAAAGAAAGTGAGCATCTTTGTGTAAAGTGGGGGATCTTGGGCTTCCTTGGGCTTGGCTTAGGGGAAAACTCCAGAAAAAAGAAAAGGCTTTGGTGGTTTTACTTTACCAGGGATTTGGTGCATGACTGTTGACAGGCCCGTGGGTAAGATCATCAGCCCAGCCTCCTACCCATCTCCCGTCCCAGAGGTGTGGTGGCCTCTCCTGTGCATTCATCTCCAAGGCTGCCTCTCCCAAGGCCCTCAGCTGGGCTTCCTGCAACCTAAGTTAAATTCTGCAACGACCTGTCCCTAACCCCTGCTGCTCACAGCTCCTTTCCGAGGTCCCTCCACACCTGGTCATTTTTATCTGTTGGACACACTCACCACTGGGTCCGCATGACGTTAGGCACTTAATACTCACCATTTATTAACTCTGCTATAGTCTCAGACATAAAGAATTTGGATGTGGTTCCAGAATTTGCCACTCTTTTTGAGATTTATTTCAAGGCACTTTGTGACCCTGTAACTTTGAAAGGCCGCATATAAAAGAAAGTTTATTATTAGAGCTACAACCAGCAGGGTGGCTTTCGTTATAGGCCTGGCAGCAGTGCAATGAAAGATTTCTCTTTTTAGCTCTTTCTATGTACTGGAGCTCAGTTAAAATTTAACAAGTGCAAATTCAAGCGAGCAGGAAGTTTGTATGAACAAAATGTCACTCCACGAGTTTGCCTCTTCTGAGAAAAAGTAAAAACAAGTTTTATAAAAAAGTAAAACAGGACAGAGCTCTATAGGTCTATCCTTTTCCATACTTGCAAAATTAAGCTGTAACTTGCTAAGGATCTATATAAAAATGATGGGGTAGACTGACGACAATGAATTATTCACAATAAAATCTGGAGCCTTAATTTTGTAGGTTCTTTATAATTTCCTGTCTTCTTATGAAAACATCATCTTTAGAATTATAGAGGATTTGGAACAATTAAGCTGAAAATCTTGTGTTGTTGATACCATGGCATGTACCTGTATGGCTGACTAAGTGACAGAAACACTTGGACTCATTATCAATGAGCCTCGGGGCTGGCCAGTTTTGCCAAAGGCATTATATGACCATCGCATTTCAATCATCGGAGTGTTATTTTATCAATGCTGAGGAAACACACTCTTTTCTATTTACTGTGGAAATGCTGCTTTCTTTTGTTCATGAAATAGCAAGTATATCTAACAGCAAATCATCTGGGAGAGCAAAATCCGATAGAAACAAAGGAAAAAATTACTGACCCACCCATCTGCTTTTATCAGGAAGGGATTTATCGGCATAGGTATCTACGTTGAGTCAGGAACGCTAGAATTTGGTCTCAGCAATTAGCAAAATTAACTATACTAAACTCTTCTATAAAATGGGAGAGTGACTTTGCACTCAGTTTCACTAAGATGTTGAATACGAAAATAATGTGCTACTTGGTTGAGGCCTCTCAAGAGATCCCAGGATCACCACCAATCTCAGTCATGCATCTAGAAACACGTTTGAACCCATGCATCCTGATAGACCTTCGGCATTTGTCCAGTAGGTTAAAAAAACCTGAACCCCATAGATGTTTTCCCAAGGTCTATGAGTTCCCCAGGAGTACTGTTGAACTTTGTTTCCATTTTGATGGTGATAATTAGAGACCTCAAAGCATCCAAAACCACTACACAATGCCAGACTGTTACAGAACTACATGCATTACATTTGCATGTGTTTATAACCAAATTCATTACAAATCTATTTTAATTTTAATGTACTAATGAGTGAAGAACAAAGGGAGATGTAACATGTACATTGCGCATTTTAACCAAATAATCTTGACACATGCTGTTCAAACAACCATCTTTCATTTCCAAATCCAACACATTTTTCAGAGTGGTTTCTCTGCATTCGACACTCCTCTGTACCTAGATGTGGAAAAGAGAATTGAATGTGAACATATACTCTTGGGGAATATACATCCTAAGTCGGATAGAGAGGAAGGAAATGAATCAACGCGTCCATGAAGTCCTTCATTCCTGGATCAGAAAGCTAAAGACAGTGCTGTGTGCTAAGAAGGCAATGCTGTGAGATGGTGAAATAGAACCATGGTCGGAGCCGTCTGGCCAGCAAGTTGTCCCTGAGGTGTGAGTGACGGGAAGGAACCCCCAGTGTGAATGTCATTGGAGAAAGGATGCCAGGCTTGGAGCACCTCCTGGGATGAAACACAGGGGTAGGATGAACCCCTGCCTTGCAAACATAGAATTACACACACACACACAAAATCCCATGTGTCTGGAGTGTCGTTGGGTAGCTCCCGGCTCATGTGGAATGAAGCTGGAGCAGTAGGTAGGGGAGGGTCAAGGCGTGAGGTGGAATACTACGGCAACTGTAATGGGAAGCGTTTGGGTGGCTTCTTTCGTTGGCTTTTTCCTTTAGTTGTACTGAGGTGTGGCTGCCAAATAAAATGATAAGACACGAAGGCGCGCGTCATGATGACTTCACGGAGGTGCGCCTGCGAGAGGATTCCTCCTACCTGGCTGCTGAAGACCTTCGTCGCCTCACGTGTTTCTCTCTCTTTTTCAGCGAGAGCGTTCAAGTTCTGCTCTTTGGAAAAGTTCAGCCGTAGAAGAGTGTTACGAGCTGCAGTCATCATGTTGTCTCTAGAGTCTCAGCTCTTTTATCATTTTGAAATAAAAGGGCAGCTCTTAGGCTCATTGATCCTTTCCTATTGTCTGTTTAGTCTCTAATTTATTTCCACTCTGATCTAGTTTATTTAGGTCATTTATTTGAGATCTTTCTTTATTCTTTTGTCTTTTGTCTTTTGTCTTTTTAGGCCCGCACCCATGGCATATGGAAACTCCCAGGCTAGGGGTCAATGCGGAGCTACAGCTGCCGGCTACACCCCAGCCACAGCAACTCTCAACACCTACAACTCTGGTGTAGGTCAGTGTAGGATCTGACCTACACCACAGCTCACAGTGTAGCCAGATCCTTAACCCACTGAGCAAGGCCAGGGATCGAACCCACGTCCTCATGGACACTAGTCAGGCTCATCAGCCACTGAGCCACAATGGGAACCCCAAGATCTTTCTTTATCCTTAATGTGGGAGTTCATTCATATAACCTCCCTCATTAGCAGGGCTTTAGTTGCACGTCCTAAGTTTTGGTATGTCACATTTCCATTTTCCTTTGTCTCAAGCCATTTTTAAATTTCTTTTAGTTTCTTCTTTGACCCATTGGTTGTTTAGAAGCATGTTATTTATTTATTTATTTATTTATTTAGGCTGCACCCATGGCATTCAGATGTTCCCAGGCCAGGGAATGCACCCAAGCCATAGCGAATTCTTAAGCACTGGGCCACCAGGAAACTCTGGGGGAGTTGTGAACTTATTTTCTTTTGTAAGTGACAAACTATTGTGGGAGCAAGTAGTTTGGGGGAGTGAAGAAAGGAAATCAATAGATCGATGAGTTTGGTAGCTATTGCTGTGATCTGGATGAAGGAGGATCACAACAAACCAGTGTGGCAGAAGTGGCCATGGAGAGGAGGAAGTAACCCAGGGTGTGGTGCCAAGCATTGTCTAAAAGACTGGATGCAGAAATTGTAAAAAAGAGAGAGATCAAATCTTAATCTTAGGTTTAATTTGAGCAACTGGGTAAGTGATACTTCTTTTGATTTATGAAGAAGATGAAGAAGACCGAGTGAAAGAGCAATTTCGGGGATGAAGAAATTAAGGATTCTGGTTTGCCCATGGTCAAGACACCAATCCGGTTTACAGGCAGAAATGTCAAGATGATGACACTGCCTAATGCCCTAGATGCCAAGGGTTAAAAATGTATGGGTCATGTGAAAATCCATGGCATTTAGTAAGATGACACGGAGAGAGAAAGCATGAGAAAATGTCCCATGACAGAGCCTGGAACACTCCTGCATTTTTAATTCAGGTCAAACTCTCTACCAAGGAGAAGAGAAAATCTATTTTGAATGACCAAGAAGCAGCAGCCTAGGAGATGAGAAAGTCATTATTCAAGTTTCATGACCCTGAAATCAAGAATAGAATGTGTTTCCAGAAGTGGAAAGAGGTTGGAGTTCCCTGGGGGCTCAGCAGGTTAAGGACCCAGCATTGTCACGGCTGTGGTTCAGGTCACTGCTGTGGCTTGGGTTCAATCCCTGGCCCCAGAACTCCCACAAAACACAGGGGAAGCCAAAAAACAAGTGGAGGGAGGATTGAGAAGTGAGTTATAAACAGAGATATGTGATCACCGGGCAATACCAGTTTTCCCAGCAGCTGAGACAGGAAGATTGTGAGAGGAATACAGCTGAAAGTGAGGAGGCTGAAGTCAAAGACGATGGGAAGCATGGAGGCAGGAGCGGTCGATGATGGTGCTAAGGAGCCTTCCTGGGGGAAAGCGGAGACGAGGCGGTAGCTAGAGGCAGACAGATGTGGGCTTAGAGGGATTTTCCTTTATAAACAAGGGGATGAGAGATCAAGTAGGAATGGTGGCACCAATGGCCAGAGTTGACGGAGAAACTGATGCTGATGGCAAACTGAAGAAACCAAGTCCTGAGAATTTGAATCCAGGCCCGTTAGAAAGGTGGCCTTTTGATAGGAACCAGAACACTTCGCCTGGGTACCTTATGATGAAAAAGTAGACGATACAGAAACGGACACTGAGTTTCCATCGTGGCTCAGCAGAGGTGAATCTGACTGGCATCCATGAGGACACAGGTTCGATCCCTGGCCTCACTCAGTGGGTTAAGGATCTAGCATTGCCGTGAGCTCTGGTGTAGATCGCAGATGTGGCTCAGACCTGATGTTGCTGTGGCTGTGGTGTGGGCTGGCAGCTATGGCTCTGATTGGATCCCTAGCCTGGGAACCTCTGTATGCCGCGGGTGCCTCCCTAAAAAGACAAAAAAAAAAATTAAAAAAACAATAATAATAATAAAGAAAAAGAAACAGACACATATGAATTGATGGCTACTGTTGTGGGCAGATGAGGATCCCTATTCTGACGGCTCCTAATTTCCCAGCATAGCCCAAATATGACAAATGAGGACTGCCGTGTGTGTGGGTGTGTGTGGGTGTCTGTGTGTCTGTGTTTGCTGGTGATTGCGGGTCATGTGCATAGAAGGGTTGAGAGGAGAGAAGAAGGTGTGAAGTAGACATTACGGAGGATAGAAAAGCTAATATACCTAGAGAATAGGTATAGGATCAGGGGTAGTAGTCAACATCTGTTTGAAATTTTCGGCTTGAAGTTAACGTGAAATCTGATCAAGTTTGCACGTTTACCTGCAGTGATATTCAGTTGCTGGTCAAGTAAAGCAAAGCTAAGCTGTTGCGTTTAACCAGAGTTTGCACTTTGCCGCCAATCAAGTATGTTGGAGAAAGAGAATGGCTGTAATTCAAATTGAGAAAAGAGGTGTGGCGTGAAGTCACACTGCATGTGGCTGATAACACAAAACCCAAACAAGCCCTTGCTGGAGAAATCCACGTTCCTAGTATAATTAGCAATTTAGTTTCAGAACATTGTAGCACACTCTATGTAATTAATGTGTAGCTGATCAATGCATTTTGACATTATAGGTGTATTAGAGCTGAAAGCGTAAGCAGTTTACACACAGGTTTACATGTAAATATTTTGCGGGAACATAATTAATTTAAGTCAACCCTGGTTCTCTCCTCTGATAAGGAGATTCATCCATTTTTCCAAGTATGAGAAAATGATCTAAGATAAAGGCTCGCACCAACCAGACTAACAAAAATACGAGTATTTTCATGCGGCATAAAAACATAATTGTTAAGTAAATAACCGATGCCTAATGCACCCTTTCCATGTAGAAAGAGTCTAAGAGGAGATAGGGAAGGGGAGGGCAGGAGTCTTATCAGGAGGACAGCAGGCCTTTCATGGCCATCCTCACAAGCAGTGGCCGACCTCGCCAGGGCTTCTTACTCCCTTCAACTAGCCTGGACCCACTCTTTAATTTCTAACGACACACAGCATATTTTTATTCAGAAATTCACCTTCCCCTCCCTCCCCACATCACATGAGAGCCCCTAATGGTTAGAGAGCTGGATGACTTTTCCAAATTTGCTCTGTCTTAGGTCTTGGAATGAGAATCTTAACTCTTGACTCTAATTACAGAAAGCACTCCTCACCTTCTTTCTTCATGTCTCATCATAACTCAGAAATCCATCTTTGAAGGAAATGAGAGGAGAAGCACATGTGCCCAGGCAGAGGCTGGAGGCCGTCTCATCCTCTGATCATGTCCTCATCCTTGGGTGTTTTACAGGGGCTGCATCGGCCCATGATGAACACTGAGAAGCCATCCCTGATGTATCTGGATGCCCTCGGTCTCTTGGACAGAAGGACCTTGTTGGACCCTATATGTCTGCTCTTCAGTAGCCATCAATCCTCTAAGTTCCATAAGTTCTAAACATTTCTCCTCCAGAGTCTCATCACGCCCAATGGCCAAAGGACATTTTTAAGAGCACTGGGATTGGGAGTGAAAAACAAAACCCAAAAGAAGTGTTCCCGGGCAAAGGACCTCCCTTTTTAAGCTGCTTACACTACAGTGTCCATGGCTTGGGTTTGAGATCAGATTTTGATCAGCCAGGTCCTTTCGGGCTTAGTGGCTTCTGGCTGTAGGTTTCCTCGTCTCTAACATGAAGCCAAGAACAGGCAAAAGGTGTGTTGCCGAAATTCGGCCTCTGTCTTCTTCTGCTGAATTGAAACAGAGAGACAGAGTTTCGGCTAAAGGATAAAATACAGTTTTACTGCTTTGCCAGGCAAGGGGGGCCCCAGCAGGCTAGTGCCTTAGAGACTGAGCCCCTTTGGAAGGGGTTAGGAGGAGGTTTCACAGTTTGGGGAGTGGAATGAGGGTCAGGGCAGAGGCCGGCTCGCTCTGTCTTTCAAAGCGGTGTTTCGTGGTCCCAGGACTGGTTCTGGGGGTCCTCCTTCTTCCGGGAATGGAGAGCCTTCTTCAAGCAGTTCTTCCGTTTGTTGGGGGTTTCAGTTCTACAGATACTGTTCAAAGCTATTGTTCTGTATGTTCCTTGAGGAGGAACCAGGACCTGCCCCAAGGCTGCTCTATTGTCTCTCGACTGCGTCTCCCTGGTCTCTGCCTCCCCGCCCTTCCCTGATTAGCAGCTGCCCTTTGGAGCTCAGGGAAGGTCACCGAGGCTGCGGCTTGTTCCCTAAAAACAAGAAGTGGAGGACACGGAAAGGCTTGTGTGCCCAGGAGCGCCGCAGGGCACTAGCTCAGCTACAGGCTCAGCACAGCACCTGACACCACAGTATTATATATCATATATAGTACATTATTTTATTTATATATGTGTATGTATGTATGTATGTATTTTATTATTGTTTTGACTTGACATGTTTGGTCCCTTAAAGGTGGTTGGGACAACGCCAGTGGGCCTGGGTCCAAACCTATCTCTACCACTTAATTACGTGATCTGGGTCCATATCCTTGAAATACTTGAATCTTCAAAGATTTCATACGGAGATCTTCTAGTTCCCCACATACTCATGAAAGAGCGAGGTGTGTTCCAGGGGTCTCCTTGCACTGCAGTGGTAACGCTTTCAGCCAATTCCGTGAAGCCGACCGTGTCATCCCCATTCCACTCAGCTGGCAAATGGCAGAGCAGTGACTACGCATAGATTGTGTGCAGTCCAGTATCCTCCAAATTACAGAAAGAAAACGATGAATCTAAGCCACATTCAACCCGGGGAAATAAGTACCTAGTAAGGGATGTGAGGCCAAAGAAAAAGGGCTAAACAAGGATATTTTGAAACCATATGTTTTGGGGGCACTCTGGTGGTTAGGAGGTGGCGCTTTCACTGCTGTGGCCTGGATTCAGTCTGGGAACTGAGGTCCCACGTGAGGCCACTGAATGGTGCAGTCCAAAAACAGAAAACCCCCTAAAAAATATTTCTCATCAAGGTGAAGATCCACAGTCGGAACTTAACTAGAAATCATCTTTTGTGCTCAAGCAGAGCAGTCATTTTCCTGCCACTCAAAACTGGAAAGCTGTTCAACTCCTACCAACTCACCAAAGACATCAGGGGAAGAAGGGTGAGATCATGGTTTGGTTAATTCTCTCTTGCTGTTTCCCCTGATGTCTTTAGATTCTTGCTCTGCGCATTTGACTAGTCACTCATACAGTTTTAAAAGGTGCTTTCATAACACATGAAGGTAAAAGCCAGTTATGAGAGATGTCACATAGCTTGAATTAGCTTTACTTTGAGCTGACTTAAACTAGGATGACACTGACCTGGATTTTGCAGTGATGACCACACTCAAGTGACCACTTTAGAATCCTCATGGCTGGGGAAGTAACTGGTCTCCCCTGTAAATAAGAATCAATGAAATGAAACAAAATGAAAAAATAAAAATAAAAAAATAAAGTCAAATGAAATAAGAGCATATGGGCTATCACTCAGCTGAGGATACACTTGACTCTACCGCTACTTTTAGATTAATTAATACCTGATCTTTCCAAAAGGTGTAAAAGCAGGTTAATGACTCCATTCGATTTCCTGATAAAATTAACCTGAGTTTACTAGTATGTGTGAAAGTCAGTGGAGACAGCTTTTGACACAACTCGAAAGGGGAGCCAAATCATGTCTCCAGGATGATTCTAAGCCCATTATTAATTAGAAGAAGACACAAAATTCTTGTACATGGGATTTAGCTACTGAGGTAAAGGAGATATTTCCAACTTCTGGAAGTTAATGAAGTCTACTTCAAGTTTAAAAACAGTTAAAAAGGGAGAATCCTAAACTAAGTTAGAATTTATGTATTTGGGTTCATGATCACAGCCAACTTCATCTCTCAGTCAGGTCATACCATAAATAAGGCTGTCTCAGCTGATTTCAGCCTCTAAAAATGTCCTATGTTATGGCTAAATATAGTTAATTCACATGCCTGAATCCTGAAATTTATTTGAAATCTCCCTATTCTGAGTTGAATGACTGTGCTGTAATGGGCGGGGGGGAGACTATACCAGAAAATTATTCATATTCAATGAAATTGTCACATAAATGAAACGCGCATCCTTCAAAAACACAAAAGTATATTTTCTATATTATGACTAAACCCTCAAAAATAATAGGAAAATCCACAAAGGTAGCGACGAGGCGTTCCTGCATGGGTTCACTCTTCAGGAGACGCACCTGCCAACGTAGCACACTCACCTGCCTCCATGACCAGTGATGCTGAACAGAGAAAGCGTTTGATGATGCTGGCTTGTTGAAGCGAGACACAAAATAAGTTGGCGTTTAGGGGCCCCTTGTATATTTAATGGCCTCCATGATAAGTGCTTTCTGGGGCCCAGGCCCTGCCAGCAGATGTTACCTGCAAATGAGGCATTTTCCCTTCGGACCCCAACACACTTGTCACAACTTTGCTGCTGTCTCTAGGCCTGGAGTCATAAGCAGTATGATCTGACTTAGTTCAGGTACTGCAATTTGAATGTATATATATATATATATATAAAAAAAAAAAAAGATGCTGTGCTTGACTTAGAACGGGTGGTGACCTTCCGGGATGTGAGTGAGAAGAGCTGTGTGATGACTCGCCAGTGTGGTCCAGCTCAGACCCACTGAGCGCCACATAAATCCTCTTCGGGCAGTTGGACGTTTCATGCCACAGGTCATGCAACCCGCCTCATCGCTCTGCTCCAACACCTGCAAGAGCCCTGAGTCAGCCCTCTGTCCTGGGGAGGGCCTGTGCTTTCTATCCTCTCCCTGGGCCCCTTGGACGTGGATGTCAGAGACCCTGTGGGGTCAGAGGGCACGCAGCTTTGCAGCCCAGTCAAAACCCTCAAAGGCGTTTTTATTCCAGTGTCACACTTTTCTTCTTACGCTTTTGCTCTTGTTTCGCTTTGCTTTCTACACCGTTCCTTACATGATCCTGCCCTGTTATCTGTTGTAAGAGTCGTCATTATTTCCTACACCAACAAGAAAATGAGAAGAAGATCAATTATACTCAGACATCGGTTCCTTATTTGATGAAAGCTAAAATGGGGGGGGGGATTCATTGGTCCAGGGAAAGCCTGGACCAAGAGGTGAGGCGTTCATCAACCTTCCTCTAGTGGGGTTTTGCCTGGATTCTTTGTAACCTGGGGAGTTTTATTGGGTCTTTGTCCTTCAAGGCCTTTTCTCAGACCCATGCCTTAATATTGGAGCTACCCAGTGACTGGCTTTTCCCACCATCGAAATCCACAAATTTTTGGACTTCTCTGCTGTTTTTTTGTTTTTTGCATTTCTGCTTGCAAAGTCACTGTTCTTTCCTGAGGCTTTTCCCTTTCTCTGCACTCTCTCTCTCTTCTCTCCCCTTTCTCTCTCCAAGACCTTGACAAATAAATACCGCTTATAGTAACCAGTACACAACAAAACTCTCTTATTCTCCACCCTGGTCCACTGCAGCTACAATTTCAGCCAACAATTTCCAGGCTATTAGAGGTGACAGCTTTACCAGGCATCTTCGTGCCGCACTCTAAGGATCTCAATTGTTTGTCTCCAAGAAGTTTTCCCATCGCCTGCCCCTCGAACCCCCAGTCAGAACCTTTGTTTTTACATTTGATTTTTTTTTTTTTATGTACATCTACGTGATGTGGGGAGAGAATGAAGAGAGACGTAAAGGTTTCAACACAAAATCTGGTCTCCAAGTCATTTTCTGGGGTTAGAGTATCAATTCTGCCCACATTTATTAGCTGGAAGCCCTGGATAAGTTACTTAAACAGCATTCCTCTGTAAAAATGAGTTGTCTGGTTGAGTAAGTGACTGCATGATTCTAAATTAGCCCTTAGAGTGACGCATGGATGGAATCGCAGGTATCGAGCCCTCACACTGTGTCCCTGCGAAGCTTGAGTGTGGCGTGGGTGTCCCAGCGATGGACTGTGGATTCATCCTCACAGTTTTGTCCCACTGGGTTCTTTAAAGGAAGGTACCATTCTGCTATGGTGTTAGGCATCTCCTAGAAGAAATGCTTGCCTGCATGAACCATTTTGCAGGAAGTGGGCAATTCACGGGCAAACTACACAGAGCACAGAGTGTTAGGAGCCTATCAGGCTGAGAAGAGCTCATTCTTTTTCTTCAAATTGTTCGTTGGTGAGACAAATACATACGATTTTGATTTTTACCTTTGTTCTGAGCAGAGAATAGGACTTTTGCAGAATCAATTGATTTTTGTCTTTAGTAGCAAAAAATAGAACATAGCTAACTTCTTCATATAGAAAAATCACGTCCTAGGATCTCTCAGTATGCCCATATTCTCACGTCTGGTGTGTTTTGGTTGCTGTTAGTCGGCCCCAGATAATCAAGACCCCTGTGTCAAGACCAGACTGCAGGGCCAATTCAAATGGCATCCTTTGCAAACCTAAGAGGCTCATGCACAAGACTGGGGCAGAGGAGGCAGGGAGAATATATATAAATTGTTTCAGGGCACAGACACATTAAATAGCTCCGACACCAAAAACATATAAGATTGTTTCTGAAAAATATAGCTCATTTTTTTTTAACAATTTAACCCAGGAAATCCCCGATCCAGAAACAGAACTCTGACCCAGATATACTCCTGGGAACCCAGGGGTTATAGCACAAAACATTCAGAGAAGGACTTTGTTGTTGTCTGAAATCTAGATGAATAAAATTCAAATCAGAGTTTAATATTTTAAAATTTAATTTATTCATTTAAAAACATTTAACTGCCATTTTAATTTTATCAATAACATATTTTTTAATTATGAAAGTCATTCAAGCCTTAACAAATCATAGAGGATAAAAAAAAAAAGTCAAGGGCCCTCTCCCAGTCAGCACCCCTCCCTGCTGTGGAGGGGAACCAGTTTGTGTAGTTTCTCAGATATTTCTGTGCATTTCGGGGTCGCCGTATGGTGTTGTGTTTTTCAAGAAATGGAATCCTACTTTTCACAATGTTCCATAAAAGATTTCACCTTCAAGCAGTGAAAACGTCAAAGAGAAGTCAGGGGAGAGAGAGATACATCTGATTTAGGACTAGAAGTTCTCCTGGGGAGACCAGCAAACCCATCCAGCAATGGTTGGGCCTGGAGACAAGACTGTGGTCAATGCTAAGTTAAAACAGTGAACAACTCTTAAGGGAATGGGGAGGGGGTGCAAGGCTGATTCCAAAGATGTCTCTGGCTCTTTTGTAAGTCTCTGCTCCTGCTCGTGTGCTGTAAGAGGCTAGCATTTTAAAATTACCTGCATTGCATTGCATTGCTCCTCAGATGGAAGCAGGTTTCAGGACGTGATTTGAAATTTGCTGACTGGGGGCAGCCCCTCCCCTGGCCTCAGCTGGCCTCTGGGCACACAGAGCCTCCCCACGCCCCCTCTTTCGGGACCCTCTTCCCAGGGATTTCCTTACTCTGACAATGCTCACCACTCAGTTTCCATCATTGAGGCATTCTCAAAAGCTCTCCTAGAAGGAGAAGAGCATCACGAGGCGCTCCTGGGTGTGTTGGCTCAGAAGCTATACATCCAGATTCAGGATCCACCATCCACCAGCTTCTGGGCTTAGCAGGTCGGCCTCTGTTCCCTTTGCCTCTGTGTCATCTGCTATAAAATGAGGATAGTACTGCCGGCTCTAAGGACAGAGTGTCATGAACCTCAAAGGAGAAAAATGCACCAAAATGATTTTTCCTATTTTTGGAGCAACAGACTGAAGTTGAGTGATTTGCAGCCTCAAAATCTCTACCCCGAGTATGTATCTGCCCAGATCTTCTGGGCTGGCAGCTCGGATTGGGACAGTCCTGCGGTAACTTTGCCTCAACCTCCAACTCCCTTGGGGCAAGGTGCCTCTAAATTTTGGCAAGCTCACAGAAGGTCAAGGCTCCTTTCTCCCCAAACTCTTTCCCAAACGGCGCCGTTCCTTGCATTTCCTCCCACTCACCTCTTCCGTTTTCATTTCCATTTTAGTGCCCACAGCATCCCGTGTGAGCAAGCTGAAAGGGAATGTTGGGCACAGTGGCCGTGACTTTTTCCAGCGAAAGCCCTGGATGGAAAGAAACACACATGGGGCATCCGGTTTATTCATCATCTTTCCCAGGGTCTGGCTCTGATCTTGGCCCCCAAGGCTGTGATGACTCTGAGCCCCAGGTGGCACCTTAAACCTGAAAAGGGGAGAGGCTTCTATTACTCCTGGGGAGAAAAGGCTCAATCCACAGACTCCCCTGGGATGGAAACTGCCCTTGGAGCAACTTAGCAACCATGTGGTTGGTCCAAGGGCGGGGGTGTCTGAGGTCTCCTTTCTGGTGTGTGTATAAGTCAGTCCCTGGGCTTATTTGGTTTATTGTTTATTTTTCAAGGGACAACCCCCTCATTCCACTTGGACCCTCCTCCAGCCCTCAAAGGGCTTTAGATAAACAAACAAAAGACCCACTTGGGGAAGCTAAGAAGCAGAGGTTCACTTCCCTGCCTGAGAGGCCATGTTCAGGTCAAGGTCCCTTGGGCATGAAGTCTGGGTCTCCTGACCAGCCCCCGCTCCATGCTTCCTCACCTCTGGGTGCTGTTTCTACCCTCACTAGTGAGGCAGCACTGCCCAATTCCAGGTCCCTCCCAGGCTGTCGTTCAGCACCCTTCCCCGCTCCAGGGCCCACCTGCAGGATGACCCTTCCACCTCCGCTCTCACCTGTTCCTGCTGTGCACCTGCCCTCCCTCCTGTTCGACCCTTGTTCTCTCTGCAGGGAGGTACGCGGCAGACACCTCTTCCACTGAGCCCCCTTGGACATGATTCCGTTCCCACACCAACCCCATCAAGCCCCCAGCGCCATGGAAACGCCTCCCTGAAAGCACA
Source organism: Phacochoerus africanus (assembly GCF_016906955.1). Classification (NCBI taxonomy): domain Eukaryota; kingdom Metazoa; phylum Chordata; class Mammalia; order Artiodactyla; family Suidae; genus Phacochoerus; species Phacochoerus africanus. Next base: position 134,829,527 of record NC_062554.1, on the reverse strand, counting down.
GGACCCATTGGGCTGGCTTGCCTCAAGAGCTCCGTATGCCTCGTTGCCCGCCAGTTGCATCTTGTTGCCAACACAGGCTGCAGCAGTGAACGAAGGTGTGATAGGGGCAGGGGGAGGTGGACTGTGATGGCCACACCGCCCTCCCCCGACCGGCTCCTGAGGACCCAGTGTCTCAGTGTCCAGCAGAATCGCTGCCCTTACGTAAGCCCCCATAAATGCCTTCCGAAGGAGTCAAAGAAATATGGGAAGAGGTTGTGTGTGTGACAGGGAGTGCCCAGCTTTCTGCATATTTTAAATCAGAGACAAATGCAATGATCGATGGTTTAGTCCACGGTTCCTCTTTCCTTATTGACAAGCCCGCCTTGGCCGTCGCTGGGGACCTCCTGAGGCCAGATGGCCACACTGTTTCCATTTGGAAATTTGGCCAAGGAAATATAAGACTTATTCCTTAACAGGTGATTTTGTTAAATAAAACACATCGCAATGTAGCAAACACTTTAAATATCAGCCTCAGTGAACAAAGGAAATAATGCTAATGTGGTGTTTTAATCAGTGGTTTCCTTGGATAAGATAAGAACAGACACACAAATATCAGATCAACCCTCCTCTGGGCTTAATTGGCATCCTTGCATAATTAAATAACCTTGGCTCAATGGCTTAAAAAATCAAATGTTCTTGACACTGAAAAAAATGTATTTAAACTATATGATGTTTATTTATAATAAATAGCCAAAATTGGTTTACACAATGATAGGAATTTTGAGATTGAACTGAAGACTTTCTATTAGTGAGAAAAAAAATAAAGTCTAAATCTAATTTCCAGGCCAGATGAAATGATTTATTTCCTCAGCAATTTTTTTTTTTGGCTTTTTAGGGCCCCATCTGTAGCATATGGAAGTTCCCAGGCTAGGGGTCCAGCTGCAGCTGCAGCTGCCAGCCACAGCCACAGCCACAGCCACATAGGATCCAAGGCGCATCTGAGACCCACACCGCAGCTCAGGGCAACGCCAGATCCTTAACCCACCGACCGAGGCGAGAGATCAAACCTACATCCTCATGGGTTTGTTTCCACTGAGCCACGATGGAAACTCCAATTATTCTTAATTATCAACAGTTTTTTATTCATGAATTTTTATCCTGGCTGATCTCCCTGCCCATCGAGGGCCCAGCGGTGTGCAGATTCCTTCCTCCTTCACAGCTCTCCCAGGAGTGCCGCTTCTCTCTCTTTTCTCTCTTCTCTCTCTCTCTTTTCCTTTTGTCCTACGCTGCTGTGGGGAAGTTTTCTTGCCTTTTTTGCAAGTCTGGTGTCCTCTGCCCACGTTCAGTGGGTATCTCTGAGATCGTCTGCGTGCAGGTTTTGGGGGGATGTGTGTGGGGGAGAAAGGGAGCTCCACATCCTTCTCCTCCTCCATCTAGATCCCGGATCCCGACCCAGGGCTTTTATTTTCTGTATGTTGAGGCTTCGACTGGCCTCGACCAGGTAGACTCATTCTCAGCATCTTTCAAACGCAAGCAAATCAAGTTGTATGTTCAACGGGCAACGGGTGTGGAGTTCACATCCCAACTCACCTCTGCTCTCCTACCTCCCTACCCTAACACCCAGGGCCAGGCACCAGAAAACAAGGACCATAGTTCTCTCCTCATTCCTTCTGCCTTCTGGTGACACAGATGCTTCCCTGTGTGGCTCCCACCTGGGGTGGGACATGGCCTCTCCTCTTGGGAACTATGAAAATAATTATTCAAAGCAATGTTTTCAATAACAAGTCTCTCGTGATCTACTGGTGTTCTCACGCATAATTAATAAGGAAATCTATATCAAAAAGTAGCATTGGTGAGAGCAAATCACAGGACCACCCCGAGCTGCGTAAGAGATGGAGAAATGGAATGCTTGGCAAAGGGGCATGGGCTATCACGACTCTCCTCATATAATCAGTTCAGGTGTTGGTACTGGTCTGTGGTAACTTAGAGCAAAAGAGCACTTGCAAAGAGCAAAAACAGGAGAAGAGCTCTTTCTTACGCATGACTTGCAAAGCCCTCGTCAGCAAGGGTGCTCACATCCTGAGTGCTGATGGGGCCGCAAGGGACGCGAGCCTCCTTCCCTAAACTCTCTGCAGTTCCCTGACTCTAGAATTCATCTAGAAAACCCTTCCTAAACATGTAGAGGGTCTATTCTTTTTTCTGATCTTCAGAGATATTTCTCTTTTTGTTTGTCCCCCAATAGACTCAGTTCAGGATTAAGTATCATGTTTGCGGCACATATTTTATACTCTTTTAAAAATCACTTTACATCTTTTTGTACCGTGTCTACGTGTTTTGAATTGAAGCGTACCATCTCTCCTCTTGACAGAAGACGGGCAAGGAGGAGCATTTGTTAAAGCAGGGATGAAGGCGAGCCCCCGTGTGGTCCTTGTAACATGTTCTGAAAGTGCTGCCAGCAGACCTTCCTGAGAGGATGCGGATGCAGAGCAGCTCCCTCCAATGCAGCAGCGGGGCCACGGGGGCTGCCCAGCCCTTGGAATATGGCTGGTGTGAAGGGGGAGCTGAGTTCTTAATTGAGCTTTAATTGATTCATTTTAAATACCCAGCTAGGATTTGTGGCTACAATGCTAGACAACATGCCTCTAGAGACACAGCCGTGGCCCAGAAAACAATGCTTCTTTAATTAGGAGGATGTGGAGAACACATTTGGAATTTCATCCTCTGGCCATTTCTGAAGAAGCACTTTCCTTTCACTCCCCTGCCAGCTGAGACCAGGCATGAAAACGCCTGGGGGACAACTGTTCTCGGGCACTCGTCTCCGCCACACTTTAGCCAGGGGCGGGCTTGTGCCTTTGCTAGAGCTGAGCCCACCCGATTCGGGACAATGTGAGGAGGGCGACAAGTCAGCCACCAGCCCCTCCAGACTTGAGCAGCTGAGAGTTCTGCAGGCCTGGGTGCCCCAACCTTCGTTCCTGCTAATAATAATAATAATAATAATAATAATAATGAAAAGGTCACATATTGAGACATGGGGCCATGGCTTATACATGGGTTAACGTGAATGGTATGCCTATTTGCGGCCTATCCAGCAAACACTGCATACTTGCTTCCGTCACTAAGGAAAGGGCACGCTGACCGCATGTGAAGGATGTGTCCATGAGAAAAGAAACGCAGCTCCTCCCTTGGGGGGGACACAGTTCTGGTCCACCTGCCACGATAGGACTCTGTTCCCAGATACCACGGCTGCGCTGACTCACTGCGTACGTGCTGATCTTTTTTTTTTTTTTAACTTGGAAGGGATACATCCCTGACTTTTTTGATGGTCTTTATTCTGACAAGATATAAAACTGCACTGGAAGCCATAGGCTTCTCCGGAGCAGTTCCTCCGAGTTGTGTGAGAGGCTTTCTTCTGGGCTGTATCGTCCTCAGTTTGGCTCAAATAAAACTCTTTACTATTCCTATTACAGATGTTTATTATTCTCAGTGGCACAAGCGTCACAGGGACCTAAGCAGCCTGACTGAGATTTTTTTCCCTAATTCCTCTATGATAACTATCCTCCCACCAAGAGTGGATTGGTTTCTGTCCATCGACTTGGGTCTTGGTGGCCCTTGCTGGGCACTGGCCCTGGTCCCTGCGCTGAGCGTCAGCCAGGGCTAAACCACTCGTCACACATTGAGACATACATCTGGGCCAATGGAAAAACTGCCCGTGATCAAACCCCCCCCCCTGTGCCCATGGAACCCTCAGAGTCAGTGCCCTGACCACCTCTGCCCGATCAGTCTGTTTACTGATGGCCAGCCTGTACTGGTGGGTACACGCATTGATCTTGCTGCCCCATGTTTTGAATGTCAGTCTTTCGGGTCCTGCAGTCCTTGCAAGTGACATGCCCCTGGGAAACACCCTCCACCAGCCTGGGGAGCCCCCCCCCCTTTCCTGCCCCAGCTTCTGTCCAGAAACTCAACATAGTGACAGCTCTGATGGATCAGAGTTTGTTTCAAATCGCAAAAGCACAGTTTCTCTGAAGCACTTTTATTTTCCCAAGAAATTATCCCGTTTTCCCATGTCCGTAAGTACCTTCTTGAAAATATCCCACGTAATTCTTTGGGTATTTGCTGAAAACTGACATGACTGCAATACGTTTGTTTCTCCCCTCTGTGTATCCAGGTTTGTCTGGAGTTCAGGATGGAGGGAGAGCTGCCCTCCAACAGTCACTCCCCAGAGGGAACATGTACAAACGTGTTCGTTAGTAATTATCAGGCCCTTCAAAGTGATCACACTTTTCAAAGGACTGGTTCTACCTTAATAAGCTTCAGAAAGCTGGCATCTGTAACAAGAAAAGTTTTTACGGGAATGAAAACGATAAACGGTCCAGGCCCGATGCTGGGAAAACACTTAATGCAAATTATGATTAATTCTTACCATTGGATGATACATGGTCTGTAAAATGGCATCTAAATATATTTTGATGACAAGGGAGATACATATCATTATGTAAAATCAGGATTAGGGGATTTCTTAAAAGATGGTAGTAAAAAAATAATAGTGGTTTCTCACAGACGATGAGATCCTGCTCAACCTTGTTATCTTCTCTGTTTTTATACTTTCCAAAGGTGAAATACACGTGCCACCCTCACCATCAGAAAACGTGTATGAATACATCCGTGCGTGCACACACACACGACACGTGCTTAGTATGGAAAGGCCAGCAAGAGCAGGTAAACTGGGTGGGGTTGCACAGTAAACACTGAAAATGATGTTTTGCAAAATTGGGGGAGAGGTTCATGACACAAGGACGAATGAAAATCATGAAACAGGGGCAAATATCCGAGTGCAAAGAGGATGTGTCGTTGGCTTTATTTAGTTTAGGAAAAGAACTGAAATAGAGAGAAAATAGTTTAATAAAGTATAGAAAATGAGACTGGGTAGCTGGAGCTTTTTCCTTTGCCAGCGTGTCCAGCCTTGGCTTTAAGGAGTGGACCCTTCATTTAGAGTCAGACGTAAGCATCCGGGGCTGGGGCCCTTTCATTATAGTCACGGCAATAGCTTCGGCCCCACAGGAGCTCACGTGCTCCAGCTGTACACTTGCTGTAGCCTTTAAAATATACTTGCAAGTGCACTTTCGTTGTTCTTGCCAAACTGATCCATTCTCGCTTTCCCTGGTTGGTTAAACATTATAACAAAATATTCTTAAAATATAAATGTGTCCATTTAGATTGTTCGACTTGTTCCCCACAATTGAATATTTAAACAAAATATTTTAAATATCATATGGGCGTGTGTGTGATTCTTTTTCCTTTTACCAAATGAATTCTCCAAATAATAAAATACGTGGGTTGGTGCGACTTGAGAATTTGACTTTTTTTTTTTTTTCTCGTTTTATTGCTACTGAAAAGCAAAAAGAAGTCCTGGGTATTTACACAGCTCCTGAGATGAAGATGTACCCAGCAAGGCTACTACAGAATAAAGCATCTCTGTGTTAGTTTTTTTCTTCCCCTTCTCTCAGTGATCTTCTTTAATGTTTCACTTTCTCAAGCTGAAAAAAAAGATTTAAAGAGCCTGGGGTTTAAGGTTTCTTTGCTCACTTGGAGAAAAGAAACTGGTTTTGGTTTTGGTATATTTTCAAAGTAGACTCACAAACTCCTGGTAGCCCTCTGTTTCCAGGAGAAGATGCAAATCTTACACTTCTAAAATTCTGTTTTCTCACACGTTCAGAGTCTCCAGATTCTGCTGTGATCCTTGGCACAGTGAGAATACAGACAGAGAGCAGATGTCCTTTGGGGCAGTCGTCGCATCTTTTCTTCATGTGAGAAAGCAGCAGTTCTGCCACACTGGACAGGTAATCCCAGGGTCAAAGGAGCCCAATGCCTTGCAGGGACCTGGCAGAAATTCTACAGCAGGCGACACCCGGGGTGAGAGGAGAGGGCAGTCTTCCTGAAGCAGTCATGTCTTGCCCTCGAGACCCCCAGACCGGGCCCTGAAATGGGAGAACAGTCGGGGAGGAATCACGCCAGGCTCCCTGAGGGTCAATGTCAGCATTCAACAGGTGCGTTGGAATTTTGGAAAGATCTTTTTCATTTGTTTATGAGTAGTAGTAGTATTTTTTGGTCTTTTTTTAGGGCCACACTCATGGCATATGGAGGTTCCCAGGCTAAGGGTCAAATTGGAGCTGTAACCACTGGCCTACACCCACAGCTACAGCAACACAGGATCCGAGCCGTGTCTGTGACCTACACCACAGGTCACAACAACGCCGGATCCTTAACCCACAGAGTGAGGCCAGGGATGGAACCCACATCCTCATGGATCCTAGTCAGGTTCGTTTCCACTGAGCCACCACGATGGGAACTCACTTTAATCTGTGGAGACATTCCAATCTTTTTGAGCTAAGAACCCCCCCCCAAAAAAAAGGTCATTATCCTTTCATCATTATTAATTTTCATGCAATTGGAGTTCCCATTGTGACTCAGTGGGCTAAAAACCTGACTAGTATCCATAAGGATGCAGGTTTGAGCCCTGGTCTCACTCAGTGGGTTAAGGATCTAGCATTGTCACAAACTGTGGTGTAGGTCACAGATGCAGCCCAGATCCAGTGTGGCCATGGCTGTGGTATAGGCTGGCAGCTACAGCTCTGATTCAGCCTCTAGCCTAGGAACTTCCATATGCTGCAAGTGCTGCCCTGAAAAGAAAAAACAAAATTCATGCAGTTGTTATTATTATAAATAATTGAATCACTACTGAAGGAGTGATTCAATCTATCCACAGAAGAAAACCCAGATTGCCACATCAAGGTACCTTTATAAACACGTCTAATGCACTTCTCTCTATTAGGAAATGGGATTTCAGTGACTTGGAAACATGTATATGCATTTCGAAATCTTTAACAGTTTTCTCACTTTCTGGAAGTCTCTAGGGTAGAGAGTGGGAAGAAAGGAAATGGAAATTCAAAGTAAGCAGAGGTCGAGCTCAAAAGGAGAAGCAGCTCCACATTCAAGCAACAAAACAGAGATAACAGAAAGGGAAACAAGGGGCTAAAAGCATTGAATCTTATCTGCAGAGCAAGGCACTGGGGCGTGTAAGAAATTGCATCCGTCCATCAGACAGGTTACTGAAGCCCTTTGTTAGTGGACGGCAGGGCCGATGGCCTGTTAGGAGATCGTGCAGAGGGAAGACTCGGGGAGGTGACACTGTCCTGGCCCCAGACAGCAGGGTGGGTGAGTGACAGGAAGACCAGCCGGCGATGGAGAATCAAAGGCACATGATCTCGTATTTGCAAAACTTAGAAGGACCACGTTTCTTTTAAAACTGAGATTGGGGTGTGCACTGCAGACAAAAATACTCTGATTACCGGTGACACTCAGGCAAGCTCAACCTTACGCATTTTAATAAGCTGGTTCTCCTTGCACAAGCACTTTCAAAAAGATAGCTAGGTTTCTAAAGGAAAAGAAAAAAAAAAGATTTTATTTCCGTAGTGATCCTACTGCCTGTGAATTATGCGATTTTCCCTTGTGTCTTCTTGACGTCCATCCAATTTGCCTCTGAGTCCAAAGAGTACATCCTTCTTATCTTTTGAGAAAAGGTGGCAGCTCTTTGTCTCATCCATAGGAAAAAGAAAAAAATGTGAAGAGAAAGCAGTTTGGAAGAGATGACCTAGCCGGTTTAGGCTGCCTGCTCCCTTGCCCTCTACCTGGGCTGCCTCTTAGCAGCCTGGCTTCTGGGGCCACACCAGCCTACGAAATGAGGACTGATGCTACGGTGAAGCAGCACGTTGTGGGACAGTGACTGGGAAATGCATGGAAAAGACTCGCGGAAAGTAAAGGTTCCTGTAGTGGATGTGTTTGCCCAGGTCCCTCTCAGGGTCAGCTCCTGGTCTCTGGTGACAAAAGGGTTCCTCTCTTCCTGGTGCAGGGAGAGCATCTTTCTCACTGGAAGTCTTAAAACTTAGTTTTAGGCGGAAGACGGGAGATCCGAAAAATCTTTTCGGCATCTATGGTTTCTCAATTGATTGCAGCTCCAAATAATCCTTATGACAAGGTGCATGCTTAAGGGTGGCGTATTCTGAACCCTTCTCTGTCATCTGTCTCTCTCTTCATCCATTTACCTACCATCTGTTTACCTATCGACCTACCTTTCTTCGTCTGTCTATGTGTCCATATAGCTATCCATCCATCCATCCATCCGTCATCTCTCTCTCTGTCCATCTCCTCATCTATCATCTGATGAGTATTGAGCTTCTTTTATAAGACATGAATCTCAACCATGAGGGCTCCACCCCCATGAACCAAGTACCTCCTGAAGCCCCCAACCCCCAAATACCATCACCTAGACATTAAGATTCCAGCGAACGCACTTGGGAGGATCCATTCAGACCATAGCAATAATATCAACCCTAATAATTACTACTGGAAACCAAAGGTCTCCCCAAGTAAGGGGCTAGTTGATTATTTGTGGTGTCACACTTATGACGAGGAGTAGGGATCGCAGGTGGAAAGGCAAGTTGTACAACCGAATTCCAGCACAACAAGATGCCCTGCAACGGTATTTAAAGAGAATGGAGAGGAAACTGCTGACAATGACTTTACGGCTAAAAGGGATATGGGAACAGGTTTTCTTCGTATATTGTATTTTTAAATGTCTGCCATTAGCACGCTCACATCTAAAATGAATATATTTTACACACGAGGTATTTACCACTGTGCTAAAGCATGTCGGCACATGTATTTGCCTCAGACATGCTTTTTCTGTTGCTGTGGACTGTTACGAAAAACGCGTGGGTGAGTGTCAGGAAGCATTCCTGCTGGCAGATGCAAAGACAGGGACAGGATGGGAGAGATTTCTTACAGAACCCTCGTGACAGTCTCAGCTGGACCCACTATAGAAGAAGTCCATTTATATCTGTTTATATAAATCCTGCATTTCCTCCCCGGGGACCAATTACTGAGGAAAAAGAGCGTTGGAGCTGAAGTCTCACCTAATGTTTTCTTCTCTGTGATTTGATCCTGTGTCTTTGCTGTTTGGGCTGATGCAGACTTAAGCTCTAATTTGCTGCCATGTGGAGAGAGCCCTTGATGCATCAGAGGTCTGTTCACAGCTTATGTAAGGCAGAGCAGGCTCCCAGCTGCCAAGGAACATTTGAGAAATTCTTAATGGCAGTGAATTTTCTTTGTCCAGTCGCATCTTCAGAAAACCAATGGTGAGGGATTCGAGGTGATGGGACGGACTTGCAGTTGGAGTGTAGACACATTTAGAGCATCTGGTGGCCCAGACAACTTCTAGAAAGGCCAGATTCATTCATCCAGAGGGAGACAGAGGCGCATCTTAGAGAAAAGCATCATGTACCAAAATAGCTAAGCCAGTGGGCTGAATGGGGCCCCAGGCCTGTGAGGCCTGCATCCATGAGGCTGGGCTTGGTTATGCCCTAGCCCAGCTGCCCGGGGCTATCACTGAACATGACGGAGGACACCCTTCTACTGTTAGAATTGTCTTTGAGCTACTCAAAAGGAGTAGGAGGCATTCTCCTGCTATACCCAGAGGAAGAAAAGCACTGGCACTTAAGGTTTGCAAGCTGGTGCCCAGTGGCGGTCAGCAGCCCCCCACATGGTCACAGCTTGGGGCTGTCAATTACTGAGAAAGCTCTCGCTTGCTACAGACAAGGGCTGAGAGGGAAAAAACCTCACAGCTGAGAACCGAGAGAGCTGATGGTCTTGGCCTCCGTCCAGCCCCTAAAAGAGGCTAGTTTAGAGGTGTATCCTGAGAGGGAGTGGAAGTATGGGTTCTTGCATCATGGGCATTGATAGGAGTTTGAGATTTGTCAATAAGCACAACTGACAAAGTGCCTGCAAGGAGTTGGTATTTTACCAGAGGGGAGAGAAGCAAATAAAAACTGTATAGTATATGGTGCAAGGGGATCAGCAGCATCAGTGCTGGGACGCGGGTTCAATCCCAGCCCTGCACCGTGGCTTAAGGACCAGACAGTGCCAAAGCTGCAGCTTAGTCAAGGTTGCAGCTCGGACCTGATCCCTGGCCTGGGCGCTCCATATGCCTCTGGACGGTCAAAAACAACACAAAACCAAACCTCTGTAGTGAAATGTAAGGTGCAAGTGGTGCTGTTATGAATGAAGTGGTGACAAAAGCACCCCCGACACTTGACTAATCTGACGCGCTCAAGCCATTTAACAGAGTTGCATCATACATTGACGCTGGGAGGACCTCTAGAGCAAGGCTTCATTCTGAACACATTGTGTTACAATGTAAAGGATGTTACCGCGGTGATTTAAAATGCACGATCCATTCCAAATCGTGGATTTTCTGGCAAGGCATCAAATAACGTTAAGAAACTTAGGTCATTAATTACCCATCAGAAAATAAAATATTCAGGGCAATTTTTATTAATACAACAGTTTCAACAGGTACAATCTCTTTCATTTTATATTTAATTTAAGAAAATCTGCAGGGTTTTATTGTTTGGGGGGGGTGCACAAAGATTGTGTCAGGCTGTCCTCTAAGAATCTTGCATTTAACATAGACTGAGTCTTTGAAAAACGCCTGGAATTTTATGAAATGCTGAGATGGAAAATGTGAGGGCAAGACCCGTTTGCTGCCTCAAGTACTTCACAGAGCAGTATCGCCGCTGAAATCTCAGTGGCTGATTGCTTGGAATCCATTGTTAGTAACTGAGATCAAAAAAAAAAAAAAAAAAAAACGGCCTTCTAGTAATGAAATCTCATGACCAAATTAATCTCTGTGTGTCACTAAGAACTTTGTTGATGTGTCATGCTCTGTGAAAGAAATTTACTCACACGACTGAGTAGCAAAAGCTTAGATGGAGACCGGCATTTCTCCTCGCAGAAAGTACCTTGCTGTCTGAACACAGGACTGAGAGGTGTGGCTGCTCATGGGTGTGTGATGCTCAGATTTCATGGACGAAGCAAAGTTTTTGAAATGGAGCAGGTATCTATGGTCCCCCCCCCCCATATCCTCTGTATGCCTTTTTTCCGTAGAAAAAAATTTAACCAAATAATAATTTAATAAGAGAAGAGAGAAAATGCAGACGCGAAGGAAGACAGTCAAACAAGACAACACAATAATACTTGGGACAAAAAGCAAAGTCAAGGACCTTTAGTTCCTTCTCAAGGGCTCTAGATAATATTCTGAGCCATATACTTGGAGGTGTCTTATAGATACTAAAACTTCCACTCGGTGGAAGAAAGTAACTTACGATGTCTAGACTGTAGCCATGGCATAATTCCGAGAAGTGGCCTCTAAGAAATGGGAACTAATTACTGGCCCAGGACCTGAGACTAACTGTCGTTAAAACAATCAAGACGGTGCTTGACAGACACCAAGAGCCAATGTAAGCTGACCGTCAGAGCTGACTTTGCTTTCTCTGCATGTAGCCCCCTCTCTCTCTGACAATACACCCCTGAAACTCCTCTTTCAGGGGGGAGTTGTCCCACTGGTTGTCAGGGGGGAGTCGGACTTTGGACAGGAGCCCACCCTCCCGACAAGCCCCACCGTTGCCAGCCTCCAAAATAAAGCAAACGTTCCTTTCCACCAACCTCGCCTCCCAAGTATTAGCTTCCAAGCACAGAGCAGCTGGACCCCACGTTCAGTACCATTTTCTGAAGGCTTTTCGTCTGTTTGCCCTCCCCGAGCCACATGGGAGAATTCCTGCTGACCAGTGTCCTCATCAGCTTGGAGGATTCTGAGACTTTTTGCTGAAGCCAGTTTGATGACTTTCCGTGTGGTTTTAATAACCTGCCTCTTCCCCGCACTCTCCTTCCCACGCCACCAAGACTGGTACCCTGAGCATCTGCCCTGAGCCACTTCCCTCACTCTTCTCCCTCTCAGAACCTGTTCCCCATGATCCCTGAGTAGGAAAAGATGTGATGAACAAGACTTCAAAAATATTTATGATTGGAAATTGCTTCATGGGCTATTTTCTACCCTAGGCCTTGGAATGCCGCCCAACTAGTGTGATAAAGTCAGATGCTGCGCTGATGAATACAGACGAAGCATGAGATACAAACCCTGCTCCACCTATTTAAATAGTCCTTCCACCTTTTCCTTTGCAGTATTTATGGAGCTTCCCATCCTCTTTATTTTCCTCTTCATGGTAACTAATGATTATTTTTCTTAGCCTTCCCATTGAGTTCTTCGAAAAACCAATGACAAAAAGGGGAAAAAAAGATCAATAAGAGTAAAAACATTTCTATCTCCCTGCAACTAAAGAAAAGAATACACTCCCTTACACCCTAAAACTGCCCTTGCAAACATAATTTTCGCACATAGTCTTACTGCAATCTCTACATCAGAGATGGCTGCTCAGTTCTGTGCAAGTAAATGTTACCTCTAAAACTTTGCAACTTTACGGAAATCTCTGTGGTCCTGGCAATGCTAAATAAGTTTTTATTCCTCTGTTCTAATTGTAAAAATGCACTTATTCAGCTTGTGGGGTTTTTTTGTTTGGTTTTGTTTTGTTTTTGCCATTTCCCTTTATTCTCCTATGGCTCTGTTGGATTTGTTATTAAAAGAAATAGTTTACAGGTCTTACCTACTTAATTAAACACTAGTGATTTCCTGTGATAAGGAACTATAAATAAAATCCTGCAATAGAAGTCGTAAAACATCACAAACAAAATTGAAATCAAGAAGCAATTTAGAATAGACTATATGCAATACACAGCAAATGACTAAAACCATTGATTTATGAAATGCTCTTAGAGTTTAACGACAGAAAAAGTTATATAAAAGTGAATAAAAATTGAAAAGACACCTTAAAAATAAAAAGAATAGCTAACAGGAAAAGCTCTCAGGCACGAGAGTAATCAAAGAGGCTCAGATGACAAAGTAGTGAAGATAATCTATTTTTAAATCTACCGTCTTAGAAAATATTAGACAAAATAAAGCAGTACTGGCAAAAACTGAGAATTAGATATTAATAAAACAGATACTGATAAATGCTGATGGAAAATTACCACCTTATTTGCTGATAGAAAAGTCAAATGGGGAATTAACTTCATCCCTCTTTTCCTCTCTGGAATTATTAATAGAGGGCACACTCTTTGACAGGTTGTATTTTCCCTGCGGACAGTTTCAAAGCTCATCATTCTTTGGGAGAAAGCTTGACTCCCGGTGACCCCAGCGAGCTCCTTGGCAGAAATACTCACGGAAGTAGAGGTCAGCCGAGCAGCCCTGGCTCATTTTTGTATAACGGTTTCATTGAGATATAATTCAAATGGCAGAACATTTATCCTCTTAAAGTATGCAACTTAGCAGTTTTTAATATGCAGAGTCATAGACCCACCATGCCTGTCTAACTTAGAGCACATCCTTTCCAAACCCTGTCCTTATCATCAGCCATTCCATTGGTCCTTAGACGTTTGCACCCAGGAAAACGCCTGTCTAGAGAAAACCACCCTCAATCCAAGTGTTTGGGATTCCCCAAAGTTTAGATGAGTTAAAAAATGACTAAATCAAAAGCTAATAAAACAAAACAGAAGAAAACAAGCCACTATGACAGAGAAAAAGTAGAGCAATACAAATATCTTTGAAAGATCATTAAAAAAAAATTTTTTTTTTGTCTTTTTAGGGCTGCTCTCGCAGCGTATGGAATTTCCCAGGCTAGGGGTCTAATCAGAGCTGTAGCCACCAGCCTATGTCATAGCCATAGCAACGCTGGCTCCTAGCCTCGCCTGCGACCTACACCACAGCTCATGGGAAAACCAGCAGTGTGTAAGTGTAAGCATCCATGACGACATGGGTTTGATCCCTGGCCTCGCTCAGTGGGTTAAGGATCTGGCATTGCCGTGAGCTGCGGTGTAGGTCTCAGACGCGGTTCGGATCTGGTGTTGCTGTGGCTGTGGCACAGGCTGGCAGCTGGTTTTGTTGGTGGATAGTTATTTGACTGTTGATCTTTGCAGAAGAATGGAGAACGGGGTCTCCTATTCTCTTGTCTTGGTGATGTCATCAAATTGTTAAAATCCATTTTGACCTTTTTCCAATAAATATTTATTTGATGGCAAAATAGCCAAAGTTTCCTTATGGACAGTTAGCCCAATGTGATTAATGAAATAGTTTACTTTTCACCATTGAATTAAGGTACTTGTTTTTAGGTTCTTTTTCTGGGCTTCACATTCTCAGCCATTGGTCTATTTCTCTCTTTCTGCAAAATGACCAATTTGATAACTGCTATTATGATTTAAATAGATTTTATTCTCTTGTACGTCAAGCCAAAGATTTCTTAGCTATATTGTGTGTTATATATACACACACAGAGAGAGAGAAAGAGAAGAAAGACAAATTTTGAGACCAAGACAAGAATTTGTTGGAATGCTAAAGAAGAAGAAGTCCTATCCTATAGCATTTACTCTGAACTCCAACACTGCCATTTTCTGACCTACTTCCAGTCACTGCTAAGCCAAGCTGGATCAGTTATAATTCCGAGGCTGTCAAGCATCATGCTTCTGTTCTGATCTGTAGCCGAAGCTCAAAGCTGTCTTTCATCTCTGCCACCTCGCTCTGCACATGCAGAAGACAAGATTGCTCCAGGGGATCGGCAACTCGCCCAGGGGCACGGAAATGCTTTGTGGAAGTTTCCATTCCCCGTGCAGATCTTGCAATTATAGAGCTGAACCAAGATAGAAGCCTCCCCCACCCCCTGCAAATCTGCCTTAGAGATGGAGGTAATACCATGCAAATTGCTTAGGATAAAAGACAATTTGAAAGCCAGAGGATGGGGGCGGGCGTAGCATAGAGACTGCTGCTGATGTTGGAGTGGAAGATTGATTGGGGCAAAGCCTCTAAAGGGTTCCAAGGCTCTCAAAACCATGACTTTTTCTTTGAATACTTTCAAATATCCAATCGCTGCAGATCAAATACTTTTAAAAAAAAAAAAGTACTTTCACATACTTATTATGGAAGCCTATGTTCTGTTTAAAAGGCCACAAAGGAAAAAATATTTATTTTTCAAATAGCAAGTGTTTATAATGTCAACAAACAAAAGGTATAGTTACATATGAGAACCGTCGTGTAAGCGAGTAGTTAAATGCAGTCATGACAAGGAACCAGGGCTACTAAGCCTGCCGCCCTGGGTCAGGTGTGGGAAAGTGACGGTCACACGGACGGACAGAAGTAACGTGGCACCAGAGTTGCCATCGTTAAGAACCCGACTCGTATCCTTAAGGATGTGGGTTTGATCCCTGGCCTTGCTCAGTGGATTAAGGATCCAGCCTTGCCACAAGCTTCCGTGTAGCTCACAGATGTGTCTCGGATCCCAGTTTTTGTGGGTGTGGTAGGTCTGCACCTGCCACTCTGATTCAACCCATAACACAGGAACTTCCATATGACACCGGTGCGGCCCTAAGAAGAAAAAGGAAAAGAAAAGAAAAGACATAACACTGCACCGAGGGCACAGCAGGGCAAAGCACCGTACATCTGCCACTTCTGTAGGGCAGAGGAAACTGAGCAGTGCCTCTACGGGAAGCAGCTCAGTCAGAGGCCCCAGTTGGAAGGATCACTCTGACAGCTCTGCATGGGATGGGTGTGCTGGAGAGACGAGGCTAGGAGATGACCCTCTGTTGAAATCCACCGCAGTAACTGGGTCCTTAGGCTCCCCCAGAATAGTGGCCATTCCAGTAGGCTGAGCATGGCTGAGCGCTGGTATCATTGCCTCGGGCTTTCGTGGGCACAGATTCTGGGCTTTAGCCTCAGCCTTCTAGTGCAGAGAGTCCACAACTTGGCCCAAGCTTCTGCACTTTAAAGACAAAACTTTCCAAATAATTGCGCAGTTTGGCCCTACGGGGCAGCCTGGTAGGAACCAAGGTGTTCGCTGTGCTTAAAGAAAGGCCCCCACACGCATAAGATCACTGCCTTTTGATGTGGCATACATTCAGGCACAGGTTTAAGAAACGTCTTTAAAACTCTCCCTTTACAAGTGCAAATATTTGTGTTTCAATTACTTTTTTTTTTTTTTTTAAGGCCACACCCACGGCATATGGAAGGTCCCAGGCAAGGGACTGAATCTGAGCTGCAGCTGGGATCTACGCCACAGCCTTGGCAATGTCAGCTCCTTTAACCCACTGCACCAGGTTGGGGATGGAACCTGCACCTCCGCAGAGACCTGAGCTGCCGCAGTCAAGTTCTGAACCCACTGTGCCACAGCAGGAACTCCCTTCAATTACTTTATTCATTAGAATATGTGACCTTCTTTCACGGTGTTGAATGTCTGTGGTAGAGTCACTAGTTATCCCCCCGGTGAAGGACTGAGGCATCCCCCGAGTGAGATCAAATTTCAATAACCAAGCAGAGGACAAGCTCAGCTGGATGTGAGGATGTGAAACCCAATAAAACCCCAGCCACAAAGCCCTGTCTCCCCTGCTTCGTTCTCCACCAGCTTTGTTGCAGAGCTGACTTCAAGCCCATCCTTCTTTCCTGGGTCCTTCCCTCCCTCGGAAAGGTTTCCCCTTCTCCCCACGTCCACCTTCATATCACCACTAACAGGGGTTCATTTTTTCCCTTGCATATTTCTAGAACCAGTCACACCACCTGATGCACCGGAACATTTTAGGCATCATAAAACATCCTGTGAATGATCATGACGACACGAGGGCAAGGGCACGTGGCATTAATTCTCAGCTCCCTCCACCGTCCTTTTGGAAAACTGAGATGCTGAGGGGGCATAAGGAAACCGTTGCTTCTTTTCCTTCCCTCCGATGAACGTCAGTCTGTATTTTGGTGGCTTTTGTCTGACATCACACATACCTCCGCATCTACAAGCTGCAGGTCCTAGGGTGGCTTCTGCCCCCCCATCCCCTTGATCCGCAAAACACCCAGTAGCCCCTGTCCCTTTGCTGTCGCAGTCTCCGCCTTTTGCCCTAACAGTCACTCAGAGGATGATTCCGAACTGGCCTCCAAAATGCTTGACAATGTCTCAAACTCTTTTTAGCACCTGATTCCTTCTTCAATACCGTCCTCATTCCTTTAAAGGATGCTTGTTGGTAATGCTGCCGTGACCTTGGGGTGCAGATACCTCTGAGATTCTGATTTCATCCCCTTCAGATAGCTACCCTGAAGTGGTTTCCTTATGCCAGCACAGCATCTCAATTTTCCAAAATCACGGTGAAGGGAGCAGAGAAGTAATGCTGCATGACCTTGCCCTTGTGTTGCCATTATCATAGGGCAGAATCATAGGGCAGTTCTATTTTTAATTTTTTGAGGAAACTCGATACTATTTCCCACAGTGGAAAATAATGAATTTTCTAATGTACATTCCCACCAAGAGTGCAGGGGGTTGCTGCACACCGAGTATTATCTTCACCTGCAGTCTCCCATCCCTGGCAGGGCCCCCGACCAGCAGAACCCTTCTAATTCCTGCCTTGCCCTCCAGCCCAGTTACCCTTCCCTCTGTCCCTCTGCCAAAGGTGTTCTGCCAGTTTCCATCTTGGTTCGAACCCCTTTGTGCACCCCCACTTCCCTCTAAGGATGCTGGTCCTGCCCTGTGAAGGAGCATTTTCTCATCCTGAGAAGAGTGTTAACTTTGCGTATCAAAGAATCATTTGATGAAATACATCATGGTTTTGTGACTAGGATGGTTTCAGATTGTGTTCTGTCCACACATCATTAGTCCCATATGGGGACAAGGAGGAACTTTCATTTCCAAGATGAATGGAGGTCCCTACCTCGAAAGCCGAAAGCTACAGCAAGCATCTTCATAAGGAAACTGTCAGCTCCCAAGTATCTCACTGATTTTCTTTGTGTGTCTATAGTAAAAATGACCAGAAGTTCAGGGAATATGGTCAGGCCCTGGATAAACATCATCCTTGGGTGTGAAAACCAGATCTTTGGTTACATGTAGGATCTGGAATGTGACTTAGTTTCATCCATTAATTGAGAATATTTGTGTGTATGTAACAGTTATTGGAAAGACAACATCATATCAGCATTGTGCACAATTCTGCAGATAATTCTACTACATGTAGCACTGTGTATCTGGTAAATTGGAGGTACTGCCCTTCCTTTCTCCAAAAACAGCTCATCTCAACTGGCGCTTATTCCATAAAGCTGGAGAAATGCATTTGAGTTTCATTTTTTTCATACACGAAGGCTTGGAGCAGTGTGTTCCAGACAAGAGGAGACACGCCCTCAGTGTGAGGAGCCGTGGAAGGTTCACCTGAGAGGACCCCCCCATAAGAGTCACCCCTCTTGGACCAGTGTCATCTGCCACCAGTCCCTATATGCCCCTCCTTGGATGGAGAGGAACCAGAAGGGGTTATTTGCTTCCCATTTTCCAGCTTCTGAGATCATTCCTTCTCTCTCATTTCAATTAAAAAATTATCATCCTCATGAAATGGTATAATACGCCCAGTTTCATAATGTGTGGTATGTTAGCATCATAGGCAGGATTTGTGTTTATATCGCATTTGTAAACCTCTTCCTTCAAGCTTTGTGGACATGAAATGAAAAGGGAAGACTGAAAACAGGACCTCACACTTTTGTACCAAATGTGTGCAATTATGTCTAATTCAGTTTGTTCATCTTACAAATAAATTACCTTTCAGCAGAAATCCAGGTGCTCCTACGTGATGGCCCTTAGAGGTAAATGTTTCATCCTGACCTTTCTGTTTTCTTCAGCTGTCCCCACTGAAGTCAGGATTGGGATGGGCTGTTGTACTCTCTGCCCAGCACCCAGCTCAGAGCCCGGGATGCCAAGCGGGTGGGTGATAAGCATTTGGACAAGGAGACAAAATCAGATGCGAATCACACAGGCCTTGACAACCGTATCCATGGACCACAACTTCCTCTGCCAACAATGCGTCGTGCTATTATTTTCTTCTTTAAATTCCCTGTGTGTTA
The DNA here is from genome assembly GCF_016906955.1 of Phacochoerus africanus. Taxonomy (NCBI): domain Eukaryota; kingdom Metazoa; phylum Chordata; class Mammalia; order Artiodactyla; family Suidae; genus Phacochoerus; species Phacochoerus africanus. The sequence goes on along the minus strand of NC_062554.1, from coordinate 134,810,698 downwards.
AGGAGATGCACTTCAGTTAAGTGCATAATAAACAGGAAATTACTAAATAGGCATTTAATGGCCAGCTCCAGCACAATTATCGTCTCCAACATAAAACGATCCGGCGGGAGGTTCAAGTAAAACCCCAGCATTCACGGCTCGTGAGGCTATCAGAGATGGCTTCATACCATGGGCAGTGCCTGCTCAGTGGTTGCGCCCTCTGCTGACTGGCTTGGAGGGACCCACATGAAGCACCTCTTCTCCAAGCTAACTGGCATCACCAAGGGAGCCACAGAGCACTGGACTGACCGATTTTGCAAAGGGTCTTGTTTCCCTTTGTTTGTCCATGAGTTTGTTCTTTTGTTCCGACTAAACAGACGGATCGGAGAGGCGCTTCCATGTCATGCGGGCTCACTCTTCCTCACTGCTGGGCATCTCCCCGACCCAGGGCATCTGATCTTCCTGCTGGAAGCCCCTGGCCCTCCAGGATCCAGTCCTAGCCCCTGCTGTCCTGTGAGACGTGGATGACTTTCCTTCCAGCCCCATGGAACTGGACACTCGCTACAGGCCTTGGAGGTGAGCTCAGGCCCCTGTTTCATCCCAAGTCACCTTTGCCCTTCCTCCACCCCTGGAGAAGGTACCATGAAGAGATGGTCACACAGATGGGGCTACAAGCTCTGGCGCTTTGGCTTATAGTTAGGGCAGCAGTGTGCATTCCTCGGCTTCTCTGGGCCTCCTTCCCAATCACAATGACCAGAAATGGTGAGGGCACCTTGTCCCGCTTGGGCCAGTCAGCTCTGCCCTGCTGTAAAGTCTCCGAGCCCCTCCTCCTGTGGGACCCCTACGTGGAGTGTTCGCGCACAGCATCGGGACAGTGGTGGAAAAGGGAGTTTCAAGGGCCTCTAATGCATCAGCGTATTGATGATATGCCAGAAATTGGAATTCTTTAAGGTCAAACATGAATCCTCACCTCCTTTCTCTCTTCCTTCTCTTCTCCTAACTTATTATCACATATGCAGTTACTTTTAAAAACCTCATGAAGTCCCTCTAACCTGGGAACTTAGTTGTCCCTCCTGGTGGACACAGCAAGATGTAAATGCTTAGGAGCAATTGAACCAAACAGAAAAGGCCAGAAGACATCCTCTTCATGCCAACGCCCTCAGGAACGCGTCGTCCGTTCTTTTCTCTCTTCTTGCCTCCATCATCCAGGACTTACGACACTGCTGTGTCTTCATCACGGAGGGAGCCTGGTCCACTTACAAGAAGAGCGAAGCTGCACATCAGCCTTGGGGAAACACCAAAAAATAAAGGGGGGTAGACACTCCCTCCCCTGCCACTTAGTCATGTGGGACCTTCTAGACACACTGTTTAGTGTTTCTAAGCCTTTGCTTTGGAAAGCCACATAGAATAGATAAAAGAAAACCTTCAATTTAATTGTTATATGTTCCAATTTTATAAAGTTTCTGAGCTTGAAGTGTTGGGAGAATTCGTGACAGAGTGATATTTAACCCTGGCTAATCTCCAATCGGCAATGTCATTCAGGACCAAATGGGCACAATCTCCAACTCTGCCATGCATCTTAAATGGATCTTTCAAAAAGAGTGTCTTTTGGTAATAAAATCGCACTCAAAGTAGCACGTGTTCAGCTGAACTTCTCAGAGATGGAGAGAAGTTGGGGGTCCAGGTTCTGCTATGACAAAGCCGTCACGACTTTTCTGCTACTCTTTGCAGCTGTGAGTAGGACACCATCCTTCAGCATCGGGTTTAGAGAAGCAAAGGGAGCAAGAGCTAAGCCTTTAAAAGTACTCTTTTTTTTTTTTGGTCTTTTTGCCATTTTCTTGGGCCACACCCATGGCATATGGAGGTTCCCAGGCTAGGGGTCCAATCGGAGCTATAGCCACCAGCCTACACCAGAGCCACAGCAACATGGGATCCGAGCCGCGTCTGCAACCTACACCACAGCTCACGGCAACGCTGGATCCTTAACCCACTGAGCAAGGCCAGGGATCGAACCCGCAACCTCATGGTTCCTAGTCGGATTCGTTAACCACTGCGCCACGACGGGAACTCCTTAAAAGTACTCTTTTTTTTTTTTGTCTTTTTGTTGTTGTTGTTGTTGTTGCTATTTCTTGGGCTGCTCCCGCGGCATATGGAGGTTCCCAGGCGAGGGGTCCAATCGGAGCTATAGCCACCGGCCTACGCCAGAGCCACAGCAACACCAGATCTGAGCCACATCTGCAACCTACACCACAGCTCACGGCAACGCCAGATCGTTAACCCACTGAGCAAAGGCAGGGACCGAACCCGCAACCTCATGGTTCCTAGTCGGATTCGTTAACCACTGTGCCACGACGGGAACTCCTTAAAAGTACTCTTGTTCATAAAATCCCAGCAAGGCTGGAGGACATACATCCATCACACGTGCTTCAACAGCCAGCATCTCCAGATCAGCTGAGGTCCTTCATGAGGCATCTTGAATTCAGACCTCTGCTTACAGGACACAAGGAGGAAAAAGCTGTGTGAACTCAGGTGCATGGATGTGACAGAGGACATAAACAAAGCTGAATTACCAACGAGGTTAAAAAAATGTGCCCAGCGCATGGTTTGGTGAATAGCTTGTGCTTAATAAACATAGGTCAGGTGAGTGAAAAACAAAAACACTGATATGCCCTGTTCCAGTTCTACTGAAAGATTTTGACCTGAGGATTCACGGCATTTTAGTGAAGTATTGGCAGAACGAAATAACATGGGATTCCATTTCCCAAACCCAGCACAAGAGTAAACGGTACCTGTTGAGCTTGACGTTGGTTAGGAGAGCACTGGCTACGGGTGTCGCGAGACATGTCTCTACAACATTTTCTTGGCGTCTTTGCTGAAAACTCCATCTTGTCCTGCTTCACTTTACCCCATCTTCCTGCTTGGAAAACAGTCACAGTGCTGGTGAATGACTTAAGCTTAAGCACAAAGACCTATCGCTTCTCGGCCTTTTGGCTAAGATCAAGTGAAGAACAACGACCTAAAGGCATGAGTTACTCATAGGGTCAGCTGAATGAGGACCTAATGCGTTGGTCTAGGCACGGCGGACCTGTGCAGATGGGCATGCCGTTTGCACAGCATGATACGTCCTCCTAAGAATAAAAGAAAGAGGAGCCTCATGGCCCCAAGTGGTTTATGAGCGGCCGTTAGCAGAATACGCATTAGCAAGGAGAACTGAGGTGCAAACCTAGGCACGCCCCGGGTTGCTGCAGATAGGCACCCCATCTGCAGAAGCACAATGGTGATTCTCTAGATGCTGTGCATAGACAGCTGACGCCAAGCTTCCTCAAAATGCTAATGATTGTTAAATGCCTAAAGGTCAGAATAAAAGCTTCATCAGCAACTGGCTATGTGACTTTTAAAATAACTTTAAAAAAAAAAAAAAAAAACCCTAACCCCCTCCTCACTTGACCTAATCCTCAAGAGCACAATAAAAGCAGTGCTCTTGGTCCCTGAGACCTTGAGTTCCCTGGTTCCCACTTTTACTTAAGATAAATGTCTCTGTGTCTTGTTTGCTGTTAACTTTTTTCCTTAAGTTTCACAGCACCTGTTCTTCAGCCCCAACCTGCTGAGCTGTTCTCGGCATACAGGTAAACAAACACTTGAATTAAAGTAAAATTCTTTTTCTCCCAGAACTGGAAATCTGTGAGGAGGCAGCTGTCTCTTTAATCAGGAGATTTGAGGGTATTTGGTCATCAAATCTTCCTGCAACCCCATGAACCCTGCTTCTTGTCCCCAATCACGTGCCATCAGGGGACCAGAAACAGTGCAGCACAAAAGCAACCACCCTTGGGTTTCTCGTTTAGTAAAGGGAAACCGTGGGTAGAGTTTCCATCAGGAGGAATTTCTCCAACATCATTCTGTCCCATTGCTCCCACCAGTTCCAGGAGGCTGGTGTCTCGCTTTGGCAAGCCACTGTGGATGAGGAGGCGAGAACAGCGTTGGCAGCCACACCTGACGAGTACAAACTGCAGACTTGTACATTTCCACTCAGTGTTGAAATGTCTAGAAATCACTGGTTCACTCTGGTGAACTTCTCTGTTATTGGTATTCACAGAACTACCTACTCTGCAGCAGGTCCCGCCCTGAGATCATGAAATAAAATAGATGAAGGTGGGTCGCAGAGTAGAGTTTATAGTCTTGCCAAAGTCCAGGACGCCAGTGGCTGTGGGGATGTCTCAGCTCACGTCCCTGGTGGTGCTCTGCCCTCCCCTCACTCGGCCGTGCTGTGCCAGGACGCTGCCCCCAGTAGGACCTTGCCCCTAATGGGGCAGCTTCCCACTGCCCGAATTTAACTCCTTCCAATCCCTACCAGCGTCCTCAATGCCTCTCTGTCTGCCCTTATTCAACATTCAGTATCTCCTCCATGATACGGCTGAAATGACATTTGTAAAGAAGCAGAGATATTGGCTTCAAACAGCCTAATACATACGAACCGACTGTTTATCCTCGATTTCGCTGTGCTTAGGGTGAAAGCCTGTGTGAAGATTTGATGGGGATGGGGTGCTGGTGCCTGAAGGACAGGAGATTTTTAACTGTTGAAGGAAGAGATCAGAGAGAGGGAGAGTGTCACTCCCGTCAAGAATAAATGGATTTACCTATTTTCTAGAAAATTCAAATCGTGAGAAAAACAACAGGAAGGAAGTTGTCTACCAAAGAGAAAAGATTTTGTGGAAATATACCCACTTATTCCAATATTTTACATTGAAGAGATGATCATCAGACACTGGCATGTATATTTGAGGACAGTTTAGACAGTGAGGAAGCGTGGGGAGGATGGGCAGGTAAACTAACTCCAGATCCTGCAGGCGGTAACCAGGCAAGTGCACCGGCTTCGTGGGGAAGCAAAGGATGAGATCGGAGAAGAGGCCGTGAAAGTCCCCTGTTCCCCTCAGCCACGCTTCAAAGCCTGTCCCCAGAGACAGGGATGGAAGGAGCACAGATTATTTCAGCTTCTCCTGCGCTCTATTTGTGGACTCAGTGACTGTTACATCTTATTTCCTATTGATTAAGTTTCTACCTGGATGGCTTCCTGGTAGGAGTTTTGGCAAGAAGAGAAGCAGACGGACCTTCCCAACATTTCAGCCATTCCCAGAAGCATTAAGAAGAATTTGCCAACAAAGGCAAATGATAATGTAAGTCTTCCACCTGAGAAACCAGTACCTAAGCACGGTTGAGCAAATAAGGACACTGCGCGAAATGATTTAATCGTTTCTGACAATCGCAAAGCCCTGCCAAAATGCTCTGTGGACATTTGTCTGATCTGAAAAACGGTACATGATTTTTTGTTTGGGAAGAAGGTAGTAATAGCTAAAGAGGAACATAGCAACTGCTCTGCTCCGGCTGTGCTTCTATGTTCTGGCATTTTACTTGACTGGAAGCCACAGGTATTTCCCATGCCATAGCTTTCTTTTTTTAAATAGCCGCAAATTTTCTCTCCGTACGAATGTACTGTATTGCAGTTAACCTCTCCACAACTTCCAGATACCTATAATCATCACTCGTCCTTCCTTTGTATGTGCAGTTTATTTCCTCACAAGCTATCCCAAGCAGTGAAACTTATGATCAAAAGTATGAACCCTTCTATTATGCTTAAGAAATATTGAAATTTACTGCCACGGAATGTTTATCTATTTGACCATATTTTTTTTCCCAAAAGTGGGTACCATCATTTTAAAACATTACAGTGACAGTAAAAATACGTGCTGTGGTTATAATATTAATCATTTGACGACTAGCAGGTTTAGATGTCAGTCCGTTTATTAATCCCTTTCATTTTTTTAATCTTCTGTGTTGCCATCTGATATATAAGACTCTGCCTGGGCTATATGCTTCCCCTGCTGCGTCACCCTTGGTACATTTACCAGTCTAATGTTTCAGGAAGGTTAAGCAGCGGGTGACTAAAGAGGGTCTGGCAGTCAGACCGTGGGCAGAGGGTGTGGACCTGCTGACATGATTCTGTGCCCGACCTACTGTAAACCGGGGCTTGGAGTTGCTGCTGTTGGGAGGCGCTTCTTCACCGCTCTTGTTCGTGTACCAGGGAATTCTGACTATGTGTCTTGTTAGAGTCTTAATGCGTCCAGGACAGGGACCTGGTCTCAGTGGAAGTGTTTTCCTAGGACAGGCCTCGGTGCTCTGCTTTCTAGAGACAATCTCTTGCTCAACTAACATGAATAATATGAACTTACAGGAAGTCAAATAAAATTTCATAAAGTACTTTCAGATACATCTGACTTTCTCTCCCAGGGGGCATGAGAGGTTCTTTCTCCCCGCTCACCCTCGCTCTGCTGGCCATCCCTAACGCAGACGTGGTTACGCCGTGTGGGTCCTCCGTCTCAGTCCTCCCATCTGAAAAGGAGAAGACCCATCGTCTTAGCCTCAGCAGAAGTGCATCCTCCCAACCTAGTTGCGGGGCCAGCTAGTCTCTGAGGACCGTGCAAGAGCTTCCCAGGATGCACTCGATTCTCACGCGAAAGCCGTACAGTCCAAAAGAAGGAGATGAGCAGGGCAGAAGTTTCCTGATCTCTAGCCAGTTCACTGTGGCCGGGAGGGGGTTGGCCTGGACAGCATGTATGTCTTGATTAATCACAAATAAGATCACATTCTTCCTGGTAATTAACCTGCACACTTAGACAGAAGTTCAGAGCAAGGGGGCAGAGGGTCCAGGGTGGTGGGCTTCCTCTCGCCCACCGTTCAGCCCCTCAGTAATGCTGGCCCACCGGCACCTCTCCATCAGCTGATTTACTTGATGGCAAAGTAGACAGGTGACATGCTTTAGCCAATGAAACATGAGCAGAAGAGCTGTTTCTCCCCTGTGTGGAAGCATTTGATTTCAGATATAGGCAGACCTCTTTTCTGTGTGCTTTGCTTTATTATGCTTGGTAAATATTGCGTTTTCTTACAGATTGAAAGTTTGTGGCAACCCCACATTCAGCATGTCTATTGTCATCATTTTTCCAACAGCATTTTCTTACTGTGTGTCTGTGTGTCACATTTTGGTAATCCTTGCAATGTTTCAAATATTTTATGTTTATTGTACTTGTTATGATGATTTGTGATCAGTGATCTTTAGGTGCTACTATTGCAATTGTTTTGGGGAGCAATGAACTACACCCATATAAAACTTTGAATTTAATCTAAAAATGTGATGGGTTCTGATAACACCACAGACCAGCCATTCCCTGTCTTGCTCCTTCTCTTCAGGCCTATTCCCTGGACATAACAATATTGAAGCTGAACTAATTAGTTACTGCGCAATAGCTTCTAAATGTTCAAGAGAAAGGAAGAGGCTCCTGCTGTTAAAAAAACAAACAAACAACAACAAAAACTAGAAACGATGAAGCTTAATGTGGAAATCCTGTTGGAAGCTGAGATGGGCCAAAACCTGAGCTTCCTACACCAAACTGTTAGGCAAGTTGAGGATGCATAGGAAATGGTCTTGAAGGAAATTAAAGTTACTTCACTGAACACACAAGCGCCAAGCAAGTGAAACAGCCTTATGGCTCATATGGAGAAAGTTTGAACGGTCTGGATGGGAGATCAAACCGGCTGTAACCTTCTCCTAAGCCAAAGCCTAATCCAGGCAAGGCTCCAACTCTCTTCAGCTCTACGAAGTGGTGAGGAATCTTCAGGAAAAAAAAAAAGGGGGGGAAGCTAGCAGAGGTTGGTTGGGGAGGTTTGCGGAAAGAAGCACCTTGGTAACACTGAAGGTCAAGGTGAAACTGCAAGTGCTGATGTCGGAGCTGCAGCAGGTCATCCAGAAGATCTAGGTAAGATCTTTCACGAAGGTGTCTACACTGAACAGCGATTTTCAGTGTAGATGAAACAGCCTTCAGTGGGAAGACGGTTCCATCGGAGCCTTCCACAGCTAGAAGGAGAAGCCAATGCTCGGCTTCAAAGCTTCAAAGGAGAGGCCGACTCTTCTGTTAGGGGTTAATGCAGCTTGTGAATTTAATGAAGCCAATGCTCAGTTACCACCTAAAAATCATAGAGCCACAAAACCTTATGCTAATTCTATTTTCCCTGTGCTCTGTCAATGGAACAACAAAGTCTAGATAACAGCACGTCTGTTTACAACATACATTTCTGAATGTTTTAAGCCCATTGTTAAGACCTACTTCTCAGGAAAAAAAAGGTTCTTTTCAAAATATTACTGCTCATTGACAAGGAATCTAGCCATTCAAGAACTCTGATGGAAATGTACAATGCAATTAATGTTATTTTCATGCCTGCTGGCACAACATCCATTCTGTATCTCATGTATCAAACAGCAACGTCATCTTTCAAGTCTTATTATCTAAGAAGTTCATTCCATAAGGCTACGGCTGCCATAGATAGTGATTCTTCTAATGAATCTGGGAAAAGTCGATTGAAAACCTTCTGGAAAGGACTCATCATTCTAGATGCCATTTAGAACATTTGTGATTCATGTGTAAAGGTCAAAATGTCAAAGTAGCAGTCATTTGGAAGAAGTGGATTCCAACCCTCGTGGATGACTTTGAGGGGTTCAAGCCTTCAGGGGAGAAAGCAACTACAGATGTGGTGGAAATAGCAAGAGAACTAGAATTAGAGGTGGAGCCTAAAGATATGACCAAATGCTGCACTCTCTTGATAAAACTTGAATGGATGAGGGGCCACTTTTATGGATGAGCAAAGAAGCTGATTTCTTGAGACGAATTCGACTCCTGGTGAAGATGCTGTGAAGATTATGGAAATGACAACAAAACAATTCGAGTATTGTTTAGAAAGCAGTGGCAGGATTTGAGAAGATTGGTGGCAATTGTGAAAGAAATTCTACTGTGAGTAAAATGCTACCAAAAACTATTGCATGCTACAGAGAAGTTATTCGTGAAGGAGTCAGTTGTGCTGGTCAACTTCATTGTCTTATTTTAAGAAACTACCGCAGCCACCCCAACTTTCAGCAACCATCATCCTGATCATTCAGCAGCCTCCAAGTTCAAGGCAAGACCCTTCCCCTGAAAAAAAAATCATGATTTCCTGAAGGCTCAGAGAATGGTTAGTATTTTTAGCAATAAAGTCTATTTTAATTAAAACATATACTTTGCTGTTTGTATGTTTTTTGGCCACACCCATGGCATATGGAAGTTTCTGGGCCAGGGATCAAACCCATGTCATAGCAGTGACCCAGGCCTCAGCAATGATAATGCCCATCCTTAAGCCACTGAGCCACCAGGGACCTCTTTTCACATTGTTTTTTAAGACATAATGTATTACACACTTAATAAACCACAGTGTAGCATAAATATAACTCTTATATGAGCTGGAAAACCAAAAGTTTCTGTGACTCACTTTATTGTGATGCTAGCTTTATTGCTGTGGTCTGGAAGCAAATTCCGGATATTTCTGAGGTCTGCCTGAAATCAGTTCTTCAGTCTAGTTTCTCCTTGCCAGAAAAAAAAAATATGTAAACTCAGAAATGCCATGAGATCAGAATAAGCTAGACTTTCGGGCTGGACCCCAGAGGACACACTCGCCCACATTCATTGGACTTTGACAGAGCGATACTTTGATGGCTGTGTGTACGGCACTGAGATTTGGGGTTATTTGTTATTGTATTATCATAGATTTGACCAGTTACCCATCTCATCCAAAGATATGGAAATGTCTGTATCTATTTTATACTTTACGGGAGCCAGAGAGTAAATTCTGCACTCTGGTGTATTATAAACCAATAGACTCCAGATGTGCTTCAAACTGGTTTTCACACACCCTCATGGCTCATGCAGCCCCTTTTCTCTGCTCCAGTGAAAGATGAAGAAAAGGACTGATGTACAAGCCCTGGAGTGGTTATAGGCTCAGAATTACTACAATCAAGTCGCTTGTGAGCAGCTTCGGCTCAAATCCTTAAGGACCTGACCCCAAGCATCAGGTCAGTACATGGTGGAAATGAGCTGTCAATCAGTCTTGAAACGTCACAATGAAAACATTATGTAACCTGAAATTCTGTTAGCAGGTCTCTGGTCTCATGATAGTAAAAAATAGATCAAAAATAAAATTCCTTCAAAGTTTACACCCCTTCATTAACCTAAAAATATTTGAGGAAAAATTAGGTTACCTTTGACCATAAGAATGCCTGTCATGCTGCACTTCTCTTCTGAATTCTTAACATTATTGTGGTTCATCCTTTCAAAATCCTCAATGGATTCAGAACAAAGTTGACACTTTGTAGCAGAAAATTCTGCTTGACCAACCACATGGCTTCCTAGCATCTCAGGACCAGGAATAGACCCTTGATTTCCTAAGCCTTGACCTTGAGTTTCAAAACCTAAAACCCAATCCAATTTTAGGAAGCTCTGTGCATTTTACAGAGAGCATTCTTATGCAAAAGATTGAAAAGTGAAAAGCGACCCACTTGGTTCTCTGAGAAGTCAAGTCAAGCCAGGAGGAAGGAGGCCAAGCCAGGATGAACTTTCCCAGGAAGTCTTTGTGAGGTTTCTCCTTACCAGGTTGTTCCCTCCATCTGGGAGCGGGAAATGGCTTGAGGTGCCCCACGCCGCCTCCTTCCTCAACGAGCGAAAACGTCCCTCCAATTTCAGAGGTTTTTTTCCTATGTTATAGAGAATAATTCATTGCTGACCTTCAGATTGGCATGCTCTCAACTACTATGGCATTTAGAATTTTTTTTTTGAACTTGTAAATAGAGGAACTCAGGCCATAAAGTGACCTGGTGCTCTCTTCGAAGGCAGGTAATATGGCTGGAGGGTACTTACTCATATTTCTCTCTCATACTTGGACATAGATAGCTTTGATAAGAATAATTATTAGTTGGTCATTAATTTAGCCCAATGTCAAGTCCACGTTTTTTATTTTATTACTTTTATTAACTCATGTGTATAATACTTACTGAAAAAATTGTCATTTTACATCCCATCTTTAAAAATTTTTTTAATTTAAAAATTTTTTTTAAATTATTCCTGCTCAAAATTCTCATTTTTCTTTCACCTTCAGGACCAAATACACTTGTGTTTTTTCTTGTGAGTTGGACCCTGATTTCCCAGCACTCTTTGTAGATTTGTTTCTTTTTCTGATACATAAATACCGTTGTCCCCAAATCACATTTCTTTTCACTTATCTGCATCATGCTTTGTTATTTTCATTTACTTCTGAGTATTGAATTACTATATTTATGACAGTAATTTAAAATATTTAGCTCCACTTTCTCCTGGGACGCTCCAATTGGGTGTTTTAGAGGCTCCTCACACCCCTCTTTGTCTAGAGTTAAACTTGTTTCTTTTTTTCAGCAAAGCTTATCTACCACCGTGGCGTGATAATAGAAAATACATATTGGAGTCTGCCCACTGTTCCTGGCAGAGGACTTCTCAAATGCTTGTAATTTCTGAAGTGATCAAAGAGCTGGGAGAATCTTTTGTTCCACTGAGGGGGGCTCTGGGCAGGCTCCTGGATAGGGCTAGAAGGTCTAAGCCATGAGTATAAGCTTTGTGGTTTTCGCTCAGCCCCGCCTCCCTTTTCCAGAGAGGGGCAATGTGCTGGAAATGAAGATGGCATTTGATCACGGCTGCACGGGAACGCCTCCACAAAGTTCAATGACATAGTTTGGGGAGCTTTAAGGTCAATGAGCACGTCCACACCCCAGGAGGGCACCTCAAGTCCATGGGGACAGAAGCCCCTGGCTTGGGACACTCAGGCCTCACCCTGTGTGTCTCTTTATCTGCTGCTCTTCTCACTCCTTTACCGTGTCTTCTAGCAAACAGGTAAATGTGCTTTCCTGAGTTCTCACAAGTGAGTTCATGAAAGCTGAGGAAGGGGTCCTGAGAACCTCTTATTTGGAGCCAAATTGTGCAGATGCTGTGGGTGACCTGGACACCTGCAGGGTGCACTTGGCATCTGAAGTGGGGTGGCGCATTCTGTGGGACAGAGCCCCTAGCTATCTCTAGCTTTTGTTTTTGTGCTCTATTTTTAAGTTTAAAATTTTTGCTGTCATTACAAAATTATTGACGTTATTTCCTTCCTCGGTCGCTCGCTCTCTCTCTCCATCTCTCTGTCTTTCTTTTATTATCACCTTTCTTTTTCCCATTGTTATTATTACGGGGAATATTGGGTAATTTAAAAATTAAGATTAATGTGTTCTTCTTATTTATATACCCCTTTGGACCTTACTGTATGAAGCTTTTCCAAAGTTCAGAAAGTTTTACATGTGGTAGATAATGATTTCTTGCATAACATTGTCCAAAGTTTATTTCATGCTATTACCCTAGTGCATCTAGCAGAGTCACTTCGATCCAAAGGAATTCCTGGATTTTTTTTTTTTTTTCTTTTCAGGCTGCACCTGCAGGATAAGGAAGTTCCCAGGCTAGGGGTCGAATCGGAGCTCCAGGTACTGGCCTACACCACAGACACAGAACTATCAGATTCAGGAGGCACCTGCAACCTATGCTGCAGCTTGCAGCAGTGCAGGAGCCTTAACCCATTGTATGAGGCTAGGGATCGGACCTAAATCCTCATGGACACTATGTCAGGTTCTTAACCCACTGAGCCACAACAGGAACTATCCACTGAATTTTTCACACTGCAAGAAGCGAGAGGAGAATGTCGTACGTAGTTCATGCAAGACTGAGAGTGAGGTGGTCCGGCCAGCTCAGTCTCCAGTCTGCCCAGACCAGGGAGCTGCCTGGTGATAAGGTGACACACAGCAGGAGCCTCAGCACTGGGGCAGGTGGAGAGTCCCTTCTCTGGTCACATTCCAATCAGAAATAAAATATTTGTCCTATCAGCACACAGACACAGAAAGATGCCTGGAAAACTAGAGTTTAGGATTCTCAGCTTAGACAATAAGACAGGTGCAAATAAACATAAAGAGAAAAACATCTATCACAGGCACTTTACAGGGGCTACGTGATGCAGGCAAACATCTCCAGACATGAACTAATAACGATGACAGCTAAAATGAACACTGGACCAGTCCCCGTGTCGCAATTGGGGTATGGTTTCCAGAACACACACACACATACACACACGCGAGCTTGAGCAGACTCATGGACATAAAAACAGTTTGGAGCACTGAGATAAGAAACTGCAGAGAATAAGACATCTTAAGCAAAGACCCCGACGGGTGGGCCTCTCCCCACTGCCATGTCTGCAGAGAGGATCCCACCAGCTCCTACATGAGGAAGAGCTCTGTCTAATAAATCAGGGGACCCTTTGCTCTCTGTAGTTGGATGTAAGTATTACGCTCAAGGTGGTAGTTTCATAAAATGAATGTCATCCACAGCCCCATGTGCAGTTATTCCCTCCTGAGAACCCCAGCTGTAAGTTCCCTACACGTTAAAGGGACTCTTCAGGTTCTGCTTCAGATCGCTGGGCAAGGTCACCCCCTCTGACTCCTGGGATCAGAGTTTTCTGGTCTGAGAGGGTGAAGTGAAGGAAGCACTCTTCTTTTTCAGAATCCTTTCTCTTCCGGCTGCAATTACGCCCACGTGTGCCGTCATTACACAAGCACACACTCAAACTCCATCCCTCGCTGGCTGAAACGTCAGCACATCTTAGAATTTAATGGCAGGCATCTCACTTTGTTAAAATTACTGTATCATCATCTTTGAGTGAATAAAGTTCTAGAGAAAAAACACTTGCATTTTAAAGAAATACTATGAAGTTAACGTGGTCACACATAATTTCATTTTCAGTTGCATCCGTGATAGGTGACATGACACAGTAAGAGACTAAAATGAAACAAGATGCTTGGAAACGGGTCTCCTGGTTAGACGAATAAACCGACTACAGCCTGATGGTGCCATTTCGGTTTCCTACTGTAATTCTGATTAAAATACCATGTGATGGAAAATCTGACATTAATGGAAAAAACAGTTCTATGAAAGTATGTTTGTGGCATTTCTACCTCCTTCTGAGTTAAAGGCTTCCATATCTGTGATGTCTGGTTGTATTGTCCTAGAAACCATTAGCAGTGTTTTCAAACTGGGAGAGTCACCTTTGGCTCCCTCGTCCTTACACACCTCTCTGGATTCAAGAACCGTTAGAGTTTGGGGTATGTCATCCTCTCTTTTTGAAAGTGGGGAGTGAACCCTGGAAGGCAACATGCTGGGATCTTGCAGGCAAAGACAGGGAGGCCTGGGACAGGGTCCTCGATGCTTCTTCATCCTGTGACAGTTCGAGGAGCCAGCCCCCCAGCTGTTCCCTTTGCATGTGTGTTTTGCTGTAAACCCTCATGAGGAAATGCAGCCCCTTCACTGTGAACAGAGCCGAACAAGATCCCTTGCAATGCTGTGCAGAGCGGTCGACCTGGGGGCCTTGGATGGAACATGCTGAAGAAAAAGCTGGAGGCGATCCTGACCTGGGGATCGCTGTGCACTGAGACCCTGACAGAATGGCGTGGGCAGAACGTTCTGGACGAGTCTGTGGTCCCTGGAGCAGAGGAAGAGGAAGGGGTGTGGATTTGATCAGCCTTTATCACTAACCCTCTCTTTCCTCCTTCTCTTCCCTCCTTTGCAGGTTTCACTGCTTGAGAGCTAAATCTTCGATGTTAATGTTCTGTTCAGCAAACTGTTCAAATTCCCTTGAAATATCCACTCCTATATTTCACAGAGTCTCCAGATCAGACGGCCATATCCTGCAGCTTCTTTGCCAGCAATTTCTAAGTGGGCACCTGGTGGGTCCTGCAGCCCTGCTGATGGAGTCATGGGGCTCGTCCCAGCAAACTCGCCTGCACTTAGGTGACCACCCAGCCCATCTCACGTGGGATCTTCCACCCCCCGGGTGCACAGGCCCCCACATCGGAGATGCTGAAAGCTGTCATCCTCCCCCAAGTCTTCCCCAGCCCAGGTGCATCCAGGCTCCAGCTCGAGTGTTGAGATTGAGCCATCTCCTCCACTCCAAGTGCTCTTCCCCGTAAACCATTTTTACAGTTTCTATTCATCACTGTATTGTGGCCGCCACCTTCTCCTTCCTTCTTCCCTTCCTCTCTGGAGCATCCCATGCGGTACCATCAAAGCGTCCTTATTTATTTATTTTTAGTCGTTTTTCACTGTAAGCTACTCCCTCCCTCCAAGAACAAACACAGCTCCAAGCCGCCCCTGTATTTCATTTCCCAGGGGCATGACTCTTCCTCCACTTGGCAAATGGCACCTTATGCATTATTCATGGGCAGGGACTTGCTCAACAAGAAAAGCATCAGTATGTCTACGCCCTACATCAAAGTACCTGATGTATCTTTAGATGGGGATTCATATTCCTGACTCAGTAATCCCACGTCAAAGAATTTGTCTTAAATAACCAGCGATGCAACTAAAGTGAACATGGCTCCCCAGCAAAGATGACTCAAGCCTGTGAGAAATCTGTATCAGTGTCCAAGGGTCATGTCCAAAATCCTTCCACTTACCAGGGTTTTTGCCTGGGCAATGTGAAGGCAATGCCGCAGTAAGTGAACTTTCTTGGAATAGATGATTACAGAATTCAGAATTCAGAATCATAAATGATTAAAGAATACAAAGGCCATTAGTAGAAAAACCGGTAACTTTGGGGTGTTATTTGCAGTCATAACACTTATTTGAAATTATAGATTTGCAGGATTTCTTGGTTAATGTGTTCAAATCAGTTGAACCTAGAGTTCTGATGCTTAGGAAGGGACAAGATATAAAAATTAACCATTTTTTCCCCTAAAATTTTGTAAATATTAGAAATTACAGTTAATTTAAAAATTTAGCTATCTTCTTTTTTTTAATTTTTTTTTCTTAATGTATGTTCTTTCCATTCTCCATATTTTATTTTATTTTTTTATTTTTTATTTTTTTCTGTCTTTTGTCTTTTTTGTTGTTGTTGTTGTTGCTATTTCTTGGGCTGCTCCTGCGGCATATGGAGGTTCCCAGGCTAGGGGTTGAATCGGAGCTGTAGCCACTGGCCTATGCCAGAGCCACAGCAACTCGGGATCCGAGCCGCGTCTGCAACCTACACCACAGCTCACGGCAACGCCGGATCGTTAACCCACTGAGCAAGGGCAGGAACCGAACCCGCAACCTCATGGTTCCTAGTCGGATTCGTTAACCACTGCGCCACGACGGGAACTCCCCTATCTTCTTTCTTTCTTTCTTTCTTTTTCTTTCTTTCTTTCTTTTTTCTCTCTTTCTTTCTTTCTTTTTGCTCTTTTTAGGGCCACACCCACGGCATATGGAGGTTCCCAGCCTAGGAGTCAAATCAGAGCTGCAGCTGCCAGCCTGCATCTCAGCCACAATAACACCAAATCCAAGCTGCATCTGCCCACTACACCACAGCTCACGGCAACACCGCGTCAGATGCTTAACCCACTGCCCACTGAGTGAGGCCAGGGATCTAACCTGCATCCTCTCGAGTATTAGTTGGGATCGTTGCCACTGAGCCACAATAGGAACTCCATCCAGCTATAGTTAAGGAAATGCGATTCTGGAAATGACTGGGATGGAAATCGGGAAACCTACTGGCTCAAAGCCTCTGACCAGCAGTTAGTAGTCCCTTGAAACCAACTCTGTTCCAAAGCAAGAAATCCAGCTCTGCACAAAATCACAAATCACATCTTCCAGGATCTGATGTTAATTGAGGAAATTAAGTGTTCCTAGGATGGCGTCATTTGTATAAACAAATCAAATAACATGCATATGTATTGACGTGTATCTAGCTACATGTATCTGCATTTGTTTTTTATATTTTGATGAATATATATTTAAAGTTTGTAGATGTTATATATAATGATATATATTCAACAAAAGCTTACCTAAGTGTGTGTGTGTGTGTGTGTGTCTGATTTTCAAAGGAATTACAAAAATCTTCCGTCAGTGTTCACCTTTGCAGATATTACTCAGACATGTGGAGGGGGTAAGAATTTCACCTGCAACTTTCTATCTTGCTGTATTCTTTGCCTTTTCTGATTGTATTTACTTATTTTATTTCAAATGTGTATATCATTGAGGGCTGTGAGGTTAAGGGCTGGGTTTTTTTGCTAGTGTCTGTGAGTGCCTTCTCTATAAACAGAACTACTGATGATATGTTGAAGACACTATGTTCCTTTGTGGGAAACTGGACATTGGTTTGATGCCAGTGATTATTTGTGTGTGTGATTATAGTTTCACGTCAGCATACTGGGTAAATTACAGAAGTATATCTGGATGACACTAGAGTCACATGTGTTAGCTAATTCATATTTGACAGCCATAATTAAGAGATATGCAATAATATTCTTTGCCTTAACCTTGGAGTATAATTTAGTAGGTTCCACAGAGGAAAGGAAATACAGATTTCTGATTTGAATTGCTCTCTGCGACTCTACGTCTTCATCTGCAAAATGAGAGACTCTCTATGGTTTTTTTGCTCAATGTCCAAAGATTTTAGCAAGTACAAGGGAGCCAACATTTCTTCATAGAGCTTCTTAAAGAGGATGAATAAATCAACCAGATATTCAGATGATGTAAAGTGGATGGGATAATTAGGCTTTAAAATAAAGTTAAGCTAAAAAGAATATTTTAATTAGAAAAATTAGCCCACAAAAAAAAAAAAAAGGAAATTCTACAAGGGAAATAGTGTTGTGGGGAAAAAAATCATTAAACCGAAAATTAGTGATAATATTGCAATTCCAATCCTTCTATTGATCTCACCATGTGGACTTGACACAGTCATGCACCTTCTTTGGGTCTCATTTCTCTACTCATAGAACAATGATTATAATAATTGCACAGCACTAAAAGGTGGCCAGCTAAAAAGCAAAGGATAAATTACATAGGGAGTTTTGGAGTTCTCTCTGTGGGCTGGGAAACAAAGGCACAAGGCCTCACGCGTCATTTCTCCGTGTGCTTCCAGGGCATTTGTACTGCATGTCTGCCGTTTCTATCCTGTCTCAGACTTGTGGGTTACTGATGGGAGAACGACTCAAACACAACATTTTGCTGAGGACTTAGGATATACATGGCGCTCTGGGTTCCACTCTCAACGGGCATGGCCCTCCCAATGCTCACGGTGAGAGTGGCGACGTTGGCCCCACCGCCACCACAGTTCCTGTCCACCCTCTCCCTCTCATACGTCGGTGCCAGGCTAAGGAGTAACATTCATGCTTTAATAAATACACTCATCATCGCACCTCCCTTGGGAGTCATTCTGACGTTAAATTGGTATTTGTGCCGACAGGGGGAAGACTCGTCACTCTTCACAAAAGCATGACGTCGGGTGCACAGTGTGTTCAGCTAACCGGTGGAATCACTCAGCGGAGGCCAGGAGAAAAGGTCAAGGCGAGAAAATAAATTTGAGAGGAATATGGATGTACCCATCAAGCCACACTTGGGATGTCTTGTTGACCTTTATGGGCAAGGCGACATGGCTGCTAACATTTCCAAGCAACATTGTTTTTTAAAATTTGCATTTATTTATTAAAAAAAAAAAAAAAGCAAGCGTGTGGCCTACAGAGCGTCTGGTGTGAGGTCAAGAATTTGGAGTTTGGATTGAGTAGTCGCTGTCTGCACCTCCTCTGCTTGTTCTGATCGTGAAATATCACGAACTGTGGGCAGTGCGCGCTTTCTGACCCTCTCTGCACATACACCTGTCGACTCCTCTTCACAGCCCAGCCGAGCGGGGTCGAGTTGGGGTCACTTTCATTTCATAGATGGGCAGGTACAGGCAAGGAAACTCAATCCTACGTAAACTTTATGGATCACCAGTAATCTTTAAATGATCGAAACTTAGATGGTAAATAGTATTTAAAAATTGTGATAGAATCCTGATGAGCTTGGTTGCTGAATGCAGCATCAGAGCCAGGTCCATGATGGAGTTCCCTCCCAACAAGTACCCGCCAGGACGCCGGGTCAATCCCTGGCCCCACTCAGTGAGGTAAGGATCTGGAGTTGCCCTGAGCTGTGGTGTAGGTCACAGAGGCGGCTCCATTGGATGTTGCTGTGGCTGTGATGTAGGCTGGCAGCTATGGTTCCAACTGGACTGCTAGCCTGGGAGCCTCCACATGCCCGTAGGTGCAGCCCTGAAAAGACAAAGAAGACAAAAAAAAGAAGAGGCTTGAGGCTTGCCCTGGGGAATTACAATTTGCATGACAAAAACCAGTGATGCTGGATGTAAATAAAGATCAGAAGAGAGAGGGAGGGGGACCCCAGGCTGGGGTCATGCAAGGGGCACAGGAATTCAGTCGGCCCTGGCCACAGCCCTGGCTGACAGTTTGCTCCCTTTGGAAGCATTGCTTTCAAAGACGTTAAATGAACAGACCCCTCCCGCCCCTCAGCCCTCTGCCCTGGGCGCCTCTCTCCACACGCGCATGCTCACAGCCTTCCCAGCGGCTGAAGGGCCCACGCACGTGACCACCTCCTGTTTCCTCATCTCTCATTTTCTCCTCTTACGTTAGCCGCCGTGGCTTCACGTCCTATCGATTCCTCTCCCGTGGGCAAGGTGTACACACCTTCGGGCATCCATGGACAGGTGAGTCTGGGCCCAGCCTCTTTCACTCAACATAGCTTGTGAACTTTGTCCTCATTCCAGCTTCTGGAACAATCCCTTTCCCCTGCCGTGTGGCTTTCTATCGAAGGAACATTCCACAATTCATTTCTTCATAGTCTATCATCGCATATTTGGGTGGCTTTATATATTTATTAGTTTTGCAATTAGAAATGCTGCTGCTGTAACTCTTGTGTCTATTTATCCAATAATAAACATGCGAGTGGTACTGTAGGGTAATGTCCTATGCCTGGAAATGCTGCTTCTTCGGCTGTTAAACTTTAACAGATGATGGCAAAGGAACTTCTAGAGTGATTGCAACAAAATTTTTCCCATGATCACTGTATATGAGAGTTCCTTGTGTAGCCACTTCGCCAAACATTGAAAACAATCATTTTTTTTTTTTTTTTTGGTCTTTTTAGAACGGCCCCTGAGGCATATGAAGGTTTCCTGGCTAGGGGTCCAGTTGGAGCTGTTTCTGCCAGCCTGCACCACAGCTCCCAGCAACACCAGATCCTTAACCCACTGAGCGAAGCCAGGATTGAACCTGCATCCTCATGGATGCTAGTCAGGTTCGTTAATGGCTGAGCCGTGACAGGAACTCCAAAAAAACCATAATAATTATTAATTTCTCTAAAAATATGTGTATCAAATACTATATATCCCAAGGGTTCAATTTGTCTTTCTAAAAGAATTGTGGTTTTTTTTTGTTTTTTTTTAGGGGGTCGGGTAGAGAATGGAAGAGGGCAGAACTCGCATTTCTTTTTAAACCCACTTTCAAGCTGTTATTCCTCTTTGTTTTCCCCCCTTTTCTATTAAAGTATAGTTGATTTACAATATGGGGCCCGTTTCGGCTGTGCAGCAAAGTGACTCAGGCCTGCATATACATGCATTCCTTTTCATATTCTTTTCCATCATGGTCCGTCCCAGGAGATGAGGTCTGGTTCACACTGCTGCACAGCCGGAACTTGTTTATCTATTCTCACTGTAAGAGTCGGCATCTACTAACTCCAAGCTCCCGGTCCATCCTACTTCCTCCCCTTCCCCCTTGGCAACCACAAGTCTATTCTCTGTGTCTGTGAGTCTGTTTCTGTTTTGTAGATAGGTTCTTTTGTGCCATATATTAGATTTCACATATAGGTGATGTCACATGGTATTTGTCTGACTTACTTCACTTAGTGTGAAACTCTCCAGTTGCATTCATGTTGCTGCAAATGGCATTCTTTTGTTTGTCTTTACAGCTGAGTAGCCTTTCATTGCATATATGTACCATATCTTCTTAATCCCTCCCCCGGTCTGTGTACTTTTAGGTTGTGTCCATATCTTGGCTATTATGAATAATGCTGCAGTGAACAGAGGGGTGCGTGTATCTTTTTTAATTATAGTTTTTTCCAGATGTATACCCAGGAGTGAGACTGCTGGATCATATGGTAGTGCTATATTTAGTTTTCTGAGGAATTCTGTTTTCCTTCGTGGCATGATCTGGGCAGTGGCACTGGCTGGGTGTCTCCCTCTGCTTTGTTCTCCTCGAACCTGCTGCGGGGTGTTTCTCGAAGGTGCCGAGGCTCCCTCTCCATCCTGGCTCATCCCCCTGCCAGTTAGGTGGCGTCCCAGTGTGCACCCAACTAGTTTCCTATTTGACAGCTCCCCCAGCAGTGCTCGGCTCAACCTGATCCATTTGTCTCTCTCTCTCTCTCTTTTTGTTTTGTCCTATTCAGTTATGTGAAGATTTTCTTGCTTTTTTGGAAATCTGGGGTCTTCTGCCAGTGGCCAGTAGTTGTTCTGTGAAAATTGTTCTACATGTAGACATTTTTTTTATATTTGTATGATACATGGAAGAAGGTGAGCTCCATGTCCTAAGCCTCTGGCATCTTGATCCAATTCCCCAAAGAATTGTAATACCAAAAAAAAAAGTGTGATTCAAGGGGAGAAAACTGCTTCATGTGGTATTTGCTGAACAGCAGCTTTGCTTGATGTTCCGACGGCTTCTGTTCGGGGAGAGCCATGAAGAGAAGCTGGGTAGTGGGCAGAGGAGCTGCAGATACGAGCCGTCCCTCTGCCATTCGTCTGTCACCTCGGGGCCAGAGACAGCAGTGAGATGCTGTCAGAAACATCACACACTGTAAAAAATTGAGAGTGACATGTAAGGTATCATCTTTCTCTCTTTGATAAAAATACCTCAAGGACATAAATCCCAGCTGGAGGCCAAATGGGAGAGATAATAGTATTTACTACAAGTAAAGAAGGAGAAATATGATGTGTTTCTGATTTCATTTAGTATCCAGATTGATTATTCTGTAACTTTAGTGAGAGCAGTCTTCCTAAAAAGTCTCTTGGGGTAGGTGATGGATGGCATATAAGCAATAAACAGGAAGATTAGCTGGATGTGAAAATCTTCACAGTTATTACATGAAAGAAAGTAGGTTACAAACAGGGTGTACCAAAAGACCCGAATTCTGTGAAAAAAAAAAATACTCACAGGAATGAAAGTGCATAAATGGTTTTCTAGAAATAAACATCCAAACATTTTTGAAATAGATGTCATTTCTGAATTGTATTACACATGATTTTTCCTATTTATGCTTTTATGTTTTCAAAATTCCACAAGATGGACATGTATAAAATCTCTAACAAGATAAACTGCCAAAAAATATGAATGTCTGAGGCCAACAAATGAACCATGGTATCCTGGCCAGCAGCCACATTACCCTTGGGCTCCAAAACTAGATTTTGGGTGTTGGGAAGACTTCTGGGGAGGGGTGAAAAAAGGATCGGAAGGAACAGAGCAGAGCATTTGCAAATATGTGGAGCTGAGTGTGTGTGTGTGCGTGTGCGTGTGTTTCCACATAAGAAAATGGCAAAGAGACGGAAAGAGGTGAGTTTAAGGGCGATTGTTATTTTGCACTATCTTTTTTTTTTTCCTGTTTTAAGAATTCCCTTCCACAAATTAGCTGATCTCTTGTTGAATACATGCCATGATGCTTTTGTTGGTGGAGGTGGGTCCATGAAGCCTTGGAAATTATCTGTGATCTTAGGAGCATTTCAAAAATCTTCAAAACCAACCCTAGCAAATATGCATCCATCCGAGAGCAACACAGGCAATCATTGTAAGTACCAGAATTATTTAAGCTTCAACCGTGAAACTTATCTTCTTGAATATCAGAAAGATCCTTGTCCTCTTAAATCTATAAATTAGCCAGATACTTCCATAGCTGACTAAATAATTCTACCATTTCCTTATGTAGGAACACACACAATTTTTAAACATTATACTCTATTTATAGTAGTTATAAAATGCTGGCTATATTCTTTGTGCTATGTATCTTTGTAGTTTATTTTATACAGAGCAGTTTGTTCCTCTTAATCCCCTACCTCTAGCTTACCCCTCCCGACTTCCCTCTCCCCACTGGTTTGTTCTCTATATTTCTGAGTCTGCTTCTTTTTTGTTAGATGCACTCGTTTGTTGCATTTTTAAGTTCCACAGATAAGTGATAATATGCACTATTTGTCCTTCTCTGTCTGGTTCATTTCACTTAGCATAACACCTTCCAAGTCCATCCAAGGTGTTATAAACGGCAAAATCGTGTTCTTTTTATTGTTGAATAGTATTTCATTATGTATGGATACCACATCTTTATTCATTCTTCTATTAATGTCCACTTAAGCTTGCTTTCATATCTTGGCTGTTGGAAACAGTGCTGCAGTGAACACTGGGGTGCATATATCTTTTCCCATTAGTGTTTTCTTTTTTTCATATATTCCCAGGAGTGGAATTGCTGAGTCATATGACAGTTCTATTTTCTTTTTTTTTTTTTTGTCTTTTTTGCTATTTCTTTGGGCCGCTCTTGGGCGGCATATGGAGGTTCCCAGGCTAGGGGTCGAATCGGAGCCGTAGCCACCGGCCTATGCCAGAGCCACAGCAATGCGGAATCCGAGCCGTGTCTGCAACCCACACCACAGCTCACGGCAACGCCGGATCGTTAACCCACTGAGCATGGGCAGGGACCGAACCCTCAACCTCATGGTTCCTAGTCGGATTCGTTAACCACTGCGCCACGACGGGAACTCCTATTTTCATTTTTTAAGGAGCCTCCATAATGTTTTCCACAGTGTCTGCAGCAATTTTCATTCCCACCAAGAATGTACAAGTGCTATATTTCTCGTTGTAGCTCAGCAGGTTACAAACCTGACTAGTATCCATGAGGATATAGGTTCGATCCCTGGCCTTGCTCAGTGGGTTAAGGATCTGGCATTGCCATGAGCTGTGGTGTAGGTCAAAGACATAGGTAGGATCCTGCATTGCTGTGGCTGGGATGTAGGCTGGCAGCTGCAGCTCTGATTCCCCCTAACCCAGGAACTTCCATATGCTGCAGGTGTGGCTCTAAAAAGTTAAAAAAAAAAAAAAAAAAGAAAGACAGAAAGAGGAAAAAAAAAAAAAAAAGCATGTACACGTGTTCCCTTTTCTCCACATCCTTGCAAACATTTGCTATATTGCAGACTTTTTGGTAGCCATCTGACAGGTGTGAGGTAATATCTTGTTGTGGTTTTTATTTTAATTTCTTGATGGCTAACAACACTGAGCATATTTTCATTTGCCTGTTGACCGTCTGAATGTACTCTTTGGAAAAACATCTACTCAGATTTTCTGCCCACTTTTACGTGGAGTTGTTTGTTTGTTTTGGTGTTGAGTTGTATGAGTTGTTTACATATTTTGGATATTAACCCTTTATTGGGCATACCATTCGCAAATATTTTCCACCATTCAGTAGATTCCTTTTCATTTTGTTGACAGTTTCATTTACTGTGCAAAAATTTTGTTTTATTGAGTCCTATTTGTTTACTTTTCTTTAATTTCATTTACTTTAGGAGACAAATCCAAAAATTATTGCTATGACTTATGTCAAAGAGTGCCTGCTATGTTTTCCTCTGGAAGTTATATGGTGTCCAGTCTTACACTGAGGTCTGTAATCCCTTTTGAGTTTATTTCTGGGTGTGGTGATAGAGTCTACTCATTTCATTCTTTTAGATGTCGTTGTGCAGTTTTCCCAGCACTGCTTATTAAAGAGACTGTCTTTTCTCAAGATATATAAAATAATTTTCAAAAACATAGTACATCATAACTGTTTAATAACTGTTAGCTACTAGTCGTTGTCTAATGAATAGCAGCCAAAGAGATGAAATAAGGTAACTTTCAGATGTACGTTCCTGTCTTTGATGGTCAGCAGCACAGGGCGGGTGAAAGCAAGGAGGTCTTGACCCTGTGTTACCAGTGCTTCATTCTTCTCTAAAAGGGCAAAGCGGAGGTGATCCACCACTGATAACAGGGCTGAGAAGCCAGTCGATTATGCATCATTGGAACTGCATCAGATTTCAAGTTAGATGAGCTTTGCCTTTCATTTCATAACTCTCCTGGGAAAGAGGACTCAGAGAATGGCTTGCTTTGTAGAGAAGCATGAGTAGAACGGTGGAGAAAGCTGTGGGTGTGAGGCGTCTCTTCCAACGCAATCCCTCTACTGCCTCGACCTGCCAGGTATGGAGCAATACTGGGGCTTATTGCTCCACCCCTGTAAAAGGGAAATGCTACCGGAGCTCCCGTTGTGGCTCAGTGGTTAACGAATCCGACTAGGAAATATGGGGTTGTGGGTTCAATCCCCGGCCTCGCTCAGTGGGTTAAGGATCTGGCATTGCTATGAGCTGTAGTGTAGTCACAGACGTGGCTCTGACCCAGTGTGGCTGTGGCTGTGGGGTAGGCCGGCAGCTGTAGCTCTGATTAGACCCCTAGACTGGGAACCTCCATATGCCGCGGGTGCGGCCCTAGAAAAGACAAAAAAAAAAAAAAAGAAAGAAAAGGGAAATGCTACAATAAGGCCATTCCTTCACCTCGACCCGTTCAGTCAGTCATCCATTGAGCAGGTATTAATTGAGCGCTGCCTGTCATAGCAGGCAATTTTGCGCGGGAAACATGGCTCTAAGTTTAGAGTTGAGCAGCCTTAGTGGAATGATAAAAATATTATGGTAGAACCGAATGGAAAAGTGGTACAAAATTTTAGAGACAAAAGTCACACTCAGCCAATGAGAAAGAGAGGAGGCTTTGCGGTGGGCGACTATTTTTGAGTTAGGTGCTTGCAGCAAGATATTAACGTCCTGCTGTGTAACACTGGGAACTATATCTGGTCATTTATGATGGAGCAGGATCATGTGAGAAAGAAGAATGTATACATGTATGTGTAACTGGGTCACCATGCTGGGCAGTAGAAAATGGACAGAACACTGTAAACCAGCTATAATGGAAAAAATAAAAATCATCATATATATTAAAAAAAAATCAGGGATGGAAAGGAGCATTTCAGGCCA
Source organism: Phacochoerus africanus (assembly GCF_016906955.1). Taxonomy (NCBI): domain Eukaryota; kingdom Metazoa; phylum Chordata; class Mammalia; order Artiodactyla; family Suidae; genus Phacochoerus; species Phacochoerus africanus. Next base: position 134,784,886 of record NC_062554.1, on the reverse strand, counting down.
AGTTACAGGGGCACCAGTGCGGGTTATTTTTTAAAAGAATAATCATCAGTCTCTATGTTTTCCTTGCTGGTACAATACAAAGCTCAGGTAAGGATGTGCATCCAGACCAAGAACCCAAGAAAGTGTGATCCTCGGAAATCCTGGCTTTCTCTCTTGATGGCGTATTTTTCGTGGAGGGTGTAAATGCCCAATTCCTTATTCAAAATAAATTTTCTCTTCCACGAGTTTCTTAGTGGAAAGAACATTCAAAGGTGGATGATGTGACCACTTAGTGAAGGATCTTTAGCCCGGGTCACAATCCTGACGTCTCTCAAGGTCACCTGAGCAGTGTTGCTTATTGATGGCTCCTCTTCCCTCTCTGCTCGTAGGAGCCCTGCATGGCATGGGCACAGCTCACAGGACGCAATCACTCTGCCCCTGACTGGTGCACCACCCTTGCGCCGTGTGGGATGGGGTCTTGGATGGAAGCTTGTGCAGGTCACGCAGCCTTCTTCTCTCTTAGGGAATAAATATACTCAGTCCTCCTTTCACCTCCGGTGAATGGCCAGGCTTTTATGTAACAGCCACGCCTTAATTCTTGCTTTGCAGGGAGACTCCTCCCGTGCCCGCTGAAAGCCCGCGTGTGGAAGGGGCAGGGGAGGTGACAAATCACGGTCTTCTTCCTCGTCTAGACCTTTTGTTCCTCCTCCAACCCTGTGCTGACCCTGCCGCAGCCTCCTGGGAGGGTCTCACCGGACTCTTCTTGTCGTGATGCCCTAACACAGGACTCCACGGACCCGGCAGATGTCTGTACCTGCTCTCTCTCCTGAAAGAGAGTGTGAGAGTGTGTATGTGTGATTGCATGGTGTGTGTGTGTCTGTGTGTGTGTGTGTCTGTGTGTTTGACTGCTTCTTTGTTTTATGACCTTACAAGATTCTCCAAGCTCATCTTCTACATTTTTTTTTTTTAATGAATCACCACTTCTCCAAGGAGCCCTGGTTTATTTTATTGGAGACTATTACTACAAATTCAGATCTTGATACTGTGCATGTTTATTTTTACCACGACTTTTTTTTTCTTTTCCGCCCTCTCAACCGACAGAGTAAAAAATGATGTTTCTACCAGCTCTTTTATGTACATACATCTATAAATATGTGCACACGTGACCATGCCTAACCGTGTTAAGTAAACACAGTTCGCATTGGTATCTCTAACTTGAATCCAATAGCATGTGGATCACTCTGGCTTCCTTCTCTTGCTTTTGTGTAATTCCACGCCAACAGTGAGAAACCTGGCCCCACCCTCTGCCATCCATTTCCCGGCTTGTTCCCTTCCAGTGTGAGCGTCAAGCAGTCTCAGAATTGCTAACCCGCACTCCCCTGGGCAGTAACTTTATCAACCGGAGTGCTGTGTTTATACACGGTTCCTTTTGCCTTTAGTCTCACAGAGTCCGTTCATTTCCAAGGCTCCTCACATCAGCATCTTCCCCAGCCCATCCCCTTGACTGGGTTGGTTTTTATACATTTGCAGTACAATTCGGTTTATTTCTCGTAGTTACATTCTTTCCTGGGACCCCAACCCCCTAAATGATTTTTTTTTTTATTTTAATACATTAAGGTTCAGTCTTCATGCCATAAAATTCAATAGTTTTTGTCAAATGTGAAAGGTCTTATATTCACTTTTATAGTTTCTTTTTTTTTTGTCTTTTGTCTTTTTGCTATTTCTTGGGCCGTTCTTGGGCGGCATATGGAGGTTCCCAGGCTAGGGGTCGAATTGGAGCTGTAGCCGCCGGCCTACGCCAGAGCCACAGCAACTCGGGATCCGAGCCACGTCTGCAACCTACACCACAGCTCACGGCAATGCCGGATCGTTAACCCACTGAGCAAGGGCAGGGATCGAACCCGAAGCCTCATGGTTCCTAGTCGGATTCGTTAACTGCTGCGCCACAACGGGAGCTCCCACTTTTATAGTTTCATATGAAATAATTTCGATTCCCTAAAATTCCCTGGTATTCCACCTATTCATTTCTTCCTTCTCCTCCTCAACCCCTAGAGATCTTTGCTCATTTTATTGCATCTACAGTTTCGCCTCCTCCAGAATATCATATAATTGGAGTCATACAGTGTGTAGCATTCTTATACTGGCGTTTTCACTTAACAAAATGCATTATGTTTCCTCCATGTGTCTTTTTTTGTGGTTTGATAGCTCATTCTTTTTTATTACGGAATAGCACTCCATCATATGATTTATCAGAGTTCAACTTCACCTCCTGGAGGCCATCTTGCATGTTCCTGGTTTGGCGATTATGGCTTAAGCTGTTATGAGCATTCGTACAGCTGTTGGTGTGAACATAAATTTTCAAATCAGTTGGTTAAGGCTGATAAACCACCTGTTAGATCACCTAGTGAGACATGCTCAGCTTTGTATGAGATGGTCAAAGTGTCCTGAGGTGGCCTTAACATTTTGCACTCCTGGCAGCAATGAATGAGAGTGCCCATTGCTCCACACCCTCGTCAGCAAACACTGTCAGTGTTTTGGGTTTTAGTCATTCTAATAGGTACATAGGGTGTCTCCTTTACAACTCCATGATAGAAAACAATGATAAGCATATTTTCATGTGCTGATCTGCCAAATGAATGTCTGCTTTGATGAGTTATCTGGCTTTTGCCCATGGTTTGAGTACGTTTCCCTCATTGCTGAGTTCCAATGAGTCCAAGGATAGTGGCTGATTTTTAGTTCACTTGTTCTTGTTGTAAGAAGAAAATGGTAACGTGTGAGCTCTTGTGGAAACTGCAACTGGAAGTTCCTGCCATCATCTATTAATAACAAAAGTTGAAAATAGAACAAGCGTCCAAAATAGAGTGAAAATGTTAACTGCTGGACTCTACATAGAAGGATGAGGAGAGGTACAAGCTTGCATTCTTCAAAGCGGGTGTTTAGTGTCCCCAGGACGGGTTCTGGTGGTCCTCCTTTCTGAAATGAAGAATGCTTCATCATGTAGCCAACATCTCTCACTTGTTGGGGTGTTAGTTCTGCGGAAGAGCTCAAAGATACATATACCCCTAGAGGAGGAACCAGGACCCTGGCCCAAGGGTGCAGAATTACTTCGAGACTGTTCCTCCCTGGCCTCCACAGCCCTGAAAAACAAGAAATGAGAAACACAAAGACTTTAGTTCCCAGGGGCCCCACAGGGCCTTGCCAGCTTACAACACTATTGAGTTAAAACTGAGAAAATTCTCTGGGAAGTTATAACTTGGATTGTCAATCAATGGGAAAATAAGAATGTCCTCTGGCTACATGTATCCAAATTTTTTTCATAGCAAATAAAATCAGCTATACTTAAAGGTATTAAAGCACTGAAACAAAATATCTATTAATATGAAACTATTAAAAACAGAATGCCATCCTGCACTGTTGATGGGAATGTAAGCTGGAACAACCACTATGGAGAACAGTATGGAGGTACCTTAGAAAACTATACATAGAACTACCATAGGACCCAGCAACCCCACTCTTGGGCATACAACCGGATGAAACTTTCCTTAAAAAAGACACATGCACCCATATGTTCATTGCAGCACTATTCACAATAGCCAAGACATGGAAACAACCCAAATATCTATTGACAGATGATTGAATTAGAAAGATGTGGTATATATACACAATGGAATACTACTCAGCCATAAAAAAGAACAAAAGAATGCCATTTGCAGCAATATGGATGGAACTAGAGACTCTCATACTGAGTAAAAAAAGTCAGAAAGAGAAAGACAAATACCCTATGATATCATTTATATCTGGAATCTAATATATGGCACAGATGAACCTTTCCACAGAAAAGAAAATCATGGACTTGGAGAATAGACTTGTGCTTGCCAAGGGGGAGGGGGAGGGAGCAGGATGGATTGGGAGCTTGGGGTTGCAAACTATTGCTTTTGGAATGGATTAGCAATGAGATCCTGCTGTGTAGTACTGGGAATTCTGTCTAGTCACTTAAGATGGAGCATGATAATGTAAGAAAGAAGAATGTATACATGTATGTGTAACTGGGTCACCATGCTGAACAGTAGAAAAAAAAAACCGTATTGGGGAAATAACAAAAAAAAATTTTTTAAAAGCCAAAAAAAAAAAAAAACAGAATATACAATCATAATGATGAAAATATATTTCAAAGTTATTTCCTGTAATGTTAGGTCATTAAAATGTGAGAGGAAAGTAAGTAAATCAACATTACTATAAATGTGTTGTGTACCAATAAGGAAATATTTTATGTATTTTAAAATATTACTACCTCTCTTCTATACACATATAAAAAAATCCTTCAACATCAGGAGAAGTTGAAAAGGATATTTTATAATTTATATATTGCTTTTGTGAAATGTATCCCTTTTCACATTTAATAAAACCACACGAAAAGCAAAAAAAAAAAAATTGTAAAGAATGGAAAACGTATTTAAACCTAAAAACATTCAAATTTATGTAGCAAAATTTTCCATTATAATTGACAATGGCTTAATAACACATTTTTATACATAGTTTGGATCTGTAAATTGAAATGTCTGTTTTAGAGAAGCAATTTGGCAAAGATTTCAAGAGCTGAAAAAGCGTCAAACCCAGTAATGTCACTCTTGGGAATTTATGATAAAAGTATTTTGAAAAATGCCTATTAGGATAAAAAGAATTATTTTATTTAGTATTGTGTCTTAATAAAAAACTGGAAATGCGGAAGATCTCCAAAAATGCAAAATATTTAATTATTCAGAGTGAACTGTGGCTTACCGGCCTGATAAAACATGATGTAGCTGCTAAGGATTTTTTTTTTTTTTTGATATTTTTAGGGCCATACCTGCGGCATATGGAAGTTACCAGGCTTAGGGGTCCAATCAGAGCTATAACTGCCGGCCTACACCACAGCCACAGTAATGCCAGATCCGAGCCCCGTCTGTGACCTACACCACAGCTCATGGCAACACAGGATCCTTAACCCACTGAGTGAGGCCCAGGATCTAACCCACAAACTCATGGTCTCTGGTCAGATTCACTTCTGCTGCACCACGATGGGAACTCGTGATTTTAAAGACTATGTATTAACATGAGGAAATAATTGCATCAGATAAAGTAACCAAATGAGAGTACAAAATGGTAACCTTGCTATGGTTATAAATACGTAAGACTTATATTTGAATATAGAAAAAGAGAAAGATAGGAATGTGAAAAAAGAGAGTTAAAATTATGAAGTGTTTTTTTTTCTTAAAATCTAAAATTATAGTTTTTAATATTGATGTAATAAGTAAAATATTTTTAAAATTCCATTGCACTTGGAAAGCTTTATTTTCCTCAAATGAATTTATAAACACTGGACTTCCTGTCATGGCACAGCGGAAACAAATCCAGCTAGGAACCATGAGGTTGTGGGTTCGATCCTTGGCCTCGCCCAGTGGGTTAAGGATCCGGTATTGCTGTGAGCTGTGGCGTAGGCCGGCAGCAACAGCTCTGATTGGACCCCTAGCCTGGGAATCTCCATATGCTCTGGGTGCAGCCCTAAAAAATCAAAAAGACCAAAAAAAAAAGAAAAAAAAAGAATTTATAAACGCTAATTTTCCTGAGTAATGTGGTTTGAACTTAAGAAACTGAAAATATTAGCCTCAATATTATAGAAAATAATCACCAAAAACAGGAATTCTGCTGGCTGCAAAGAGGAAAGGAAGTGTTTCACTAAGAGTCAGGAAAGAAAGAATGGCTCTCAGCACCTGCAGCTGCTGAGAAATTGAGCCCTGATTCCTCACCAGACTGGCAGTGAAGAGTGCCAATGCAGCCTGGAAAAGAGAAGTCTGCGGTCAATTTTATGTTATTTCTTGCACATCATTTTTCCAGTGTCTAAATGTGAATTTTAAGTGGCATTTTTAAAAAGAAATTTACTGAACTGAAAGAGGTAAGTCATTAAATAATGACGGTTGGGTTTTGCTGGTGAACGGGAAAGCAAGATGACTATGGAGAAGAAGTGTGGGAATTCCATGGTGGCCCAGGGGGTTACAGATCCAGCATCGTCACTCCTGTGGCTTGGGCTGCTGCTGGGGTGCCCTTTGGGTCCTTGGCCCAGGAACTTCTACATGCCAAGGGCATAGCCAAAAATTTTAAAAATGAGGAAAAAATAAATAAATCTGGCATAAACACAAATAAGAGGACTACAGAAATTCAACTTTCTGGATCCTATTTATACCGTGACTCCTCCATGCTTTCGAAATGGTTTAACTTGCGCCTGTACTTCAGCTGTAAAACTAATAAATCTTTAAGATGGTCCTCAAAACAACAGGTTTTTTCTGAGTTGTGTCTACTCCTAGGGCAGTTCCCATCTTGTTAACTGAGTGACCTGTCTGGCATGAGTCACTAGAGACATTTAATATTGTAAGTTAAACGATGACATAGTTTATCCAGCTTTTCAGCTAAGGAAGCTGAGACGTAGGGAAGGAAAGGAAACAGATGATAAACACTGGACAAAATATGTAGTTGGGTGTTGACAGCTACGGGAAAATGCAGTAGGTTCCGTCTCAAGCAGCAGGAGAGTGTGGTGTCACTCTAGACGGGGTTATCACGCCCAGGACCTGCAGCTTCTCTGCACATTTTCCTTGCTGCTTTGGTGACTGCAGACGTGGCCACCTGTACTGCTCCGCTCTCTGAGAGAACAGGTCACTGTGAGCAGAGCCCTTGGGAGACATGGAATGATTCGGCTGCAACTTTTATCTCTTTTTCTCTGAGACAAGCGAGGTCTCAGGTCAGAGCTGCTGGTTCAGTGACGGTCTCCGAAGAGCAATGACACGCCCGAGCAGAGCAGCAGGTGCCCACAGCTTTACCGTCAGCACCAAAGTGAGAAACTAGAAGCAATCCTAATACTCGCAGACTAATTGAAGAAAGTTATAATATGTTGAACTATTAAAATAATTATTTTAAAAATACACATGACAGAAAAAAAGTGGGGTTACCAAAGGGGAAAAGGGGGAGCAATAAATTAGGAGTTTGGGATTAACAGACACACACTCCTGTATATAAAACAGATCAACAAGGACCTCCTGTATAGAACAGGGAACACTACAGTCTCAAGATTTTGTAATAACCTATAAGGGAAAAGGATCTGAAAAGAATAATTAAATATACAACACAATAATTATATAAACATAGATGTGCGTAACTGAATCACTTTGCTCTATACCTGACCCTGATGTGGCATTATAAATCAACTCTACTTCAATTTTAAAAGTAAGCCGGATGAGAAAAAAATACACATGACAACATGTTTATAGAGTATTACGCAACAAACATATAACAAATCAAGGAACCTAAAACTACTTATGTCAAATGATTATATTTGACTATGGCTTGGAAAGAAACCAAAAAAGAGAGGGAGTGGGGTGCATCGTGCTTTTTCTATCAATTATCTTTTAGACGAAAGAAAGATACCCTAAAGATGATAGCAGAAGCAATGTGATATTTTCTGGCAGTATCATTGGTTCATTATTTCTACACATGTTTACCGTGTATATACTGCTGGAGGTTTAGCTGGTTAGAAGTACACTGTCTGTGTTCCAGCCCTACTTTGTTAAAAAGAGCACTTGGGCAGAGGCTGCACCAAAATCTGTCTTGAGATGTTTAGAAAAGCAGCAGTGAACCAAATGGACCACTAGAACTATAAATCTATAAATCAAAGTGATGCATCGTCTTCACCTCCCACCCAGATGTGTGAGAAAAATGAAATGGCCCTGACTATCCAGACAAGAGAAGAGAGGTGGGCACGTGGTCCTTGTCACACTAAAGGCAGCAGCTGATGGAAAAGCCCTCCGTGTGACCGTTTTGCAAATGTCCCTTCAAATAGAGCCCACAGTTCTGTCTCACCATCTCCACATGGTGGACCCCTCGAATGTTTTCAGAAGAGCTTTGTCTTGGAATCATAATATTTTATTTATGCAAAAGGGACTCTATTATAAACCGTTTGGAATAAGGCCAGAGTTAATCAAAGAGTCTGTTGGCGTGATTTGCATTTCTAAACACCCTGTATGCATTTTAATGCATTTAAATAAGAAAATAATCTCTAGGCTACTTTCTGAGTTTGACATAATGCATGGTCATGGCAACCAGTTACTGCATTTAAGGGAGTGCATGGTGTGATAAATATGCAGCTAAATGACAACTTTTTTATGCACTATACGATATCCATTGGCTTGAAAACAGCTTTTTGTTTAATATTTAAAAGAACAGAAAACCAAGCCTCTCTATATCTCTCACTCCATATCCCCTTTATGTGGCTGCACAGAATAAAACCCTCGTGTCTCCAATTCTGGAAAGCAATGCTTCTAAACACGAGCTGGTGACGCCACTAACTACCCATCCCTTCCCACTGATGTGAGATAGTAGAGGCTTAGAAACAGATTCATAGCCAACTTCTAGAAATACATGGCTCCAAGCTTTGCGTTTTATGTGCTGCCATGACCCTGCCAGTGTTTTCGCTTTGTGGTTTTTTTTGTTGTTGTTGTCTTCTGTCTTTTTAGGGCCACACCCATGGCATATAGGCATTCCCAGCCTAGGGGTCAAATCAGAGCTACAGCTGCTGGCCTACACCCCAGCCACAGCAACGCCAGATCCGAGCTGCGTCTGCAACCTACACCACAGGTCACAGCAATGCCAGATCCTTAACCCACTGAGCAAGGCCAGGGATCGAACCTGCAACATCATGGTTCCTAGCTGGATTCATTTCTGCTGCACCATGGTGGGAACTCCTCACTTTTTATTTTATCTTCATCTGGCTTTCTCCCATTTTTGCATTGATTCCAATATGTCTACATATTTCTTTTAACTGCAAGTCAAGGAAAAACATGATACCCAAATCTTTTTTTTTTTTTTTCTTCCCTTAAACTAATAAACAGTGCCCTAGACCAAGTTTCCAGACTCAGTGACCAGACCTGTCATCCTGTGCTTGACCCAGACCCACTTCAAACCCCTCCTAAGTATGACCCCTCAAGAGAGCAAGCCTGTGACATGTTGGGAGTGGTTTTCTGACTTGTCAGAGGCAACAGGAAACTGTCTCCTTGTCTGCTCAGCCTGCCAGGGGCAAAATTCATCTGTCCTTTTCCCAGGAAAATCAGCTTGTTACCCACTCTCCTTCTCAAGTCTATCACCGTTCTGAGGGCTCAAACAACTCTTTGCTTTCTTAGCTAGCAAAATCCTCTTTCAGAGAAAGTGATATTACTTGTTGGCATCCTACAAGGGCGATTCTTAGAATTTAATCAGAGAGCAGGGGAGTTCCCTAGAACAGACATCGCCCACCAAGGCATCAGGGGCTGCGCACTGTCTGCCCGCAGAGCTGTTCTCCTCACCCTTGACTCCCCTGCCCCTGTGTTGGCTCCCTAGGTCCCATAGCCATCACCTGCCTGCACCACGTGTGTCTTAGGCTGGGAAGCTTGGTCCTTCACAGCAGGAATCTGGGTCTCCGATGTGTAGACCTGGTTGCTGTTTTGCACATCCTTAAAGAGAGCCGGCAGTACCTCCTTTGCTTTCCTCCAACCCTTGGCCAGGCTCCCAGACAAAGCAACACCGGACACGCCAGCAGGAGTTGAGTGTGGCCACCGGACACCTGCCCCGTCCGTCTCCACCCCACTCCCATTCTCAGGCAAAGGGCTTGATTTCCAAGCAAGATTAAGGGCAACTTTTTTTTCCCTGGACCTCGTGCCCTTGGGCCCAAAAATAGGGTCTGTTACTTCCCCAGTTACAGCTCTGAGCTTTATCTAACAAATTCCCATAACTCCCATCTGTTCCCTGAAGTCTCCAGCTCAAATATTTCTGAGAATTATTTCTCAGGCAATGCTGCTCAAGTGATGGTCCAGAGCTCACAGCAGGTGAATTCCTTGTTCTGGGTTCTTGTCTAGACAAATGCAAAAATATAGACGAAGCATTTGGTAACTTTTGTGGCAATTTCAGACTGATTCTATGGGTGTTGAATGCAACCGTAAATAATGAGGGCTTACGGTATGCTTTTTGTTCTTAATCTTTTGTCTCTAGCATTTAATTTTTATTCTATTTTTTAGAGGTGTTCCCCATCACCAGTTAAGGAATAGAATGATGGAAAATGTCCCTAGACGGTTTGAGAAGCATGTGGCAGGCAGTGGCCTGCTTTGAATTCCGTTCTCACTCACCTGCTCTCCGAAAGGAACCTGGAATCCAGGCCCTGAAGCCTGTCTTCAAGCCATGGCCTCCTAAGAGCCTTGCTCCGATTTAAATAAATCAGCTCCACCTGCAACATCTAACGAATGATGTGCAACAACCAGCAGCAGCGTCCACCTGCCTCCAGACAAACCTTCCAGGCACACGGACAAGGCATTCACGTGACTTTCGTATCTTTGATATGCATATGTGCATTTCTGCAATATTATCTCAAAAATTCTCCGTGACACAGATGTCACTTGTATCTCAAGTATTAGAAAGAGGAATCTGAATCAACAGGCCCAAATTATCTGTTCAGAGTCTGTAAAAGGCCGAGTCAAGACCTGAGCCAGGATACTGGATGTCACCTTCCATCCCAAACACACCTTTTGCTGTAAGTGTGTGCTGCGGGACAGCTGCGTGCAATGGCTGGCATTTCAAACTCCACGGGTCAGGACAGTTCTTTGCTAATCCCTTAACCCCACTAACTCTCGCGGACTTTCATTAACACCTGCTGATCCTCACTGACCCCCAGTAACCCCACTGACCCCATCATACCCCACTGACCCCCGTGGACCCCCACTGACCCCCGCTAACCCCCACCGATCTCCATTACCTCCCATGGAACACACTGACCCCCACTGACTCCCACGGACCCCATTACCTCCACTGACCCCCCATTGACCCCCACTGACCCCTTTTACCCCCATTACCTCCACTGACCCCCACGGATCCCCACTGACCTCCACTGATGCCCACTGACCTCCACTGACCCCCACTGACCCCCTTGACCCCCACTGACCCCCACCGCCATAACTACCACCCTGCCCTCTGTCTCATCTCAGGAAATGACATCACAGACTTTTCTCCTGCCCAAATGTAGGAGCCAAGCTTGCTTTCTCTCTCTGATCCCCACGAGCAATATCTCAGCAAATAAGTGTGGTTCTGATCCCCCAATTTCTCGAATGTATCTTCTTTAACTTTGTATCTCTGTGACTCTTTGTAGCAGCCAGGGGTCTCCAAAAAACAGCAGCAACACGGTGTGGTGTGTGTGTGCAGGATATGTGGAGAGAGAGAGACTGAGAGAAAGAGGAAGCGGTTCGTGCACACATGCGGGCTGACCAGCCCCAAGACTCCAGGGCAGACCCTCAGGGTAGGGATCCGGGAAGAGCGGCTGCTGCAGCTCAAGCCCAAAGGCATGTGGAGGCCGAATTCTCTCTTCCTCCAGAAGCCGTTTCTCTCTTTGAACTGGTTGGGTGATGCCCCCCCACATCACAGAGGGTCATCTGCTTTCGTCGACGTCCACTGACTTAAATGTTCATCTCGAATAAACAGCATCTTTACCAAAACACCTAGAACAGTGTCTGGCAAAATACCAGGGCCAAGCTGACATGTAAAATCAGGCAGGACAACATTCTAGCCAAGCCACAGGGCCTGTCACCTGGGCCCCATTATAACCACGACTCCAATTTTCCCACAACACCTTCTCCTCAGAGCAGAGAGACCTTCAAAATGTAAGCAGGAGCCCAGTTACTAAAACGTCCTGGCTCCCTTATTCCAATAAAACCCTCACTTCTTTCGCGGGGCCTCACAGCCACCCGACTTGGCCCAGGTGCCTCACCGGCCTCCCCACCAGCCCCGTGCATCTCCCCCCCCCCATTATTTTCCTTCCTCTTTCCGAAGTCTCACGACTAAAACCCAGTCTGTTCCTACCTCCCAGGCCTTCCTGGGGCCTCTTCTAATTTACGGTTTAGGTGTGAGCTCAGGGGCGTTTTGATCACCATATGGTCAGAGCAGACGAGGCGCGTTGAATGAACGCCTGAGTGCAAGCGCAGGCGTGATCTGACCCAGGCGGGGATTCTCGCTTGATAATCCTGGTAGGAAACAGTTAAGTCTTCCAGCCTCCGCTTGTAACTTTCGGAGGCAGTCGTTTTTTCACCCGCACCTGGCAGAGTTATGGCAGGCGAGTCTGATGGCCAGGAGAGAGCTCAGACCAAATGGGTACTTGAAATGGAGAAAGCTATCCGTCAAAGGGCGCTGGAGGCTCCTCTGGATTCCAGAAAATGAAAAGTTTATGAGCTTCATGTCTTAGAATCTTTAAAGACCTTAGGGTGTTTTTTTGAATTATGGTTTTAAAAGAGCAGAACCATTTTAACTCACTGATTAAGTCAGGACGTTTGCACACAAACCCACGTTACCTGTCCCTTCCATACTGATTAAAACACGGCCTCAAACCTTATTTCAGCAAATCAGACTGTAGACTTTTTAATGACTGCTGCTTATCGAGGGAGCATTCCTTTGCCATGGGCTATTAAAAGCCCTCTTGGGTTTTGAAGGTGAAATGACACCACAAAATAGAACACGTAAATTGAAAAAGACTTATTAAGAGAAAGAGTTTGAACAGCTACTAAACAAACAGCAGGAAAACTGTAATACTTTCATGGAAAAAAGAGTTGGATCCTTTTGTGCTCACCTATGAAGTAAAATCTCTTAAAGGGCATCTATTTAATTTTCACACCCATAACCCAAAGGAAGAGCATGTCATCAAGGATTCTGACATGCTTTGCTCCATTCTTAAAGGATTATAAAAAATATTTTTAACATCTTCCAAGTACAGAACTATGTGAAAAGAAAAGGTATTTTCCAACTTTATACATTTGCTTTCTTTTCAGAACTAATTAGAGATCAGAAATAAGTCTCAAACCTTAGGTCCTTAACTGACACCAAAGTAAAGCTGGAAGACCACAGAGGTTTCTAAAGATGGACACGGAGAGAGTGGGAGGTTTGCATCTAGGAGGCAAGGAATACCCTCCTTCAGGTGCAGCATTAGAGCAGGAATTAAGACTGCTCGGATTAAGAATTACGCTCACTTTGATTTATTATGGGAACAATGCTCCGTGAGCCTCTTGCACAGAGTCCTTGTCTCAATGGCTCTTACCTCCCATTTTCCTTGTCTCCGTCTCTCCTGTCCACACCTGTGGAGTGACCAAAGTTCCACGAATTGTGCTGGATGCTGAAAGTAAGCCTGAGTAGGACGTGGTGTCTGTGTGGCAGAGAATGAACTCATGGGCCAGCTGCCAGATAAAGAGTCAATGTGGAAAATGCATCTGAAAGAGAATGGATGTGTGTGTGTGTGTGTGTGTGTGTGTGTGTATCACGGAATCACTTTGCTGTCAACCAACTCTACCTCAATGAAACTTAGAAAATTAAAGAAAAAAACTTGCATGTGCTTCAGATAATGGGAAATTGAATGATAAACCTGACCAGTATCCATGAGGATTCAGGTTCAACCCCTGGCCTCGCTCAGTGGGTTAAGGATCTGGTGTTGCTTTACGCTGTGCTATAGGTTGCAGATGTGGCTCAGATCTGGCGTTGCTGTGACAGTGGCTGTGGTGTAGGCTGGCAGCTGCAGCTCCAATTCAGCCCTTAGCCCAGGAATTTCCATATGCCTCACATACAATAAAAAAAAAATGCTTTCAAAAATATTATGATCTATCACTAATATGTGGACTCATAAAAAGTACAAATAAACTAATTTACAAAACAGAAACAGACTCACAGACATAAAAATCAAAATTATGGGAGTTCCCGTCGTGACTCAGTGGTTAACGAATCCGACTAGGAACCATGAGGTTGCAGGTTCGTTCCCTGGCCTCGATCAGTGGGTTAAGGATCCGGCGTTGCCGTGAGCTGTGGTGTAGGTCGCAGACGTGGATTGGATCTGGCATAGCTGTATAAGCCGGCAGCTATAGCTCTGATTAGACCCCTAGCCTGGGAACCTCCATATGCTGTGGGTTCTGCCCTAGAAAAGACACAAAGACCAAAAAAAAAAAAAAATTATGGTTGCAAAAGGGATAGGAGGGGATAAATTAGGAGTATGAGATTCAGGATACACACTGCTCTGTATAAAATAGCTTCTCAATAAGCACCTACGGAATAACAGGGAACCATATTCAATATCTTGTAATCACTACAATGGAAAACAATTTGAGCGGTATATGCATATACAAGCCGATTCATTCTGCTGAACACCCAAACCTAAAACAATATTGTAAGTCAATTAAACCTCAATGGAAGATACCTCGGAAATTTTATTGCGGGCCCAGGAGCAGTAAGTTATTTAAGACTAAGCCATCGCAGAGGCAGAAGAAGGAGGGTTCCAAGCCCTACATTTGCAGGGGCTTCTCCCCGTGCTGCTAGGAAATCTGAGCAGAAAGGAGGCTACATGGTGAGGTCACAGCCCTGAGTGTCCAGGAGGAAAACTGGCCTCACTCAGGATCCCCAGGGGAAGGTCCTGGTTAACCTCCCACTCTCTGGCTCAGAACAGAAGTGATAGGCCCTCCCGGGGTCCACTCGTCCTCCAACCATCCCCAAATGGGCTGCAGTGATGCCTGAGGGAAGCTCCATCAAGGGCCCTGTGCATTCTTAGAATGGCATGAGGGAGAAGAGAGCCATCAGGTGACATAGACAAGGCCGCCCACCCCCGGAATTTGCAGGGGTCCCAAGGCTCTCTCCCATTAGTTAGTCCTGCTAGCACCCTGGCTCCTTTTCCCTGGAGCGACAACATCAGAGGCTTCCTTTCCCCTGAATCCCTCTGTCATTAGAGGTGATGGCTTTATTGTATCACCTTAATTGCCCTTTGAATGATTCTCACGGCAGGGAAGGACCACAGAGCTGCACAGGGACTCCCTCGCCTTCCAGTCTCCGGCTCTGGTCTTTTTCCAGCAATTTCCCCTGACATTTGGAATCGTTGACCCTAGGGCAGTAACCCTGTCAGTTTTGGGGACTGAGAGTCCCAGAAGGAAAGGCCAGGGCATGTTCTGGCTTCCTGATAAAGCCACTGACTCTGATCCTGCCAGAGGAATCATTTTCTAAGAACTGACTTCCCAAGCCCTGGGGTCAAGGACACGAGGACAGGAAAAAAAAAAATCCGTCAAATATTTATATATAATATATTCATATATAGTGATTAACTATACCATTATATATTATAATATATACAATAATAAATATTGTATATTATATATTTATTCTATTATACCATTATATACATTATAATATATATAATAATATATAGTATATATTTATACCATTATACCATTATATATAATGTATTATATAATATATACACCTTTATATATTATATATTTATACCATTATATATTATATATACCATTATATATTATATATTTTTACCATTATACCATTATATATATTATATATTTATATTTTATATTTTATATATATCCTATTGGTTCTGCTTCTCTGGAGAACACTGATTAATTCAGGCTTAGTTTATCGATGAATTCTAAGGTAATCTATATTTACCTTCAATCTATATTTTCGCTGTGAAGGAAAAGAGAAAAACAATCTTTAGCAGAATACAGAAATCTCTAGATTGCGTTCACTCGCTAAGAATGCGTGACTCGCAGCTTCGGGTAGAAGCCGGAGCTGCGAAGGGCATTGTTTGGTCCAGCGACTGCCTTCTGCACAGTGAAACGGAGCGGCAGTCAGTGCAATGACTCCACCGGAACCGAGAGGAATGAAGGCTCTTCTGGACCCGCTGTCTGAGACTGCGGCTCTCAAGCGTGGACCCTGGTCCAGCGGCATTGGCCCTGCCTGGGAACCGGCAGAAACCTAAGCTCTTGAGCCTCTGTTCAGAGCCGCTAAATCAGAAACTGGCCTTTTAAACCAGCCCTCCCGTGGTCGGGACACAAACCAGCGCTGAGAACCAACCACTGCGCTGAGGACAAGGGACTCCCCAGCACAGGAAGTGAGACCCGTTTTCTGCTGAACTTCGAGCCCTTTTCACAGGATTCATTTTCAGCCACCATTTATTGCACATACTGATGGCGTCCGCAGTCCCAGGCAAACACGTCGGCTTTGGCTTCTGAATTCTAAAGACAGTAGTTCAATGAAGTAATCATCCATGGAAATTTTACCATGGGCACGGAGGAAGGCTAAAAACTGACAAACAAACCCCCAAACCATGGCCTCTGACTTCAAGGAACCAAGGCAGAGACACAGGTGTCCTGCTCCCTGGGCAGAGGCCTTGTGGCGGCAGCTGCAGGGTGGGGCGGTCAGAGAAGATGCACTGATTCCTTTCTGGATAGTTCCCGGGAAGGGGGCCCACTTGCTTAGGACAGGGCGGGGGTGCGCAGGAGGGAAAGCACTTGAGGAAGAGAGGACTGAAGTGGGGCGCCGGCCTCAGGCGGGAAGGACAGATGGGCTTGCTTGGGGAGAGCCGCCTCTTGTGGCCGAAGCTCAGCGGTGGTGTCAGGAAGAACATTCTGAGATGAACCTCTGTGATTGACACTCAGTTCATAGCCGGTGATGGGGTGTTGGAGACCCGCCTTGATCTGTGGCCCAGGATCAGTTTCCACAGTCACTACAGAGGCAGCAATGAGATGACAGCTTCCATCTAGGGGACGATTCAAGGGGTGGTGAAGGAGAAGCTGAGGCTGAAGACGGGAGAAGAGGGGTTATCATCAGAGATAAGGCGAGAAAGAAGAAGGCGAGAAAGAAGAAGACGCCGAGTTAGAAAATGGTAGTAAAAAGAAGTAAGACTATAAAAAATAATGTTTGAGAAGGCGAAGCCCAAGAAGGAACTTGGGGTTGATTCCCCGGAGGGCCACGGGCTGCGGAGTCCTGGCTTATTCCCGAGCCCAGAGGACAAAGCCCAGAGGACAAAGCGCCGTCTAGGAAATGGATGGTGAGGTCAGATGGGTTTAGGGTGAGTTTGAAGAGTCCTACAGAGACCCGAAGGCAAGTCCTCGCAGGAACAGTTTGCTGTAGGAATTAGATGCTCCCATTGTACAGAGGAGGAAAACTGAGGTTTATAAAGCTTTAGTAACCTGCCTAGGCTCACCCAGCTAGAAAGTAGTGAAGCCAAAAATGCCAAACTCAGACTCAGGAGGTGATGCTTTAACCACAAAATGATATTTCAGGAGAAACAGCCTTCCTCCCAGTGGTACAGAGAGAGGGAATTAAGACGCTGCCCATCAAATAAGAAACCACCACGTTCTCAGTGACCCTTCCGGGTAGGATTTCAGGAAAGAGGAAGCTGAGAGCTATGGAATGAAGAGTGAACATGTGGTGAGGACAGACTATGAGCATCCGGGCTGCGTTTAAGTGATGTTGGTGCCGGGACACGTAGGACAGTAAGGGCTGCAGGATTTAACAGCATCAAGTGTTTCATAGGCTTCGGGAAAGAACTGATGAAGAGAGTGCGTAAGAGAAAGAAATTCTGATGATGCTCATGTTTGGGGAGGAGGTTGAAAGTCTTGCCTTTTGAAGTTCCTGGTGGTCTAGTGGCTAAGGGCTCGGCATTGTCACTGCTGTGGCGTGGGTTCGATCCCTGGCCCAGGGACTTCCCAGGCCACAGGTGCAGTAAAAAAAAAAAAACACCTCTTGGCTTTTAAAAGAGGACAAGCATCTTAAATTTGGCAACAGGGGGAAGAGGATGGGTCGTGCTCTTTCCACCGAGCGCCCATCCCTATGAATGGGTGTGATGCTCGCACACACCAGATGTTTGACTGTGGGCGGGTGTCTGGATGTCCTCTAGCACTGGGGTCAGCCTGATGCCCTCAGGAGCTACAGACGAAGAAAAGGCCAAGTTACCAGGTCAGCAGACGCAGGCCAGGGCCTCCGTCAGGGTGTGGGTTGGTGTAGCTGTGATGGTTCTGTTGGTCTGGTAACATCCAGACCGGCCTCCACCCAGGTACTGCCCAGTGTCTGACCAATGATCTGTGGGATTGAAGTTGTCGCACTCTTTTGAGTCTGGGAGAATAAAAGGAGGACAAAATCGCCAGGTATCAGTCTGGCCTGCAGAATTGGGGACAGGGAGGGTCAAAGCCAAGCTTCAGGTTCAGAAGCAATTGAGGGAAAGAGGCCTGGGGTGCTCCCCAGGCCTCCCTCCATCCACGTTGTTATTCTGTGGGCAAGTGACCCCTTCCTAGGGACTTCAGTGAAACTGGACGCGCTTCTGCGACATTTGCTGTAACCACCCAGTGGTGTTCCTTTGAGAAAATTCAGTCTGATACTAGAGACATGAAGGCTCTCATTGGGGCAAATTGCTCCCATCGCCGGCTTGGAAACGGGAAATGGGGCGAGAGGGGGTGAAGGGCTGGGCGGCAAAGTCGGGCAAGCAGGCTCATTGCGGGCAGTTTCCAGCTCCTTCCCTGCAAGGCTCCACCTCCTCACGCCTTGTGTGTTCCCAGTTCTTCCCCAGTTGCTCCAGTGCCTCCCTCCCCGGGGCCCCTCCGCCGACACAAGGAAGACCGTGGAGCCCCTGAGGTCGAGTTCTAAGAAAAACTTCCTTTGCACCTTAGAATAGTTTCTAGATGCATCCAACATTTCCCTGTCACTTCTAATTTTAGTTTCGCTTTTTTTATCTTCTAAATGAAAATGCTTCCGTTTAGGCAAACCTAACAGACCTCGTGCGAAGAAGGGAATTTAGCCTTATTCCATTATATGATACATATGATTTTACTACACATGCAAATGCATGTTAATAGATTTACTTTTAACGAATATCAGCCTGGGTAAAAAGTTCTTAACCTCCCTGATTCCTCACTGTCCAGCCAATCGCGCAGCAGGATAATGTCTGTCCCCAGATGTTGTAAGGCTCCGTTTACATATAAATCCCTGCTGGGCACCAGGTGACAGGGGACAAGCACCTAGTGGGGTCCAGCTTCATTTTCTCTCAGCTACGTGCTCCCAACACAAGAGAAGATAGTTTTATGCTGGCACATCCAGCAAACGTGGCAGATGTGGGGGCACCGAGATTCTAGACGGCAAAGAGCTGAGGCAAAACAGCCGGATCCAAGTCACAGGTGCAGCCCCTGGGCACTGACACAGGACTTGGAGTCTTTATCCTGAGCGGTGTCTCTGTGTCACAGCACCCAGTGCCAAGCCCTAAACAGCTGTTCTGGCTTAGTGTCTATTGACTGAGGAAACGGATAAACGAAGGCAGGAGAGCAAAAGTCAGGTAGTCTACGTGACCACATGCTGACATGTGTGTGGCTGGTACTGACAGGGATGGGGTAGACACCGGTGGTTGCAGAAGTCCCGATAAAGGACCACGGATAACGAGGGACACTTAGGGGACCTTGGGCGATCGCTGTGAGTAAATAAATTGCTCAAAAAAGCCATCAGCACAAGGCAGCTTTGCTTCCTTAGTGGAGGCTTGAGAATTGCCTCAGGTCGTTGGGTGGGAGATGCGATGAGACCTGCATTCAGATTCAGACCCAGGGCAGGAGTTTGAGGACCACCCTTCTGCGGATTTGAATACACAGCTCACCAGATACGAAGGAGGAGCTGCCACTCCCAGAAAGGAAGAGGCGGACTTTTCCAACCCCCACTCACTCCCCTTGGGTGACAAAACCCCAGTCATCGGATCTTCGGATCTTCAGGGCAGAGCGCCCTTGCCTGCCCGCTTGCATCTCTCACAAGCGTCGTGTCTTAATCAGTCGATTTCTTGCCTGTCCCTTTGTCTCTTGCTGCACGGAGACATGAAGAACCTGAACCTCACTGAGTCCAGACACAGGGGGAGTGATTCTAATTTAAAACCGTGGGTTCAAGTCCCAATCGGGGTTCTGGCTCGGTCCAGGCCGTTAATACGGTCAGTTTCAGTACCATCTGCTGAGAAACCCCCCTCCCAAGGGCCTCCCCACCCTCTTGAAGTCTCAGTGGATGCACAATTGTAACTGTAACCAGGGGCTTTGGACTCAGAGGAGAGGACCCTTCCACGAGGCTGCGGCTCCTCATTAGCTGCGTCTGCTGGGAAAAGCCGCATGCTCTGCAGCTTCAGTTTCTTCACAGGCAGGTTTCCCCCTCGCAGGATTAAAAAGAGCAAATGGGATGACAGTGCTTTGCTGAAAGCACTTCCACACACGTGTGCAGCTCCCTCTCAGATGTGCTCATCGGAACACCCCCAACTGGCTATGTTTGGATCTAAACCCAAGAATGTCTTCGGCCGAGTGTCCCCACTCTCACTAGAGGCGTGGGGTCCCCTGGGGGCCTCCGTCTTCCTGGGGCTCAGCCTCAGGCCCATCAGCAGAGCCTGATGGGCTTTTTGATTCAATTTTACCTGCCTGAGCCCCCAGTTTATACACTTCCTGCTTTTTTTTTTTTTTTTTTAATATCTGCACTTCCACTCTCAAGCACTGGGCGTGTCACCTGAAGGCGTGTAGGGTGTATTTATACCTACTACTAGTTTGTTTGCTTAGGCCTCCCCTTTGTTCAGAAAAAAAGGATCTGAATCATTTGCATACAATAGAGCAGACTGACTAGCTGAGAACATTGTAGCGAAGGGAGAAAGAGAAAACACAGGCGAGGCAGGAAGGAACTGATGCTTACTTGGCAGTAATGTGCTGCTCTTTGCTATCAGATGTCTCTAGGTTGTGCTTAACCTGCTCTCCAATTCCTGTGGGAAGGCAATGGCCTTCCAGGTTTCGGGGAATCTGTCCTGTGAGTCTAGCTCGGTTTGGGTCTCCCCATCCCCTTCTGCTGGTTATTGGATTAGGAAAAGCATGTGACACAATTTGCCCAGAGGCATGAGGAGAAGTCTGCGGGCAAAGCATCCTCTTTCTGGCTTCAACATGGTCGCATTGTCATGTGACAGGTGCACTGCCTGCCCAAGCTGTCCTGCTCCCACCAGCGGAGACCAGTGAGAAAAGCAGGCTGAGGCAGATGGAAAGGGGGTGGAAAGGGGGTGGAGGGGGGGAGAAGAGGGGGATGGAGAGGTGGGTGGTCTCACTGAGCCATTGGACTAACCAGCACCACAACCAGTTCTGTGCTGCATGTCTGGAATAAGTTAACCTGTCCCCTTACTTCCTTTAGTATCAGTTGAGGAGGAGTTCTCCAGTACCCATACCCTAAATCTTAATATATAATTTTATAAAAGTCAATATGTAAATGTGCATATGACAATATGTTGAGTCACAACCCTGGCTGAAGCAAACAGGTAAATATAATTGTAGTTCAGTGTCCTAAATAACAAAACCAACCATGTGTGCAGGGGAGAAAAAGCAAAAAAAGAGAAGCTTTCTGTGCCAAAAATAGAAACCAACAATTAAAAAGAAGTTCCTCCCATGGGCTGCTACAAAGGAAAGAGGGGTTTATCGGTTTGAGTTTTTTCAAACTCCCACATGTCAGCTAGTGAAGCTGTTCAGGATATAACTCCTTCCACGCGGGAACAGAATGGGGACACGAGAGCAATCGCAGCTACGTGGTGATTTCAGATGGTTCCACAAATAACACCTCAGATACTTAGATTCTAGCAGATGGAATAGGGTGTGTATCCCAGAGACCACAAATAAGTGTTTTACAGACCTGCATCTGACAGCAAACGTTTAGCTGTGCGTTTGAAGCTAAATGTTCCAGGCAGAACGAGTGTAGCGAGTTATTCTGTGCCACCCAGAGCGTCTGGCACATAGGAGACACTCAATAGGAGTTGAAATTTTAGTGGTTAAAGAGCCCTTCAATGTATTGGACCCTCGTTTGAATAATTAACTCTTTGTTGGAGTTCCCATAATGGCTCAGTGGTTAAGGAATCTGACTAGGAACCATGAGGTTGCGGGTTCGGTCCCTGGCCTCGCTCAGTGGGTGGTTAAGGATCCGGCGTTGCCCTGAGCTGTGGTGTAGGTCGAAGATGCAGCTCAGATCTGATGTGGCTGTGGCTGTGGTGCGGGCCAGCAGCTGTAGCTCTGATTTGATCCCTAGGCTGGGAACCTCCACAGGCTGCAGATGGGGCCCTAAAAAAGCCAAAAAAAAAAAAAGAGAGAGAGAGAGAGAAAAAACTTGTGTTTGTAGTTGTTTTAAAAGAATAGGGGTGGATACTAAAAGCATCAAATGAGTAAGAGAGGAGGTGGGGGTAGAGACAGAAGGAAAGAAGCTGAACACAAAATCTACCCCTTTCCCACCTTTCCCTGGCATGACACACAAAACTAGCTGTGCTCAATGATCCGCAGAGGTTTTAATTAGGCAGGTCCTGGGCTCTGGTGGGTGTTTTTGCTTCCATAAACTAGAAAACAATCTCCGTTTACCTCCAAGTCAATATTCAGGATATTAGTTTTATTTCCAGTTAGACGACCAGACTGGAGATAACGGCTCATAATCATCCGGCTTTTCCCTCTCATGTTTGTGCTCACGACAGTGTCAGTAGGTGGTTTGCACACGTGCTGGCACGGGCACGTCCGCTCCTGTACCCCTCCCATCCCCCCATCCCTCCACCTACACAGTGAGTCCAAGGTCACCATTGTCGCTTCTCAGATGTGAAACACGGGTCAAGATCCCACAGGGACTGAAGGGGCATCCAGGATTTCAGTCCAAATGGGCCTGATTCCAAAACGATGTTCATCTATTCGCACTTCATTCTTGATAACATTCCAATCCCATTTTCAAGTAAACAGTATTTTTTTTTCTTTATATGCTGCATCCATGGCACATTGCAGTTCCCAGGCTAGGGATGGAATCTGCGATGCCACTGCCAGTCTACGCCACAGCCACGGCAATGCCGGATCCCGGCCACCCCTGCACCCTAGGCAGCTTGCCGCAACGCCAGATCTTTAACCCACTGAGCGAGGCCAGGGATCAAACCCACATCCTTACAGAGACCATGTCAGGCCAGCTAACAGGTTTAAATGCATGTTAAATTATTTTCCTTTTTCCTGCTATTCCTGCTACTTCCTGCCTTAAAAATTCAAGGCTATTACACACGCCATGTCATTTCAGGTTTCGCAGACCTTAGCTGCCTATGCAGGATGTGCACCTCTCCTTTGAGCTGCGTTTCTGACCCCAGCGCCGGCACATGGCACATCCTCCCAGGAGCCAGCCTCACTGGGGAGCATCTTGATCCCATTGGGTGAGGTCTCCATCAGGATGCAGCATCTGCTCAAAACGGAGCTAAAACCTCAAAGGGCAAACCTTCCCGTCCTTCCCAGGAGAAAACTACCCGTTGTGTAAGGGCCTTAGTTACCAGGTCAAAATTTTGTAGTTTCTATCTATTTAAAAAAAGAAAAGGAGAGAGAGAGAGAGAGAGAAAAAAAAAAAAGGTAATGAATCCCACTTAAATTTACAATCAGTGCCCAAGCATCACAGTTCAGTGGGTGATGTGGCCACACTGCATCCTGCAATTTGAACTTGAGAAAAAGGATAATAGCTGCAATTAGGTGAACTCTCTTGTACCAATTTGGGCAAAAGCATTTCAGAGATAGCTATAAATTTTCTGCTTAATATATGTAACTATTCCAGTGAAATCACCTGTGTTCATTGGGGAACAACTGATGCATCGACGAGGCTCATTAGATGAATTTAACACTCACCTTAATTGGGCAATCTGGTGTTTCATTAATTCCAAAGGAACACTGATTTTCCAATACGGCTCATTAGGATACACAAATACTACTGTCTTTATCATTGCTGCATGACGTTTGCGAATCTAAGACTCTCAGACATTCTATGAAAATAAGGACTTAAATTGATACTAATAATACTAAAATTATAATCATAAGGAGATAAACCTATAAAGTATCTTATAAAAACACTGCAACATACTTTCTCTCAAATGTCACTGAAAGGATGAAAATGCAGCCTAACCCTCCAAGACCCCAAGAAGGTAGTAAAGAGCCCTAACTCCAGCTTCCTAAAAAGCCCTAGATGCCCCCGAGTTCCAGACCCTGCTCCCTGCCAGTAGATAGGTAGAAGGTCACACTTCTTGCTGTTCCAGGGCCTGCTCTCTGTATGAAACTAGGTGGAAGGACGTAAAATAGGCCCTTGAGTGCGTGATCCTGGCCTGAGTAAGATAACAGGAAATGAGCTGACTCATCGCTTATCTGGATTCTGTGAGACTGCTAGCGCCGTAGAAGAAATGATTAACACATTGAAAGCCCTGGTGACCTATCTCAACTGCAGTCTGTCACTCTGCCCAGGAGCCTGCGCAAATGCGGACCTCCGGAGATGTTTTAAAATGATTGGTTTACGAAGCACGGGCTTTGTTGTGAACCCACAAAAGCTGTCCCGACTCCGCACTCGGGCCGCAGTCCTCTACCCCTGCGTGGCGTCCGACTGTGGGCCCCAGCGCGCTCGGAATAAAAATCCTCTTGCTGTTTGCATCAAGACCGCTTCTCATGAGTGACTTGGGGTGTCGCCTCTTCCGAGTCCGGACGAGGGGGATTTTCCTTCTACTGGCCTTTTCAGTCACAACATCCTTGTGTGAAATTTATAGGGCACTTGTATTGTCACCATTTATAATAAGGAAACTGAATTAGAATTGAAGGTTAGGAGTCCCCATGGTGGCTCAGCAGGTTAAAAACCCAACATAGTGTCCTTTAGGATGTGGGTTCGATCCCTGGCCTCACTGAGTTGGTCAAGGATGCAGTGTTGCCACAAGCTGTGGTGTGGGTTGCAGATGTGGTTCGGCTCTGGTGTCGCCTTGGCTGTGGTGTAGGCTGGCAGCTGCAGCTCCAAGTCGAACCCTAGCCTGGAAACTTCCAAATGCTGTGAGTTTGGCCCTAAAAAGAAAAAAAAGGAATCTAGGAGTTCCCGTCATGGCTCAGTGGTTGACAAATCCAACTAGGAACCATGAGGTTGTGGGTTCGATCCTTGGCCTTGCTCAGTGGGATAAGGATCGGGCGTTGCCACGAGCTGTGGTGTAGGCTGCAGACATGGCTCAGATCCCGCGTTGCTGTGGCTGTGGTGTAGGCCGACGCCTACAGCTCCGATTGGACCCCTAGCCTGGGAACCTCCATATGCCCTGGTAGCGGCCCAAGAAATGTCAAAAAGACAAAAAAAAAAAGAATCTAAGGTTAAAAACCAGCCTCTAAGTGTAGAACAATACCTTCTCCCCAGGCAGGTTTCTACAAACATTTTGGACAAGTTTTGTCAACATACGCTTTTGTTTCTCACAAACCCCTAGAAGTAGAGTTGCTGGGTCACCAGGTAATATTTAGTAAATAAGAATCTGCCAGAACTTTCACATCACTTACTGTTTGTTACACTATTACCATGATTTAGGAGAATTCCAGCAGCCCTCATCCTGGTCAGCCTCTACGGTTTTCATCAACTTAATTATTTCATTTCACAGTAGTAAGCACACCAGCATGAACTTTCTATCCTTTACAGATGCACATGGGGCTGCGGGCACGACGCTGGACACCTCTCTGGAGCTCAGTCCTCTTCCTTAACCGAAACGTCACACTTGTGGCCTGATAATTCCCCATTTCCCCTCCCCCCAGCCCCGACAACCACGATTCCACTCTTAGATTCTATGAATCTGACTATTTTATTTATTTGTATTGTTTTCAGGGCTGCACCCACAGCATATGGAAGTTCCCAGGCTAGTTGTTGAATTGGAGCTGCAGTTGGTGGCCACAGCCACAGCCACGGCCACAGCCACACTGGGTCTGAGCCACGTCTGCGACCACACCACAGTTCACGGCAACTCGGGATCGTTAACCCACTGAGTGAGGCCAGGGATCGAACCCACATCCTCATGGACACTATGTCAGATTCTTAACTCGCTGAGCCACAATAGGAACACTTGACTTTGACTGTTTTAAATTCGTCATGTAAGTAGAAACATGCAGTATAATCAGCCCTCAGGACCCCTGCAGGATCCCCAAATCCCAGGATGCTCGAGTCCCTTATATGAAATAGCAGAGAATTTGCATATAACCTATGCTCATTCTTCCGTACACTTGGATTTTTTTACACTGTTTCTGTTTGTTTGTTTGCTTGTTTTTATGTCTTTTTAGGGCCACACCCAGGGCATATGGAAGTTCCCAAGCTAAGAGTCGAATCGGAGCTGTAGCTGCCGGCCGCAGCCACAGCCACAGCAACACCAGATCTGAGTTGCATCTTCGACCTATACCACAGCTCATGGCAATGCCGGATCCTTAACCCCCTGAGCAGGGCCAGGGGTGGAACCCACATCCTCATGGATACTAGTCAGGTTCATTACTGCTGAGCCACAGTGGAACGCCCATCCTGTATACTTTAAATCATCTCTAGACTACTTCTAACACCCAACAATGTAAGTGTTGTGTAAATAGTTGCCAACCTACTGCTAATGAGGAAAAATCTACCTGAAGCAGAAGCTGCCCCAGTCACAGTGCTGAAGGGGGCAGAGAGTGTGGAGATTCAACCCACCTGCAGGGGGAGCTGCTGGAGGCCTTGAGGGCTGCGCCTGGGGCAAGGGAAGGGGGCAAGGAGGGGGCGGGATGACCTCCGGAAACACCGGTGACCCAGTACTTGCTGCTAACGCAGCCTGGAAACTGCAATCGGTCATTGAGGGCTCACGAGGGAGTTCCTGCTGTGGCTCAGCGGAAATGAACCCGACTAGTATCTGTGAGGCTGCAGGTTCCATCCTTGGCCTGGCTCAGAGGGTTAGGGATCTGGCATTGCTGTGGCTGTGGTGTAGCCCGGCAGCTGCAGCTCTGATTCGACCCCTAGCCTGGGAACTTCCATATGCCACAAGTACAGCCCTAAAAACCAAAAAAAAAAAAAAAAAAAAAGACTCCCGAGAGGGATGTGGACATCCCCGAGCCAGGAACTGGGTCCTACTTGAGGGACAAGGGGCAGAATCCAGGAGAAGAGGAAACGGGACGAGTGAGGACAAAAGCCCTTTCTGCCACCATGGTCAAGGTGGGCTCCTTAGGAGTGGGAGTTGGTGGCAGACACAGGTGTCACTATAGAGCCTACGTGGTGGTCTGGAGCCCAGCCTAGGCTGCTGACAGGTAGAGTGCACACGATTCTATTTGGGAGTCTGGTGTCAGTCATGGATGAAAATCCTTTGGCCCTTTTCATAAAGATGCACTTTAGAGAATTCTGCTGTCCAACCCTCTTTTTCACAGACAGTTCTGAATCGGGCAGATCATTCCAGACACTCAGGGTCAGCTCTTAAAACCAGAAAAGAAGAGAGAAAAAGAGCCTTTTCTTCCCGAATGCTCTATGAGGGAAGGCTAGTTTGATGTCTCTACACACTGAAACCGGAAGATGTTGTGTCCTGTACCAGGGCTTGGCTGCTTGCGTCCAGCTGACACCAATCACCCAGCTGTGCTGGGCCATACACAGTATGAGGCTCCCTAGACGCACGCGTCAGCAAGACTCATGGTCTGGCCTAGCATCTTGAAGGCTTACTGGAGAGGAATGCGTTGAGAAGCTTCCAAAACACAGGTAGGAGCCAGCAAAGGGTACAGGGAGGGCTTCAGGGAGGAGGCAGAGGGTTGACCTCCACTCCTAGAGCGGTAGATGGGCAGAAAGTGAGAATCACAAGCAGATGTTTCAAAAATCTGAATTTCTATTCTTGTGCATTGTGATGGTGAATTTTATGCACCAACTTGAAGGGTGTCTTTGGCTAAAATTGGTTATCGAATCTATTTTTTAGTAGGGTATATTTGATTTACAGTGTTGGGTCAATTTCTGCTGTAGAGCATAGTGACTTTTTATTGAAGTATAGTTGATTTATGATGTTATATTAGTTTCAAGTGTACAGCAAAGTGATACATTTATTATACACACATATACGTGTGTGTGTATATATATACGTATATATACACACATATATATATGTAAATTCTTTTCTCCTATAGGTTACTGCAAAGTATTGCGTGTAGTTCCTTGGGCTATACAGTAGGTCCTTGTTGGTTACCTATCTTATATGCTGCAGTACGTTTAAGTTAATCCTAAACTCCCAGTTTATCCCTCTGCACTTCTTTCCTTTTGGGTAACCATGAATTTGTCTTCTATGTCTGTGGGTCTATTTCTGTTTTGTAAATAAGTTCATTCATATCATTTTTCTATTCCACATATAAGTGAATTTAAATCAGTGAACTTTGAGTAGGTAGATCACGCTCCATACTGTGGGTGGGCCTCGTCCAATCAGTTGAAGGCCTGAATAGAACAAAAAGACTGGTCTCTCTGAACAGAGGGAATTGCACCGTGGATGGCTGGCCTTGAACTTCGCCTGCACCACTGGCTTTCCTGGGTCTTGAGCTTAGGGTTGTGCTGCAGACTCAGACATGCCAGCCTTCATAGGCCCACACACGAGCCAACTCCTTATGATAAATCTCTTTATAATGTACATAAATGCATACATATGTATACATGCACATAACACACACACACACACAAGCACACTTAGGTTCCTTCCTCCTTGGTTCTGTTTCCCTGGAGAACGCTGACTTACACACATGTGCACACACAGCGGGAAGGCAGCCCGAGGGCCCAGCCTCACCTGATGGCGCGAGTGGGCTGATGATCGGGAGCAGCACAGCAGGCGAAGTGGGGCCTCCAAGGCAAGAGCCGTTGTTCAGAAGGTGTAAACCCACAAGATGGAAGGTTCCAGAAATCCAGGCCACCCGAGCTCTGAGCAATCTGTAAAAGGCTGTTATTCAACCTGGTATAATTGGGGCTTTTCTCCTCTTTGGTAATTTTCCCGGCAGTAGGGATTGTCCATTTAGTTGGAAGTGGGTGATTCCACTACTAATCAATTTTTAAATTGTTCTTTTCTAGGTCAGATGGTGTATCTGACATGCGTGGAAAAGAATCTCCAAATAGGTTGGATAAAAAAGAAAAAACGTTTTAGAGTAATGCACACAGTACGGATTAAAGCCCAAACCCTGCTAAAACCAAACAGTATATTGGCGAGAGGTGCACATTTTGCTGGAGGGGGAAGGAGAACACGGAAAAGCAGGGGGGAAATTAAGATAAAATATTCGGGAGTGGTTCTCTCTGTCGGGGGACAGGGAGATAGGACAGCGAGGGCGGCCGGGAGCTTCAGCAGCAAGGTAATTTCCTGTTTGTGTCTGAGGCTCAATTTAGCAGAGTCCTTAAAGCGTGCAACTGTGCATATGCGTGTGTGTGCTGTGTGCGTGTACACGCAGGCACGTCTGTGTACGTATCCTTCTCAGTTTTGCTGTGAACATAAAGCTGCTCCTCCCCCCAAAAAAACTTTTAAAAATCACCAAAAGCCATATAAAAAATAGCATGCAAGGAAAGCTTGGGTTAAACTTTTGAAATTGGCTGCCATCCCCGCAATGAGTGACCACAGTGAGTAAACACAGTTTTACCACCATGAAACCTACACAACGTGGGTGCATGTAACCCAACTATCGGGTGTGTCACTGAGCTAACCGATCCATTCAAGGAGGGAGGGGACTGCTTTGCTTTATGCCGCAGCTCATGTTCATGTTTTAGCTCTTCCTTAATCCCTAAGAGGAACAGTAAAGAGAAAACTCCACCTTCATGAGGCAGAATAATAATTCAGGGAGTTAGTGTAGGAGATCGGCTTTGACATGGTCATTGATCAACACCCAAGAATTAAGGGGTTGGGGGGGTAACACCCCCGCAGGCCCTGTTTACTACAGGAAGTGGATCTGTGTAATGCCCAGGCAGATGCATGTATGTTCTTTCAAGCCATGACTACTTGGCACATAAATGTCGAATAAGGGTGGTCAACTTAGCACAGAAAGAGGCTAATGATTTGGGCTGGATACTGTGTCCAGCCTTGAGTCCTCCTCCACGCTTTCTGTGTTTGAGGGGAAGTAAAAGGAATATATTGGCCATTTGCTTTCACACATACTTTCAGATCCAGTGTCTTTGTTTAGACACTACTATTCTGTAAAGCAGGGCGTCGATTCCTAAAATTCCATTTCCCAGGCTCCGCAGGCCACGGGCTTTCAGGCACGTTCTCAGCAAAGACCAGGCTGGGAGACTGCAAGGCAAGAGAACAGAAGAATCGCGGCTGCTTCCCCTCCCTCCCCGCTCCGGCTGGCACCCTGGGGACATCCCTGTCTCTCCTGTGGTTTAACACCTTCCTGGGATGTCTCTACTTGCATCAGCCCACCTTCCTCCAGCCCCTTGACAGCCCCAGCCTCCACAGAGCCTCCTCCAGGCTGCCCCTTTCTGCCAGCTCTCAGGGTCGAATGAACAAGCCACGTCTTCATACAGCCTTCCAGCTTTAGGGCTGTAGAAGCATCGTGTCATTGTTTTTTTAAATGGTTCACCTGTTCAATTGTTTGTCTTTGGGCGGCCTCACTTTCCTTTCTCGTCTCATCTTTTCCAATAACCAGAGAAGCAGTTCTTCATATTAAATTTCTTCTCATGGTACCCCCAGCCTAGGTTCTGTCTTCCTTGCTATACCTCGATTGACATAATCTGTGCACCAGGAGTCATCTCAGAAAAGAGACCTTTAAAATAAGATTTAGAGAGGTGGCAGCTTAGTAATTTAATTTTTACTAGTTATGACCTCATTGTGGTTCAATAATGGGATACTAGAGACCAGTGGCTTCACTATTATTTAAATCAGCAACCCTATATACTTGGGATAAAGGGCTATTTTATGACAAGGATTTGTGAATCAGGTAGCTACTTTATTTTACTAATGAGTTAGCCATAATGACACCTCAAGGACTGAGGGTAGATTGATTTATTCCAACTGTGCTGGAGAGGTTAAATTTTTAAAAAAATGTGTATATAATAAGCTCAGGATTTTAAATTCTTTGTTCTAGTCACAGCAAAACAAGATCTCCCCTGGTGCCTTAAAAGAATCCCAATATTATCCAAGTCTAGGAATAAAATGAGGCATTAATTGGGAACGACTGACAACCTGAGAAGTGGATGGGAAGTTTGGATAAAACTGAATTAAACAGGTATCATGAATCCTGAAATGCTCCAGGGTCATGTCATTTTTCTGAAGACTGACTTTCTTCTGCTTACGAAGTTCTGCTAACAAGCTCACCCGAAGAAGTACCCTCATAAGGAAAATCCTTAGCATCTTCCATTTTTACAATCCCCGTGTCTCATAGCTTCTGACCCATAATGCGAATTAGGCACAAGTGTGCCTCAGGGGAACTTGTATAAGGTCCAAGAGCAGGAGAGACCCTCCGGATCCTGGCCAGAGACTGCCTCAAGCTGTGTCGGGCTGACTTAGTCAATACATGCGTCCTTTCTCAAAATTCAGTATTTGATTGCTAAGTGGAGTTTGGAAGTACACTTGGCTGGTTGGCTGAAAACTGGACTCAGTGGTGGCCTATGTTCCATGAAGCTGAAGACATCAGCAATTCCATGGGACAAGGCGTAGCTTTGGTTTGTGGGTGTCACACTTTGGGTGCACCAGGTGCAAACGTGTCCCATGTCCACATGCGTTTGTAGAGGCCTGACGACCTCTGTCGCCCAGGGTAGATCACGTCCTTGAAGTGCCCTGTAAGGATGCAGTCCACGGGAATGACAGGAGCGGAGTCTTAGCCCGAAGCAATCCACCGTCTGTATCCGGAGGCTTTGACTTTGGGACGGTGCTGACCCTGGAGGGACCTCCTCTCCCAGGATTGGCCAATCCCCAGAGACGGTAAACAACTCACCCACAGACGCTCTGTTCAAACACAGAACTGCCCACCCAGACCCCACACTCCAACCGCCTCTTCTGGGTGGCGTTTTTTTGCGGGGAGGGGGCCTCACCCGCGGCATATGGAGGTTCCCAGGCTAGGGACTGAATCAGAGCTGTAGCTGCCAGCCTACACCACAGCAATGCCAGATCCAAGCCGCGTCTGCAACCTACACCACAGCTCACAGGAATGCCGGATCCTTAACCCACTGAGCGAGGCCAGTGATCGAACCTGCATCCTCACGGATGCTGGTCAGATTCGTTTCCACTGAGCCATGATGGGAACACCCCGGCCTTATCAGGCTGCCACACTCCAGATCCCCAGGGCAGGAACCAGAAAATCAAGGACAGCCTGTGCCCCAGAGCCCACAGAATTCATTTAAACTGCCCAACATTAAGCCTGCTTCCCTGCCTCACCTGTTCCTTCTGGCAAAAAACCACCCCAGAGCTCCTGCCCAGAGGGCCCTTCCCCGTCTGTCTGCCTCTGGGGAGATGCCAGCCCCACTGTCTCCCTGTGAGCTTCCCCAGGGCCGGTCAGCCCCTTCCTCCTGGGAACTGTGAGTCATAAACTGCATTGGCAATAGAATCAGCTCCTGATCTCTTGGCCTTAATATACCTTAAATATTATTTTTACACTTTTTGTGAAAACAGAGGGGCTGCAGAGTCTGGCCCTGATTTGAAGTTAGTGATAGCATGTTAGAATGACAAGACCAGGTGGCACAACTCAGCCCCCCCCCCGCCCCCCCCATACAAGACTGGCACCATTTCCATGATAAGCAGGAGGCATCAAGGAGCAATCAAGAGGGTGTTTTTCTCACAGGGATCTGAGCTGGAAGCTGATTGTGCACTCTGGCCCTATTGATAAACTGTGTGGGCAACCTACGACAGTTTGATGTGATCTTATAACTGAGAAAAATAGAAAAAACAATCTCCAGACTTGATGCGTCATAAACATCCTAAATGCCCAGAAGGCACAATGGAAACCGAACTCAGGCTTCGAAGCAAAGGGCAACCGAGAGCAGCACATCCCTGACAAAAGGCAGGGCTTGTACATCTAAAGGAAACGCGTGAATAACAGATTTTGAAAATTCCGATAAAGCGCTCTCTCCCCTTCTAATTTTAAGAGTTGGGTGATTCATTTTCCTCAAGATTTTCATGCGCCTTGGCCAGCACGTGCTGTTCGAGCCCCAGTTCTTGTCGTAAGTGCTATTCAGTGAACATCTGTGGGGATCAGCTCTTCCTCCAGCCCCCCCGGTGCTGGGGCCCTTGCCGAAAGGGGGCTGCTACCCAGTGAGCCGTTCTCGAGGCCCAATCAGGCTGCCTCTTTCAGATGTTGATGTCGCACGTTTTCTGTGCAAAGCAGATGCTTCCATCATTTCAGACTAAATTATCATAAGAGGTGGAGGAAAGGGTCTCAGAAGAAGCCAAACAGGAAGCTTTCCCATAGGCTTCGAACGCTGCTAAAATCCAGCCTTTGTTAGTGTTGAAAAGAGTACAGTGAGAGAAGGGCGCAGAGGAGAATTAAATTAAATTGCAACCAAAGCCGAGAAGAAAAATGAGGTGGTGGCTGAGTTGTCGGTGGACTGGCATTGTGGGATCGAGCAGGCAGGGGGGCCTGGCATTGGCCATTCTCAAGGGGCTGACTGGAGGGGAGAGGCCAGGCGGCAGCACCTGTGGGAGCGGGTTTCATGCCATCTACCTGGCCTGCTGACAACAGACTGGGTGGCCAGTGAGGGCGTGCCCGCCACGGTTGGTGTTTAACAGCGCTCCCCCCAGCAGCCCAGCATGGGGTGGCACCCAGATGATTTCTTCAGTATTATTGTGATATTATTATTACGCTTTTAAAGATCGCTAGGCTATGAGAGTCTGTCCTGGGTAGAGCTGGAAGAACAGAACAGCCCTGGTTCCTGCCCACAAAGAGGTGGCAGCTTTTAACGAAATGAAAGAAGGACATTATTGTTGAAAGATACTATAAAGCACCCAATTTAAGTTAGGTGCTCAGAAATAGTACCTGTTGTGATGATGGCTGTGTATTTATTTATTTATTTTTTTGTAAATTTGAGGATGTCACATTTATCCATGAGCCATACCCAGCAATAAGTCCCCCCTTTTAGACCCTAAGTTGTTCCTCTGCCCATCTGTTTTACCCACTGGACCATAAGCACCGTTTAAAGTCAGAGATATTTTTTGTGCTAAATTTGTTTATCACCCTTCAGGGCATAAAACTGTGCATTATACCAGCGTTCATTAAAAACTATCTATCACATAGATAGGTAGAGCGAGAGACAGAGACAGAGAGAGATAGACAGACCAACAGATAGATTAGATAGATGGGTGATAGATAATAGACGGATGGATAGATGGATGAACAGACCAACAGACAGGTACAGTTAGAGAGAGAGAGAGAGAGATGTGCATTTACATACAAATGTGGGTGGAAACCATCTTGTTTAAAGGGCTCTAAGTCAAAAGCCCCAGGAATACCAGGGTTCCCGCTCACAGTTCCCAGGCCTGCATTCTCACTTCCTTTCCTCCGTGGCATCCAGGAGCACCGCCTCCCTCGCTCTTCATCCACCCTGACGGCTGCCCTTCTCAAGGTCCCTTCTCTCCACAGCGTGAGGTGTGGTCAGAGGGGGAAATCGAGGGAGCTTCCAGAACCCTCTTACCTCCACCAAGCATTTGCCTTCCAAGACCCCACAGCTTGGCCACCTCCCTCGCCGTAGGCAGAGGGAGTCGTGCCCTCATCACACAGGTGAACAACGTCTGGGGCGATAAAGTTCCTCCACCAAGTGACAGGATGCATCTAATGGTTTTTCCTCCCAGCAGACATACCCCACGTCGCTGCAGCCCGGATAAAACCGGAACTCGTGTCATCTGACACAGATCCCTGACTCTCCAATCCCCGGTCCTCGTCTGCCTTCCATCAAGGAACATTCCTCCCGCAGGTGTGTGGTCTAAGCCCAGCAGGACCTTCGGGCTCCCCGTGTTCCCTCCCAGGTGACTTCATCCTCCTCCCCTGCAGCCGTGTCAGCGGTTCTATCTGTTCTCCACGTGGACCCTCGCCTCTGCCTCCCTCTCAGCCTTACAACTTGGTAGATGGAGAGAAACGTGCCATCTGAAAGGGACCACCTTTCTCTCCACGCAAACATATCCATCTGAGACTTGGAGGCTCCCCGTCCCTTACCTTCTCTGACGGTGGTCAAGCAAATAATCGCAGCGTCCCCACCCTTCCAAAGGCTCCCGTCCTTGGCTGACAAACGTAGGCAGAGGCCACTCTGCCTGTCCCCTCTCATTCCTGCCCCTGCCCTCATCTCCTCAATAGACACATGGCTTCTGACTCACGTCCAGCCACACACTGAAGGACCGCTCCTTCTGCAGGAATCTTGCCGAGATTACCAACGACCCCCTTACTTCTATGTTCAAGAAAACACTTCGTTATGCAGTGACTCCCATGCATGGAAGAAATCACATTTCACAAACGTAAATTAGAAACCTTTAAAATGAAAGCTTATGAACCCAGAACCCATCTGAGAACAAACCACTAAAAACGCCTTCACGGTAGCCCCTCGTAACCGCTCATCTCCTACTTTACATCACGGTCTGCTACCGTCTCTAATAGGCACTTTTAGGACATGCATACGTATCTCTAAAGAATATATAGCTTAACTTTCTTAATTTTGAGCTTTATGCAAATTATTTCAATCTGTAGAATTGTACACGTACATGCAACA
Source organism: Phacochoerus africanus (assembly GCF_016906955.1). NCBI lineage: Eukaryota > Metazoa > Chordata > Mammalia > Artiodactyla > Suidae > Phacochoerus > Phacochoerus africanus. The sequence continues at coordinate 134,749,606 of NC_062554.1, read as the reverse complement.
GAGCATGGAAAAATGGCAAAAACCGAACAAAGCCTGCAATCTAGCTAAGAGTAGGGGATCAATGTCAATTTCCTGGTTTTATATTTACTAAATTTATATAAGATGTCACCAGTGTCTCCAGAGTAACTTTAAATCTCAAAGGCAGTGCTTTGTTAAACTATATAGACAAATACATGGCCAAAAACCCCTTTATGAATAGAAGGAAACTTCAATTATTTAGCGGAAAGAAACTCGGTTGTTTAAGATAAGTTTTAAAATGTATTTAATAACTTGCATATGTATACTTGAGTTTCTCTCGATCTCTAATACTGTATATTTGTGATTATTTTATTTATGCTTCATTAATCCTCCCAGATATTTATTGGTTCCATTAGTTTAAGTTTTTCTAACAATAAATGATGCCGTGACCTTTTCTAGCAGGTTGTTTTCTATTTCATTAATCTCATCTATCATCTTGATGATTACTTCTTTCTATTTTCTTTGAGGTTATTTTGCTCTTTTACTGCTTATGATGTGGTTGTTTAGCTCATTAATTTTAGTATATCTTTCTTTAAATACTCTTTTAACTGCATCTCCTAAGTTTCTATACCTAATTTTTCTTTATCACTCAGCTCTGAGTATTTCTTTAAATTTTCACTGTGACTTCACCTTTGAGTACAGTTATTTATTATATATGCTGTACATGTATTTTATATATATATACATATATATATATACACATATAGAAATATATATATATATATTTCTAATGTACACGGAGTTTTAAAGTATCTTTGTTATAACACTTTAATTGCATCGTGTCTGAGATTACAAACAGTATGTCCTGGCTCCCTTAGATATGCTGAGACTCGTTTTATTGGTTAGAACGTGTTTTGGTAAAAGGCGCTGTTCCAGCCTCCCTCCCTCCCCCTCACCACGTCAGGGTCCAGTGCCTGATTTCCAGCTGCCACTACCTGTGTTTCTTTGCCTGCAGACTTTCTTCCATGGTCATGGCCTCTGCTAGTACATTACCTACCTGTGCTGTCACCTACCTGGCAGGAGAGGTGTTCTAGAATCAGCTTCTCCCAAGGAGCAGCCGGCAACCAATGTCTGCTGGGAGTCGGTGCAGCCACACCCCAGCTCCCTTGTCCCACAGGGTCCTGTCTGATGCGCAAGTTTTTACACTGATTCCCACAGATTTCTAAGCTCCGCTTACCTGCACTGACGACTCCCTCGAAACTGTGCCTGTTTGTTTTCCCCTCACTCCCCATTTCTCAATCAGCATTTCCTTTTCTTATAAGTAAGCTACTCACGCTTAAATGTTGGTCTCAAGCTCTGAGGAAGAGTGATGAAAAGGCAAAAGGGTGAATTGAAAGTGGCATATGTTCCTGAGAAAAACTGGAGTTCTCTATTTGTTGGATGTGAAAAAGGTGAGGAACTTGTGATAATAAATCTCTTACTTAAGTGTTGCTTAATACATCTTGCCATTCAAGACAGTTATGTTATAGTCCCTATACCTGATAGGATAGTTTATATTTTCTTTGTAATTGTATAAAATTTCCCTGTATTTATGTTGATAGAAATATATTACATGAATTAAAGATTACTACCGGGAATAAAGATACTTCCCTGCTGAACTGAATCTTTCATTAGATCTTTACAATCAAAGTCCTTTTGTCTACAATACTGTGTCTCATATCCCTTTCTTTTGGCTAGGATTTTCCCAATGTAACTTCTTATTTACAACTATCCTTAATTTATAGGTGTGTTACTTCTGTGTACATTGTATGCGGGAATTTCTGAAGAAGAATGGGAGAAAGGGTTGTACTTTCTTTTAATTGGTGATTTTAGGCTATTAATATTTATTAATTATTAATATCTATCACCTTCTTTTCACATAACCATTTTATTTCTATTGTTTTTCTCCCCCCCATTGTTGCATTATTTTTTCTGAATGTGAGGGTTTGTCTCTACCCTTTTCCCTAATATTCTGGAATGTATATGCTGCACTTCCAGTTATTTTGGGCGATGTTCATGCTTGTGTGATGCTTATTAATAGTCTAAAATTACATCTCCCCTTCCTCGAACCTCTTAAAACCCATCCCCTCAGCCAGCAGTCCTCTTTTCATTCTCCTGGCCTCTTCTGATTTAGTCCCTTTTTTGTAAGGCCCGCCCATGGAAAGTAGACTGCACATTCCACATCTGAAAGGGAATTTGGAGAAGAAACCAATTTGGTGAAAACTATAACGAAGCAAAACATCCCCCAATATAATAAGGCTACAGATAAGGATTATATTATATTACATGGAGTAGAGAATGGAAATTCTTGCTGTAGAATACATTTCTCAGGGAGAGAATCCAGAGTCCCTAATGGCTTTTCTTTATCCAAATGAAACTAAAAGATGATTCCTGTGGCCCAGCTCTCAGAGACCCTGGAGCCACATCTTCAAAGCACACTCTTACCCTCCAGCATCCAAGAGCTTCATCTGCAATGAAACTTGCAGCTGTATCTTCACAATTTCAAAATCAGTCATTCTGAACTAAAATATTTACTGCATCCCTCTTTGACAGTTTATAGGAAAAGAAGAAAAAAACCCTAAATAAATCCGTGAATGAATTTGCCTATATGCATCTATGAAGAATTTTAGGCAAGCACACACAATATCAAAACATTTAAAAGACGAAGGAATGAAAGTAGGAAATTACGTTTCATTTAAGAGAAAGATGCGTCATCAAATGTATACCATGAGATCTTACAGATGTGCTACATTCAGCACATCTGTAACACCAGGTCTGGGCTTCTCTGCTTCCAGAGAGAGGAGGGAAGACCTCACATACTAAAGCTGCACTGCCAACATTAACCAAGTGCAACTTTCTCAACCAACACAGCCCCAGCGTCTTTATTTATCTCGTCCTGCCCCGGCACTATTCAAGGCTGTGGTTCTGGTCTTTGAAAAAGATGACTCCCCCCTCCACCCCCCCCCACACACACACACTATGAGTAATCGGTACACCAGCTTCTCAAGCTGTGATCATGTGTTATTAGCATCTGGGGTCTATACTTCCTTCCCCAAGCTCTTACCTTTCTGTTACCAATTCCCCATTCAACATCTCAATTACTGTGGCTTTAAATTACAAGCAATAAAAGTACTTTTGAAAAGAGATATTACCCCCCCTAAGGTGTACTTTTATGGCAACTGCTGGGAAAAGCCAAAGTGGCCATTTAGTAAGGTAACTTTATTCACTCCATCACCCCAGCACGGCAAGTTCACTTCGGAGTCTGGCCATCGATATCACCCAATAGCTATGCTTTGGCCACTGCTAACATCATGTTGATTTTGTAGGAGGTACAATAATTTAAGGAGGAAAAAATAATTAGCTTAAGAAAGGTGCCTCTGTAGATGGATCACCACGGTGACAAGGAGATGTAACAGGCATCCCAAAGAAGGGAAAGATCCCATTACTGCCACCATCAAACTTCAGATAATTACGTGGGAAGAATCTTAGAGCACTCTTCTTTTAAAGAGGCCCGGAATTTCTTAAAAAATAAGCAAAGAGGGTGAAGAAGATATTTTCAATGCATATGATGAGTTAACACATGTATTTTTAAAATCTCTTTTTATACAAACTCGAATTCTAACTGGTATTCCCGGGCTTATTTTCCTTCCCAAAGGTCTATTCTCTCCGAATCACATCCCTCTTGTCACAAATATTCTGAGCGAAATTTGGAATAGTGTTCTTATAAAAGCATTCGTCACTGGATTTTGGTGCCCATCATTATGTTACCATAACGGACGAGACATCCTTTCCATGTTTTAGCCTTGGGATTAGGCATCTTCAATGTGCTTTGACAAAGGATTACAGCCTTCCCTCCTTTTCATCCCTATCTTGTAGACAGAGTAGAATCGGAAGCAAGAGTCCTGAGTTCTGCGGCCTTGGGCTTGAATCTCTGCTCTCTCCATCACGACATGAATGAACCTGAACGAGGTGGCAAGGCTCCCTGATTTTGTCCCCAATTCTAACAATGGAGCACTATGACCAAGCCCACGAGAGCATTATCAGAACAGACGGCAGATGCTATTGGCCGGGCCTGTGTGTCCCACAGACCCTCAGGAGCCCCCAGGAGGAGCCCACAGGTGCCCCCTCTGCACGGTGCCCTCCTCCCTTCTTCCTTCAAAGCCTCCTGGGACCCCTTGCCAAATGAGCTCCCCTCACCCAAATCCCTGCCTCAGGATGGCCAGTCTCAGGCTCTGCTCCAGGAAGAGCCTACATGACGAGCCCATGCGTGGGCTTCCCGATTTGGACCAGGTGCTTGAAGCATAACTTCTTTTTCCATCTCCTTCTCTCCAAGCAGCGTTTATTACTCCGCATGTGGCAAGAAGATTTCTTAAGTAATCTTCTTAAGTTTACAGATCCCAAACTGTGTGAATTTTATGACTCTTCTCCTTATTCGCTAAAAGGTAAAAAGGGAGTTCCTGTTGTGGCTTAGTGAGTTAAGGACCCGACATTGTCTCCATGAGGATGAAGGTTCGATCCCTGGCCTCGCTCAGTGGGTTAAGGATCACCAACTTCGGGGTAGGTCACAGATGCAGCTTGGATCTGCGGTGGCTGCAGTGCACCTCTTAGCTGCAGCTCCCATTCGATCCTTGGCCTGGGAATATCCATATGCCAGAGGTGAGGCCGTAAAAAGAAAAAAAAAGTAAAATGAAAGATAAACAGAATCCTATAGTAATTTCGTAGTCAATGTCCTTTGTTGCTGTTTGTCCAAATATGGCAAGATTTCAGTTATTGCAGTAATTTTAAAGCAGCCCCTCTAGACTGATTTCTTGCATTTTGTTAACTGGGGAAGGGAAGCTCTAGCCCACGGCCACTGATACGTGACGTGGTGTCAGGCCACAGCTTTCTCTACATAATTAACAAAAAATACTGCTCCTGAGGTTAAAAATCACTCTAGAGACACAAAAAAATCTAGGCTAAATTGTTTAGCTGTGATAGCCCACTAGCTTATAGGGAACTTGATGTTCAAGTTTGCTGTAAAATCTACAGTTAACTTCTGTTCAGGAAAACATACTACCTACCCTGCATCAGACACTCTGCTAAAAATAAGATGAATATAACATACCCAATTTTGTTGACACTCACAACTAAGGTATAATCAGATGATCACAACCCGAGGCTATTGGTGTGGAAGTTAAACAGACACAGAGCCCTGCGGGAAGAGGCACAGATCCGCACAAGGTCACGCACAAGGCTAGGTCATGCATTCATGGATTCATGTACTTTCTTTCTTTCTTTTTTTTTTATCTTTTTAGGGCCACACCTGAGGCATATAGAGGTTCCCAGGCTAGGGGTCGAATCGGAGCTGCAGTTGCTGGCCTACGCCAGAGCCACAGCAATATCAGGTCCGAGCTGAGTCTGCAACCTGCACCACAGCTCACGGCAATGCCAGGTCCTTAATCCACTGATTGAGGCCAGGGATCAAACCTGTGTCCTCAGTGGATGCTCGTCAGATTCTTTTCTGCTGAGCCACAGGCAGGAACTCCCAAATTCATGTACTTTTTTTTTTTTTGTCTTTTCTAGGGCCACCCCCGTGGCATACGGAGGTTCCCAGGCTAGGGGTTGAATCAGAGCTGTAGCCACCGGCCTATACCACAGCCACAGCAAAGCCCATTCGAGCCACATCTGCAACCTACACCACAGCAACACTGGATCCTTAACTCACTGAGTGAAGCCAGGGATCAAACCACATCCTCATGGATACTAGTCAGGCTCATTACTGCTGAGGCACGATGGGAATTTCTGAAGTGCACTGTCTTAACATGTGTGTAGACCTCAGCAAAACACGCTCTTTTTGTAACGCAGACATCTGTATCTCAACTTTTGCACCTTGAGTTGAAGTTTTTTTTCTCTTCCGTCCTCCCTCCCTTCCTTCCTGCCTTCCTTTCCTTCTTTCTTGCCTGCCCCCAGGGCATATGGAAGTTCCCGGGCCAGGGATGAACTCAAGCTGCAGCTTCGACCTACAACAAAGCTGCAGCAATCCTGGATCCTTAAGCCACAGCACCACAGTGGGAACTCCTGCACATTTTTGTGAGAGCTTTACATACCCAGGTAAGGGGCGCTTTTTCTCTTGCATTTAGGACACTCCCTCTGCCTTCAGTGCTGCCTTTGCCAACCAATATTTGGTTATTTGCCCACATGTTACTGGTTGTATCACATTTGACCAGTCGACCGCCTGCTCGCAGGGCCCATTTCCTCACTTCCTAACCACACTCTGACCTCCTCTGGACCACAAAGGCCCTGGGAACAGAAACAAGGTGTGCAGAGGCCCCGCCCCAGTCAGAGTTAGTTTAGAACCCGGGAAAGCTTACCAAGCATTTTCCATTTAGAATTCGGGGAAAGCTTACAGTGTCAGCTTCAACTTCCTCCCCAGCCAAAACTGCCGGGGGGGGGGGGTGGGCAGAGGGGGCGGGCGGTGGGGGGGGGGATTTTGTCTTTCTGAACAGATGGGATTGTTTAAATCAGAAAGACCCTCATCCTGGCCCCCAACGGCGCCTGTTAGAGGCTGCCCCAAGCACTTACAATATCAAACATTCAGGTAGAACCACGCTGGTCAAAACACAGCACAAACAAACAAACAAAACAGGGGTGTTCCCTCCAGTCGCCTTCACATAAAAGGATGAACAAGGTTGATAAGAAGAAAAAGAACTTTCAGTGGATCTCATTATGCAGAAAGCATTTTTCTGGTAAAACAATGCAAAACACCTTTCTTAGACAAACGCCTGCGTACGTAAACACTGACAACCGGTTAGTTGCGATGAGAGCTGCTGCTCCAAATGGTCTTTCTTTCATCACAGGGGACTTCCAGGGCCCTCTGACCAAAAGCAGTCTGGGGAGAGCTGTTCCAGTGAAGCTGACCCTTGGCAATGCTTTCCCCACACCAAAGCCTCTCCAAATGCAGTGCACCTGCCTCGGGGCCTCCCCAGAGCCGGGCACGTGAATTTCTGAATTCAAATCTTTTTCAGAAAGTCTGGACGCCTCTTTTGAGTCCATGAATCAACTTTTCTCCCTGAGAAAAATTTCATGGAAATTAATGTGCATTTTCTCTGTCATTTTTTTTTTCCATTCTATCAGTTTGATAGAATCAATCTGTGGTTACATTAAGAAAGATGCATCTGTCAGGACCTAGGTTCTCTTCGGGCTCCAATGAAGCATCTTGGCTTTGTCCGTAGGAAAAAAAATTCCAGAAAAAGACTAAACCTTCAAAGATTCATTACACCAATAATTGTGCTCACTGCAAATACTTTATTAACTTGATGCATTTTGCTAACTTTATCAATTAGATTAGACTTTTGCAGATACAACTTCTCTCTGCTAAGATTTTATTGTCTTTTAGGGAAATGGTAGGACCTGAAGGCTAAAGTGAAATTTCCATGTGAAGAAGTTTGAATTATATTTTTTATCCATTGTATAATGTGATTTTTATAAAAAGTAATTATATTTGAGATAACTAAAAAAGGGTTCACAGACCGCTTCCTTCTGTAACTGAATTAATGCACTCACATACAGCATTACACATCAGCTAATGACAGCAGTGTAAATTTTTTTCTTTTTTGTACAACAATCCTTTTGGCAAGAAAGCGGATGCATTTCAAAATTATTCAAAGCGAATAAATCTCAAAATGGTAATTCTATGAAAATCTCTCATCTTAGAAATTGTATGCAGTGCATTTAAGAATTAGAATGATTAAAATTTAAATGGGTCACATGCTTTTAATTAAATGTCTCTACCCGGAAGACTTCGGTAAAATGAAAAGAATGTTAATTTCTAAATCAGCAGGATATAAATCTAGGCGTGGATATGTGAGTCTGTGCAAATACTCTTAATAAAACCAGATAATCATTCAAGGTCTACATGGCTGCTCATCCTCCAGGAAACATGTCCTCTGGAGGCTCAGATGAGGATAGCAAACTCGTCCTAATGCGTGAACTTGTCCAGGTTGGGGCATCATGTCTGCAAATGCCTCACTGCCCAAAGCAAGCTCCATAGACGATGCCGGTTCACAGGCATGGACACAGTAAACTGTGAACAAACTGGGCTCATTGCTTCAATCAAATGGCCGAGTTCCAGGGACTGCAGTGTCTTCGGGTGTGGAGCCCGGGATGCACAGATTACAGCATGGTTCAGTCTCTCCTCAACAAGGGTTCATGGCACTTGTTTACCACCCTGCCATGGTTTGAACAAGTGGCCCTCCGAAGTGGGTCTATCTGGAACCTCAAATAGGAGGGTCTTCGCAATGTGGTTGCTGAGGGTGAGATCCTCCTGGATGGGTGCGGTCTCTAAACCAAAGGGCTGGTGCTCCGACAGGGAGAAGAGGGACACAGTTGCCCGGGGGAAAGCGCCACGTGAGCAGAAAGGCAGAGGTCGGGTGATGCAGCTGGATGCCAAGGACTCCAAAGACTGAAGCTAGAAAGAGACAAGGAAGAAAGCCACCCAGGAGCCTTCAGAGAGCATGTGGGACTGCCAAGGCCTTCAGCTGGGATTTGGGTAAGAGCGTAAACATCTGTTGTTTTAAGCCATCCAGTCTGTGGTCCTTTGTGACAGCAACGCTGGGAAACGAATGCACCTCTAAGTGCCAAACACTCGAGAGCTGAGAGCACATCAGTCCACAAAGTACCTGCCTCCTGCAATCCGTCCTCTTTATTTATTTATTTTTGCCACACCTACGGTATGCAGAAGTTCCCAGGCCGGGGATCGAATCCGAGCCAAAGCTGTCACCTATGCCACAACTGGGGCAACACAGAATCCTTAAGCCACTTGCACTGGGCCAAGGGTCAAACCTGCACCTCGGCAGTAACCCAAGAGGCTTCAGAGGCAACAATGGATCCTGAGCCCACAGGGCCACAGCAGGCACTCTAATATAGCTTCTCGTTGAGTAAAACACAATAAATAAAAAAGAAGGCACTAACAGATTCAAAGCCGATAAACGCCGTGGAGAAGTAAAGCTGGGAAGAATGAGGAAGGGCCCTGACGTCATCCCTGCTGAGCAGTGAGGTCCTGAAAGTGTCCACCAAGGAGGTGGCACTTAACAAAGACCAGTGGAAGTCAGGGCTGGCCAGTGGGTGTCTGGGAAAAGGCTTCTCATGCAGGGAGACCACAAGGGCAAGGGTTCTAAGATGGAGATGCTCCTGGAGTGTCAAGGAGGCCCCAGGACCAGGGGAGCAGGTGAGCAGAGAAATAAATACGTGCCTGGAAGAGTAAAGGGGACATGCCTGAGCAGGTGACCAGGTGAGCATGGCGGCTTCATCCAAAGAGAGGTTGAAGCGAGCAGATATGGCATATTCTACTCCTTTCTATCAGAAATAAATCTGACTAGTATCCATGAGGATGCGGGTTCGATCCCTGGCCTCACTCAGTGGGTTAGGTATTGCCATGAGCTGTGGTGTAAGTCACAGATGTGACTCAGATCCCACGTTGCTATGGCTGTGGGGTAGGCCAGCAGCTGTAGCTCCAATTTGACCCCTAGCCTGGGATCCTCCATACGCCGTGGGTTCAGGCCTAAAAAGCAAAAACAAAACAAGACAAAATAAAAATAAATAGATCTTGGTTAGAGCTGCATCTCAACTAATTTCTGGGTAATTTTAGTGAACACCATTTTCTCTATGATCTCATCTGTAAAATGGGCACAGTAATATCTTCTGAACAGTGTGGTAGAAAAGACGAGGCCAGTTAAAGCATATGCAGCGCCTGCCATAGAACAAGCATCAAACCAAAGAGACCTTCCTCCTGATGGTTAGTTCCACCTGCTCTCAGCTCCTTAGGAGACTCCTTACGGCTGGAATTAGTGTCTGACTTACCTTCACACGCTCGTCCCTTCAGAGCTCAGCTCTTTCCTGGCGCCTGTCCTCAGTGTGAATTATTAAAGGAATGAATGAACAAATCTCTGGCTGTGTTTCCTGTCTCCAGTCTGACTGGGATGCCCCGTCTCTGTGCTCTTCTAGAAACTTCCACGCATCCTCTGAAGGGTCGTCTCTCTTATCCACCAGATTGCAAATGCCTTGAGATGTGCCCTAAACTCCCAGCAAATAGCACCATGAAATGAATCGAATGTAGTGGACAAGACAGGGAGCCCAGGCTGCAGGCTTTGAACTCAACGAGGCTTCTTCTATTCGGAAGGCTCCTGAACTCTCCCTTCCTCCGTTCAAAAGATGTCTTTGTGTAGACAATTTCTTAATATTGGTTAAGGTTTAAAAAGGAAGAAGAAGGAGGATCTGGTGTTAGCACAGTACAAATTGAGAGTTTCTTCAAAGCACTCCGGCACATAATTGAAAACTAATTGAATGTTCTAATCCATATGCATGAAAAACAATTTGCATTGCTTCGTTACTTAAAAGCAGTGTAAATTTGAGGATATGCTAGGAATTTACTTGAGGAATGTTCTTCTGAGAAAATTCACACAAAATGAAGCTTAACTCTTTAGATCGTGGAAATGTATTTTGGAAATGCCGAGATAACTGCAAAAGACCTGTGTTTTGATTTTGATTTCAGATTATAACAGCAACTGTTTTCAAGCTAGTTACCGTCATAATTTACCTCCTAAGCGAATTCCAATCTTAAGACGATTTCTTCTAGACGAAGAAAAACTGACAGCTCAGTGTTCGGGCTAGCTCGCATGGAAACCTCCATGAATGTCTGATCGGCAATTCCAGAACAATTACTGGTTCAGAAAGACGAAGGGAATTCAATGGAAGGTCATAAGCAGGATGGCGGCGGTCACCCCTGTCCCCGCCTGTCACGTTAGAGTCCTTAGTCTGGTCAAACCTGTGCTGGACATCTTGAGGTAAGTTTTGCTCCTTAGTTCAGGTGCAGTTCAAAGGGCTGTGTCCTCTGGTGAGATGATCCTGTGTTCTCTGTCCCTGGGCTAGTCTACTGGTGCCACAAAGTGAAGTTCACTGTGCCTTATTGTTTGGAAAGCCCTGGTGGTGTCACTACCAGGTATTTACTCTCCTCTGCCAAAATGATCTACACAGAGATGATTTTGCTTCTAATAGGATGAAGGAATCACATCGCCCTCCCACCAGAAAGAACTAAAAAGAAGGGGACATAACATAGCAGTGGTTTTCAGACATTAGAGAGCCCAGCGAGAAGCCGCCAGCCGCCCTTGCTTCCTGCCTGGAGAGGATTCCGGGTCGTGGCAGCGGCAGAGGAACACAGATGGAGCCCAGGGGTTGCCCTGACGGCAGGGGATGGAGGGAGGAGACTGCGGTGAACAAGATTAGAGCTGGCCCAGCTCAGAGCTGGGGAGAGGGAACCCGGAGCTTGGATCCTGGGCTCCAGGGTGTGCAGAGGATGAGCAGTGCCACACTGAGGAAAGTGCCTGACGTTTGGGGACACCCAGCTAAAAAGAGCAGGCGGAGCCATCAGAGCGCCCCCCGCGACCCAGTCACACACTGGACGTAGTCCCCCGTGCTGCAGAGGACGACGTCACTGCTTCCCCGTTCCAGATACGACAGTTTGCATCCACCAACTCCAGACTCCAAGTCCACCCCCCAGCCTCCCCCTCCCCCTTGTCACTACGCTGTAAAGAGAAACGGGCACAGCACTGAACATCAGCGGTACTGATACAAACACAACACAGCGAATTAATTTAAAAAGAATCCTCGCTCAGGCCAGGGTGGCTGGCGCTTCCACCGACAAGGTGGGAGAAACCATACATAGTGAATCGGGACGAGTGACCCCACGGGAGGGTTTTGCTTCGAGAAGGGCGCAAGTAACACTAAACGCTGATCCGGTTCAGTCTGACAACACTGAAAAAACAGGTCTCAAAGACACCCCACTCTTTCAAGGTGATTTCACTGAATAAAAATGAAGTATTGTTTAAAGTAAAAGGAGATACAGAAGTCAGCAAAGTCAAGTTAGAATGTCGCCAGGCATCTAATTAAACATTTTCAGATAGGAAAGGGGACATAAAAATCAATCAAAACTGATCCAAAAAGAGATGCCGCTGACAGAAACACGGTAGCAGGGATACTTCTACACGCAGTATAATCTTTTTTGATATATTCGAGAAAGCAGAGCACAGCAAAGTACAAGACGTAGGAGACATAAAAAATAAAACCCAAATTGAATTTCTGAAAGTGAAAACTACAATGTCTTGGGATGAAAAATAACTAAGAGCAACAGCTGAATTCTGCTCAACACGGAGGGGACAGATTAGCAAACATGAAGACACAGCCATCACAGGGTCTGAAAGGAAACGCAGAAAGACTGAAAACGGAAGCGCCTGGGCCATCTGCACAGTTTAGGTATTTCCAATTACGCAGCTGAGGTCAGGAATAGCAAGATGCAAGTCACTTGAGCCTTGTGGTGGGAAATAGGTATCCGTGCATCATTAGTGGATCTGCATAATGATCTAGGCAACTACGGACAGGAAATCATTCCTGGGAGGCAAAGACAGGCTTAGAAACAGGATGATATCCAGGGAGGTGGGGGTGGGGAGGGGGGACTGGGAGCTGGGGATCAGCAGCTAAACCCTAAGATGCACAGGATGGCGAAACCACAGGGAACTCTACTCAGCATCCTGCAACAAACCGTACACAGACAACTGACATATTCGCATACACATCGAGTCACTTTGCTGTACAGTAGAAATGAACACAGCATATTGTACCTCAACCACCCTTCACTGGAAGTGTTTAAAAAGTGAAAAAAAAAAAGGAGAGCGAGGGAGGTGATGATTCTTGTTGGACTTTTAAATAATAATTACATAATAAGACAGGTTGGACCGATTGTCTGTGTCTCCCTCTGTGTGCTGCAGCCCTGACCCCCTAGTGTGAGTGTCCTTGGAGACAGGCCATCACGGCCATGATGACAGCGGAACGAGGCCACGGCATGGGGCCCTGGTCCCACGGGGTTAGTGCCCACAGAGGAAGAGAAACCAGCAAGCTTGTTTTCTCCTAGAGCTCACGCCGGCTGTGCGCTCGGCCAGCCGGCAGCCCTGCCGGCAGGAGAAGATGTCTAGGGCCAGACCTACCTGTGGCTCCGGGATCTGGGACCTCCACCCTCCAGCACTGGGAGACGTCAATTTCTGTGGTTTAAGCCACCCAGCCCAAGGTGTTCGGTTATGGCCACCCTGGTTGACTAACGCACTCGTAATAATAGTGTTTATTAAGTGTGCACAGCCTGCCGGTTCTCATGTGTTATCGTACCTGATTCCCCCACAGCCCTTATCCTGATAGTTTAGGTAAAAACGGAATCACAGTTAAATAAACTCTCTAGTCTGTGTTGCTAGCACATACCAGCAAAGCCCAGACGTTTTTTATAGTTTTTTACAATGTCGTGGTAATTTCCACTGTTCAACACAGTGATTCAGTTACACACGTACACACACCCACTCTCCTTCAGATTCTCTTCCACATAGGTGATCACAGGACATTGGGTACAGGTCTCTGTGCTGTACAGCAGGTCACCGTTAGCCAACGAGGCCCTATACCACAGTGTTCACAGGCCCATCGCAAACCCCCAGTCCATCCCTGCCCCCTGCTTGGCCTCTTCGGTGATCATAAGTTTTTCTGAGTCTGTTTCTATTCTGCAAATCAGTTCATTTGCATCCTTTTTTAGGATATAGGTGCTATCATATGCTGTTTGACTTTCACTGTCTGACGAACTTCACTTGGTGGGATGGTTTCTAGGTCCATCCGTGCTGCTGCAAATGGCATTTTTTCATTCTTCTTCATGGCTCAGTAAGAGTCCATTGTACATATGGACCACATTTTCTTTATCCATTCTTCTCTTGGTGGACATGTGGGTGGTTTCCATGTCTTGACTGTTGTAAACAGTGCATCAGTGAACATTAAGGTACATGCATCTTTTCAAATTATGGTTTGAAAATTATTCCCTCCATATAGATACCAAGGAGTAGGGTTGCTGGATCACATGGTAGTTCTACTTTTAGTTTTTTGAGGAACCTCTATACTGTTTTTGATAGTGGTTGCACCAATTTACATTCCCACCAACAGTGTAGGAGGGTTCCCTCTCCTCAGCATCCTCTCTAGCACTTATTATTTGTAGACTTTTTGATGATGGCAATTCTGGCTTGTGTAAGGTGGTACCTCAGAGTAGTTTTGAAAAGTATTTCTCTATTCATTAGTGATGTTGAGCATCTCTTCATGTGCAGTTGGTTTTTTTTTTTGGCCATCTGTATGTCTTTTTTGGAAAAATGTCTATTTAGATCTTCTGCCCACTTGTGGTGGGCTTGTTTGATTTTTTAATAGCGACCTGCAGAAGGTATTTCCGTATTTGGGATAGTAATCCCTTGTTAACTGCTTCATGTGCAGTATTTTCTCCCATTTTGTAGGTTGTCTTTTCATTTTGTTTATGGTTTTCTTCTGCTGTGCAAAGACTTTTAAGTTTAATTAGGTCCCATTTGTTTACTTTTGTTTTTATTTTCATTACTCTAAGAGGTGGATCTCCGAATGACAGTGGGGCCCTGCCTCGAGACTGAATGACAGAGTGGCTGGCACCACTGCATGGGCACACCATGCCAGACAGTCGTGAAAAGAGCTTTTACACTAAGGAGCCAATCTGACCCTCAGAACAGCCCTCTGAGCTGGAGATGTCCCCTGCATCCTTCACAAAGAGGAAGTGAGGCTGGGGGAGGTGGGGTAAGACCCCCTGAGGTCTCACACTCTCAGGTGAAAGGGGCAAGATTTGAAATAGGTCTTTCTGATTCTAGACCCCGTCGTCTTTCCACTGCCCTTAATCTTACAGCATTTCACTCAGCCAGGAGAGAGGGGAAATGCTTTTCAAACAGAGGAACTCCAGAGAAAAGACTCCGATACTTTCAGGTTTGGAAGAGCAACGGTCATCACACAGTAGAGACTGGAGAAGATCAGACGTGAGCTGGAGGCAGAGCCCAACGAGGATCAGACTGGAGCTGGATGCCCAGCTGGTGGCCTTCCCCTGGACATGCTGCCTTGCCCTGGCTCCTAACCCTGATTCGGTTCCATTTATGCAAAAACGAATGGAATTTTCATTCGACTACGTTTGGTAGAACTCACCCCGGTATGACGCTGGGGGTGATTATGAATAGGTGAGAAGCCAAAATCATCACACATCATGACCTCACACGAAGGGTTTATCTGAAGTTACGTCCCCATATTTAATGAACAAAACCACAAACTGAATATATCCCTACAATTTGGTAACTGATGGAATTCAGCAGACCAAGTCATGCACCCCAGAACATAAATGCCATGGTAAGTATGGCATTCACAGCAATGCCTTCTATTTGAAAGAAATACAGAATCATGCAACTTCTCGATGCATTTTTTAACCAGGAAATTTTGCTGGGATTGAGATGTGTCTTTAACTCAGTAGACTCCATTTTTCCTTAAAACACTTTCATGTAAAGAAAAATGTGATACATTTACTGATAAGATAGTGAAAAGTCTCCTATGCCATCACAAGCAATAGCAAATAATTAAGAAAAATGCTTCTGACTTCTTTCAGCAATTTGAAACCCTTTCCAGCAAGAAAAATTTACCCATTAAGTTCTCAGTGGGAATTCTCACTGTGAGAAGATGACAAAGCTATTTATTTACCCCAGATGGAAAATATCCATAGAATTCTTTCTTTTTCTTATCTACTGCATTCAACTTGATGTAATCTTTATAAATACGAATGGCATCTGATATACAGAGGTTAACATACTACTCTAATCCTGACGGCTGCAGTGCCCTTAGACCCTGGGCTGCCTGCAGATGGTCATGTAATTTGACATTACCTAGTGCACTCAACATGCCCCAAATTGATTTCACTCCCTTCTCATGTGAAATGGCCACAAAACTTGTTATGCATTCCTGTCGTAGAACTTACTGACTGCCTATCCAGTACCTATTTTGTTTTTCTTGCATAAAATCAGAACCCTCATTTCATTTTAGGGCTACAGGTAGAATTGGAGTGCCCAAACATTTCTTGCTAAATTATGGCCATGTCATTATTTCTGGCCAATGTCATATAAGCCAGGAGACCTCTTTACTTTTTGTTTCTTATTAGTTTTTTTTCTTTTTAGGGCTGCACCCACAGCATATGGAAGTTTCCTGGCTACGACTGAAATCAACGTTGCAGCTGTAGGTCTACACACAGCCACAGCCACACCAGATCCAAGCTGCATCTGTGACCTACGCCACAGCTTGTGGCAACGCCAAATTGTTAACCCACTGTGCAAGGGCAGGGATCAAACCTGCATCCTCATGGTTAATAGTTAGGTTCTTAACCTGCTGAGCCACAACGGGAATGCCCAGGAGACCACTTTAAATGGTGCACTTCCCCCCTTAATCTAATTTATTTATTTATTTATTTATTTATTTACTCTGCTTCTCTGAATACTGTGATAGCTAGAGCTCCAGCAGCCACTTTGGAAGATAAGGGAAATGCTAAAGATGTTGAGCTGAGTTCTCAAGTGTAATAGGAAAGGACAAATCTGACTCCATCGTAGACCTGTTTCTTTTATTTTAATTTTTATATTGTATTGCTCTTGCCTGAACTACATGGGAGAGCCCATTCTCAAGGCTCTGACCTTCAGGGGTATAAGTTTTCTGTTGATATAGAGCTAAAAAGTTGCAAAACAGAGAATACCCTTTGTGTTGTTGGAGGTTTGCAGAAACATCGTGACAGTTGCAAGAACAAAGGATTCCAGTACCAAGAAGTCTGCAACAACCCACCTTGCCCTCGGTTGCCTCGCCTTTAAAAGTGCGCTGCTGAAGCCTTTCGGAGGGTGCAGGGCTTTAGGGAGCATGAACCATCCAGCTTCTTGCATGGCCCTGCAATAAAGCTTTCTTTGCTCCAAACTCCGTTTTGGCTTGTTTTGTCTCAGTGTGCGTTGGGCACACAGACTTGCCTTTGGAAACACTTAAGGCCTACAGAATCATTACTCAGCTTCCTCCAGAGTAACAGGCAAATACCCATTGCTCACTGACTATTGCTGATTTGCTCTGATATTTCTTAAACGCCCAAGATCCTTCTTCCTGTTCTCCATCTGCGAAGGCCCCGTCGGAGGCAAGGATTCACAGAATGAGTTCCCACACCCTTGGTTAGAAAAGAGGCTGGGCTCACTGCTCACAGGCCGCACCTCACTGTTCCCACCTGACTGCCTGCTCCTCGAGGACAAGGGCTGTGGCTTTTCCACTCTTAATCCACCACATCGCACTTACAGTCCCCATGTCTATCTGTGTACAGAGAGGGGGCCGATCACGTTCACTGAGAGAATGACTGTGTGCAGGCTCGCAGGTGTGACAGAAAGGGCTTGCAACCAGACCAGGGTGAGAAACTGAGGTGCAGCACACCGTAAACACACTCTAGCAAAACCCTCACAGCATAAACATGCTCTAGCAAAACCCTCACACCATAAACACACTCTAGCAAAACCGTCACAGCATAAACATGCTCTAGCAAAACCGTCACAGCATAAGCACACTCTAGAAAAACAACCGTCACACCATCATCACAGTCTAGAAAAGCCGTCACCGAGCTGGACCTACACGAAACCCAGGCAAGAGCCAAAGGAGGAAACACAGTCACACATGTTTGGAAATTTAAAATGTCTGTATCCCCCATCTGGGTAGGAAAGTCTGTGACTAGGCTGAAGTATTCACGTGCCACTCAGGAACACTGAGAGTGGAGGATGGCGATGGGACCTGTGTGTTGGTAAGACGTCTGGGAGGGATCGTGTGGCGCCTGTTTAATTCCATATTCACTAAATCAAGCTAACTATAGGTTTAAGGTCCCCACTCGTGTGTTGTTGTTGTTTAGGGCCATGCCTGCGGCACGTGGAAGTTCCTAGGATAGGGGTCCGCTCGGAGGTGCAGCTGCAGGCCACAGCCACAGCCACGGCAACACCAGATCCGAGCCGCCTCTGGGACCTACACCGCAGCTCATGGCAACCGCAGAGCCTTAACCCACCGAGCGAGATCAGGGATGGAAACCCACCTCCTCATGAATACTAGTTTGGTTCTTAACCCATTAAGCCACAATGGGAACTCCAAAGTTCCTACTCTTTACTATTCTAAAAGTATACTTATTTGCTCGTTACACCCTTAATTCTGCATGAGGGCTTTAATGCATGACCTATTTAAATATCTAGGTAAAGATAAACTATGTATCAAAAGTCAGATCAGAAGAACTGGAACAATCACAGTTGTTTCTGCCTTACAAAGTTCTCCACTCAGAATGCTTTCCAAAGATGGTAGTTTGTTTAATAAAGGTCTCAGTTGTGTGAACTTAAGCCCCAAAGTCTTAAGACAAATGCTTAACTCCAAAGGCATAACATATCTGCATGACTTAGAAATGCAATGGCATTTTCAACATCAACATAAGATTTGACCTTTTGTGTCCAGTCTTCCGGGATACGGCGTTTTAGCTCGTTGGGTTTCTCTTTTTCTTCCTGTTTATTGTTCAAAGGCATACCTTGAAGCATAGACTTCAAGAACATAGCAGTGCAAAGCCTAGAAAAGAATCCCTAGGAGCAGAGCACAGCAAAGTAAAACTCAATTAAATTTTAACCTTTTCACGCTTTAAACGATGTAGTAGTTTCATTTCCTCTCTACCAAAATTAAATTAAATCCCTAAAGATGAAAGGAAATATGCTGGCAAAGACACAACTACATCCCAAGAATCAGGCTAAATTAAAGGTCGTCTCATTTATTCATGGCAATATAAACAGGGTCGTGTTTCACAAATTTTATTTATGATCAACAACAACAACAAAAGACTACTTCTTCCATTCTGACAACGAGACAATGTGGATTGGGGGAAAAATCATAGAACCCTTAACTGTAACTTCTTAGGAAAGCATAATTTGCGTGATATATATGAAGCAAAATCATCACATCAAAATGATCCATGATTGGCTTAAATCCTTACCATTTAAAAATATCTCTAGTACAGAATTCTATCTAGGAAAGATGTATTTTAACGAAATCGTGCTTCAGCAACCACTATCACTCAAAAACTTAATTGACTAAGGTTAGATTTTAAAAGGAAGTCAGTACAGCCCCCCACTGGGACGCTGGAAAAGTGTCACTCCAAGAAGGTTGAGAAATATTTCAACTCAGATATGTCCGACTGGAAACCGCTTCGCGTAGCAGACGCACTGATGCTATACATTTTACTATAACATAAAATGCACGCTGTCGGACTCACACAGGCTTTTGGAGTGACCTCTCAGAACTTTACATCTGCAAATACTTTGAGGACACTAATTCTGAGATGATATCATTTTAGAAATGCAACAATTATTTGAAAATTAGTGTTTACTACATATTGAGCTACTTTTGCTTGCATAACTAGAAAGTAACTACATGTATCCTTGGATGGTTGGTTTTCAAACTGGAATGTTCATAAGAAACTAGGGTGGGAGGGGTGGGGTTTAAACCCAGGCTGTGGGGCTCCCACCCCAGGGTCTGAGATTCACCACGTGTGGGCGGCCTGAGAACTTGCTTGTCTGCCAAGCTCCTGGGAGACACTGCTGCAGCTCTAAGGCGGGACCAACACACTTGGAAAGCTACTCAGTTAGGATAACTTTAGGAGTAGCAATTTTTAGTCCAGAAAATAAAAAGAAAATAAATACATCTTTATTATAGTTCTTTCTGTATTCCCCTAAATTTACAATCTGTGAAATTCTGGTAAAATATTATATAAATGATACAGAGTACCACGTTAAATTTAATTAATTTTGCTAAAGGGTTGACTAAAAAGCTTTTTAATTCCCATTTTTTAAAAGTATGTTTTGTACAAAAAAAAAGGTATGTTTTCATCTTATACCACATTATAATGTCATCTAGGATTAGAGAAAGTGTGCATTTAAATCACTGAATCGTTATTTAGACACGTGTAAGCATGATCTAGTAGAAAGATGACAAAAATAGAAAAAATTCTGGTACTATTCCCTATACTAGTAAGTTGGGGGCCTTGGTTTTCTTAAACGTCACATGGACTACCTGACACGGGCAGCCTCTGATGGCCTTTCCAGCTCCAGAAGGAGGTCAGTCCCTTCCTGCCTGTGTCCCAGGAAGCTGGCCCCACCTGGGCTTGGCAAAGAAAGTAACTAAATCAGAGAAACTGCTCCAAAGTCTGCAGAAAAGAAGTTATTAATTAGCAAAGAGTTTCAAAGTAGAAAAGGGAGAAGAGAAGGAAATTTGACTATCTTCCTGCTCCGCTGCTGCCCACTCGCTCCTCTGATCTTTGAATATTAATTATAACAAATGACAAGGCTTAATTTCCCTGACAAATGTCTTCATTAGTGCCTAGATAGGCAGATGCTGTGGGCAGTGTTGGTCAGCGGACAGATCAGGACAAGCTGGTGGGGTTTGCTGCTCAGTCGCAAAATTAATAAATACCTGGAAGAAATAATGAAATTAATTGTTGACTTAGAACACTCAACATTTTGTTCTCCACTATTACAAGGAACATCTCAAAGTACTGCCAGACTTCTCCTAAGAATCAAAAATAATCCATCTGGAGTTCCCGCTGTGGCTCATCGGGTTAAGACCCTGACATAGTGTCCACGAGGATGTGGGTTTGACCCCTGGCCTTGCTCAGTGGGTTAAGGATCTAGCATTGCTGCAAGAGGTGGTGTAAGCAGCAGATGCAGCTCCCATCAGACACCTAACCCTAGGAACTTCCATGTGCCACGGTATGGCCATGAAAAGAAAGATAAAAACATATCATTCATTCATATCACCCCTTCCTAAATTGCCATAAACAGGCAAATCTTCTAAGGACTCAGGAGTGATGAACATTTCTGAACAATGAATAAATCTCTGGGAAATTCCTGATGCCGGAAGCAGGGCTTTAGCTTGAGCTGTGATTTCATTTTCCCTTCTGGTACTCTTAGTGAACTAAGCACTTTTCTTCCCCAAGTTATCCAGCATTCATTTGCTAAATGGAGCCCCTAAATTGTGGGGTGGGGGTGACATGGAGGCGGGAGGCTCACGGGGCCTGACTTGCCTCCTGAGTCACCAATGAAATCGTGAGCAGACGGAGCTCCGCTGAACATGCGTCTTGGGTGGAGAGCACACAGTAAGCAGATGCCCTCACAGTGGCGTCTTTCTCAGAATTTTATGAACTCAAACAGTGGTTAATAAAAGCAACAGTGACTTCAGGAAGTAACCTGGCTCATTTTAAAACGGGCTGGAGTAGAGGCCATAAGACCCAGCCAAACACGACCTGGTGCATCCTTCAAGGTACCATACCTGTTCCAAAGCGGTTTGGTTAACGGAGTAGTGTTCGATACGCAGGGAGTGTTTATTGGTCTCTAGAACAGTGAACAGGTCCGCCAAGCATCCCCACCTTTTGGGCACAAGATATTCCAATAAATTAAGGTGCTGCCCCTAAAAGCGAAAAAAAGGGGGGGTGTCACATGATTAGGAATCATTAAAGAAAATCCTTCCCATTACCTGTCATTGACAAATGAATGCTCTTTTTCCAAACCGCACACTTCAATACCAATGAGGTGAATTTGGATCAGCTTTGTGAGTCTCCAAAGAATGTCCATTGACCATAATTCACCATGAGACATATTTGGGTTTTACAGGAAGGAGTTTCCTTTTTTTTTTTTGTCTTTTTAGGGCCACACCCATGGTATATGGAGGTTCCCAGGCTATGGGTAGAATTGGAGCTGTAGCTGCCGGCCTACACCACAGCCACAGCAACACGGAATCTGAGCCATGTCTGCGACCTATACCACAGCTCATGGCAATGCTAGATCTGTAACCTGCCAGACCAGGGATCAAACCTGTGTCCTAGCACTGAAGAAATGCTGCCGATCCCATTATGCTGCAGCGGGAACTCCGCCATGAGGCATATTTGATATGAGGTGCCCCTGCTGGGGGGAGTTGCTGTTTTGCTCCTTCATGCCCCACTCCTCATCCCAAGCTCAGGGAAGCCCTCTCTGAAGGGAAGAAGATGCCTAGAGGGGCTGAGAAGAGGGAGGCTTAGGTTCCCGAGACACGTGGGAACCTGAACTTCACACCTGAGCTCCCAGCTCCTGGGAAGATACTCGACGGTCGTGAGCCTCAATCTCACAGGTGCAAATTGGAGACACCAGTAACGGCTTCCAGACTAGTTCAGAGTGGTACCTAAGTACGGACACCTGAGACCTGGACAGCATCCTCCTCACCTGGTAGGACTGTACTCCATGGTTGCTGGTGAGATCAATAAGCCACATCTACTTTTTTTTTTTTTTTTTATCTTTTTGCTATTTCTTTGGGCCGCTCCCGTGGCATATGGAGGTTCCCAGGCTAGGGGTGGAATTGGAGCTGTAGCCATCGGCCTACACCAGAGCCACAGCAACATGGGATCCGAACCGCACCTGCGACCTACACCACAGCTCACGGCAATGCCGGATGGTTAACCCACTGAGCAAAGGCAGGGACCGAACCCGCAACCTCATGGTTCCTAGTCGGATTCGTTAACCACTGCGCCACGACGGGAACTCCAGCCATATCTACTTTGAGGACCACACCATCTTAGAAGTTCTGACAAGCTAGAACCACAGGGTCATCCAAGAGAGTCGCAGACCATGCTTCTCAGACAGTCGTGCCAGGAACTGCCGAGCCCCCTTGTTCAAACGCAGGTTTGCATTCGGTAGGTTGGGGACCAGGATTCTGCAGGTCCCACCTGCTCCCAGGGCATGAAGACCCTGCTGGTTCAGGGACCACACCTGGCAGCAAGTTTGCAGAGGACCGTGATGACGAACCCAGGGCACTTCGTGCGAATCGATGCTGAACCCCGAACCTACAATCCCCACAGCCCATGCGTGGAAGTGATTAACTTTTGTCATCTTCCATCCTAAACAAAATGGATCGTATGATGAAGGTGCCCACAGGTAAGGGGAGGAGGAGCAACCACAGGCAGCCTACTCTGGGCCACCCTAGGCTTGTCCTTTGGAGAGGTCAGGTAATAGCCTCTGTCCGTGCGATGTCTTGGGGGTGGGGGTTGGCTGTGGTCTGTACTTGGCAATGAGGACAGGAAAATAGACAACATATTTTGACAGCATAGAATAACAGGGGAAAAAAACCAAATGCATTTATAAAATGTTTTCAGCGCAAAACAAAAAAGCAATATTAACCCTACCTTAAACTGGATTCCTGGAAAATAGAGCTTCAAGAAGTCAGAAATAGCGCTGTGTTGGTTTGCATCCTTACAGAGCCAAATCTTGACTGTATAACCATCACCAAACCTGGGGGTTTGAATTTAAAAACATATATATGGTTACTAGTGTAGGGATGTAAGAAGGCTAAATTCTAAGTCCATCTTCCCAGGAAGGCAGCAGAAGAAAGTAACCCCTCTGACCTGTCAGAAGATTTTGTATTCTCAAAAATACAATATTCAGGAATTGATTATAAGTCAGTTACACAATCTGCTGTAATGCATTGACACAGACACCAATTTATCTTTTTAAAAATGAGCAAATTCTGGAATCAACCCCATCCCACAAAAGAGGGAAGGTGAAAATGCAGCCTGTGACAGCCAAGTGCTAAGACAAGAAGTTAGAGTGAGGCTGGAGACCAACCCTGAGAACGGTCCAGCTTCATGGGCTGTAGAGATGAAAGTACAGCTGGGGACAGATGGACGGGAATGTGGGAGGAATTGAGCCAGGCTTCCTTCATCACATCAAATAACCCCCCAACCATACTTCAACCCATGGGCTCCGTGGCTGCAGGGATGCAGTCAGTCCGTCTGACCACACCTGGGGTTACAGTCACACCATTGCACCACCTCAAACCCTAGCCTCCAAAGATGACTGGGCCTTCCAGAAATGATGCACTTTGTTCTACTGCGCCCCCCCAGAGCCCAGCATGGGGCTGGGCACAAGGTCACATCTCAGAAAAGATCTGCTGAAAAAAAAACAAATACACAGACACATCATGATGAGAGCACTGTTTGTTGATTTTGTTCTCTGATGCGTCTACCTCGGGGAGTACCCAGAATAAATATTAGTTGAGTGAATGAATGGATGAATGTAAACATGGCCTGAGCACAGCCTTGCCTGCATCTTCATTACAAAGCCTTGCTGGGAAAAAGATGTGTTACATCGAAGGGACTTTTCTATAAATGAGAGTGTCTCGAACACGCTCAAATCGTTTTTCAGGCGCGTCTACCTGGTGAAGAAGAAGCCAAAGAGAAAGTGACTTTGCTTCTGCCCCAGGGATCAGCCTTGTGAGCACCCAGGGATCCAAGGACCCGTTCTCTTTCCAGCCTCCTGCCCTCATCTCACAACTCCCCTGAGATCTGTGTGTGACCCCAACTGTCTCCAGTGATTTCCAGGTGATGGTTTCGACGCCCCTCAGGGGAGAGCTGTCAAGGCCACTGACAAAACACAGAGGAAAGCAGCCAGGGAAGCACCTGAGCCCTCTGGAGACTCCCTGCAGGCTGACCCCTGTGTCAGCACAGGGGGAGTCCGTGTCCACTGCGGTGCTGCT
This sequence comes from Phacochoerus africanus, assembly GCF_016906955.1. NCBI lineage: Eukaryota > Metazoa > Chordata > Mammalia > Artiodactyla > Suidae > Phacochoerus > Phacochoerus africanus. The sequence continues at coordinate 134,725,147 of NC_062554.1, read as the reverse complement.
GATTAACCAGGGTTACCTAGTTCAGCCTCCAGGAATCCCCCCCAAGTGGGTGTGCACACCAGTGCCCGCGTAGGGAAGAGCTGAGGCTGCATCCCGGTGCGGGGCTGTCTCAGGGGTCCCCACCCTTCAGAGAGCTCTCAGCGGGCTCTGCACATCAAGTACAGTCCGGAGCTGCTGGATGACGGAGATGGGAGTCTGCTCCGGTGGCTATGATGCTGAGGGCGGGGACTGATGCGCCTGGACAGCCTGCGTGTGATCCAGCCCCTCCCTCGAGCCACTGGAAGTGTGAGTCAACTTGGCTCACCCCCGTGGCCTCATCTAGCAAATGGGCTGATGACACCAGTTCCCTGAAGAGAGCCTCAGGGGACTGAACGGATCGACTCTCGCACTCACGGGGGACAGCATCTGGCATTGAGGAAGTTAAGTAAACAAACATTGGGTGAAACTGAGGTTCTGCGCAGGACGTGGCCCGTATGAAAGAACGCTCCCTTCAGCATGAAGAAGCTCACAACTTATTAGGGGAATGTTGATAAAGCAAATGAAAAATTAGAACGTGATGGACCGAGAGATTATCATACTCAATGAAGCAAGTCAGCCAGAAAAGACGCATACCATAAGATATCACTTACATGTGGAATTTAAAATATGGCACAAATGAACCATCTACAGAACAGAAACAGACTCACAGACATAAGGGAACAGACTTGGGGTTGCCAAGGGCGGGGTTTGGGGGCAGGAAGGACCGGGAGTTTGGGGTGAGCAGAGGCAAACTACTGTCCATAGGATGGATGGACAACAATGTCCGGCTGTGCAGCACAGGGAACTCTATCCAGGATCCTGTGATAAACCATCATGGAAATGAATACGGAAAAGAATGTATACATGTGTCTAACTGAGTCACTCTGCTGTACTGCAGAAATTAACACAACACTGTAAGTCAACTATCCTGCAATAAAATAAATTAAAAATCAGAACATGAATCTGAAGCACTTACTGTACAAGGGTGTGAGGCAATACTGAGTAAGCAGAGATGCTGTCTCTCTTTTAGATATATAAAGATCCGCTCCTATTGCATTTTTAAAAACACACGCTAAATTTTAATAATGGTCTAATCAATTCTCACTAGAAGCATACATGCGTACTAATGTTTAACAAAGTTTCAAAATGAAGCTACATCTGAGCTAAGCCACCACATCAGCTTTACTTTAGAGAATCTGGATTACACAGTTCTTTAAAAAAATGCTCAAGAGAAAATATTTCTGAAATGGGTTGACAAGTTCCTCAGGATCTCTCTAGAATACTCAGTAAGACATCTAGACAGAAAAACCAGAAAAATACGGCGCCTTCAAGAACTTAGTAATTTCAAAGTAACCAAGGAGACACCCGTTTATATATTCACTCATCCCTCTCACATTTCCAGGCAACCTGTCCTGTCCACATCATTTGCAAAGCTGGTACTTAGACAAAGATAAAGAAACAGCATTATCTGTCAGTGAAGATGTGAAGATGCCTATAAGAAGTATTTGACCACTAGCGGGATACAGCATTTGGGTACCAGAGACAGTCAATGTAATGCATGGAATACACGCTAAAACAGGAGAGCAAGCAAGGGACTAATGGAGTAACACACACACACACGTGTATTTGAAAAGCCAGTGAGAGAGTCGTATTCCCTTGTATATATGTACCCCATCTTCTTAATCCGTTCATCTGTGGATGGACATTTAGGTTGTTTCCATGTCTTGGCTATTGTGAATAGCGCTACTATGAACATGGGGGTGCATGTATTTTTTGAATTATAATTTTGTCCGGATAGATGTTCAGGGTGGGATTGCTGGATGTGAGATCCTCCTGTACAAGGCAGGGAATTACATCCCACTGCTCGGGGTAGAACATGATGGACGACAATATGAGAAAAAGAATGTGTGTATACATATGTACGACTGGGTCACTTCACTGTACAACAGGAATTGACCCAACACTGTAAATCAACTATACTTTAATAAAAATAAAATAAAATAAGAAGCCAGTGGGAGAGTGAGGAGGGGTTGGCTGAGAGATGGAAAGTGGTCAGTTAAATTCCAGAGGATCTTGCCTAACTGTTCCTGCTCACTGCATTCTTTATATTGACGCTTTCACAATAAATAGTTTGTTTCACTCTTAAAGCCACCTTGTGCACAAAACAGAACAAACTGCATTTCCTCTTTGTCATATGCAAATATGCAGCATTTGCGAACCCCAAGGAGGTCTGGATTTTTTTCACTAGGACTCAGCTTTTTTTTTTAGGGCCATATCCATGGCATACAGAAGATTTCAGGCTAGGGACTATGCCACAGACATAGCAATGCTAGATCCAAGCCGCATCTGCAACCTGCACCATAGCTCACAGCAATGTCGGATCCTTAAACCACTGAGCAAGCCCAGGGATTGAACCCGCTTCCTCATGGATACTAGTTGGGTTCGTTACCACTGAGCCACAAAGGGAGCTCCCGGATTCAGTTTATTATTGGCAGAGATGGGACCACCCAGGCCTCTTGCTCCAGAGCTATGCCTAGTCATCACAAGTGCCTTTATTATTTCAACTTCAGTTAAGTTTGGTTCAGAAAACATTCTAACCATCGCAGATGCAAATCAGAAGGGTTTTGAGGCTGTGGATGGAAGGCACTAAGGTACAGAGAGCCTTCGACAATTAACAAATAAAAAGCCACCTTTGGCGACTGGCGCCAGCGTTCTGCCTTGGGAAGAAAGTGACTTTGAAGGGAGCCTCTGTGAGCTTCTGAGCTTAGAGTCAAGATCTCAGGGGGTGGGTGACAGGACCTCACAGCAAAGAGAAGCCTGGCCCCTGTTAACACATCTCTGTCCGTGAAGATGCTTCTCTACAGCCAGGATGCTGCTTTCTGAAATGACTCCACCAGCCACAGACCCAGAATTCAGACGGTGAGTCAAAGTCACCACCAGCAAAGGGCAGCAGGGCTCTCGCACAACGTGGGAGGCCACGCCAGCCTCCAGCTAAAGACTGGGCGTCCTCCACCTCAGGTCGGAGACCTGAGCTCAGACGGCCGGGCTCCCCATGGCCTGACAGGGGCCCTCCTCTCCAGCTCCGCCTCGTTCTGCCCGCACCGCCTCCCTCCCTGCCTGCCTTTCCTCAGCACAGGGCTAGTGGTCCTTGGGCAAGGCCCCGCGGGGGGGCGGGGGTGGGGGGGTGGCCTGGGATGGCTCCCTGATCTCCTGCATCCAGCATGGGGCGCATCCTTCTAGTTTATCGCCTGTTACAGCGGAGCTGCTCCAAGGCCAGACCTGCCGGCTCTTCTGCCTGGCGTCTGGTTCCTGTCTGATGAATGAGTGGATGAAATTCTCTGTTAGAGGTGAGTGTAATGGGAACAATATATTCTCTCCTAACGGAACAGTAAAATGTACTGGATGTTTCTGTAAGTTTTCTTTTCTTTGGGGGAATAACCGAAAGGGGCCATTTTAGAGCATGAGATGACAGCGACGGTCAGCAGGATGGAAAAACAAGCCCCCTCCCGCTGCGTAGATCTTTGTCCCCCGCAGACAAGCGCCATCTGGTTTTCAGGGTTGTGTTTCCTTGTAACACTGGGGCCCTCGATTGGCTTCCTGCATTTTTAAATGATCTCTGAGCACTTTTCTTCATCCGGCGTCAGGCCGACAGAAAGCTCTGCGGTACTCTGTGACCCCCCAGCAGCCCCGCCCAGCTCCACGTTCAACAAACCTCAGGGAAGTCAGTTCACAGGACCCTCGGGACTGAGGGTGAACGATGACAGCGACAGCGCTGAACCGACTTGGTCCACACCAAGTCAGACATGCAGGTGGGTCCTGCAGGCGACAGACACGCAGGGCATGTGGACAAGGTGATGTGCCAGAAGTCACAGGCCCTTGGCATGGGGACGCCGAGCCCTCACTGGCTTGAAATCAGGCAGATATTCCCAAGGTTCCAGAGGTCAGGAAAGACCTAGTGATACATGGGTTGTGAAACTAAATATTTTCCAAGTGTTACTCTGACTTTTTCCAAACACGAATTTAAAACTAGGAGTTCCCATTGGGGCTCAGTGGGTCAAGAACCCGACATAGTGTACATGAGGATGTAGGTTTAATCCCTGGCCTTGCTCTGTGGGTTATGGATCTAGCGTTGCCACAAGCTGCAGCATAGGTCACAGATGTGGCTCAGATCCAGTGTTGCTGTGGCTCTGGTGTAGGCCTCAGCTGTAGCTCTGATTTGACCCCTAGCCTGGGGACTTCCATGTTGCAGCTGTGGTCATAAAAAGACAAAAAAAAAAAAAAGAATTAAAAAACTAAATTATCTGTAACAAAAAAATGGGGATCATAAATTCTTCTGAAAAACAGAAGAGGAGAACCCTCCCCAGCTTAGTTTCTGAGGCCAGTGTTACCATGATACCAAACTGGATAAAGGCATCAGAAGACAAAAAACAAAAACAAACTACAGACCGGTACCTATTATGAATACGGACACAAAAGTACTAACAAATTGAATACAGAAACACGAAAAAAATGATACACCACGATCAAGTTGGATGTGTCCGTGGGAATGCAAGGTTGGTTTAACATTTGAAAATCAGCTGATGTGATCATCTCATAGATGCAGAGAAAACATCTGGCAAACTCTAACACTTTTTATGATAAAAGCACCCAACAATGTAGGAATAGAAGGGAAGTTTCTCACCAAGGATACTGAGGAGAACCTGCAACTAACATAATACTTCGTGACGAAAAACTGGGAACTGTCCTCCTAACATCAGGAGCAAGATGAAGGCACCCTCTCTCTCAGCACGAGGTTTTACCTGGAGCAATCACGTAAGAAAAAGAAATAAAAAGCATCCATACTGAAAAGGAAAATGGAAAATTATAAGTGGCATGAGCGTGTCTATGGAAATGCCGAAGGAATCCATGAAATACCCCAAGAACTAATACATTAGTCCAGCAAGGTTTCAGGGTATCAGATCAAAACATGACAATGAGTTGCATTTCTATACACTTGTGATGAACAATCAGAAAATGAATTTTTTTAAAAAAAATTCCATAGACAGTAGCATCAAAATAAATAAAGTACGCTAAATTTAACAAAAAGTACAACATTTATATTTTATAACTGGAAAATATTGTTAAAAGACATTAAAGTTTTAAAGAAACAGAAACGCATGTCACTCAAATTGATCTGGAGATTCAACATCATCTCCCTCAGCATCCCATGGAATTCTCTGTAGAAATTACAAGCTGATTCTAAAATTCATACGGAATTGCAGTGCACCTAGACCAGCCAAAACAATATTTTAAAGAAGGAACACACCGAAAGACTAACACTTAGTAATTTCAAAAGTTACTCGAAAGCGTGGTACTCGCGTCAGGATGGCTCCGTGGGTCACTGAAACCAGAAATAAACCTGTGGGTCTCTGGCCAACTGATTTTTGACAAGGTGGCCAGGACCATTCAATGGGAAGAATAACCTTTTCGTTCAAATGGTTCTGGGTGAGCTGGGGAACACCTGCAAAAGAATGAATGGGAGCCTCCACCTCAGACAGATAAATATGCAAAGTGGAGCAAATACCTAAATGTAAGTGTTAAATATATCAAACTCTTAGACTCATACAGACCAGACCAGAGGGCCTTCATTGTCTCTGATTTCACACGGGATTCTCAGGTAGGACACAAAAAATGTGAACGACAAAGTTTAAAAAAATAGAGAAGTTGGGCTTTATCAAAATTAAAAAAACATCTGTGCTTCTAAGGATGTTATCAAGAAAGTGAAAAGGCAAACAATATCCCGACAGAAAATATTCACACATCATATACTGATAGGGCACCTGTAGCTAGAATGCGCAACTCTTTCAACTCACTAATAAAAAGAAAACCTATTTTTTTTTAAATGGGCAAAGGCATAGGAGTATGCATTTCTCCACTGAAGACATACAAATGGGCAAACGAGCACATGGAAATATGTTCAACAGCACCGGTCTTCAGGGAGATGCAAATCAAAATCACAGAGAGATGCTACTTAGTATCCATGGGGAGAGCTGACATAAAAACACAGCTACTAAAAGTAATGGCCAGGATACGGGAAACGGGAACCTTCCCTCTCTGCTCGTGGGTACGTAAAATGGTGCAGCCAATTCAGAAAACAGTCTGATGTTCCTTAAACGGGTAAGCACAGAGTTACTATGTGGCCCAACAATTTTCCTCCAAGGTCTGTATACACCCAATGAAATAAAGAGATATGTCCATACAAAAACTCAGCCCTGATTGCTGACAGCAACAGAACGCATAAGAGCCAAAAGGCGGAAGCAACCCCAAAGCTCACTGACAGTGGGTAACCAGGCGCTGGGTATCATTTGGCCATAAAAAGAAATGAAGTTCTGCTCACTGGGATGAAGCTTAAAATACTATGCTAAGCGAAAGCCACCAGTCGCTGAAGGCCACACGTTATGTGACTCCACGTATCTGTCAATAGGACAGCTTCATAGAGGCAGAAAATACATTTGTGGGCACTTAGAAGTGGAGCGAATAGAAGGGTGACAACTAAGGAGATAGGGTTTCTTTGTGAGATGATGAAAATGTTCTCAAATTGACCGGGGAGAGGGCTGCACTCACTATAAAGCATGGAGTCACACTTCAGATGGGAGAGTTGGTTTTCACATGAAATATATCTCAATAATTCTGTTAAAAAGCCAAGAGAGACGATGGCCACATTTGGGGGGGGGGGAGGTAACAAAATGTACGGGGATTGTAGTCGATTGTCAAAATGGCTCTATTCCTTTGCACCTTGCCACACCTGCACCCCTTCCCCATAACCTCTCTGTTCTGGCTACTTTCTATTCTTTTTCTCCAGCTGGGTGACTTGGTTGGGCAGATGTGATGTGCCCTCAGGCTGGAATCATACTTGTGCCATGTGGCCCTTCCATTCTCGTGGCCCCGCCGCCTGGACACCGATCCCAGGAGGAGGAGGCGGGACACGAGGGCAGAGCAGCCCTGGACCACCTGGACCCACCCATCTCCAGCCAACCTGCAGCTTCATGAGGATGAACGGTGATCTTAAATAACACTGCATTTTGGAGTTCCCGTCGTGGTGCAGCGGTTAATGAATCTGACTAGGATCCATGAGGTTGCAGGTTCGATCCCTGGCCTTGCTCAGTGGGCTAAGGATCTGGCATTGCCGTGAGCTGTGGTGTAGGTCGAAGAGGCAGCTTGGATCCCGTGTTGCTGTGGCTGTGCTGTAGGCCGGTGGCTGCAGCTCCGATTCGACCCCTAGCCTGGGAACCTCCATATGGCCACAGGAGTGGCCGTAGAAAAGGCAAAAAGACAAAAAAAAAAACCAAAACCCTGAATTTTATAAACTTCATGTTGCTGCTTTTTGCAATACAATCAAACTCATGCAAGTTTTTTTTAAACGATTTTGATAAAATAGGACCCCGAATCAAATGTTTAAAATGCTTCCAAACTATGAAACAATGAAACATTCAGGGTTCATGCTTTTTCTTTGAATGCACACACACACAGACCAACACATAAATTACTGAACCCAGAGTAAATAAACTTCCCCAAAGCCTACCTTGAATCATTTCAAACAGGAAATCAAGTTCTGACCTAACAGAAATCTATCTCCCTGGCTAGGCTGTGTCTTCCTGTGCTTAGGCTGTGTTTATCATCAGACTGCACAATCCCACAGTGGACTCTGAGCTTTGAAATGGCACGAATTTTCTGTCCCACTTTGCATATTAGTTCCAGGTGAGTCAGCATGCATCTGTGGCTCTCCTGCAGAGCAGGGGACAGAGAAATATCACCAAGGCTGTGGCAGCAATTAGGCCGGAATCAGGCACGTGCTCGCTCCCGTTGACACGGAAGCTGAGGAAGAGCCCAGTTTCTAGAAGCACCAACTCAGAATCAATGATGCAGCGTTTTTAGAGAAAGAGGCTTCACCTCTCTAGAAATAAATGGGACCTGCACAGACGTCTTTATCAAAGGGGTCGATTATTGTTATTCGCAGTTGTTCATTAAGCGAGCCAGAGCCTGAGTGCTTCCACAGTTTCATCAGAATTGAACCCCTTTTTAGAGTCCAGAAGTAGCAACTTGGAAGAAGACAGCATTTAGCAAAGCCTCCCCACCCACCCTCATGCACTTTGGATTTTGCATTTGTTCACTCATTCACCTACTTGTTCAGCAAGTACCTTGAGCACAGGTCAGGTACCAGGCACTGTCCCAAATGTCAGAAATACAGTAATAAACAAAAACAAAGGCCTACCCTGAGAGCATTTACCTTCCATTGGGAAGGAACTGAGAATAATCGGGGCAACACATTAACGTTCAGGTGTCAGAGATGGTAGCAGTCCATTTAGATTCCCAGACAGAGACAGAAAACCCTAAGCAGCAGGGATATTAGCAAGTCTAAAGGCTGAAGTCAGGCAGCCCAGAGCGGGTAGACATCCCTTGGGTCCATTCTGTTGTGCTGCTCTGCTCACAGGCCTCCACTGCTGAGGCTGCCTCGTGGTCCCAGAGGGTTGCTTCCTCTCAAACCACCACATCTGCATTCGGGCCAGGGAGAAGGAAAGAAGGGGCAGGAACACTGCACGCCCTTCCCTACAAATTCACATCCTTGAAGCTGCTGACACCTCTTCCTTATCTCTGGCCACGTGCAGCGGTCCCGAGAGCTAGAAGATGCCTACTTCCAGGTGGCTGTGCTGCTGAGCCCTCACGCTTCGATGAATAGGTGGACTAGATACCAGAGACCCTCCTGAAGAGGTAACAGTCGAGTAGAAAACTGGGGGAGTAAACTGTGCATTCATCTCAAGGAAAGAGGATGTCACAGCCCAGCCCTCAGGTGGGAACCTGACTGGTGTACCCCTCTCCTTCTCATAGTAGAAAAAAATACGTATGACTGTCCCCATTAAGGGAAAAGATACCTTTCACAAATGCTAAATGACTTTTCAAAGTCCTATGGATGGTGATACAAGTCTGACTCTATGTCTCTGTGGTCTCATTAAACCATAGTGGCTTTCAAAGAGGAGTCGGTCCATGTTTTAAGATGAAGAGAGTCTGCTTTCTCAGTTGATACAACAGAAGCAAGTTCAACTGGGGAACCTGGAGTCTCCGTCATGGAGCTCCCCGTGACATCTGCCTGAGGTACAGCTGTGACAGTTTTAGGTAAGGGGGGTTGGGGCACCAGCCATAGTGTGAAAAGAATTAGACACTTATGAGTCAAGAATTGAATCTGCAAACTGCTTCTTTTTCTTGGACACTCCCATATCACATGGAAGTTCCTGGGCCAGGAGTTGAACCCACTCCACAGCAGTGACAACACCAGGTCCTTAACCCCCTGAGCCACCAGGGAACTCCACAAACTGCTTCGTTAAATTGTAACTCTGTGTTTGCAGCCAACTGCCTTTAGATCCATGTTTTTTTATAGTGAAGTGAGTAAACCCATAGCTATTTATGTGATAAGGATTAAGTGAAATAATACACAAAAAGCACTGGGCAAATGGCCTGAGTTCAGGACTGTTTGGGTTGAAGTTGCAGTGGGGGTGGGAGCCTTGCCCTCTCATATGGATGTTCATACACGCTAAGGCGATGCTGTGACGAGTCCAGCCACACCATCCCTCTGTCTCGCGAGAGGAGAGTGGCAATCACTACCAACTTGGGTTCCTTCCTGCCTCTGCCATGGCAAAAGCATGCAGGTAGCACCCAGCAGCCTTTCTCTGTGAAGCCCCATACAGGCTCACAGAGAACCTGTCCCCTCACCCTCGCACCCCTTCCCGACTTCCCCATTTCCCTCCCGGCATGCCCATCTCTCCAGCTCCCAAACTCCCGGGCTGGTGATCACCCTGGTTGCTCCCTTCCTGAAGCCCCAGACCAGTCAGTTCTAATGCTCTGTTATTTTTTCTGCAGTGCCTCCTACAGTAATGGTTTCTTCTCCCCGTGTCCTCTGCCATCAGCCGACTTCAGTTCCCCTTAACTTCCAGCTAAAGAACAAAGGTGGCCTTTAAATAGGCCATTCCTGCTCCCAGTTTGGTTGCTTCCCTTTGTCCCCTAATTTTGTACCCCAGAATTTAAACCTTCCGTGGTTCAACCCCAAAGAACCTTCCGTGCCTTCAGGTCTACGCCCCACTCTTCAGCCGGTACCTGGGTCAGTCAAGCTGTGCTCAAACATGATTTGCATGATTTCTCTCCACGCCTCCTCCCATCCCCTCCTCCCATCCCATGAATACCCTTGGCAAATGCCTCCTCTCCCCGCCCCCGCCCCTGCCCCGGCAATCTGTCACCTGAAACACCAGCTTGGAAACCTTGTTGTAGTACTCACAGTCTCTCATATCATGTTTGATTTGTTCTTAACGGGCCAGGCCTTATTCATCACTCCATCTCAGGACCCTGTCACTTCAATAATATTCGATGACATAAATTGGGTTGCATCCCACCGCGTTCTGGTCACTAACCTCTCAGAACAATTTCCACAGTGTGTGGTGTTTATGTGCCTATGTCTGTGTGCATCTGACGCCAGACCGTGAGCTCACTGAGACCACTGTTAGTCTCTTGATACAGGCATTCAACCAACGTGAATGAATAGAAATCATGACGTAAGCCTGAATCCACGAAAAAATAAAATCAGACGCTGAAACACTTCCATTTTCTGTCTTCACGGTGAGTCAGAAGCGGTCTGCTCGTTCTTAAAAGAATATACAAGAGAAGGAAAGCCGTGCCCCCTTTGGTTAAGTGACAGTCCTAGGTGACATCCTTCGTAATCTGAATGTCGAGACCCGAGGCATCCACCCACAACGTCCAGCGTGAGAAGAGCTCGCAGACCAGAAACCCTCAGGGCAGCAGTGATTGTGTCCTTGCACCACGACACTGCGAAGGCGAATATGATGACAAGTCGCCTATCCGCGGGGGTGAACCCATGCTGACGACAGCTAACTTCTTTCTCTCAGAAGAGCCGTTTCTAGTGAAGAGAATTAATGCAGTGGTCCTAGACGCAGTGGGATGGCATAATGCTTTGAAAAAGGGTGTGGATAATTCCACTTCACAGCAGAAGGGTATGCGCACTTGTGGACAACGTCGCTTCCCCATCTGTAAAAATGACATCGATACACTGAATTATCAATGTCATTTTTAAAGAAGCCAGTTGATTATTTGGTGATGCAATCTTAATCAAGGCTTTTATGTTTGTAGCAATGGTCATGGAGACATTACATGAAAGCTGCCACACTGAGGCACACAGTGTCAGTGGAATTTCAGTGAATTTCACTAAGGTGAAATACTGATCGGCAGCCACCCGACAGTCACAGCCTGCAAGCCCAAACATCAGTATATCTCCCTCCATCTCTCGGAGGAACTTTGTGAACAAATCCTCCAGATGCCTCTTTATACTTCAACTAAAATGGCTATAGAAATATGGATGAGTCCATCCTTTGAGGCTTACTCCATTTCCATTCTTGATGCCTAAAGTCTGCAAGTTGGACAACGCAAGGAGATGAACCATGCCATAATCTTAAAGATTTTATCTGAATCCTTTAAAGCTCTGTTGTGTTTATTCATAAACAGCCCCATCACCCCTCCCCACCAAAACAGGCTTGGTGCACTTCACGTGGTCACCTCTGTGCTTTAGAAACGTGATTGAGGGTTCCTTCCTAGAGGGGCTCCTTTGAACCCTGGGACTGCACTCTTGTGCCAAGCCAGTCCCCAGAGAGGGAAAAGCAAACAGGTGCAAGGCACAGATGCAAGAGGTCCCTTCCAGTTGGGCCATGAGTGTGCCCACCACCTGCAGGTGATAAGACAGCTGCCGAGGGCTCCATTCGTGACGGTGCAGAGGGCCTGGGGATGTGTCCCTCACTGCCTGGGACAAAGCACTGGTGCCATGGAGGGCGGTGATGGCCATTCCTGGCATCAGGCAGCTCTCCTCTGCATGCGCACGCACACTCACACACACACACACACACACACACACGTGCTCACACATAAACTAATGGCCAGCCAGTCCCTATCATCTGCCAGTCTTGAAACACAGCCTGTTGAACATTACGACCTGCCCCCAACTGAGGAAAGAATCCAGAGAGAGCGCTGGTATAGACCATGCTTCTCAGCCAGGCCGACTGGCTCCAAGGAGACACCGGGCCACGTCTGGGGAGATGCTGATTGTCCCCATCCGGGTGAGGGTGGGGTGCTGCTAAACAACGCTCGGCACAGCCTCCCGGTCGAGAAGGATCCGCCCCCAGGTGGAAAGAGTGCGAGTCTGAGAAACCCTATTGAAGAGCGAAAACCTACGGTGGTCCAGCTGTATTTCAAAACCAGCTCTTCTCCAGGCTGATTTCGCGTCGCCCCACGATTCCCGGCAATTTCACCGCGGAAACGAAAGCCTCCCTTTTGCTGGTATGACATCGGTCCTTCTCGCATGTTCTCACATTCTAATTCTGTGCAGATGTAGTCACTACTAAATGGACTCGAGAACGACATGGCCTTTTAACCAGATTTCACCCGGACTTTTACTCAGAGACTTTCTTATTCCTCCAGCCAAAGAGGTCTCCTCTGGACACCGCAGTGGGTATCTCTCCTCCGACGCACGCCTATCAGTCTGTGTGGCATCACACGTGTGTGACCTCGCTGTTTGCTTTTCCCTTTCTGGGGACTGGCTTGGCACAAGTGTGCAGAACCGGGCTCAAAGCAGCCCCTCTGGGAAGGAACCTCAATCACGTTTCTGAAGCAGAGAGGTGACCACGTGAAGGGCACCCGGCCCATTTCAGTGGGAAGGAGATGGGGCTGTTTCAGTGTAAACAAAATGGAGCTGTTTATGCATAAACAAAATATTTCAAATAAAAACATTAAGATTAGGGGAATGTTCGTCTCCTTGCGTTGTCCAACATGCAAACTTTAGGCATCAAGAATGAAAATGGGGGAGAGGCATAGACCCTGGGCCCCCTCGCCTCCCCTCATGCCCTGTCTCCTCCTCTCAGAAGCTCTAACAAACTCTTCAATCCAATGTCTCCTGATCTGACGGGCCTGCACCCACATTCTCTATGAATGTCTACGAATGCAGGCTTTTAAAGCGGGGGGCGGGGGGGGGGGGTCCTTGGTGGGTGGCGGGATGCCAGGCTTTGGCGCTCAGAAAGGAGCACGGGATGGGCTCGTGTCCTTTAGCGGAACATTCGCGGATGGGGGAGGATGTGCAGCTGCCCTTCGGCCTCAGAACGAAACTCAGTGAGCAAAGGTGCAGGGAAGACGACCAAGCACCCAAAGTGGAGGCTCCACGGAAACCCCCAAGAAGAGGCAGCGGGGCAGGGGGATGACCTGCACCCGTCTTGCTTCCCAGACCCCGGGCTGATGGCTCTGAAGTCCAGGGAGGCACCGTCTCTGCCCTGAGCGCATCTCCAGGGCAGCGTCTGGCCTGGAGGGGGGGGGGCATGGGAGGGCGTGATGGGCACAGTTTCCCCCCCTCCTCTGTCTTTCCTTCCTTCTACCCCCCCCCCATTCTCTCTGCCCATATTCTTTCCCTCCCTTGCGGTTCCCGCAGCTCTTGGTTTTTCTCATTCCTGCACCCTTTCCCCCCACCACCTATCCGGGAACAGGCCGGGCCCCTCGGCTGCTGTTGTAACTGCATTTGCTAGAATTACCTTGGAGTGTGTGATTTTCAGAAGCTATACGGTGGCTAATCCTCACTCCCTCCCAGCCCCCACCCCGGGGTGGGGGGATCTTCCTGCACCTGCCTCATGGTTGGGGGGTTCCTGAGGACCCGCGCCCCTTCTCACTGCTGCGGGGCTTTGGCAGCACTCGGCGCCAGCTCCCCATTAGTCAGGTCTCCTCACCCAGGCCAGGACCCTCGGCCTCTGTGTCTGCAGAGGGAAACCCCGCAGCTCCTGTCCCCCCCCCCCAGACCCGGCCCTTCTCTTCCAAACCCCGCTGTCTCCCGGATTCCCTTCTCTGAGCGCCTCCCCCAGCCTCCCACAACCCCCGCTCTCCGCCCTCCTTCTCCCCTCGCTCTGGGTCACACTTCCTCAGTGCCCGGTCCCAGGAACATCCTGGACCCTCCGCCCCCCCCCCCCCCCTCCACACATCTCCACTGCTCCCCAGGCTGCTGGGCTCGGCTTAGTGCTGTGCAAACCCGTGGCTCGTGGGTGTTTGTTCCACGGGTTCCATTCTGCCTCTCGGTATCGCCACAAAAGCCACTGCAGAAGCTCTCCCTGACCTGGTCCTTCGTGAGACCTCACCCACGTCTTTCCTCCCCCTGCTCCTCCAAGGTGCCAGTGGGACCTCCGGGACAGTCACATCTGCCCAAATCACGCGCACACAGCGATAATGGCAGCAGAGGTCCCACCGTGGCCGGAGCCGGGCCCGCTTCTAAAGCCTTTCACACGTGCCTTGTCCTCAACCCAGCCCACGGCTGCGGAGCCCGACACACAGAGACCGAGACGGGCCCCCCCGGGCAGCCAGGCCAGGCCTTCGTCTGCTGGGTGTCTCCCAGAGCACACAGCGGCCAGGGCCTCCAGGGAACAGGTCACATGGAGCCACTGGAGTCACACCCAAGGCCACAACAGAGAGACACCAGTAGGCATGGGGTTTAGATGCCCAAACCCCGCTTCATGAACAGTCCCGTGTTACCTCAATATCGTAGAAACACATATCGTCAGTTTGTTCCAGGAAAATACCAACTTTATAAATTATTTTCGGTTTGTTTGTTTGTTTGTTTTCCCTTTGCATGGCTCCACCTGTGGCATACGGAAGTTCCCGGGCCTGGGGCTGAATTGGAGATGCAGCTACTGGCCTACACCACAGCCACAGCCACAGCCACATCAGATCCCAGCAGCATCTGAGACCTACACCACAGCTTGAGGCATCGCTGTCAGATCCTTAACCCACTGAGCGAGGCCAGGGATCGAACCTGCATCCTCACAGACACTCTGTCAAGTTGTTAACCTGCTGAGCCACAACGGGAACTCATACAAATTATTTTTTAAACCTAAGTTCAACGTTTCAGCGAATGACCCACAAGCCACCTTGCTCAATAGAATTCTCTGGTTCCTATTTACGAACCCTCCATCCTCAACTGTGTCACAGACCTAAAACCCAGCAGCAGGTGAGAGCCTGGAGCAAGAGACCAGCCTGGTGAGAAGATAAGCCAGCCTCCCGCTCGGCCCTTCCAGAGATGTCAGTAAAACCTCTCAAAAGGCAAGGAGCTCAGCTCAGACATAAATTACCCGGCAATCAGGCAAGGGCTATAAACCTTTATGTAAGCCTTCGTAAAAGTTAGGCAGCGTGAAATATTATTTTTCTTTTGATGATCCTTATTAAGGTGAGCAGAGTACATATTGAGAACAGTTTCTAGGAGGTTTATCTGACCAGGAATTGACCTGGGTCGACAGCGAGGTTGACCATCCAGCAGTGCCTGGCTCTGAGCCGCTGGAAAACTGCCATCCGTTCCCCAACGTGGCATCTGGATCCCGTTCATTGTCATTTCCTCCATAAACTAAAAAGATTTCAACAATATATACAACTATTTAACACATCTCTGCTTGGGAATTCTCACTTTCTAAACATTGACTAAATGAAAATGAAAAGAGATTTCTTTTTTCGACTTATATTAATAAATTACCCTATATCAAAAGGAACAGATTAAACACCAACTTTCAAAGAAATTACACGCACACCTTGGGGATGTCGCAGGCTTAGTTCTGGATCACCACCATAAAACAAACGTCGGCAGTTAAGGGAGTTACAGTTTCTTGGTTTCCCGGTGCATATAAAAGTCATGTTTACACCTTACTGTCATCTATTAAGTGTGCAATAACATTATGTCAAGAAAAAAAGGTATATACCTTAATTTAAAGAATACTTTATTTCTAAAAAATGCTTTCACCTGAGCCTTAAGTGAGCAGTAATCTTTTTGTTGGCTGGAGGGTTTGAAATATTGCTAGAATTACCAAAATGTGACATAGTGACACAAAGTGAGCAATGCTATTGGGAAAATGGCACCCACAGACTTCCTCAATGCATGGCTGTCACAAACCTTCAACTTGTAAAAAAATGCAATTATCTGCGAAGCACAATAAAGCAAAGCAGAATCAAACATGCTATGGCTCATAAACTTTGAAAATAGCTTAGGCAACACTGACTCTTACTTATTAATTTATTTTTGGCTGTGCCCACAGCATGTGGAAATTCCCAGGCCAGGGATCAAACTCACGCCACAGCTGTGACCCAAGCTGTTACAGTGACAATGTTGAATCCTTATCCTGCTGGCTCAAAAGAGAACTCCTCAACACTGAATTTTTAAAAGTTATATAAGGACATAAAAATGCTCATACAAGTTGATAGCAAAATCATTAAGATCCCAAAAAGGAAATGGAAACAAAAAGACATGAAAAAAGCAATTAACCAGGAAGACACCTGAGGGTTCATGTGTGCAAAGTCTCTAGTCCTTACTAGTTGAACGGAGAAGCAACCACAAGGACTGCCTTTCACCGTCTTCAATCAATGAGAGTCTTTTTGTTTGTCTGTCTGTCTTTTTAAGGCTGTACCCATGGCATATGGAAGTTCCCAGGCTAGGGGTCAAACAGGAGCTGCAGCTGCCAGGCCTACACCACAGCCACAGCCACAGCCACAGCCACAGCAACACCAGATCCTAGCCGTATCTGTGACCTATGCAGTAGCTCACCACAACGCGGAATCCTTAACCCACTGAGGGAGGCCAGGATTCTAGTCGGGTTCTTAACCCACTGAGCCACACCGGGAACTCCTGGGGGTCTCTCTAAAAGTGGGTCCTGGATACCGACCGATCTGGATGGGACGCACCGCTCCAACATTCCCACGTGGTACTTTCTATCAAGAAGGACACCTTCTGCCCCCTCTTCGTCTTGACTCCGCCATCATCTTCCCAGCCCTCCCCGTGTCACCAGGATGAGCAGGCCTGCCCTTTGTGGTGAAACCCATGGGGGTACACAGTTCCACACCCTCCTGTCTCAGCCTCCAGCTCCTCTCCTGTGCTGGACCACGGGGTCACCTCCACTCATAACCGACCCACAGTAAACACTTACAGGCCGAGATGGCGACGCACCTGTTTTTGATGTGCTGTGGGGAACCCAGGCATCTGAAGCTGCCGTCCACCACCACGGCCAGTCTCGTGCACAGAGCCTCGCACTCGTCCATGCTGGGAGGGAGAGATGAGACTGGGGTGAGCGCCCGGGCGTGGGCTTGAACCGCCAATGAGACAAGCAAGCAGATAAAGACACAATTACTGGAAACCAGCGCTTCCTCCCCAGAGAGACCTCAGGAAACCTACAAAGCACTTCTGAAAGGAGGAGGCTTTGTGCTGGTGGCCAAATACACAGTTAACCGTAATATCAGTAGCATCTCCATGCAGTAGGAAGACCCGTTCTAAACAGAGCAGGGGAATTTTAGCAGTACTACAAAAATGCAAAATAGCTAAGAATGACCTTCACAAAAATGTGAAGGTTTTGGAAAAAGAGAAAAGGTTACTAATGAACCTAAATGAAATCATGAATCAGTGGAAAGATGTGTCCAAAAGTCATGCCAAACATGACAAGGTTTCAAATGGGAAATTATTATAATATAAAAATTATTGTAATATAAATAACTGCAGCATGTAAGAATAAAATATAACAAGCATAATAAGTAAAATATAAGTATAAATACATACAATTCTAAATAAATTTTACATGACATATAAATAAAAGTCAGATTTTAATACAGTAATAATATGATATATAATAAATACTAATTTGTAACTATAATGTATTTTGTAATATAACAATACATTAATATCAAGAATGTTTTCAAGATTTATGGTTTACAATTTATTATAATTATATAAAAGTACACTATAAATTATATGAAGATTCCAGTACAATACCAATCAAAAACAAGTTTATCACTCCCCATAAGACATGCTAGGACATGATACAGGAGGTCATTAGAACAAGATGGGACAGTGCCCAATGACACACAGGAGTGACCAGAGGGTGGGAACGTGCACTTTCTAAGCATAACAGCAACGGAAGAAACTGAGAGAAAAGTGTGAAATATTCATCGAGGCAAAACTACAAACTTCTAACAAGTGCGTCAAAACACAGCAAGCTAACAATTTAAAAGACTGCAACAAACACAACAGGTAAGATTTAATGTACTTGTTGTAAAGAACTTATATTATATATATTAGTGTAAAATAAACAGAAATTTAATAGAGGAAAGAGGAAAATCAAGCCTAGAGACTACCCCAAAAGACTGTCCAGAGGAAACAACGTATCAATAAATTCTAAAGTTAACAGTCAAACAAGTGATCTTAAAACTGTTTTCAAGCCAGAAAGGCATTTGCTGTGTGTGCAGGTGTATGATGCAGAGAAAAATGTTTTTGCCCCCAACTCCAGTGCAAATGAAAACAATGAATTCTCAGATCCCCCCCCCCCCAAAAAAAACCTGCAAAAGTTAGACATTCAATCATTTTAACCAGGTGATTTCATATACTACTGGTGGGAGTAAAATATTGGCATACCTTTCCGAAAGCCAATTTGACCATAATTTCTTTTTTAGGAATACATATAACAACTTACCGACAATAGTAAAAATCCAGAAACAAGCTGTGTAGAAGAGTAATATAATATCCATATAAACAAAAGTGCATCCATGTGTTAGGTAGTCATGGGGTTTCTGAAGGGCATTAATTGTTGAAAGGTAATGATAGAGCAATGGTAAAATGACAAATGCATATTTGGAAAACTGCGCAAATATGTTAAAAACAACTGGGAAGAAAAAAATACAAAAATATGTATGACTGTCAATATCTGAAAGGTGAAATTAACTTCTTTCCTTCTTTTGCCACGTTGTATCAGGCAAGGTCTACAGGAAGTAAGTTCGTTTTTCTACCGGGGAATAGATAGAAAACTGCTCAGGGGGTCAGTGTCTTTTGCTGTTTGTCGTTGGGTCAAGATTATGCTGGTCAGCCCTCTATGCAGCCAGAGGTGGACGTGCCACAAAGCAGGCCAATGGGAGACACTGTTTCTGGGCGGTCCTGAAGCAAGACAAGCCACCTGCCCTGGATTCTGGTTCTGTCCACGTTCCATGAGCTGGGCTGAGGACACCGGGCTGATGAGTCAACTCAACCATGAAGAAGATGAATAAGGGCCATGGTTTGAAGAACCTGAGTCCTCAGGTGACCCTGGACTCTGTCACAGCCCGCCAGCCTCAACTGTGAACGCAGGAGGGAAAAATGTGTCTGGTCTGAGCCGCTGCCATTTGTCATTTTTGTTATGAGTAGCTTAACATGAAGTCTAAGGGCTAAAAACATCCCAACTATGCTTTATATATATTTTTTCGAACAGACCTATCTTTATATTTCTTTAATAAATTTCAAGGTAAAACGACCTTATCACTTTTAGGAGTGCCTAGTAAGTGCTCTAATTAAAACGGAAGGCTGTGCGGCCCCTTCCATAGTGTCTCCTTCAACACAGGCGAGGAGAGTGGGAATCGAAGCCACAACCGACATTAGCTAAAGTCTCAGAGCCGCGGCTCAGTAGTTGCCACGGAATGAGGAGCGGCAGCTCTTAAACAACTGCGCTCCAAACACGAGAATTTCATAAAACCTCGGCCTAGAGGCAGGGACCTGAGATTCCGATCATCCTCACAGCATCAAGAAGAACATACAACTTCAGGTCCTGTGACAATGAGTGTCACCGCTGACCACTTCTTCAAAAAGTAAACATCATGCTTCCTTTCGGGGGTGAAGCTGACCGGGGCGGACGTCAGGGGACGCAGAAGCGTAAGGCTTTACGCTGCAGTTCACGGATCAGCGTTCCAGGGGGAGGAGGAAGCGCTCCTGGTCACTCTTGGTTGGACTCAGTTAATTCCTCGCAGGGAGTAAATCCTACTACAGCACATTCCCACCCCCAGGGCCCCGCCCCCTGCTCCCACCAGCGTCCCCTGGGATGAGGAATAGGAAGAGGAGGGAGAGATGGACTCGGATTAAAAGGCAACTGCAACGTGGAGACTTCCAGCCGAAGACGGCTGCTTCGGAGTCAGCAGAGGCTGCCCTCCTCGTCATTCACAGGGAGGCGTTTAGATCTTTGTGTGGCGGATATGCAGACAGATTTGTGGCAATAAAGATACATCATCAATGAACAGGAAACAGGAGGACATGAAAAAGAAATTACAGTGATATGTGGCCTTGCAGAGAACTGCCCGCAAAAGCTGGATGTTAGATGAAAATTACAAGGGACGTTTAACGTGGTGCCAGGGCACCTCCATCTCATCAGAGCCTGCACACGGGCCCAGGGGACGCCAATGCTGGCATCGCGAAACAGACACGCGGCGAGCTTCCGGACGGGCACAGCAAGGGGATCGCTGTACGTGAGGACGTGTGTCTATTACGATCAAGTAGAAGATTTGCAAATTTAATTCATTTCAATGTAAAATTTTATTCTCTGAGGAGAAACAGAACAAAGACCCCAAAAAAGCGGGGGGCAAGGTCAGGACTTCTGGGTACAGCCAAGGGATGACATGGACAAAAGACGACATGAGACTGGACACAATGAACAAAAGCCAGGAGTTCCCGCTGTGGCACAGTGGGGTAAGAATCCCACTGCAGCAGCTCGGGTTGCTGCAGTGGCTTGGGTTGGATCCCCAGCCTGGTATACTGGGTTAGAGGATCTGGCACTGGAGCAGCTGAGGCTCGGATTCAGTCTCTGGCCTGGGAACTTCCCTATGCTTCGGGTGCAGCCAAAAAAGAAAAAAATAAATAAATAACAAAAACACTGTGACTTGGGAAAACGGACCAAAGGCATATGACAGCATCAGAGACGTGAAAGCCGACAGACTGCCGGACTAGGGTGGGGGTGCTCCGGGGCTTCCTGGCTTCTCCCTCAGCTCCGGGCTCAGCAGCCTCTCTGCCACTGCTGATGGACACCCTCACCAGGGGCCACTGGGCAGTGCCCGCACCCATCAAAAGGCTGGGCAGGCATGGCTCTCTTATCACAGAGCAAACAGGAATGGCCAGCAGCTCCAGTATGTGGCCCACGTGCCCGTGTCACCCACACAGCTCGCTGAGGATGCGTGCACAGCAGCAGAAGCCAGAGAGGCCCAGGCCAGCCACGCACTCCCTGCCAGCCCAGGGGCTAGCTGCTGCCTACACGAACCCTGCAGAGACCAGAGGAACCAGGAGAACCCAAACCGAGCCAACCAGAAAATGGCCTGAGTTGGAATGTCCCCCCAACACACACACCCAGACCACTGGCAGTGGACCGAATCCTTGCTGGCTCCAGGAGGTCCAGCACAACCCCTGCCCAAGCACTGGCTGGTAACAGCCTATATACAAACAGGGTGACTCCTAATACCTAGACTTTGAAAAATAAAAACAGGAAGCTCCCACTGTGACTCAGCAGGTTAAGAATCCGATTAGCATCCAAGAGGATGTGGGTTCAATCCTTGGCCTCGCTCAGTGGGTTAAGGATCCGATGTTGCCATGAGCTACGGTGTAGGTCACAGATGCAGCTTGGATCTGGCGTGGCTGTGGCTACGGTGCAGGCAGGCAGCTGCAGAGCCTCCGTTTTGACCCCTAGCTCAGAAACTTCCATACGCCTCAGGTGCGGCCCTAAAAAAAGAAGAAGAAACATATAAAAACGGAATTCAGAAAACGAAGTACTCACTGCAGGGGAGTTTCCATCGACTCGTCCCAGGGAAAGTAAAACTAAGCCCAGGCTGGATAAACACAAGCGACATCGAGACCGTGGAGGTCAAGGTGCTGAAAGCCAAAGAGGCATCTCGAGAGCAGTGAGACAAAGTGACTCCCGGTGTCAAGGGAGTGCTGGAATCATTAACGCTGGCTTCTCATAAGAAGCGATGCAGGTGAAACGACAGGGAGGTGACATGTTCATTAAGAAAATGTGGATTAAAACCACACTTCACTCGGATGGTGATAATGCAAACGACAGTGTGGACGAAAGGGTGGAGAAGCCAGAAACTGCATCCTGTCCCCCGGAAGGAAAAAGATGAAGACACGTTGGAAAATGGCTCTGCCGCTTCGTAAGGTGCTGAACACAACTTCCCACACAGGCCAGCCGTTCGACCCCAAGAGAAATAAAATCTCGAGTCCACCCCAAGACGTCTATGGGACTGCCCATAGCACGTCCCACCGAACCTTGGATGCTGGAAACAGTGCAAAGGGGTGGGGGGGGGGGACAGGCTGAGCCAAAGGCAGTCATGCTCCACATTAGACACAAGCGCGCTGCTGGCCGGGTGCCGGGTGCCACCTGCAGGACCTCAGACACACCCCAAGTGACAGAGTCACACACAGAACACGACACCTCATGTGATTCCGCTCAGAGGAAATGTACAGAGACTGAAAGTGGGGGGCTGAATGGGGGGATGGACTAGGACACTTGGGGGAAGATGCAAATGTCCTCAGTGGCCCGTGGGGACAGTGGCACGGGTCTGCAATTTTACTAAAAACTCAGAGAACGCTGCACCTAAAGTCAAAAATTACATGGTACATAAATTATACCTCAAAAAAACCCGCACCACCTGGGAGCTCCTGTTGTGCTTAGCGGTAATGAACCAGATTCGTATTCATGAGGATGCAGGTTTGACCCCTGGCCTTGCTCAGTGGGTTAAGGATCTGGTGTTGCTGTGGCTACGCGGAGGCCAATAGCTGCAGCACCCAATGAGCCCTAGCCTGGGAACGTCTATATGCGTAGGGTGCAGTCCTAAAAAGACAAAAAAAAAAAACCAACAACGAAAAACTGTTTCTAAAAATGGCAGCATTTAGTCCAGCAGTAAAAACTCAGGAATGCAGGGCAACAGGCAAACCACCAGTGAATGCGCATAAGGGTTTAACACAAGGAGCTCCCATTGTGGCTCAGCACATTAAGGACCTGACACTGTCTCTGTGAGGATTCCAGTTCGAGCCCTGGCCTCCTTCAGTGGGTTAAGGATCCAGCATTGCCACAGGCTGCAGCGTGGGTCCAGTGTTGCCTTGGCTGTGGCATAGGCTGCAGCTCTGATTCTACCCCTGACCCAGGAGCTTCTATATGCCACTAATGCTGCCATAAAGGGCAAAAAAAAAAAAAAAAAAAGAGAGAGAGAGAGAGAATGCCCACAGATAGGAGATTATGAGGAAAAGTCTACCCCGAAGGAGGCAGGACCCGTGAATGGCATCTTTACATCTTTACAACAGGTAGACTCTGCTTGGACCTTAAGGACAGCAACCAACACTCACTGTAGGAATTGGTTCTAAAATGTTGGATGGTACATGGATTTACAATACACAATGTTATTTTATTTTTATGTAAATTGATAACGCCTCAGACACCAGCAAAGTCTCTCCAGAGACCCCCCTCAGAGATCTCCCAAAGCAAATGATGAGCCAGCTTTGCACCTAACTTCTAGCAACAGGGAGCTGGCCACTCACTCCAGCTCAGACTTAGCAGTTCATCAACCTTCAGGCGACACGTGTCCTGGGTCCTTCTGCCCTGTGTCTTGCTAGGAGCCCCCAGACTTCAAGGTCCTGGCTGGTCTTTACCTGGGCCATTTCTCAAACTTGCGTTTGCATGAGCGACCTCCCAGAATGAGGTGACACCCGCCCCCCCAGATACAGAGCCAGCTGGCTTGTCACCTGCTCTAAAACAGAAGGGTCCCCAGTCTGGTGTTTATCCTTTGGGCGCAGTGGCCCCCATCCATGGGTAACGTGGGCTCAGGAAACTGAAAGACATTGTTGAATGGCTACTGCTCTCGCTGTGAATAATAAAGCCTTTCCTCTCTGACCCACGAGTCTCCTGTTCTAGAAGCATCCGTGAAACCAACCCGCCCAATTTGTAAGCTTGCAGGTAAGGTAGAACCCCAGATCCATCAGTCTTGACACCTACCTCCTAGCATATTTTATTTACATCTAAACTTTGAAGCCTGACCTCCACTCTACCTAAGAACGTTTATCAGCCAAAGCACAATGCCAATAACTTCCATGGAAGGGCTTAAGAAATCTGAGAAACGCATTGCTACCAGGGCCGAGAACAGTGCAGCGTGAAGTTAAAAACAAGCCAACGATTCTGAAATCTCAACGCAAGACTAATTCTGCGAGGAAGGAAATGTGAGACCAAATTCAGAAACTTGGCAGGTTTTCATTTCGGCGAATTCTCTTGCTGGGATAAAGGGGCGGAAGCGTGGCCGCAGGAAGGGAGTCCAGCCCCCGGCAAGGAGGGACCGGCCCGGGTACGGTCAGTGAGGGACCACCAGCCTCAGCGCCTGGGCGAGCCACCCATTGGGGGTGCAGCCTTGGTTGTGTCACTTGGGCTCTGTCCGGTCAGTGTCCTAGTCCGCCTAAGAGGGACGCATGGTGACATCTCCAGGTGGTGTCCCCGCGGCTGGCGGGCCATGTGGAGAGCTCACCTGTGGGAACTCAGCACCACGGCACAGCCCTCCTGCACCTCCTTCATCACGGCGTCCCACAGGTGGCGCTTAGAGCAGGGGTCCATCCCGGAGCTGGGCTCATCCTGAAGGAGACAAAGTGCAGCGTGAGGGCCGGGGCCACGTCCGGGCCGCGTGACCATGTGAGGAAACTGCGGCTCCAGCTCCAGGCCCTGCGCCGGCTCAGCAAAGGCCCGCCCTCCCATCCACCAAGCTCGCCTTCGGGGATTGAGAGGGAGGCCAGCCCTGGGGCAACCTCGTTCAAACTCCAGAACGATAGACCCTAGAAAGGCAGAGGTGAGCAGAAAGAAAAAGCCTTCATTCTTCTTCTTTTTTACAGCAATATCAAGTGACATTTCTGGAAACCAAAAGCTTTTCTTCAACGAGCCCCGGAGCACTCTTCCCTGAATCCCTTTTGAGAGAAATGCTTCCGGTCCACAGGAGGCACTTCGTGCTTTTGTAGTCAGGGAGAGCTCAACACATTTTTCTTAAGAACTGAGGGGCACTAGCTGCCCGAGGAAAGGAACAGAGGGAAGGTGACCGCCCCCCCCCCGCCCCCGCAAATGGCACTGAACGGAAAACAAACACCTGTCCTTTCTGCGAATGGGGCGCTGGAGCGCAGAGCTGTAAACGAAGCAATGGCAGGAGGGACCGCAGTCCCGGGTGAGAGCTGGAGGTGTCACTGTCTACTCCCACACTAGCGGCAGCCGGGACAGCCACTTGTCCTCTCTCTGGGCAGGATGCTAGAGGTCCTTCGATGTACGTCTCCCACCAGAAGTTCTGAACATTCAGACCAAATCCAGAGACTTGGTGGGTTTTCACGTCAGGGAATCCATCCAGTGGCCGTCACCACTGCCACTCAGCTCGACGGGGAGGATTCCACCAGCCATCTCCAGGGGCCTCGGCAGACCCTGTCCCCAGGACCACATGCGCAGAACGGCGAGGCCACAGGTGGAGAGCCACCGTCCACACCCCACTCTGGTCACCTCGCCCAAAAGCCCTGGGGACCCGGGGGGCCAGGAGCAGGGCTGCAGGACAGGAGAAGTTGGGGGCCTACAGTGACCTGGGGACACACTCCAGCCAAGAGGCCCCACCCCACTCAGGAGCTGTCAGGGGCGAGGCTGCGCGAGGCAAGGGCAGCCCTGTCTGGTCCCTTCAAGGCAAGTCTGCCTCCTCTGGCAGGGAAAACAGTGTCTGCAAACCACAAAGTTCTGCAATCATAAGTTTTTCTTGCCGGATTTCAGAACACACAATTGCGCTGTAGCCCTTGATTTGGGGCCTTACCGAGAAGCAAGCTTAGAGCAAGCAGGAGGAAAATTCAGCCCAGATTCTCGAAGACAATCCCTAAATGATGGGCTCATTTTTCCAAGGCAGCTCTTCTCAATCCTCTTTAGCTGCCCCGCCCCCAACAAAACGCGTCCAGTTAATGAACAAGAAGGAAAAAGAATTTGCTTCCCTTGGAGTTCCAGTAGTGGCTCAGCGGAAACGAATCCGACGAGTGACCATGAGGTCCTGGGTTCAACCCCTGGCCTCGACCTCGTCCTGGGTTAAGGATCCAGCGTTGCCACGAGCTGTGATGCAAGTCGCAGATGTGGCTTGGATCTGTCGTTGCTGTGGCTGTGGTGTCGGCCAGCAGCTGCAGCTCAGATTCAACCCCTAGTCTGGGAACCTCCATATGCTGCAGGTAAGGTCCTAAAAAGCAAAAGCAAAAAAAAAAAAAAAAGTGCCAGTACAGCTCTGACCATCATGTCTGCATGTAGAAAAAGACTTAAAGGGGCAGGCCAGAGAACAGGTGCACTCTAATATTCTCTTAAATACTGCTTTTTCTGTTAAAATGCCATCGACTTTTCAATTCGGTAAATAAAAGTGACTCAAAAGAGAAATTATTTGTCTCTGTAAAACTCCAAGGGTGTTTTAGATTCTTTTCGGAAAATGTTGACTTTAGGACAAACACTGACTAGTTCAGAAACATGAATTAGCTGCAGATTTGAATATCCCCCTAGAGCAGCTCTGAGAGGTTAAAGCATCGGCTACCCCAGATAAACCGCCACTCACCAGAAAGAGAAGGTCGGGTTGCCCCAGCAGGGCCAGAGCTGTGGACAGCTTCCGCTTGGTGCCCCCGCTGTAGGCGGCCACGGGTTTGTCCACGTGGGCTTCCAGGTGGAGGCGCCTCACGAGATCGGCAGTCACCTGGGAGAGAGGATCCCCGTGAGGGCGCCCCCGTTCACCCAGGGCCCTGGGACAGCTGGATCTCGGCCGGGACCCTGCTCCTTGTCCCCGTTGCCCCTGCCCGCCCCTCCGCACTCCATCCAGCCCAGCTCCCCCAGGGCGTGGGGACTCTGGAGAATGAACCGATGGGGGCTCCCCCTGACAAAGCTGGGTTTTCTGTGCCTGGGAGTCAGGGAAGCGATGGCCAGGACACTGGGCTCAGGGCTGGAGCTCAGGGGGACAGCGGGGGCCAGAAATGTGGCCAAAGGGTGGGTCATGTGTGGGCCAGGCTGGGTCTGCCCTGAGGCTGGGAGGAACCTGGAGAGGGGGCATCAGGGGGCGGAGGCCTAGGCAGCAAGCCTTCAATACCCCCCCGCCCCCGAAAGGAAGAGCCCCTCTCTGCTGAGAAGCATTTCAGGAGCCTACCCGCTGAGGTGAGCTTCCACAGTAACCAACGGAGGGGAAGAAGAGCGGCGTCCTTCTCATCCAGTGTGAGGACAGCGAGTGCACGCGACCCAACAGCACCCCCAGGACGGGTGGGCCCCCAGGTCACCACCTCTTTCCTCCTCCACCTTGTAGCCCGCCCTGCTTTCATACATCCTTGGAGCCCCTGCTCCTTCCGTTTTCTCTCCTCAGCAGGAAACTCGTCTCCTGTCCTGCGTGTGCCATGTGTCTAAGGACACTTGTGCCCAAAGCTCCCGCTGCAGCTGTGCCACATTCTGCTCTGACAGCTTTCCTCCTGTCCCCCAGCGGGGAGGGGGATGCCTCTGGGAGCCCAGATGGAGAAACTTCTTTGTTGACAAGGATGCATGACTTAAAAATGTTGTGAAGCGCTTTATTTAACCCTTGCGACCCTAGAGGCATTAACACAGATTTGGGTTTTTTTTTTTTTTTTTCCAGTTTTGGCATGTAACCAAATGGGTTAAGATCATATCTTGATTCAAATATAAAAGAAAGGGAAAAAACTCTACTGGACTCTGGAGATGGGCTAAAAAGTGTGCACCCGAAATAATAAAATGTAGCTTTAACCTAATGTAAATACGTTTTCAGATAAATGCATGAAAGTTGGGATAATAATGATATGTGATAATGACAATGATAAAATATTAAGAACTGCTAAAAAGACTAGCATAATATTTATTGATAAAAGCTCGCAACACCACATGCTCAACCCCCTTTATTTGTGCCGCCTCAAGATGGCACAGAAAGATTTAAATCTCAAGGAGGGCCTAGTTATCAAAATGCGTAAGTCAAGGAAGAGCAGACTTCAAGGCCCCAGAGATTCCTGAAGACACAGGCTTAAATCTCCTGATATCTGCCCGAGGACATCTTCTCGAGGTCAGCAGTTTGTTTTTCTTGGAAATAAGAGCATCGTTTTCCCAGATTGGTTTTTATAGGCTCCATCCTTTCCACAGCTCCTTTCAGTATAATAATTTCAAAGAATATAAAGGAAATAAAGTGTCTTGAAATAAATAAAAATTTGTTCAAACAAAACAAGTGATTCGAAACGAGCCGACAGACGTATCAAAGGCAGCGCTGGAAGGTGGATGAGAGACGTGATGCCTGGCACGCAAAGACATGTGGACTGGAATCATTTCCCCCCCCCCCCCCCCCCGAGAGGGTCTTCTGAGCAATAAGACCAGTCCACAGCTGAACAGTCACAGGAAAGACAGGGGAAGGCAGCCAGGGAGGCTCCCTGGAAGAGGAGGTTCTGTTCACGAGAAATGGGAGGAACCCAAGAAGGGCAGAGTCTGCTAGGAAGCTTACCCCTTCCGATAGGCAGTGCCACAAAGCTGTGGGACCAACAAAAGTGACACACTGGGAATTTATTGTTTAAATGTATCTTTAGTTCTGTAAAAACTGTACCAAAAAAGATTGGAAATATATGTATGTTTCAGGAAGAAATTATATTTCTCTCCCATCCACCTTATGCAAAGATGAGCCATACATAACCGAAAGCTGATAAACAGAAAGCTGCAACAAACCTATCCTAAAAGTGCAGCCTGCTGCTGCAGAAATGAACTTGAAAATAAGAGAACTTTCGAATAAATCTGATTAGTTATAGGAAGCTAGGAAACATGTCATGTTTTTCCAGTTTCACAAAGGTTACATGTTACAGGCTGCAATATTTCTAAACTTGCAGAAGAGGGAAATCAGCCACAGAGGGAGAGAACTCCTCTGGGAACACGTGTGCTGACACCTCGGAAACCTCTGTGCAAGAAGCAGTCCTATTCGTGAGGTCAGCTGCAGTTTCATGAAAGAAATGAAGCCAGTTCCTAATAGACGACCATTAAAATGACATTTTTCCAAGGAAAACGAGTAACTTGAGACAGCTGAGGATCAGAGGGCAGTGGCCCTGGATGACAGGACGCCTCACGGTAGTAACAAGAACATTTTCAAAGGGCACACTTCTGCCAGGACAGCGAAGGGGCCAGAGTATAGCATTTGCAAGCATCTGTCTTTTTAATCAAAAACCAGCCTTGGGGAGCTGACGGAGACAAACAGCTATTAAAGACTGAGCCAGAGATTAGCCCGGATTTCAATGGTTTGGTGGTACAGTGAGGGGGGCTTGTCTTTGCTTTATTAAGATGGGAGGTGGGTAAATGGACCAGGACACCTCCAGAGGATGTGGAAAGATTTCATTCTAGTTTCGCTTTGAGTTACAGAGCACAAGTAAGAAAAGAAGGCCGAAGCATTTGCACAGCAGCACAAAAATGCACTTTCATGGACCAGTGAAGGAGCTAGCTGTTAGTTTTTTCTCCTGGGACTCCTATGATGTTCCATCTCTTGCAGAATCTCATTGAAAATGCATCACATCTGCCCGTTATTCCTGCTCCAAGTTCAGAATCCAGAAATGCAAAGCAGCACCCCGCACTTTCTCCAGTGCCGGTGGAAGAGTCAGACTGCACGGAGCACCTGCCATTCCGGCGGCTCCCCACTTGGACTGAGCTGTCAGTCAAGGCTGTCAGCTCCGCTCCACTGGCCCTGCTGGAACCAGAGAGGATGGCTGCTGCGTCTGGTTCTCTCTGTGACGCGCCCCCCCACCCCAGCTCACAGACAAGGACGGGGGCTCTGCAGCCTTCACCACACCTCCATCCTCACAAGCCCCCAGCAAGGAGCCCAGGCACACACAGCTGTCAGCCCACCCACCAGGAAGTCAACTTTCCCAACAACCCTCCCAATTCCACAGGCAGTCTGAGCCCTTCTCTGCGATGTCCCGCCACCCCCCGAATACAAATGAACAGTCCAGTAAAATGTAAAAGACACTTGGAGGAGAAACTGTAGGGAACAAAACTGCAAATGATGGAAAGCTTTACCTCCTACCCCCACTTCCTCGCAGGGATCTATTGTAAATACACGATGTACCTATAACATAAAGGTATCGGATTATGTTTCTTCAGTATCATCACATTGGAATATGTTTCGGGGACAGTTATCTGAAAGCGTGGTCCCTTATCATGGGGCAAGAGAGCTCTTGGGGGACCTGAGAGATTGGCCATGCCCTCCTCTGCAGGTTCCTTTTTCTGGAAACCCTCAGAGAGTCCTACCTGGGGGATGCACTGCTTTGGAATCCCGCGCAGGCTGCAGTAATGATGCAGGTGCTCCCAGCCAGTCAGGAGCTCATCCAGGGCGTCCTGCTGTGGACAGTAGCCAATGCGGACACCTGCTGCGCCGGCAAGCGACAGGTCCACGTCCTCTCTGCAAAGAGAAGCAGCAGCACCGTCTAGAAAATGCAACTTTGCAGACAGACATCACCCATTTCTTAAATATGGCTCATCAATGAGCCATGCATTGCAGTTCATCTAAAGCACTAAACTGAGCATAAATGGGTTCCATAAATGAGTAGCAGTCCACGGGTCTAGAAGAGACGCAGCTCTGAGGACACAACTGCTCTGGATGTTAGAGAAGCACATCTGGAAGGCACAGAGCTTTGCAGCTGTCATCTGGCACTAATGGCTGCAGTTCCCTAAATGGCCAGCATAGTTATTGTCCCCCAACCCAACCAACTCATACGAACACCTACTAAATCAAAGGCTAAGCTTTCACTCAGTATCAGATTGTTAAAAATAATTTCTGTGGTAACAACAGTATATATATATCATTGAACACACAGAATAACAGGGTCTATAACAAAAAATCCATAGTTCCAGTTCTCAATAATGCCTACAATTAATATTTTTGTGTTAATCCTTTATGTGTAACCAGGCTAAACAGTGTAGGGTGAGGATTATACAAATTGTATGTACTTAAAGAAAAAGAACTCTTTATTTCTAATTTTAAAATTGATAAATATTCATCAGGGAATTTTTTTTTTTTTTAGGGCCACACTTGCGGCAAATGATGGGGTCAAATTGGAGCTGCAGCTGCCGGCCTATGTCTCCGACACAGCAACACGGGATCCGAGCCCAATTTGAGACCTACACCACAGCTCACGGCAACACCAGATCCTTAACCCACTGAGCAAGGCCAGCGATCACACCTGAATCCTCACGGATACTTGTCGGGTTCGTTTCTGCTGGGCCATGATGGGAACGCCTCGTCATGCGAATTTCTTAACTATTCAAATATCATCACATTTAACATAAAACACTGACGTATTTCTAAGCATTTTTAAATAGATAGAATCATAAAGTCTATAAAGATTCTTGAGAACACTTCAGGAAAAAAACCTAATAAATACACAGAAACCTTAATTAAACAGGGTCAGCAGGCCAGCAGAGGGCGCTCTGATGCCCTGTGACCAGAGCAGAGCCCAACAGGAAGAAAAACGATTCTTTCCCAGCAAGGACTCAGCCAATGAAAAGCCATGGCCTCAGTTTACTAGGACCTCCTGACTGACTTCCTTTTTCTCTTTATAAAAGAGTTCTCCTCTCTATTTTTGCAGGGGGATGTGAAAATGGATTGCCATGGTTGCATACCCTGAATTCACTGATTGCTGGAGAAATAACAAGCCGTCTGTTTTAGGTCAACACCCATTAATTAGCCAACTCCTCATTTCCTTGTCCCTCCAGCCCCCGTCAACCAAGAATCTGCTTTCTGGGATTCATCTAAAGGAGTGCAACAGGAATAGAGCTCTAATGTATACATTAAAGAAAATCAATTTCAAAACAATAAACTATCAGTCACCATCAGAAATTAGAAAATTACCACAAACTAAATCTAAAGCAATCTGAGGGAAAAAATAAAATTACAACAAAAATTAATATAAAAGAGAAAAGGTAAAACAACAGGGAAAACCAACAAAACAAAATGTTGTTTCTTTGAAAAAAAAAAAAATCAACAAAATCCACAATCCTTTGGTAAGGCTGACTAAGAAAGAAGGAGAGAAGTTTCAGATTATTAAAGTCAAAAATGAAAGAGGAGACATTACTATTAAAGCTGCAGAAAGAGAAAGATTGATAAGGGAACACTATAAATATTGTATGGCAAAATTTAGATCCCCCATCTCACCCTATATACAAAAATCAACTCAAAATCAAGAGCTGTGATTTAGCTCTAATCACATCATTTAGCACTAAATGCAAGAGCTAAAATTATAAAACTCCTAGAAGAAAACATATGCATAAATCTTCCGCACTTTGCATTAAGCAATAATTTCCAGATATGACACAAGAGCATAAGCAATAAAAGACAGTCTATCTAGATTCTACTAAAAACTGTTAGAATTAATGATCAAACTCAGTAAAGCTGCAGGATATAAAATCAATACATAAAAATCAGTTATGTTTCTATACACTAACAACAAAGTATCAGAAAGAGAAACTAAGAAGCTAATCCCATGTATAACTGCATCACAAAATATAATACTTATGAATAAATGTAACCAAAGAAGTGAAAGATCTTTATACTATAAGATACACTGAAAACTACAGAGGTATTAATGGAAAGATATTTCACGTGAATAGACTGGAAGAATTGATATTGTTAAAATACCAATGCCTCTCTAAGCAATCTACAGATTCAATGCAATCCTTATCAAAATACCAATGGCATTTTTCACAGAAACAGAAAAAAATCTAAAATTTGTATGGGACCACAAAAGACCCTGAATAGCCAAAACAATCTTGAGAAAGAAGAACAAAGCTGGAGCCATCATATTTCCTGATTTTAGACTATATTACAAATCTATAGTACTCAAAATAGTATGGTGGTGGCAAAAGAACAGACGCAGTGATCAATGGAAGAATAGAGAACCCAGAAATAAACACATGAACATACAGCCAATCAACATATGACAAAGGAACCAAAAATATACAATGGAGGAAAGGACAGTCTCTTCAGTAAAAGACGTAAAATCTGTACAACACAGAAAACTATAAATGCAAAAGAATCACACCACATTAAAAAAAAAACTGAAAAAGGATTGAAGACTTAAATTTAACACCTAAAACTATGACATTCTTAGAATAAAACACAATTAATAAGCTCCTCAACATTGGTCTTAGCAATGACTCTTTGAATTTGACACCAAAAACAAAGGCAACGCAAGCAGAAATAAACAGGTGATAGGTTTCTGCATGACAAAAGAAACCATCAACAAAATGAAAAGACAGCCATTGAATGAGAAGTAACATCTGCAAAACATACACCGAATAAGCGGTTAATATGCAAAATACATAAAGAACTCACACAATAGAAAAAAAAACCTGATTTTAAAATAAGCAGAGGAACTGAGTTTCCTGAAAGAAGATATATGAATGGCCAACAGGTACGTGAAATGGTTCTCAACAACACTAAGGCAAATCATCAGTCAGAGAATATGCAAATCAAAACCACCATGAAATACCATCTCTCACCTTTTTAATCTCTCACCTTCATCACAGACAAGAGACAAGTGTCAGAGAGGATGTAGAGAAAAGGGAACTTTGTGCATGGCTGGTGGGATTGGAAACTGGTGCAGCCATTACTAAAAACAGTATGAAGATTCCTCCAAACATTAAGACTAGAACTACCACATGATCCAGCAATTCCACGTCTGGGTGTACATCCAAAGGAAATGAAAACAGAAGATCAAAGAGTTGTCTGTTCGTTATAGCGTTATTCACAACGCCAACATGTGGAAACCACCTAAGTGCCCACCAACAGGTAAATTTGGAAAACATGCATATAGTGCAGTATTATTCAGTCATGAGAAAAGAAGGGAACCCTGCCATTTGCAACCACATGAATGGACCCTGGGGGCATTATGCTAAGTAAAAGAAGTCAGAAATATTCCACGTGAAATACTGGAGAAATATATGAAATCTATGTGAAATACCTGTGGGAGAAAGATGGCAAATTTCCAAAAACAGAGTAGAAGAGTGGTTTACAGAGTCTGAGAGTGGGGAAAATAGGGAGAGGCTGGCAAAAGTCTACAAATCTTCAGCTGCGAAAGAACAAGACCTGAGGATCTAACGCAAAACATGCTGTCTATAGTTATGGCACGGTTCAACGGCAGAATTAAAATTTGCTCAGAAAGTGTAACTTGAATGTTCTTATCAAGCAAACCAAAACGAATAATGCTACATAGGCGAGGTGATGGATATTTAAATTAAGTAGACGGGAGAAATCTTTTCACAATGTAGATGTTTGCCAAATCATCCTCATGCACATTTTAAACATCTTACATTTGTCAATTACACCACAATGAAGGTGGAAAAATACAGAAAGATAAATTGTATCACATCAAATTTTTATTTTATTTTATGTTTTGTCTTTCAAAGGACACTCTCAAGGAAACAAAAGACAACCTATACAATTGGAGAAAATTTTTGTAAATCATATATGTAGTCATGGACTGATTCTAGAATATAAACTCTTACAACTCAATAATAAAAATAAAAGTAACCCAGTTTTTAAAATGGTCAAAATGTCTTAATATACATTTCTTCAAAAAGGATGTACAAATAGCCAATAAGCAGAGAAAAAAAAATCCTCATCATCATTAGTCATTAAGGAAACACAAATTAAAGCCATAACGAGGTACCACTTCACACCCAGCAGGATGGCTATAAGCAAAAAGATAAACAGTAATAATAAGTGCTGGTGAGATGTAGAGAAATTGGAATCCTTGCCACTTACTAGTGGGAATATGAAATGGTGCCGCTGCTTTAGAAAACAGTTTGGCGGTTCCTCAAATGCTACGCTTAGAGTTACCTGGCTATACGACCTGGTAATTCCACTCCTCGTTACACACGTGAAAGATCTGAAACATACATCCAAATAAAATGTGGACACTGATGTTCATAGGGAAGCAGATGTTCTTCGATTGATGAACAGATAAACAAATTTTGGAAGATTGAGCCCACTGAGAATTATTCCGTCACACAAAGGAGTGGAGTGCTGATAAACACTCCAACCCAGATGAGCCTGGAGAACATGCCACTGGAAGGAGGCTAAACGCAAAAGGCCATGTGTTGTGTGATTCCACTCATACCAAATGTCCAGAACAGCAAAGACAGAGACTGGATTAATGGTCGCTAGAGGCTCCAGGAGCGGGGACAACAGGGAATGGCTGCATTTGTTACAGGGTTTCTTTTCAAAGTGATGAAAAGATGATGAGATTAGCAGACATAATCGCACAACTTTGTGACACTAAAAACCACTGAAGAGCCACCCTTAAAAGTGTGAATCTTATGCTATGCGAATTTTATTTCAAAACAGTTTGTCAGTGTCTACAAAGGCTGAAAAAGCACATGCTCCATAAGAACGTGAATCCAACCGGAATGCTTTCACACGTTCACCCGCAAAGGTTCAAGACCGTCCACAGAGATACTATCCAACGTCAACTGCAACGATATGTAGCAATATGGATGCATCCCCCACAGGCGATGTTGCCAGAAAGAAGACACGCACCAAACTTTTTATACGAAGTTTACAAACAGGCAAAACTATAACTGATGGTGTAAAAGTCGAAAGAGTGCCTTAATTTTCTTTTAAGGGCCACATCTGAGGCATATGGAAGTTCCCAGTCTAGGGTCAAATCGGATTTGCAGCTGCAGACCTACACCACAGCCACAGCAACTTAGATCCGAGCCACATCTGTGACCTACACCACAGCTCACAGCCACTGAGCGAGGCCAAGGATCGAACACGCATCCTCATGGGTACTTGGGTTTGTAACCTGCTGAGCCACAACGGGACCTCCCAGTAACTTTAGTTTAGACAGGGTCTTGGCTGTGTTCATGACGGGGGCTTCTGGGTCCTGACAACGGGCTATTTCTGGCTTATGTGCTTAGATGGGTGGGTTAATGGGATCAAAATCCATCAAGCTCTACACTTAGGATTTTTAGGTATTACATGTCTCAAATTAAAGCTTATGGTTAAAAAATTGCTGTTCCTCTACACATGGTAATTTATAAAACATTTAATACAATTTTAAGTGTTTAAAAGTTTTAAGCTTAGCTGGAATAAGTTTTCATGGTTTCCTAACAACTTTCTCCATCTCAACTAGGTCTCTGAAGGTTTAAAGATATGAAGCTTGCATCAAATTTTTTTTTTTTTTGTCTTTTTGCCATTTCTTGGGCCGCTCCTGCAGCATATGGAGGTTCCCAGGCTAGGGGTCTAATCGGAGCTGTAGCTGCCAGCCTACGCCAGAGCCACAGCAATGCAGGATCCAAGCTGCGTCTGCGACCTACACCACAGCTCACGGCAACGCCAGACCCTTAACCCACTGAGCAAGGGCAGGGATCGAACCTGCAACCTCATGGTTCCTAGTCAGAT
The DNA here is from genome assembly GCF_016906955.1 of Phacochoerus africanus. Classification (NCBI taxonomy): domain Eukaryota; kingdom Metazoa; phylum Chordata; class Mammalia; order Artiodactyla; family Suidae; genus Phacochoerus; species Phacochoerus africanus. The sequence continues at coordinate 134,688,826 of NC_062554.1, read as the reverse complement.
TCGTTAACCGCTGTACCACAACGGGAACTCCAGCTTGCATAAATTTAAACATTCTAAGCCACTTAAAGTTACAGAGTAGCTGTTTAATTTACCCTGCTCACGTCTGATCCCGGGGTGCTTCCTGCCTCTGCACTGCCTTGCCCGCACCCATGCTTGCTCCTCTCCAGCTGCTGCCTCTGAACTTCGGGAGAGGTGAGCCGTTCCGAACAGGTGGACGCTGGCAGTCTCGGGGTGCGGGGATTCAGGAAGGAGCCCAGGTCTTCTCGTCTTCAGACCTACTCACTACCCAGTGCAGGGACAGGGACTAATTTCTAGTTACACAGGAGTTATATGTTTTGACAAGGCTTCAAAATGGGGTGAAATCAAGAGCTTCTCCGTCTCCTTTCAGAGCAGGGCTTCGTTTGCTATGCAATTAAAATGCTGTCATTGCTTTTGAGTTAGAAATCAGCTCCCCGCTCAAATCTTGCACAGAGTATAACTATCAGATCTATGGTTTTTATTGTGAATTGGCATCCGTCACTGTGGGTGGTTTAGAAGAGTATTTGCAGAGAGGAGCCAGGGGCGACTGAACCACAGTGGAGCTGGGTACGCAGACAGCATTAAAGACTTGTTAAGTCAAAGCATACAGTGGTTTCCCTGGCTTTATGAGCTTAAATACCTGCTGCTCTGTAAAGAGCTAAAATTTTTCATTGAAATTTGGAGGAAAATAAGATTCTTGAAGACATCAACCTTACACCTCAAGGTTCAGGTTGACAGGACCCATTTTCAGTGGCATCACATTATAATCTAGATGGAGACACTCAGTGGGCATGGCCCTAAGCTGCAAATATAAAGGGAAGTCATGTGACATTGAAGTTCTAAGTGGTACAAACACAGTGGAAAACAATAGGGAGGGTCCTCAGAAAACTGAATACGGAACTATCATACGATCCAGCAATCCCACTCCTGGGCGTATATCTGGACAAAACTATATTTCTTTCCTTTTTTTATTTTTATTTTTTAGGGCCTCACCCGTGGCATATGGAAATTCCCAGGTTGGGTTTAATCGGAGGTACACCTGCTGGCCACAGACACAGATACAGCAACACCAGATCAGAGCCACATCTGCAACCTACACCACAGCTCATAGCAATGCTGGATCCTTAACCAACTGAGCGTAGTCAGGGATCGAACCCGTGTCCTCATGGATGCTAGTCAGGTTCGTTTCTGCTGCACCACAATGAACTCCAAAACTATATTTCAAAAAGATACTTGAACCCCTATGTTCACTGCAGCACTATTCACAATTCCAAGACATGGAAGTAGCCTAAATGACCAATGACAGAGGAATGGATTAAGAAGATGTGGTACATATATAAGATGGAATACTACTCAGCCATAAAAAACAAAATAATGCCATTTGTAGCAACATGGATGCAACTAGAGATTATCATGCTAAGTGGAATAAATCATAAAGAGAAAGACATACATACCATGTGATATCACTTAGATGTGGAATCTAAAATATGGCACAAATGAACCTACCTACAGAAGAGAAACAGACTCAAAGAAATAGAGAGCAGACTTCTGGTTGCCAAGGGGGAGAAGGAGGGTGTGGGATGGACCTGGAGTTTGGCGTTAGCAGATGCGAACTATCACAGTTAGAATGGATAGTCCACGAGGTCCTACTGTACAGCACAGGGAACTCTGTCCAATATCCTGGTATAGACCACGATGGAAAATCCTATTAAAAAAGAATATATTTAAAGTTATATATAAATAAGCTTATAACTTTATAGATATATGAATATATATATGTATATATAACTGAGTCGCTTTGTTGTAGAGCAGAAATCGGCACAATGCTGTAAATCAACTATAATTAAAACAACAGCAACAACAACGAAGCTCTGGACTAAGGCAGAAGTTTAGTGACCAAACCAGAGTTCATTCTAACTGACCTACAGGAAGATGAGCACGCCAATAGGAATCTTCCAGCCTACCCCTGAGTGATGCTAACCAAATATCTCCTAAGTCAAAAGCCACGTCAACCCAGCTAGGCGCTATTAAGAAAACGCGCACATCTATTTTTCGGCTTCCACACGCTTGCGGTTCCGTCATCTCAACCCGATGAAGGAGGTCACGACGCTCCGTATGCTCCGTGCTTGGACACGCAAGACACGCTTCAGTCGAAGTTCTGACATCAAAATGAACTTCAAAGTGGCTTTTATGTATGCTGACTAGCTTACTTTTAACTTGATTTAATGATGTAACAGATGCAGAAATTCTGGAAATTAGATAAAATGACTGGAGCATTCTGAGGGGTCTTTGCCAAACCAATGGCTTGATGTCTGAAGAGGTTTTACGGAGATTTCACTTTTCGCTCCAGGCATTTGATTTTCTTTGCATTATCAGCAGTATGGAAACTGCCAGAGCAGGTCAGAAAGAGCCAATAAACAACGGTTGGGTGGCCCTGGTTTGATGTGTTGTCCTGTCACTGTTTTAAAGCTGTTTGCCTTCTAAATGCTTGATGTTTTGCTGACACTGTCCACATTTCACCACAGGGTTTATCCACTAATTCAGCCACCTCCTGTCATCAGGTGAGTGTGCAGGGCTTCCACAGCGGGCTCCTGAGCACCCGGACTGACTGTCTCTTGGGCAGGAGCCCTGTGTCAGGAGGAAACCCAGAACCCAAGAAGAAACCCAGCAACTGGATTCCCGCAATGACTTGACATGGTCTGAGAAAGAATCTGATGGTGATGTGTTGCTTCGTTTATTAAAAAGGAATCAATAAGGTATTTTAACTCTTTCTCTAAAGACTAGAATGAGTTCATCCCCCAGGTTCGAACCTAAACACACAGACACAGACACAGCATATAACCCCACATGTTCTACCTTCACCTAACACAAGGTTGAGTTCTCTCAGGTACTTCAGCTTGGTATTTATGTCACACTTACATGTGCAAGATGAAAAGGACATGGCCATTCTTTTAAGGGGCACTTAAGCTATGGCTTTTATTCACTTTTATTTCCTCCTTTGCAACTGGCAAAGGGAAAAGCCATGAATCTGATTAAGTCATGTTCTTTCAAAACAATAAAATGATACCTAGTTATAGTTTCATACTCCTGAGACTTTGCCTTCGTGCCCATCAAGACAGTACTGAGAATTCTGGCAACAACATGGCTCATTACCTTGTATCCTTTTTGGGCACAGAGGCTGCTCACCTTCCCCGTCCACTCACTCACTCAAGGAAGGGATTCAGTTAACACACCAAAGACTTTTGTAAAGAACAAAGGCTGGCTTCTGCTTGTCACCTGTCCCATTGTCACTCGGACTGTACATGTGATGCTCTTCTCCTGAGAAGTCATCATTCATGACACAGGCAGGTCTACTTCAGAAACCGACCAGAGACTGGGGGCACGGTTCCAGGGTCTCCGCATCCCTTTACCAAACACATCTCGTCCTCAGGTCAATGTTAAAGGTTAAGGCAATTTATCAGTGAGGTCACAGAGTCAGGAAACATGCATGTCACTGGTTCGTATGACAGTTGTCTGTAACGCACCCTGAGCATATCTGTATTTATGTGGGTTAAAATTATATTAAATGTACTATTAACTCCATGATAGATATTGTCAGGAAGAGGGTTTCTTAAATTTAAACAGTTTGAATTTTTCAAATGGTGGATTTCTCTCATTTTTAAAATTATACAAGGAATCTTCACATAAAGAAACACTAAAAACTATGCTATTTATGAAAAATGACAAATTGAGGATGTTGGTACAACCATACCTACTTCATATTTTGAATATTTAAGCAGGGGTAGACAAATTTGCTTTGGTTTCATGTTTCTCAAAGTGAGATTTAAAAAACAAATCCTATGTCATGTATCAAAATCTACTAAGAATCATTATTACAAAAAATAACAAGTTGCAAATAATACCATTAATAAGACAGCTTCATTTTTTATTGTTACTAGGCTATTGATAAACAGTAGCCATAAGATGATAATTACTCCGGAGTTCCCATCGTGGCTCAGTGGTTAACAAATCCGACTAGGAACCATGAGGTTGCGGGTTCGATCCCTGGCCTCACTCAGTGGGTTAAGGATCCCGTGTTGCCGTGAGCTGTGGTGTAGGTCACAGAGGTGGCTTGGATCCTGCATTGCTATAGCCCTGGCAGAGGCCAGTGGCTATAGCTCCAACTGGCCCCCTAGCCTGGGAACCTCCATATGCTACAGGTGCAGCCCTAGAAAAAAGACCAATAAATAAATAAATAAATAAGAAAAGATGAGGGGTTCCCGTCATGGTGCAGTGGTTAACGAATCCGACTAGGAACCATGAGGTTGCGGGTTCGATCCCTGCCCTTGCTCAGTGGGTTAAGGATCCGGCGTTGCCGTGAGCTGTGGTGTAGGTTGCAGACGCGGCTCAGATCCCGAGTTGCTGTGGCTCTGGCGTAGGCCGTTGGCTGCAGCTCCGATTAGACCCCTAACCTGGGAACCTCCATATGCCGAGGGAGCGGCCCAAGAAATGGCAAAGAGACAAAAAAAAAAATTTATAAAAAAAGATGATAATGACTCCATTTTATAGCATTCTTTAAAGTTTTTGGTTTTCAGAAATTCTAACATCTTTTTCCTCAATGGAAAAAAAATGGAGAATTCAAGGTTGTTATTATTTTACAAATTGGGAGGACAGAATTAAGGTTTATATACAAGAGACGCAATGCCCTACATGCCAGTAAAGGTCTGAGAGCCAAGTCTCACCAAAGCCTCTGGCTGTTGTCTAGTTCCCACTCTGAGATCAGCAATGTCATACTGTCTTTCCCCAAAAAGGCTTAGGGTAAAAAGATGAAAGGAGAAAATCCATTAAAAAAGAAGAGGAGTTATCTGGAATTGGCAATATATGAATGCTGCTATTGTTTATACTGAGGAGTCAATAGAGTCCCTAGAAGGAAGTATAAAATTATACACGATATAGTTATGCTATATTTGAGTTATATTTGTAGAAGAAATAGGATAAGCCAAATAGTCTGAAAATCCTCCAAATTATCAAAAGAAATGTGGGCCCATGCAGAAAACAAAAAACAAGCAAAAAAAAAAAAAAAAAGAATTCAACAACAGCAAATACAAATAGACCACGGAGTGAAGCAAATAAAGGAAGTAGCATTAAATTGAGAAAAAGCCTCACATAAAATGCGATGATGGCACTAAGGATAAAACAACTTCTCTAGCAATAAATAGAAATGGAGAAACTCAACTATTAAGGCAAAAGACTGAGAACAAACCACAGGCAAAAACCTCACTCAGTGCGGAGAAGGCACACTCAGCGCCTCGGGAAAGCCAACGACACAAAGGTAAAAGGGCAGAAAAAAGGCAAACAGCAAACAAGAGGTGCTCAGAATCGTCATGCCAAATACAGCTCCATTCCGAGGTGAGCGCTAACGGAGTCCATGTGATGAAAGTGACTACGTCAATTGAGAAAATATCCCAGCAAGAAGTATGACATGAACATTTCCTGTTGAAGGAGATAAAACCAACAGAAAATAAAACGTCATACACTTTGGAATTCCCATTGTGGCTCAGCAGTAATGACTCCGATTGGTATCCATGAAGATTCAGGTTCGATCCCTGGCCCTGCTCGGTTTGATCCGGCATTGCTGCGAGCTGTGCTGTTGACTGGCAGCTACAGCTCTGATTTGACCCCTAGCCTGGGAACCTCAATACGCCACAGGTGCGGCCCTAAAAAGAAAACAAACAAACCAACCAACAAAACACATAAACTTTGATATGTCAAAATAAAAGCTCTTTCCAAAATGAAAAGTCAAATGACTTTGCAAAAATGTCTGGAAAATAACAAAAATGAAGTGCTAAGTAGAACATTATCAAAAACAACAGTCAGAGGAAAATGCTCAGATTTCAGCTTTTGAGTAACAGAAAAGAACTAATTGGAACAAATTAACTAATCATCATAAAAAAGCTAGAAAAAAACTTTGGATGCACCTGCACCATGCAGAAGTTACCCAGGCCAGGGATGAAAGCTGTGTCAGGCAGTGACCCAAACCACAGCAGTGACAACAGCAGATCCTTAACTGCTAGGCCACCAGGGAAGGTCACTAGAAAAATTTTAAAAGGGAATTTGGAGGAAAGAATAAAGATAAAGTAGAAATTTTAAAATTGGAAACAAAAAAACAATTGTAGAACAAATAAAGAGCTGATTTTATTTTTTAAAAAAGTAGACAAATGATCCTTTCCTCTAGAAAAAAAAAGAAAAAAAAATCACAACACAAAAAACACAAAATAAAAATGGTGACAGTACAAATATAGAGGAAACTTAAAACTATAAAAGATACTATTTTGCTTATACTGAAGCAAATAAATTTATGTTTTCCAGGAAATGGAAATGCCTTCCCCCACGCCAATCCCAGACTGGCAGCCTCAAAACAAAGACCAATCACTTTTTCAGAAACTGAGAAGAGGATGCTGGCGAGTGACCTCTGCTCACTCCCTCTCCTGCCACACAGGGGCACACAGACCTGTGTACACACCTGTGGTCTGAATATTTCTACCATGTGCACGTACTGCGTATCCAAAAATATTTAAAATGAGGGCAACAAATGTTAAAGCATCACCACAGAAAAAAATCTGATAAAAAGAATGCAAAAGGGAAACAGATGTTTTAGACCAAAGTAGAATCCATATGAAGCCCGCAGCCTTTAAAATGTACTCTTTTATGACCTATGTAACAGCGCAAAGCTAGAAAGCATCATCTTTCCCCAGGGAAACCACAATATACAGTGTCGTTGCAGACACCACCAAATGTTTACTATTTATGCGAAATAATCTGGGTAATCATCTAACATATTCAAAATCAGGACTTTGTCCCTGTCTGTCTCTGGACGCATACTTGGCATTTACCGTTCTGTCTAGGAAGAAAAAGGGAAAAGGGCACAAATTACGGTGCATTAGTCCCTTTAAAAGAAGAGCACGTATTTCAGAGAAAATGAGATTGAACATAAAACAAAAAAAAAAAAGAAGAAAAACAAAGACCCCATCTTCTGCCGCCCATGGTCCCTTTTCTGCATCCCTCCTGCTGATGAGCACATTCTTCCTCCGAAAATCCTGTCTCCAACTTCTCAAGCTCAAAATCATACTCGAGTCCACTTTTTTCAATGCCCTTGTTCAACATTTAGGCCACTTTGCTACCAAAACTCTCTTGGCATAGTTCTCTTCGTCCTGATTCCTCGACTCCTCTCCTCTGAGAAAAAGAAAAAAAAAAAAAGGCTGGGGGTGTTAATTCATATTAACCAATATGAATTAACCAGGTATTAATTCACGTCTACCTTGTTGCTAACACAAATAAAAGGACACATTTCCAGGTCAAAATTACATCCTTAATATTTCCTTTAAAATGACCATAAAAGTCAACAAAAACTCATCATAGAGAAAAGCAATGTCATAATTGTAGGGGGTCGTTAATAGTAATAAGAAAGAAGGACTTGGCTTTAAAAAAAAAAACGGTTGAAAATCCAGTTCGTAATGCAAGTTCAAATCATAAAAAGAGTATGTGGTGGGGGGAAAGGCAGGCAAACGTACATCCGCCCCCCCCCCCCACCCCAGACACGGCTGGATCCTGGCTGGAGAAGGAGAAGCACACCTCCTGGAAGACAGGGCTCTTGCACCCTGGGGGGTGCGATGGACAGAGCCTGTGTCTCTGTTCTACACGGGCTCAGAGCCGGAGGAGAAAGCAGTGCAGGCGGAGACAATGCCACCTCAATACAAAGGACAGACAAAAGGTAAAACCTGCTGGCCACTGACCCCGAACCAGGAGCTGTGCACTTGCACCAGACCTCTGGCCGGGCTTCTGAATTCAACGTGCTGTCAGCATCCACCTATGTGGAGAGTCCTGCGCCCCGCGGCTGTCAATAAACATCAACTTAATAGAGAGCCCAGCTTTCCTAAGATAAGCAAATGACATCCCCTAAAAATAGTGTTGAATGCTGGAAAGGGAATAATATCCAGCAAGAGTGGGTCTAAAACATTTAGGAAACGTGTAGCCCCTCCTGGCCGCGTCTGAAGGTGAAGCAGCCTCATCGTGAATTAGAAAACACAGTGTCCAGGGAGAGGAATGACACAGAAACTAAATAAAACTCTCCTGGGATGAGAATAACGGGCAATAACTTACGGAAGGACTGCAAGGAAACCTTGGATTTAATTTGAATTTAATCTTGAATTTAATTTTTTTAAAAAAATATATGAATGGGGTTAAAAATAACCCAAAGTGAAAATGCTAGCAACCCTCGATAATTCCTGGAGACTAGTTTATCGGTTTTATTTTCCTGTTTGTTTTAGTTAATTTCAGAGGAAAGAAAACTGAACAAAAAGCAAAGTGAGGCTGATGAGCAGAAGACAATAGGGCTACGTCCAGAAGCTTCTGAGAAAAAGGTCATGCACCCAGGTTGTCCTCAGTGTGAACACAACTAAAGTAACTCTGATATTCCAGCAGTTAGAACTTGTATCTCCGTACCCCAGTCACCCTTCATTAAAAAACAACAACCAATAAAACCTAAGTAGACCTAGGCATTACAAAGATAAATGAAAATGCCAGCAGTCACTGCTGGGGAAATTAAAATAAACATTAATCTAAATAAATGATGCATGCAACACATATTCATCTCCTTCTTTAAAAAGAAAGAACGATGAAAAAAATCAACAACAATCTGAATCTGAAATCCCAGTGTATATGATCAAGACTGAAGAGGAAAAAGATCCAGTCACCCTTAGACTTAAGGGAATGGAATTCAAAAACTGTGTCCCTATTGGCTCTGCTAATACAAGCTTTTGAAAGGTTCAAAGAAACACGACATGATCAAGTGGGATCTCAGTGGCAGTGCAGGGGTGTTTTACAGTTTGCAAATCTAGTCACCCAATTAAAGATGAGGGTTCAATGTACATTTACCTTCACTGCCCCTTCAAATTATATTAAAATGTTACCCCACTGCACATGAAACCCAGTTAATATACAGGGTATAGAAGTCCTTACAGAGTCTTCGTGAAGGTTTCTAGTGCTCAAATATAAAGTTTAAGCAAACATCCAAGGAGCATTAGTTATCTGAACAACATAAACCCAAACAAGCAAACAAGCAAAACAAGAACGTGAAGGTATCAGAAGCAGTATAGAGAGATTATTTTAAAAGCATATTGACATTTTTCAGAGACAGGAAGAGATGATACCACATTTGCAAAACACAAATAGAATGGCAGGTTTTGTAAAAAGATAACCAGAGAGAAGAAAGAGTTAGTGAAAACATAAAAACTATGATTAAAATAAAACAGTCAATAAGGCGTTGGAAGGTAAAGGTGAGGACATCTCCCAGAAAGTAGACCTAGAGGGTAAATATGCTACAAAGAAGAGAAAAGCTTGCATTCTAAGAGACATGACAACTTAATAAGAAAGAGATAACAGAGAAACACAAAATTACAAAAGAAAAAAAATCAAGAAAATGTCTTAGCACCATAAGCTTTTACTGATGAAAAGAATCCCATACAGTTTCAAGTGTAAGAACAATTTAAAGAAGAAGAAAGCCCTCGCCAAAGTATATCATCTTGAAATTTCAAAACACAGGAACAAAAAAAAATGCAAATATTTCCAGAAAAATAAAATACTCCAAAAATCAGGTTATAGTGACACTCGATTTCTTAAAATCAACCCTGAATCTTAAAAGATGTAGAGGAGAAATGCATTCAAATTCTGAAGGAATATAATCTCCAATCTAGGATTCTCTACCTGGTCAAGCTATCGGAACAGTTGAAAACAGAACAAAGAGAGTTTATTGAGAACGTTCTCAAAAAAAAAAAAAAAAAAAAGTTTAAACCAAGACGGAACAGATATGGAAATAAGAAGCAGAGGCTCCAATAAAAGAGAGGACAAAAGGAATCCCAGATTGATGGCGACAGGTGATCTAGGATACAGGAGCACAGCTGGCTAGCACACCTGACACCTGAAGAGGGACAAACACAGCTGGAATAAAAGGCTGCAAAAAGGCATGGTGCCCTCAAGAAGATGAGATTGACAGACTGATTGAGATGCTTGAAAGTATTGTAAAGCCAAATAATTCATAGGAAACAAAGCAAGTGAATAAAGACAACTAATAACAACAACAAAAAAGGCATGAAGGGGGATGTCAAGGCATCTCAGAGCTCAGCTATGAGCAGTATTTCTATAACCACAGCAGTATAAATGCTGAATATAAGTTAACCCCTCTGTCTATATATTCCTTTAAAAAATTAAAGGAATGAAAGCTCAAAGGATGAAAAAACAATCAGTGACATTCATGATTTAGATAAAATCTGCATTCATTCCCGATGAAAAAATTTAGAAAAAGTGAGTGCTTCGTAAACAATACTTACTATCACAGCAGGTTTAAGCTTAATTCTACAAGTTCAAATAAATTCAATCAAATAAGATCATGAAAAAAATATATAGATTGAAATTAGCAAGTAAAATTCTTCTACTAAGAAAAGCAGAGATATTTAACTAAGAAAATATTGGATCAAAAAATAATTTAACGAAATGGTTGGTCACAACTTAAAAAAATTAATTTCCTTGTATATCAATACCCACCAATTAAAATATAAAAGAAGGAAAATTCCATTCACGGCACTACGAAATCACAAAAAAACACGAAAGAGCAGCCTTGACGTGAAATATGTTCAAATTTAATGAGAATCTGCGAGAAAACTGCAGTAAGCGGAGAGACACTAGTCCTAGATGAGAAGGCTGGATGTTATAAATCTTTTCCACGTGCAGACGATGTTTCTATCTATACATATTTCACAACAGGAGCACTCTCATAGCTAATGATAAAGGGACTTGCTTTGATAGTAAAACTTAGTCTAAAACTATAGTTTACAAAAACGGGGGAGACTCTTGAGCCAGAAAATACAAAGAAGTTCAAAATTAAAAGCACATAAACATGGAGTTCCCGTCCTGGCTCAGGGTTTAACGAATCCGACTAGGAACCACGAGGTTTCGGGTTCCATCCCTGGCCTTGCTCAGTGGGTTAAGGATCCAGCCTTGCTGTGAGCTGTGCTGTAGCTCACACATGCGGCTTGGATCCCGCGTTGCTGTGGCTCTGGAGTAGGCCGGCGGCTGCAGGTCCGATTGGACCCCTAGCCTGGGAACCTCTATATGCCATGGAAGTGGCCCTAGAAAAAGGCAAAAGACACACACACACAAAAAAAGCACATAAACATATCAAGTTTACATAAACATACTCGAGTGATAATTGAGTCATTTCAAAACAATAAAGATAGACTTTTCAATAAAGTACTGGAATAAGTGGATAACCTTTTTTTAAAATTCAAATTCAAATCCTATCTCACTCTTTTATCCCCAAATAGATACCGATCTACAAGGATTTAAGTAAAAACAAACCAAACCAGCAAAGAACTAGAATTGTTATCTTAGGTACTACTGCTACTTAGATGAGGAAGGCATTTGCTATGCAACCCTGGCCTCTACTCTAGGGGTCATAAGTCAGTCCTAGCAGTTAGAGATCAAGCCACTGGAACAACTAGAAAGGAAAAACTAACTAAAATCATCTCACTTCCAATCATCCAGTGGAGTCTGGGAATTCAGACTGCCGGTAACGTCACTTGCTGCCCTGTGGGTGGTAAACAAAAAACGTGGTCTATGTTTAGTTTGTTTTGGGGGCTTTTTAGAAGTATTTAGAACTGGATTATCTGTTTTAAGTCCGAAGGCATGTCCAGAGTTCCAGCTGCAAGGTTGGGGGGATGCACTATTCCACGAGGTTGTCGGCTGTGCTGTAGCAGCGCAGGCGCTGTTATCAGGACAGCTCACAGACCACGTGTCCACCCTTCCTCGCTGTCCTGCAAGAGGTTTACGAGTGTGTCCAGGGTGATTCAGCCAGGTCGGATGCAGAGGAAAGCTGGACCAAAGCAACGCTTGTGAATTTAGTGTGAGTGCAGTGAAGCCTGAAAGGAGTGAAGGCGATGTCTCTTCCCTCTCAGGGGACATGGATGCCTGCGTGGTACCCGATCAGCATCTCAGCTTTTCCAGAAAAGAGAAGGAAAAGGGACCAAGAAGAAGGAGGTAGGAATGGTGGGATCGAGGAAGGAGGAGGCCTGAGAGAGAGAAGTCGAGCTGACAGCCTTCCTTGGCCCTGTCTGCGATGCAACGGATTGAAACCCTGCAGAATGCCCAGTGGTGAATGCTGATGTGGCAGGGAGGCCAGGGAGCAGCAATGGCTTGTCCCCAGGTAGAAAACATGAAATCCTAAGCCCCAGGGCCTCACAATGGGACTGAGTTCGGGGGAGGGGCCTTGAGCGAGGTAATTACGGTTGAATGAAGCCACCGAGTGGAGCAAAACCACTGCTGCCCTTATAAGCAGACAGACAGACACCAGGGCTGTGCGCACACAGAGAACAGGCAGCGTGAGGAGCCCAGGAGAGAGGCCTCCAGAGAATCCAAGCTGCTGACACCCTGAACTTGGACTTCTCATCTTCAGAACCATGAGAAAATGAATGTTTACTTCTTAAGCCACCTATAAAGAGGTGGCTTAAATAATAACATAAAGGTTATTTCGCTATGGCAGCCCTGGCAAACTATTGTATATATAAAAGTGTAATATTAAACACATACACTTACACACACACACACAAACACACACATGCTGTTGTTATGCAACCCATGCTGTCGGCCACGGCAAAAAGAAAAAAAAAAACAACCGCAAGAAAAAAAGCATTTGTTTCAAGGGATTTGTTGTTCAATGACAAAAACAAAACAGAAAATCTGCAAAGCGTTTGGCATAAAAGAAAGTAGATGAAAAACGGAATTTTCTACCAATTTTGTGGTAGGCATGGTACACAAATATCAGCTATGCACCATCTAGTCACGAACTTGCGGGGTGGGAGACGGCAAATCAGGCTGTTCCAGAGTCCATGAGGCCATGATGTTATATCCTTGTCTTCTGGACATCTCAAGGTCAAAATTTCAACACAGGCCATAATAATAGCAGCAAAAATGTACTGAGTATTTGCTGTGTTCTAGCTGTGGTTTATCTCATTTGCCCTCTCCTTTACCATTGAGGTAAGTTATCTCAATCTATTACTATTTCACTTCAAGTATCAGCAAGCTAATATTTAACAAAGATAAATAACTTGTCCAACTGCACATAGCCAGTCAGTGGTAAAACCATTTAGGCCAGCTGAGCCCTGCTCCTGAGCTCAAGCTGTTAAAGCACTGTGCCCCTAGCCTCTTACCCATTGAGACGGGGGTTTATACATGAAAATATATAACAAACAGAATAAACATCGTTTTATGCAGTTAAGATACAACGGCAATACTCTGGAGAGCTAAAGCAGTACGTAATAGCTTCAGTTACTATTTTAATAAATCTCCAAGATTATGCTTTTATTCCACCCACATGACTAGTTAGATGTTCCATTAATCTAAAAGTGATATGATTTGTGTCCATTCATAGGGTCCTATCTGTGTAGATTGTATGATCAATTCAACAGTGGGAAATATAGTGGCTACTTTCACTTTTAAGTCAACAAAACATCCTTCAAATCATTTTTTTCCTCATGTTGCTTCAGTTAGAGGATTGTGAAAATTCATCTTATAAATGACAGGTGAAATGCAAGTACAGGTAGCCAGCATAATTCTATTTCCTGTGAGGAACCAAAAAGTTTGAGAATCAGCATAAAAAATAACAACTTTTGAGGTTGGGGCTTTGGCCATAGGTATACCAGGTAAGTGTCCATACTCTTTGTTTTTTGTTTTTGATTTTTTGTTTGTTTGTTTTTTAGGACCTCACCTGCGGCATAGGGAGGTTTCCAGGCTAATGGTTGAGTTGGCTCTACAGCTACTGGCCTACACCACAGGCACAGCAACGCCGGATCCGAGCCACATCTGCAACCTACACGACAGCTCACGGCCATGTCAGACCCCAGCCCACTGCAGTGCCCACACTCTTCTCAAAGCCTGAGCTGCCAAGGGTGATCATCGGCCCCACCACACCTGGCATTTTTTTGATTATTACTGTTTCCATAAATGCTAAAGAGGGGTTGGGAGGAAACAAGCCCTGGCAGTCCGAAGATGGCGCTCACTTCAAACTCAGACAAGGGCGCATCCTTCTGCCTCTCGGCCTCAGCTTCGCCGCCTGTACAGTGAGCTCTCTTCAGAGAGCTCGCCAGCCAATGCACGTACAACCAAAGGTGAAACCCAGGGTGACAGGACATTTCACCAGAGGGGCAGTCAGCTCTCAATCCCAGGACTGAGCTGAGAATCGTCCTGTCCTCCTCGTGTGAGTCTGGAGACCTGATCGCACTTGACACTCACGGGGAGCTGGAGCACCTCGGGAGGCAGGGCACGTGGGGAATATGACGCCCTTGCTGAGGAAGGGACACAGAGAGCACAGAACCCACACGATGCTGGGACAGCCCCCTGACCAAGCGGTGATGAGGGCTCGGGGGACGTTTCACGGACAGCAAAGGAGCTTAGACAACTTACTCTGATTTTAATACTAGAAGCTCCTATTTGACCCTTCACACAGCTCAAGAGATAAGCTATACATTTGAACTTGTTATTTAAAGGTCTTTGGACAAAAATCAAATAGCAGCCCATTCTATATATTAAAGAAAATATGGTACTAACATAGAACAGACTTAGAAAAAAAAAACACGTCAAATTTACAGAGACCTCAGCCGGGCTTGCATATTTCAATGTCTGGGAAAGGAAGAAATGGCCCCCCATACCCTCTTCAGTGAACACTATACCTTAATTAAGAAAGTGCTTAAGGACATACCTCTGCTAGGGGATGATCAGAGTTATTCTAATACCAGCTTGTAAGGAAAAACACAGATTGCCCAAGATGAGGCAATTATGCTGGCACATCAGTACAGGAGCACAGAGCACTGCTTAATGGCACAGGATAAAGGCCCGGCAAGAAATAATCAATCACACTGCCTACTATGCATGAGAAGTCAGCAGTTTTTTACATACTAAAAACATCTTCCACTAAAAAAACCACATTCTCAGCTCCGAAATAATGGCATTATTGCAACAATGTTTTTATGTATGTTCGCAAATGTATATGTGTAGATAGATATACAGATAATTTTTTTTCAAAACTGGGAGTACAAGAATAAAAATAACTTGAAATAAGATTACAGAAGGATTTCCTCCATTGTTTCTCTAACCAGACTAGTACTGTTAAATTGCCATTTAAAGCAGAAATAAATATCCGAGTAATTTCTAGTTGGTGAGGTTATGATTTAAATTGCTCTAATTTGTGATCCATATTCATCTAAAGGAAGATAAGGCTTTTATCAGCAATAAATGAGCCCTATATATTTTTTTTATATTGGTATTGCAGTGGTTTAAATGAAGCAGAGGAATCTGTATATAAATTCCTGTACCCATAGTAGTTAGCAATTTGATGGTGTTACGATACTTAACAGTTATTGCTCACATGAATTCTCCGATAGTGATCATTTATGGCAGGAGGAAGCTAAGACCAAAAAAAAAAAAAACTGTCCCACTAGCACATATTAAAAGAGAGTTGGGGGAATCAGATCAGGGTGGTGGAGGAATATGATGGGGAGCTCACTTTCTCTCACAAATATATTAAAAAAAAAATCAATCTAGGGATTTCCCAATGTGGCTCAGTGGTAACAAACCCAGACTAGCATCCATGAGGATGTAGGTTTGATCTATGGCCTCGCTCCGTGGGTTAAGGATCTGGCATTGTCATGAGCTGTGGTGTATGCAGGCTGTAGACGTGACTCGGATCCCGCATGGCTGTGGCTGAGGCTGTGGCTGTGGCTGTGACGTAGGCCGGCAGCTACAGCTTTGATTAGACCCTTAGCCTGGGAACCTCCATATGCCGCAGGCGCAATCCTGAAAGGACAAAAATAAATATGTAAATAAATCTATGTGCAGAAGGATTCTGGCAGATGTACTAAATACTGGCGGGAGAACTCAGACTTCCAAAAGGGCAAGAAACTCTCCACATAACTGAGTAGGACAAAATGGGGAAAAAGAAAGAGAGAGAAGAAAGAAAAAAATCAGGATGAGACCAGCACCCCTGGAGGGAGATGCCAAAGAGGAAAGGAATCTAGGCACTGGGAGGCCCGGCGACTGGTGGGCAGATTAGCTGGGCCAGAAGGGGAGCTTCAAAGCCTTGGGGCAGCAGGTGTGCGGAAGGCAAAATGGAAAGAGAGCTACACAGACGGCTGGTGCCAACGCCCAATGCCCCACGGCCTGAGACCCTCATCTGCTGGGGCAGGCAGGGTCTGGGTGCTGAGGCTCAGGCTCGGAGGTCAGACCTGGGGAGTGTGTTAGGGTTGACGTGTGGAAACATCCCCAGGGACTAGAGAGTGGTGTGCCACAGCCACGGGTGTGCTGGAGGAGCCTGGGCCCGCCAGGGGAGCAAGGCACCATTGCTGGGGAATGCAAGAGGATGGTGGGCAGGGCCTCCCAGTGCCTAGATTCCTTTCCTCTTTGGCATCTCCCTCCAGGGGTGCTGGTCTCATCCTTCTTTTTCCATGTGCATGGGCTCCCAGGCAGCAGGGCACCTCCTGGCACAGGCTATGGGCGTGGGCACAAGCCACAGCAGCCATCTCAAGACTCCAGAAGTAGATGCAGCTTGCTGATGCAGAGGGTCCTGTGACAGGACACCACCTGTCACCACCACCTCCCTGGGGCCACTCTACAGAGGTGTTTTTCATAGAACTATAAGAAAATGTTTTTAAATTTTATAGAAATACAAAAAAAAAAAATCCAAATAGCCAAATCAATCCTGATTTCTCCCCCAAGTGGAGGAATCAGGCTTCCAGACTTCAGACTATTACAAACCTACAGTCATCAAAAGAGGGTAGGAATTGCACAAGAACAGACATATAGATCAATGGAACAGGAGAGAAAGCTTAGAAATAAACCCGAGCAGATATGGTCAACTAACCTATAACATAGGAGGCAACAATATAGAATGGAGGAAAGAGTCTTTTAAATAAGTGGTGCTGGGCTAACTGGACTGCTACATGTAAAAGAATAAAATTAGAATACTCTCTAACACCATACACAATAATAAATTCAAAATAGATTAAAGCCTTAAATTTAAGACTGGATATTATAAAATTTGTCGAGGAAAACACATGCAAAACATTCTCTGACATAAACTGCACAGTATCTTCCCAGAGCCATCTCCTAGAGTAATGGAAATAAAAACAAAATAAACAAATGGGATGTAATTAAACTTAAAAGGTTTTGCACAGCAAAGGAAACCATTAAGAAAAATAGAGAGACAGAGACAGAATGGGGGAAAATATTTGCAAATGAAGTGACTGATAAGAATTTAATCTGGGAGTTTCTGCTGTGGCGCAGTGGAATCAAATCTGACTAGTAACCATGAGGTTACAGGTTTGATCCCTGGCTTCACTGAGTGGGGTAAGAATCCAACATTGCCAGGTAGCCATAGCTGCAATTCAACCCCTAGCCTGGAAACCTCCATACGCTGCAGCTGTGATCCTAAAAAGAAAAAAAAAAAAAGTTTAATCTCCAAAAATATGTCAAAAACTCATGAAGATCAATGTCAAAAAAACAACCAAATTAAAAGTGGGTAGAAGATCAAAACAGACATTTCTCCAAAGACAGACACATGGCCAAAAAACACATGAATAGATGCTCAGCATCACTAATTACTGGAGAAATGCAAAACAAAACTACTATGAGGTACCACCTTACAAAACAGCAGCCAGATGGCCATCATCAAACAAATCTACAATGACTGCTGGAGAGGGTGTGGAGAAAAGGAAACCTCCTACACTGCTGGTGGAAATGTAAATTGATACAACCACTAAGAAACACAGTGTGTAGGTGCCGCATAAATCTACAAACAGAACTAACACATGATCCAACAATCCCATGCCTTGTCCTATATCCACAGAAAACCGTAATTGGAAAAGATACATGGACCCCAATGTTCACTGCAGCACTATTCACAATAGCCAAGAGCTGGAAACAACCTTAACACCCAAGGACAGATGAACGGATTAAGTAGATGAAGTACCTATATTCAATTGAATACTACTTGCCACTAAAGAGACTGAAATAATGCCATTTGCAGCAACATGGATGGACCTAGAGATTATACACCAAGTGAAGTCAGTAAGAAAAAGAAAGACAAATACTGTATGATATCACTTATATGTGAAATCTAAATAATGGCACGAATGAACCTTTGTACAGAACAGAAACAAACTCACAGACATAGAGAACAGACTTGCGATTGACAAGGGGGAGAGGGAGGGAGAAGCAGGGGCTGGGAGCTTGGGGTTTGTAGATGCAAACTATTACATTTAGAAATAATGGATAAGCAATGAGGTCCCACTGTACAGCACAGGGAACTACATCTGATCTTTCTGGATAGATCACGATTGAAAAGGATATTAAGTAAAACCGTGCACTTTGCCAGAGAGCTAAAATTGGCACAACACTGCAAATAGACTATACTTTAAAAAAGTTTTTACACCAGAGTGGGCTCCAAAAATGCTGGTCTGAAATGTGGAGAGAAAGCCTTTGTCTTAGAAGAGTTTTTCTAATGATTATTACTTAAGTACCTAAACACCACATGATATCCTGATACGAAATTTGAAAAACACAGGAATAGGGAACAAATAAGCACTGTCTATAACCCCCTATCTAGACGTAACAACTGTTGACCTCTCCAAAAATTCCAGCCTTTTCATTCATGCTATTATTCCATTATTCTTTGTATATTCTTTCTGCTAGGAAAGCGGGGCTTTGGTGTATTTCTATCCAACGGAACTTCCTGCAGTCTTGTAAATGTCCTATATCTGTGCTGTCTGAAACAGAAGAAGCTGGGTAAAATAAAAAGAAGCTGATAAATTCTTGAAATGTTGCTAATGCTGCTGAGAAATTACATTTATGATTTAATTTAATTTATATAAACTGAAGCTTAGAAGCCGTCAGTACTTAGTAATGACCATTTTGAGCAGGTACAAGATCAATTTCACACATTTACGATGACCTGCTTTTGTTCTCTCCTTTTCTTGTTTGTTTTTTGGAATTCTGCAGTTTCACTATAAACTGTCTTCTTACCTGTGAGGCGTGAGAAGCATAGTGTTTTTCAGCCTAAGGAGTCATCTTTTTATTAATACTGGAAACGTCTGAGGTATAAGATGGTGCCTTTAGTCCACTGTCTCTGTTCCAGAGTTCACAAATCTGATTAAACACACGTTGGATATTCTTTCTAGCCCTCGCTTAAATTCTCCTTCACACATTTTCCATAAGCTCTGTTATTATTTGTCTTCAACACAACACCTAGGTTTTTTTTTTTATTTTTTATCTCAATGACCATCTTTTTCAACCTGAGAGGGTTCCCCCCCCCCCAATCCATCCTTTTTTTTTTTTTTCTTTTTCTTTTTATAGTAGCACCTGGGGCATATGGAAATTCTCAGGTTAGGGGTTGAATTGGAGCTGCAACTGCAGCCTACACCACAGCCACTGCATTGCAGGATCTGAGCCACATCTTAACCGACTAAACAAGGCCAGGGATAGAACCTGCACCTTGATGGAGACTGTGTCGGGCTCTTAACCTGCTGAGCCACATCAGAAACTCCCTGGGATCCATCCTTCTTATGACGTCATGTTGCTTCCTTCCTGTCATGCACTATCTTGAGATTTGCAGTTCTATTTTACATTATTAGTATGCCAATCTCCCCTTTGTCATATCCATTAATATTTATCCACAACAGATAATTTTCTGTGAGTTCTGTAATATTGGAAACTCCTTTTCAGTGAGAATTTTTTTTTTTAAATAATGTCCCTTAAAGCCTGGATTTTTAGGGCATCCCTTCAAAGAAGTTTTGTGTTTTCTTCCTCCAGGTGCCCCTGGGGACCGTCAGCTTGGAGCAATCTTGACGTTCATCCTTGAGTATGAAGAGATGTAGGTCCTTGACCCCAGGTAATTCAGTTTAGACTCTCTTACCCATATCAGGTAGAATCTCAGAGTTTCAAAGTTCCAGGGGAGAACTCTCCTTTAAAATTCTGAGCTTCAATAGATATCAACAAATTTTCTTATCATCTATCTATGCCAGTATTTTAGGAATTCACTGGGTCAAGCTCTTCCATGGTGCTGGCTTCATGCAGAGCTTCAGTTCAAGGTTTTCCCTTGTGCAGGGCTGCAGCCCCAGCTCCTACACCTCCAGGGACCTTCAAACCTCATCCTCCAATTCACAGGCAGCCACGTCAGCAGCCCAGGCAATCACTCTGGTTTGTTAGTTCTTTCTTCTTTTATAGAACCAGGATTCCCTTTCTTTCTTGCAGCCTCAGATAAACACTTAGAAAATAACTGTGGTTTAACCTTTAGCTAGCAATAAGAGCATTTGCAGGTCACTCCAATATTTCACCTTAACTGTCACTGAATATTGTTTAGCTGACGTTGTAACTATACTTTATGTCTATCTATTCTGTCGTATGTGATGCTTGTTTCTGCCATTAAATGTTAATGTTTTCATTTATAGAAAAATGTAAACTTTCTAGATTTAATCATATTTTGTATTAAGAAGTTTACATTAATGTTCAGAAATAATGCCCCATTGAATAACGAAGGTCTATATTTACTTTTGCATTATTTCTAATTTTGTACAAGACATATTAAATATTGATCTCAGGAAAATTTGCAATGTTTTCCCAAGTTATTGTAACATGGAATACTTGAAGTTGTGAAGTTTTAGAATGGGAGCTTAAAAGTTAATTACTGTTTCCAGAGAAATTATTTATACAGATGAATCAAAGACCTATACTTTTTTTAAAGTAGAAAGTAAAACTTCAAGTTTTCTAACTGTTTTTGTGGGCGGCCTGTTCACTTGCTTAAGTATAAGCAAAAATGTCTGGGTTTTACCAAATAAAGAAAAAATTCATGACCAGTATATAAATATTCAGACAAGTACTATAACTTAAGCGTATATGTGTCTGAGAAAGATAGAAATCCTGGTATATATTAGCTCTTTCTGAAATGAATATTTACATAAACATTTTGTAAATATAGAAATATATATTTACTATGTAACTATTATTTTGAGGGTCAGAAGTTATCATTGGGATCAAAATGAGAATCCTACCGATTAGCATATGGAAAAGGAAATTGGTCTTAGGAACACGAAAAGATAAGAGAGGTGAAAATGAAAGGAAAAATGTAAACAGTTTTTTGGTTATTTTTTTCACCACGTAAATATTACTTTGTGGATAATAATAAATTGGCAGGACCCACCGAAACTGGGTCTGCCTCCACAAGGCTCATGGAATATTACATTTACAAAGGCGTTCAACCCCTGCCCCCCAGGGCCTTGTTCCAAAGCTGCTTTACACCCCCCTGAGGCATCTCCCAAATGAGCTCATTTCCAGGAGGGACCAGGTCCGTTTGGGCTCCTTAGTCCTCCCGTTGGTCCACTTTCACACTCACAGGCCTAAATTCCATCTCTCAGTTATTTACACGTTGTCAACATGGACTCAAACCCTCTGCCCCTTCCCAGAAGCCTGCCTTCTGCTCGCCACTCAGTCCTCTGAATCTCAGGGCCCGTATCCACTGAATGAAGGTAAGAGCCTCTTCCCAAGGTTGGTAGGTACATTATTGCATGGAATAGAAAATTCCAAGGCCCTGACACAGAGCTGGTAAGCATTTTACCAAGAGCACGGGGCTTTGGCCCGTGGTCTCCTAACTTCTGACCACTGTCATTATATAAGGTGCTTGTGACCCTCCGAACCAAATTATGGTAATCGGGACATAGCTTATCTCAGGTTGGAGGATAAGCATCACAAAAATTAAAAAAGGAAATAAGAAAAGGCAACTGTTCCTGATACTATAACCTCAAAGGAGAGACAGCAGAAACCAGAATAGCATGAATGACTAAATTGATGTGTTTCAATTAAACAGCAAGCAGTAAATGATAAACTGTACAGGCAAAGAGGTATATACCAACGCTCTAAGTAGTTAAAAAAAATCCCATTGTGTTCTAATTACCCATTTAATCCCTTGGATACCAATGTGCAATTAACATTACAAATAATGTTAAGGTTAAAAATATAATGAAGGCAAGTATGATTTTGTTATAATTAAACTAATTACTCAGATATGTAGCCATATAAAGGTCTTACAGACCATTAAGAGGATGTAAATTTATTCTTCCTTTCAAGAGCAGCTATGTGAATATCATTTTCCAATTATTTGACAAAAGATGGAACAGGATTATTGAGAGAATCAGCTTTCCAGGGATGAAATAAAATAAACGTTTGGTTTCTTTTGAAATTCTGATTCTCTCGTCTATATGTACTTACAAATAGAGAAGTTAGGAAAAAAAGAGAAAGAAACACCACAGAATCAGGAAAACCACCTTCCTTCTTGTATGACTGCAGAGAAAAATCAGCAACATAACACTTGAGAGAGCGTCATTCCACATGGTTTCAATTTTGGAGCGTTAAACAGGGTCAACATCTCCACGACCACAAACCTCAAACACTCTCTTGACAAATTCTCTCAATTTTCTGTCCTTGGATACAATGAGTTCCAAATATTGACTTTCTGCCACTAGTCATAGACTCACCGAAGTTCCATTTTACTCTCTGTCTGTAGTCAGCAATGATTATGACAGTTAAGAACCAATGCAGATAGGGGAACAATTAAACATGCAACACTTGGCGTGAGAGCTATGCTTTCAGTTCTCCAGGCGTCTCACTGAAGCTAGAGAAGGACCAGTCCCACCCTGAGGAGGTGCACGCCTGCTGCTGGAAGAGGC
The DNA here is from genome assembly GCF_016906955.1 of Phacochoerus africanus. NCBI lineage: Eukaryota > Metazoa > Chordata > Mammalia > Artiodactyla > Suidae > Phacochoerus > Phacochoerus africanus. The sequence continues at coordinate 134,666,012 of NC_062554.1, read as the reverse complement.
AGCTTTTCCAGGAGTGCTCACTGAATCTTCATCCAGTCATCTGAGCTGAATCATTCCTTGTACAGGGATGAGAAAACTAGACTAAAGGGAGATGGGAGAGGCAGGAAAACAGAGCTCTTAAGAAGGGAAAGAGATGGAGTTCCCACTGCGGCTCAGCTGGTTAGGAACCCCACTAGTATCCATGAGGATGTGGGTTCGGTCCCTGGCCTCACTCAGTAGGCTAAGGATCCAGCATTGCCACAAGCTGCTGTGTAGGTCACAGAGGCAGTTTGGATCTGGCATTGCTGTGGCTGTGGTGTAGGCTGGCAGCTGCAGCTCTGATTTGACCCCTAGCCCAGGAACCTCCATATGCTGCAGGTACAACCCTAAAAAAAAAGAAAAAAAAAAGAACTGAAAGGAATAACTAAGCACAATGTCAACTTCGGGATACATTCTAAATCTATCAGAATAAAACGAGAATGTTATAACCTAAAACAAACCAGCAAACAAATCCTAATTCCTACCTCTGAGGGTAATTTGAAAATCAATTGATTATCTTAAAAACCAGGTAAATGAAAAGGAAAAAAAAACAAGCATTTATCTGTCTTTTTTATATGAACTATACTCGTGGACAGTAAATAAAATGTAGTGAAAGCAACTCCTTATCAGATTATTCCAGTTGGTAAATGAAAACAAAACGAAAAGAGTTAAAATATTACCATTCTGCAATCTCCAGTGGATCCATGCATCATCAAGGCATTAGGCATTAAAAGTGCTAATATCGAAAATGAGTGAAGACCAGATACCATATGCCTCTTGAGGAAAAGAACAAAAAACAAAAACACTACCTCCTGCTTACTTGTGCCAAAGGCTAGAACCTGAGCCTGAATACAACGCTGGGTCCAGCTGCAACTTGCAAGAAACAGGACAGAACCTCACATGAGAGCTCGTCGCTTGTGCAATCGGCAAGTCCATGGGCAGCACTCGGCAGGCCCAGTGTTCCAGGACTGGCAGATGATGATGAAGGGAAGAAAGGAATGAAGAGGGACCCACAGATGGAGCATCTGAAAAGTCATTTCAGATTTTGCAAAGGAACAAGGTTAAGCTGCAATGTCCAGGGACACTCCTGGGAGATAAAGCCACACAGGATCTGTTGGATGGAGAGGGTGTGGCTCGGACAGGTCACACAGATGGGCTTCTGAGTTAGCTGCCGAAGTTTCATGTCCTGGCCCGAGTCCTGGTTATAAATATTTTCCTTATAATGATATACTAAGCTACACATTTAAAAAAAAATTCAGGATAGGAATTATCTTTCAAAGGGAGAAGTGACTGATAGGGATTTAAGGGGTAGAGTCTTATGCTGTTTCTTGAGCAAGACATAGACTGTAAAAGTGTTTTTTACATTGTGCAAATTCATTAGGGTGTTCTTTCCTACAAAAAGTTTTTAAAGGAAACATCAATAAAAATTTTTTAAAAGAAACTTAAAAAATACATTAAACCAAGAAACATAAGATTTTGAGTAAGTAGAAGCACCCTTCTATGTAAATTTTGGAAAGAAGAAATCAAAATTATATATGTTATTTACAGAATAATGAAAGCAATAATACCACTTATTAATTTTTTAGGGTCAAGGTAAAGCTGCACGAAGAAGCATATTTATAGACCTAGTGGCTTAATAATTTATTTTAAAAATATTTAAAAATCATTCAAATAAAAATTTAGAAATAAAACAGCAAGACTAGTCAGGTAAAGTACAGTAGAGAGGTTAATAAAGATAACATTTTATAAATTTAGAACCTTAAAAAACATTTGACTTGCTAAATAGATTCAATCTTTCATTCTTGTTCAAGTGAAACAGTCAAAGTCTGGAAAGTACAAAGACCATTTCATAGAAAAAAGTCATAAGCATATAGGTACAGAGAGAGGGAAAATACAAATATTAAGATAATAATTATAACTCCATGTAAATTGTTAAAATTTTAAATTAAGTAAATAGGGTTATAAGAAAATGTAAATAGTAAAAATTACAACAAAAATTAAAAATTGGAATAATTTAATAGCAAGGGTTCAAAATGAGAATTTTTTTCAAAACAAATTTTCATTATGAGTCATAAGTTTAAAAGGTTATATAAAATTGAACAAATAGGAAAGTATTTAAGTCTATGACAAAATAAAAATGTACTGCAGAAAGATAAGAACAGATCAATAATCTAAAGTCTTTCTCTTATCACATAAATGTATCACAGAGATGAAATGCAAAGTGTGAGAAATATAATGTAATACAAATGGAATGTAGCATCTCTGTACATCGACACCTAGTAACTAGCTTATTGTGATCAGGCTGTAAGGACCTAACGCAGTGTTGTAGGTCACGTATACCTCAAACAAAGGGAGAAAACAAATTCATAGAAAAAGAGACGAGATTTGTAGGTTCCAGGGGTGGAGGATGGGTAGCAAGGGGAGGAGGAGAAAAGAGGTCCAGTTATAAGATAACCCAGCACTGGGATGTAATGTGCAGCGTGGTAAACACACCTGCTGTGTGTTCCCTACGAACGCTGGGATGAGGAAACATCCCAGAGTTCCGCACACAAGGAAAATACACTTGTTTTTTCTTTTATGGTGTGTCTATAAAAGCTGATGGATGCTCACTAAACCTGTGCGAATCATTCCATGCTGCAAGTCAAATCACTGTGCTGTTGTTACACTTACGCTATATGTCAATTATATCCTAAAGAAACTGGAAGAAAAAAATGAAAAATTAAAAGAAATCCTATCATGAAGTAAGAAGATGTGCTATCGTTTAACATTGTTTTGATAGCTTTAGGAAAAGTAAAAAAGGAAACTGATTCAAAGGTATTACCGCAGGGGAAAGGAGATCAATATTTCATGAACTACTGGGAAGAGCATGGTTTTCTAGATGGATCCAAACACTTTTCACATTTCAATGAGTGAAAAATATACAAAGTATGGGGGAAAGCAGAGTTCACACATCGGTTCTTTTCAAATTAATCTATAAAGGCAGCCTAAAGCCAATTAAAATTCCAGTGAGAATTGTGTATACAAAGCTTCATATTTTTCCTCTACATCCCAAAGTGACTACTAGATTTTTATTGGCTCCCCTCATTGCTGTGTAACTAGTGTCTAGAATAGAGAAGCACACTCAAAAATAAATATCTCTATGCATCAGAAACAAGAGAATGCAGGAATCGGGATCTAAAGCTCTGAGTTCTGGTCATGAATTACACACAGCAGCTAAGAGTCAGGCTCCTGCAAGGTAATGGGTACTAAATGCACACATATAAGGATGGAGAGCGACCAGAACCAGGCTCCGTGTGTGAGGCTGAGTCCAAGGCAAAGCCCCAGCTTTGCTGAGAGGAGCCACCTGGAGCTCAGGCTACTTGGAACTGCTCATCATCTTTCAGGCTGGGTCACAGAGCGAAACCAGCACCAGGCTACACAGTGACCATACGTGGGCTGTCCCCTTATGGCTGCAGGATGGGAACCCAAAGCTGTCAATATAGGACCTGGCTGCAGACAAGAGATTTAGGGAATAAACAGCAGAAGGAGTGACAAACTGATACACATAAGATGACAGATCGAAAAAGAGAGGAGGGTAAAATCACACAGACTCGCTCAAAAGGTATGCCAGCAAAATCTCAAGCCATAAAAAAAATCCAACGAGAAGCAAGCCCCCCAAAACAAACAATTAGGAGGGAGTTCCCATTGTGGCCCAGGGGGTTAAGAATCCACTAGTATCCATAACGATGGGGGTTCAATTCCTGGCCTCACTCAGTGGGTTAAGGATCTGGTGTTGCCGAAAGCTATGGCACAGGACACATATGAGGCTCAGATCTGGTGTTGCTGTGGCTGTGGTACAGCCCACAGCTGCAGCTCCTATATGACCCCTAGCCTGGGAACTTCCACATGCCACAGGTGCAGCCCTTAAAAGGAAAATAAATAAATAAACGAACATTTATGAGAAGAATTACCTTCTGATGAAGACAAATTCATCGGGATGAGTAAATCTAAAAATAGACATGCAAGGATTCTATAAAGAAAATCGCAGCATCATTAAATGATTTTTTTTTTAAATGAACTGAATAAACGGCTCTTTGCCAGAGTTAAGGATAAGGCCAACAAAATATCATAGAGATGGAAATGTTTTCACATTATAAAATAAAATTTGATTCGTTTCCAATCAAAATTCAACTATTGTGACATTTTTATCCAGGGTGGCAAGACGATTCTACAAATGATACCTCATAAAAGTCCCAAAGTCATCCAGACCATTCTGGAAATGAAAAACTAGCAAGACAGACAGGTAGAGTGAACCCCCGCCCCCCCCCCCACCCCCCGCCCCCCAGGATGCACATCTTGAAGCAAGAGAAAGTACTGCCAAGTCCCAGCCTGGCTGAGAACTCCCGTGCACAACAGAGGGCCTCCAGGTTTCCCAGTGACGCATAAAAAACACTGGGCTGCGAAAATGGCACTAAGCAAACTGGAACTCGGGACAGGAAAACATCAGGTTCTATCCCTACACCGTCCGGTCAGATATCAACTGCATATGTTATGAGTGCAGAAAAGAAGTCTCTGAACAGGAATGAGAATTATTACCTTGGAGAGAGAATTTTCTAAGGTTCAAAAAGCAAGAAAACACAACAGAGAAAAAGAATAAACCGATATCAAAACTGAGAATTGCTACATAGGCAAACTTTTTTTTATTGGAGTCTAGTTGATTTATAGTGTTATGTCAGTTTCTCCTGTGCAGCCTAGTGACCCCGTCACACATATGTACACATATTCTTTTTCTCCTACCCTCCTCCATCATGTTCTACCCCAAGAGACTGGACAGAGTTCCCTGTGCTGTACAGCAGGACCTCATTGCTTCTCCACTCTAAATGTCACAGCTTGCGTCTACCAAGCCCACACTCCCAGCCCATCCCACTTCCTTCCCTTCCCTCCAGGAACCTCCAGTCTGCTCTCCATGCCTGTGGTCTGTTTCGGTTTTGTAGACAGCCTCACTTGTGCCATATTTTAGATTTCACGTATAAGTGATATGATATGGTATGTGTCTTTCTCTTTGTGGTTGACTTTACTTAGTATGAGAATCCCTAGTTGAATCACACACAAACTTTTAAAACAATGTTAAAATACCACTGAAAGATAATAATTAAAACAGGTAACGTGTGCAAAGGAGTAGCTGTCAGTTGAATATACTAGAAACCCTTACATAATAAAAAAAAAGACAACCTTACATCAAAAGGGACAATGGACTTGAGAGGAAAACTGGCAGAAATAAGTCCTAGGCAACACAGAAATGTGGAGAAAGCCCTCGGTCAAATTCATGAGTAATTAAGGAAATGCAAATTAATCTAAGAGTGGAATTGCATATGCCCACCAAGCTTGTGAAAAATGAAATATTTTAGTAACTATTGTTGAAAAGGATGATGACATGTTCAGGAGCAAGTATAAATGAAGCACACAAAACGAACCTCATAATCTCGCCTGATTTTAAAATATACATCTCTCCACACAAACATCCTTCGATCACCTTACACCTCACATGCACAGAGGCAGAGAAGAGATTAAATTAGATATATCCACGTAGATGTCTATGAAACCAGTAGGAGACATACAAATGTTAACACAGGATTTTAGGATTAAAGGAAACGTTTTTGTCTTCTTGGTGCATGGCACATCATAGATAAACAACGACTATTTGTCAGGGCCAAGAATTAGCTAATTAATGGATGATTCTGATATTTTTGAACATGTTTCAACTACTGTATTCAAAACTGTGTACAAACATCTCAAGCACATTATCCCCAAGTCTACTTAGGAATAACTCGTCGATGCCCAGGAGACAGACTATGAAATCAAGTGCAATACTGAGACCTTGGCGGCATTCATGTAATGACCTTTCTGAAGGTCATTACATAAAAAGCTACAAGGCATGCAGCTTTCTTTTTGTCAGGTCAACAACAGACTTCTGAAATCTGTCACCGAATTACAGTGAATTCCCTATGGTAGGAAAATGCAAAGAGGATATATGCCAGGATGTCATGACCCAGCACGGAAAACAACACCAGTGGGTACAGAGTGGGTGAGGGGGCAACTACAGGACTCGGAGGGACCCTCATGGCTTTGCAGAAGGAGCTGGGAAATGGCCGTGCTGCCTGAGAGACGAGCTCTGGGTGGCAGAACAAGTGACACCAATCCGGCCACTTCTGGCCACCCTCACTTTGGCAAAGGCTTTTGAAGCTCCACTCAATGGCCAAGCAGGAAGAACCAGCCCCTGGCCACTCGTGCTCACTGCGCTCCCCCCGAAAGGGGTCAGCCCTGGGCTGCTGTTTGCCAGCATCTCCTCCACCCTTTAGCCAGACACGTTAAGCTCATGTCATTCGCATTTGGAGGCTCTTTCCCCTTCTGAAGAGTGAAAACTGGAAGGTAAATGTGGAGGGAAAATGACATCCCCGCCCTTTGTCTAGTCCACAGGGGTGAGGGGAGGCTGCGAGTTCTCTGGGCTTGAGGGTTATCTCGAGAGGCAGCAAAAATAATGAAACCTGGGCTTTACCCCATCGGAGTCCTGACGACTGCGTGTCCTGAGGTCGGCCGGAGGTCCCCGTTCAGCATTCGGAAAGTGGTGGTCTTTCCAGCGCCGTTCACCCCTAGGAGCCCAAAGCACTGAGCAGAGAAAACAAGTCAAAGCACAACATCAACATGACCTCGAAAGAGCGCTCGCTTTCAGCCGCCTCTGCGTTGATTCTTCGGTCTGTGTTATCTGTAGACTTTCACAATCATAAAATGTGTGTAAAGCACTCGAGGGATCCCTCGGTACTTTTGAAATCACCATGGCCTTTGAGTAGCGTAACAGGATCAGCATCAGTTCCCAGACAAGGAAGCAGATTCATGTCCGGGAAAACTCAAGATGATGAGAAGTAAATGCCAAATCCTGCCGAGCCTTCCTGTCCTGTCTGCGGCCGTCCAACAAGTTCCTAACTGTGTCCCTTTGGCAAAAGCGTTTTTGAGAAGTCCTGCCACCATCAGCATTAGCATCCTCTGTCTTCTTCTCTCCCCCTCTCTCTCTTTCCTTCTTCCACTTCTGTTTCTCTCTTCTCCTCTCCCCTCCCCCTCCTTTTGCTCCTTCTTCCTCTCCCTGTCTGTCTGTCTGTATTTATCTCTCCCCCCTCCCCCGCCTCACTCCTTGTCTCTCCCCAGTAACTTGAACCCTCCCCAATCCTGACACTAATGAAGAAGACGACTTCTCAGTCCATATTCTCACGCTTAGCAGCGGGCCGACTTTCCCTGGTTCAGTCTGTCTTATATTCCACATGGAAAATGGCCTTGCTTGCTTTTGCAGCCACAGCATCTATCCTGACCCTCGGAATAGTCTAAGCTGAGATCCAGTGGTGGCAGCTGAGACTCGTTCTTGTCCATCTGCTTCCAGGACCTGTTTCCTGATGGTTAGCCATTGCGGCCTACCGACTTAAGCTGGCTTCCTGGTTCCTTGAACCCTGGAAAAGCGATGGCTCTGGGTTTCCTGTTCTACAAAATCACACTCCACCTGATTATCACAAAACCCTATTTTGTACCCCTGGGTGCCACCTGCTTCTCAACATCCATGGTCTTCCCACTCTGGCTGGATCACAGCCCCTGATACACGGGCCCATCCTGTCCCAGTCCTTTCCTGCTCCATGTCACTCGTGTCGGACTGACCACACCTGAGCAGCTGTCCGAAGGCACAGCAGCATCAGCCTGCCCACACTCTATGCATCCTTCAAGGCTTAGGCTTAGGTTCATCTGAACTCTCCTTTTGGATAAGGCTCTCCGTGTTCCCTGCCTTCCCCAGCTCCTCCCTTCCGCTCCTCCTGCTCAGCTTACAGCTCCAAGGCAATTCGCCTGTAGGTCTTTTAACCTCGCCCTGTCTCAGGCTGCACGTAACACCGTACGTGTGTGCAGTCTTTCATCCTAGCTGATCACTAATTCCTAGGGTAGGGGAGGTATCTTAGCCATCCCTGTCCCCTTCACAGGCTCCTGCATAGGACTTCACATACGCGTCATTAAACTCAGACGGTCATTAAAAACCTACTGAATAGAACTCAAACCTACATGCATCTTGGTTCATTTCAGATACACGGAGCATCGGATGTTTTCCAAGTTTTTCCCTTATCCTGTAGTTTAAAACTACTATACTCCAATATAAAATAAAAACTAAACTAAAAAGTAAATAAATAATAAAGCAACAAAAAATAAAACCATGGAGAGGTAATGGCAATATTGAAGTTTTTTTTTTTTTTTAAAAAAAGGATAAAAAATAAGTTCCATAAGATGGTGAAGTTTGCCTGCAGACAAAAAACAGCAACAAAACCTTCTTCACTGTCTTGTCGCATTTGCTCACACACCTCAGAGCAGGTGGTGAGGGCTTTCCTGGGCGGACTCAGACCCACCTCCGGGCTTCCCCTCACTTCAGAACACTCAGCGCCCTCACAGTGGCACAGAGGGCGGATGCCAGTCAGATAATGACATGACTTACTTTGAGGTTCTCAGAAGGTTGGAACACTATGAATGCAAGGTGCTTGTTTTTATTTTCAAGAGTGAATCAAAGGTAATCATTTCCAGAACTGATGTCCCTTTGCGCCTTAAGCACAAATCGGGAACCATTTCTATGGCTTCTGTCAGTTTGGATTAAGCATTTCTACTAGAATGAATGCCATATTCACGAAGAAACAGTTCTGAGCATTGCTGCAGTGTGGGAGTGTTATCACCTTTCCAGAATCGCATCTTTCCAGGTGGGTTTAACTGGCCACTCAGAGTACTGAAGTCCAAGCAAGAGTTAGAAGTGGCTTCCTTAATTAATCGGATTTACACAATTTTTACACTCCATAGAAAGTCATCCCACAGCCCAAGCAATAATTAAAACTCCTCAATCCCTTAAATTTAAACAATTACAAAGCAGAATCAACCCCATCAAAGAATCAGCTCCGTTTTCACTGGGTACAGACTCTCCACCCAGATGCTGCAGAAACTCCTGAAATGTGAAGGCTGCTTTTAGTTCTGATATCAGAGATTCTGAGAATAACCCAGGCTGACCCACAGTTAGAGAGTGACACGGGTTTGGGACAGAAGAGGGTCCAAACAGAAGCCTTCTTACCTCTCCCCTCCGTATGCCCAAGCTAATGTCTTGCACAGCCGTGGTTCTCCTGAAGAAACTTGTGTAACTTTTACTGAGGTTGCATATCACCAGGATGTCTCCAGAGGTTCTGCCTTTCAACACCCTCATTTGCTCTTTTTCAACGTCTATGTCCTGAGAGGATGTGACTGTGCCCTGAATGGCAGAGTGGCCCCTGGGAGGACAAGTCAGAATTAATTCACACCTGGGAAATGGACGCGGACCTCTGGCAAAGAGAAAGGTCAGAGGTCGTCCAGAAGACACGCTCTCCAGTCTGCAGTATCGGCTCCGGCCCCGATGGCTGATGACCGTCAGGGGTCATTATCTGTCCCTTAATGAGAAGGAAATGTGCATGAACCTAAAAGACAGGGACATGAGTGGACACCAAGCTACGACTTTTCAATTGTATGAACAATAATCACGCCAGACTTTTGTGCTTGACAGACAAATCACTGATCACAGACGTGTAAGAAATGGACTTCTCTAAGTGCTTTCAGCAAACAGGTCATTTATGTATTTTTTATGTTTTAAAAAAATTTGGGAGTTCCCGTCGTGGCGCAGTGGTTAACGAATCCGACTAGGAACCATGAGGTTGCGGGTTTGGTCCCTGCCCTTTCTCAGTGGGTTAAGGATCCGGCGTTGCCATGAGCTGTGGTGTAGGTTGCAGATGCAGCTCGGATCCCGCGTTGCTGTGGCTCTGGCGTAGGCCGGTGGCTACGGCTCCGATTAGACCCCTAGCCTGGGAATCTCCATATGCCGCGGGAGCAACCTAAGAAATAGCAAAAAGACAAAAAAAAAATTGATGACACCCAGGGCATGTGGAAGTTCCCAGGCCAGGGATGGAACCCGCACCACAGCAGCAACCCAAGCCAGTGACAGCGCCGGATCCTGAACATGCTGTGCCACCAGGAAACGCCACACAGGTCCTTTAATAAAGCAGATGTCACACGAAAGGCCCCAGATGCTACAGCTGCACAGCCTGTGCTGACTGGATAAACACAGGTGCAGTGAGCGCTCTGCACAGGGCCTGGCAATGTGCTGAACAAACTCCAGTTGGGGGAACACAAAACTTGCAGCTCCAATGGAACTTCCTCCACATCTGAACAAGCTCACTTTCCAACCTCCCTTACGATTTTCTTTCTGGGGCATTTTAGCTTCCAAGTAAATCTCCATTTCTGCAAACTGTAATATGCCGATACTTTAATAAAAGATGAGTTCAGACCACTAAGATCGTGTTGCTGTGCCCACATCCATTTCCTGGTTTTATCAGTGTGATATTGTGATGTCTGGTATTCTTATATTACCCTAGTATCACTGGGAGAAGCTGGGTGAAGGGTGCGTGGGAACTCTCTGTACTAATTCTGCTATTTCCTGCGAGCCTTCGACTATTTTAACATGAAAGGGAACTACGTCCAATCTCTGGGGTTAGGACATGATGGAAGACGGCAGGGGGACAAAAGGACGTATATGTAGGCATGACTGGCTCACTCTGCTGCACAGCAGAAATTGAAGGAACATTGTAAATCAGTCTACTTGAATAAAAAATTAAAAATAAATAAGTAAAAGGGTATTTAAAAGAAAACACGTGCTGCCAGAGCCCAGTGCCCTCAGCTCCTTATCCAATTTTTCCCATAACATTTTTTTGTGATTTTTTTCTGATTTTTTTAATGATCTTTGAAATCACCCCCAGACAAAATATATGCTTTTCTCAACACCCAACACAGGCGATGAGAAAATAGAGCTAGATACTCAGGAATACACATTATATAATTTATATAACATTCAAAAGATGAGATATGAATCAACGGGAATAAAAATAAGAAAAGCAGTTATCCGTAGAGTGGTTATTGACAAGACAGGGGTTTTGAGGAAGCTTGGGAGACGCTGACAGTCCTCGGCCTGGGCAAAGATGGCACGGGTGTGTTCAACTGGTGAAGATGCATGGCATTTCGCACCTTCCGTCTTGACTGTTAGCTCCCCTTCACCAGGTATGGGCGCATCCTTTGACCCTTCAGCCTGGCCTGCCTTCTAGAGGTCTTTTCTTGCTCTACTAGGAAATGGTGGAGGGATCCCCCCCGCCCCCCCCCCCCCGGCCCCCCACATGCTCCCGGGCCCCAGGCCCAGGCCGTCCTTCGCCATCCCTCCCGGGGCCTCAAGCAAGCACGGCCCTCCCTCCCTGGTGCAGCGCCCTGACAAGCAAACGAAAAAGCAGTTTCCAAAGGTTCCTTCTTTTTTTGTAACTGAAATATAAGCACTAGTAGCAGTGGTTGAGCCAATTTTGGGGGCGGCTGTGATTGCTGTAAAATACCTCCTGCCCCCCACCCCCAGCCTAGAAAAGCTCTTGCCCATTGATGGTCAGAGGGAGTCGGCCTTTGGACCAGAGGCTGCCACCCCCGCTCAGCTGACGGCCTCTAAAATAAACCAAATGTCCCTTTCCACCAACCCTGCCTCTTGGTTGCCTTTAGAACGGGGAGCAGCTGGACCCGACTTTCAGTAACAGGAGGAGGATAAGGGAAGAGCTCCCTTCTTCTGGCCTCCTTGAAACAAGCCAACGTAACAGTGTGTCCGCCTGTGCTCAGAAATGTGCCATGGAGCCTCTTCCAACTGACAATCACTAAAAAATGGCATTTGGGCTACAAAGGAAGATGCGTGATGGGCACTGGGCACAGCAGCGCTTCCCAGAGATCCGGGACACCTCATATCAGAAGGGGCTGCCCTGGGCCAGGGGCCTGTTTGCGCCCATCCAGCCTGGGGTACAGAGAGCAGAGTTCAGCGCCAGACCAGAGAGAGACAAAAAAGAACCCCCCACCACCACCACCCAGCGTGACAGGTGTGTGGCCGGAGCTCAGGTTCTAATGGAGATCTGGATTCGGAACAAACAATCCAGGCCGGCAGCAGGACTGCAGGACGGGAGCACGGGCGAGGTCGGGAAGGGCAGCGGAGAAGGAGCGGGTGGTGGACACAGAGCTTAGGAGGGGGAGGCAGGAGCTGCCCCAGATGCAGAGGGCGGGGCCGTCCCAGTCTCCCCAGAACAGGCCTGGGACAGTGAAGAAGAGGTCCCGCAGGAAGGGACTGGGAGTCAAGCCTAGGAGCGTCAAGACAAAGACTAGAGCACAGCACTGACGGAGAAAGACGGCTGTCACGGAAACACTGGGTTGGCGTCCAGCCGGCCCTGGGTGGGAGTTCCCTTTGTCGCCCAGCAGGTTAAGGACCTGACATGGCATCCATGAGGACGCGGGTTCCATCCCTGGCCTTGCTCACTGGGTCGGGGATCCGGCATTGCCATGAGCTGTGGTGTAGGTCGCAGATGAGGCTTGGATCCTGCATTGCTGTGGCTGTGGTGTAGGCCGGCAGCTGTAGCTCCAATTGGACCCCTAGCCTGGGAACTTTCGTATGCTACAGGTGCAGCCCTGAAACAAAACAAAACAAAACAGCCAATCCTTGGAGGCAGGAGGGAGCACGAGGAGGGTCCTGGGAGGGGGGAAGTCAGGCCTGGCAAAGGGCCCAAACAAGCAGGTGATCGGAAGCAACTGTCACGCATGGGGGTGGAGGAGGGACGACAGAGCGGGTCGCGGCTGGAAGCGCCAGGCTTGAGGGACCTGGCTGAGAACCTGGACTCATCCTTCAGGCAACCATTAATGACCGCGGTAGGACACTCCTCAGGATTTTAAAAACAAATTAATTTGGTCAGACAGTTACTATGACAACCATCCATAAGGGAGTGATAAGCAACTAGTGTCTAAATGAGATTAAATTTCCAGACTCTCTAACCTTCTCATTGACAAAGGCCAACAAATAAAGAGCATTCAATGTGGAAAAGAAAGACATTATTGTAAAAGATGGTTTCACTTGACAAAGTAAAGGTAACACTGGAAGTATCTGCAGAAAAATCTTTTGATGCTAAAGGAGCATGGAACATCCTGGAACCTGCCGAAGGGGATTCTTTACTATAGATTTTAAAATAGATTTCTGAAGGCAAATCACAGAACCAGTTATGTTTAAAAGGCACACAGAATTCTATTCCAAACCCAGTCCGTGTTGGAGATCTACAGATTCTAGAGTGTTGCAGCCACTTCAAGAGAGCTTTGTGATGTGTGGTCAGAATGGCTCTCTGCTCCCGCAGACCAAAACGCGTCACACCGGAAGTACGCCAACGAAATGCCTGAAAGAGGGCGATCCCATAAGGAAATCCCCACAAAATGCGAACCGTGCGTCTACAGCCTTTAATAGGTGCTCCAGGGATACAGTGCTCACTAGTCACTTCTCCATAAAGGATCGCTTTCTCGCAAAGATTCAGGCCATGAGGATTACGGAGGGAGAGACCTGCCCTTGCAGGCGCTACACAAGGAGGCATGTTCCTTCCTTAACATTTAAATGTGTTACCTGGCAAGAGTCTGGACACTCTAGCAGATCCTCTGTAGACTACAGGCACCTGCGGGTAGGGATGTGTGTGGGCGGACCCCATGTGCGTAGAGAGCCCCCGCCATATATATATATACACACACACACACACACACACGCATGCCTTGGGCTTTTCAGCCTCCCCTAACAAAGAGAAGAAAATTATTAGCATTACTATTAAATGGTAGTAGATAAATAATTAAGTAATATTATGAGCATTAATAACAGCAGGATCTGGCAAAGGACAAGCGGTCCGGGGTCCTGGATTTCCATACATTCCAGCATTTAGGAGTTGATGCGATTTCCCCACAGAGGTGAATTGTGTTATGGTATCAAGCAAACTCACTGTAGGTGCTACAATCCAAGTCAGAGAAAAACTGTTTTGTTTTGTTTTTATCCTTTGTCTTCTCAGGGCTGCACCCTCGGCAGATGGAGGTTCCCAGGCTAGGGGTCCAATAGGAGCTGTACCTGCCAGCCTACGCCAGAGCCACAGCAATGCGGGATCCGAGCTGCGCCTGCAACCTACACCACAGCTCATGGCAACGCCGGATCGTTAACCCACTGAGCAAGGCCAGGGATTGAACCTGCAACCTCATGGATCCTAGTCGGATTTTTTTCCACTGCGCCACAACGGGAACTCCGAAAAACTGATTTTAAAGGGCAAATTTACTAAGGCAATTAAATAATTGGATGGATTACCTCACCCGTTGATGCCTCATCTCCTGTTATTCTCCTCCCTGATGTTAGCAACTCACTGATTAAAACAAACAACATAATCGAGTCCTAACCATCAGGAAGATCAGACACACTTCTTGTCTCGCACCCTCCCTGGGGGCTCTTCGTCCCCCTCTTTGTTCCGACGTGGGCGCCATCAAGGACGAGCCTGCAGGACTTACCTGGACCGCTGCCAAAGGTCCCAGTGCAGGAGCATCCTTAGGAGGAGGAGGACCGTGCCTTGCACGGCCAACTGCACGAAGATCCAGCCCAGGAAGTTCATCTCAAAGGGACTCACGTAGGAATCGACGCCGAAGTTGTGGGTCAGGTCGTATTTGATCTGATTGTAGCAGAGCAGGACCAGCCCCTGACCCAGACAGAACTGAGGGAAAACTGTGAAGACCCACTTGAGGGCGTCATAGATGTTCTGTAAATGCTGTTTCGGAGGAAGAAAGAGAAATCCAGGTAGACTCCTGGTCACGTGCATTTCTCCCTGTGGGTCTCCCAGCCCAGCCATTCAATGGCGCTTTCAGGCAGCCATCGAACCAAAGGCACCAATTTTATTTTATTTTATTTTTAATGATTTTCATTTTTTCCTTTACAGGTGGTTTACTGTGTTTTGTCAATTTCCTACAGGACAGCAGAGAGACCCAGTCACACCTACATACATACATTCTTTTTCTCACATTATCCTCCATCGTGCTCCATCATAAGTGACTAGATATGGTTCCCAGGGCTACACAGCAGGATCGCATTGCTCATCCATTCCAAAGGCAAGAGTTTGCATCTATTAACCCCAGATTCCCAGTCCATCCCACTCCCTCCCCATAGCTCTTGGCAACCACTATACTTTTCTTTTATTTTTTTTTTAGGGCCGCAGCCTTGGCATATGGACGTTCCCAGGCTCAGGGTTGCATCAAAGCTGTAGCTGCCTGCCTACATCACAGCCACAGCAACGCCAGATCCAAGCCACATATGCTACCTACACCACAGCTCATAGCGATGCCAGAGCCTTAACCCGCTAAGCGAGGTCAGGGATCTAACCCGTGTCCTCATGGATAGCCAGGTTTGTTTCCACTGAGCCAGGACAGGAACTCCGAAAGGCACTTATTCTTGAGCCTTTAGCTCTAAGGGTTTCGGTCTTGCTTGTGAGCCCTCCTTCTCTCTCTTCCAGCTTTTCCTTTCTGGATGTACATGTCTAGCCTCTGCCCATCCCGCTGCTCTAGTTTAGAAGGTGCATAACTCGTCTGGTTTCACAGGTTCACAAGGGAGAGGAATTCGTCTCAGGATGAATTGTACCTCCGGGTCTCCCAGATCTGATTGAAAGGCTACTCTGACGAGACCTCAGCTAGCACAAGGTAAGACTCTGGGGGCCGCTGGCATAGATAGATGTATTTTTCACCCACGAAGGACAAGGGGTGGAACTTTGTAGACCCACGTGGGGATGTGGCAGATGATCTATAAATGCTGTGCAGAGAAATAGAGGGAAACCAAATTAAAGCTCCCACCCAAATCCCTGTGTCGAAGACCTAACCCCCATGAGAGGGAATTAAGAGGCGGGGCCTCTGGGAGGCGAGCAGGTGTGGGTGAGGGCCCGAGGGCACAGGCCCCCATAAGAAGATGGAGAGGCCCGAGGGCACAGGCCCTTATAAGAAGATGGAGAGGTGTCAGAGCTTCCGCTCTCACCTTGTGACAACACAGGGAGAAGGTGCAAGCCAGGACGAGAGACCTCACCACGCCCCACCTCTCATCCCTGGATCCTAGAGCTTCCGCCTCCAGAACCATGAGAAATAAATGTCATTTAAGCCACCCAGACTACAGCATCTTGCTTGTGGCTGCAGCCCAAACTGACTAAGAACTTGGATAACTAATATCACAAGGTGGCATGAGCATTTAAATGAGTGGACAGGATAAGCTGGGACCATATGCATTTCAATAGCAGGAAAAATACTGAGCTCATATTTAGCACAGAGTAAATGCTAAACATATGTAGTTGTCATCATTAACATATTAAAACTAAGTGATATTACAACAAAAGAAATGAATAAGGGAGGAGATGGATAAAAGAACAAACAGTATGGAGCTCCCACCGTGAAGCACCAGGATGTGTGGTGTCTCAGCAGCAACCAGGGAGCAGGTTCGATCCCCAGCCCAGCACAGTGGGTTAAAGGATCCAGCGTTGCTGCAGCTGTGGCACAGGTCACAACTGTGGCTCAGGGCCGATCCCTGGCCCAGGAACTCCATATGCCTCAGGTTGGCCAAAAAAGAAAACACACAAACAAGCAAGCACACATACAAAAAACAGTGTGTAATTGCAAAGAAAACAAAAAGTATATGACAGACTCTGGATGTGAAAAATACAAGTTTCAAACTGAATATAACAACTCAACATCTCCCATAAAGTTCAATATCGTCTTTACCTTCTGGTGTTTTATGAAATCTGTTGTTTTATAATGAAATTTAAGTTATTTCAATGGTAATCATTGTCCACTAAGTGCTTTCTGTAGAGTATTGTATGCTTCCGCCTTTACTGGATTCTGTTGTATTTCTTTCTCTCAATAAATGTACAAGGTTCTAAGAAGTAAATTCAATTACCAGAGAACAAACATAGTTTCAAGAGGCTGATTAATATGTTCAAGCCACACTGTGCCAGAGCCTGGATTCAACTCCCACCTTTCTGGTGCAAAGAACACGGGCTTTTCCACTAGGAAATGCAGCCGTTGGAGAAAATCAACCAAAACTGGTCTATTAAACTGACCTTCAGAGTCGACACAGCTACTTTAAAATATTTAACCTGGAAAGACCACTCGAACTACAACTAACAGCCACAGCTACCGAAATGTCATTGAGAGTCAGCCTCACCATTTAAAGCCTTTCTTCTCCTTATGTGGAAACTCAGTAATTGCTCTAAACAACAACATTTCAAAGGGAAGCAAAATCATCCTGTGTACATTGGAATGCAGAGCATATGTTACGTGAAGATGAAAGAATAAGTGCATAAAACCATCAATTACATATAGTTCACGATCAATAATGTCCAGTTTATCCTTATAATGCAAACTTACAGCTGTTGAGAATTAGTAGTTTCAACTAATGTGATCAGAGGACAATGGAAATTTCAATAAAGGCTTTTAGGGGCATGTATGGTTACGCAATGGTTCACTATCTTTTGCATATAGACATGGCGCAAACATGAAAAGTTCATTTAAGCTTCCCTTAATTCTTGTCTTGATTGACTGCCACCATTTACAGTGTCCACCAGTCCTAAAGGGGCTTACTACTCCCATTTTTTCATAAAACTAGGTCCCCTGGATCAGATAATGTACCACATGGAAATGTTTTTGTCTCACTAGTTATAAGACGGAAACAGGAGACCATCACAGCTTTTAACTCAGGATCTGAGAATTCAGGGAAGGACTCCTGTCTGACTGCAAGGAACTCACGTGGTGTTGATTTGCACATGAACAAAGCCCTTCAAAGCAGGGACAGCGAGTTCACAAACAATCTACACTTGAGGGGTGTAGCTGCACAAATTCCTGGAACAGTGATTTAAAGTGAATGACTTACAACATGTGGAGATTGATCAAGTGTACAGAAAAACAAATTACTGAAACTATGAGGTTTTTAGCTACCCTCGCCCTCCCCTCAGAAGGGAGCCTCACCACTGGGAGACAGAGATGCCCCAGATGCTGAGTTAGAGCCCCAATGCCTTTCCAGCCGCTCATCAGGATGAAGAAAGTAAAATGCCCATAGGAACACTTGTGTGGTGTGCTCAATGGTTAATACCAGTCACACTGGCACTTATTACTGGTCTGAAAATCTGGTCACCTTTCTTGGCTCATTCCACTGATTCCATAAGAACATACTGCTCTGCAACTTACAAATGAATATGTGAAATCATCTATTCATAATGTTGAGTTTTTTAGGCAAACGTGATCAAAATAAGAACAAAAGGAAACAAAAGACCTTAGCAAGAGCAACAAAATGCCCTCTATTGTGTATTAACAACTGAATTTGACCCATTTTCTTGCAAGAACTCATTGCCTGCTGACTTCTCTCCTGGTGAGTTGTGCGGCTCACAACAGGAGGGGATAATGCCCCGCCCTGAGCACAGCCTTGGACTCTCAAGACTCCCTGCTGGTGAAAGGCCCCCACCCCCTCCTCTGGGGCCGCCCCAGGCCAGAACTGCGTCCCCTTCAGGCCCTAGGGATTATCTACCTTGAGCCCGCCTCCCCCTCACTCTAGTTCCCGGCTGACATCTCCTCGGAGCTCCGAGGGGGACGAGAGGAATTGCATTGTGCCTCTGCTAACGTCAATGTTCTCCTCGAGCTAAAACCAAATTAATTAATTGTTCTGCTAGTCTTCTATTTAAAGGCTAAACATACTAATACAGATTCGTGTCGATAGCAGATCCATAAAAATCATCAAAAAGGAATTGTGTCCTTCACTGAATACATGCACACCCGTGTTTACAGAGCTCACTGCTTCTGTGCAAACAGGAGGCACCACAGCAAATAACAGGAGCCTTCCCTGGCAAGCCCAGCAAGCCTCTGCGATTTCCGGCCCAGGGAAGGGTGTCCGGCCCCACTATGCAGGCCAGCAGTGCCCCCTCCAGAACTGGCAGGGCTGGCCCTTTCACAGGCTGGTTTCTCAGCCTGGAGTCAATCAGACACCCCGCTCCTGAGGAATGGGTCCAGGCTGACAGTGGGAGAGAAAAGTGTGGGCAGAGCCAGGAAAGAAAGTAGGAAAGAAAGACGGCGGAAATACAGGGCGGAGTGCAAAGCTTATTCCCCAGCAGCACAGGGGCGGCTGAGAAAGCTGGAAGATGGCTTAAGCAGGCAGGACCTGGCCTGCCTCACCAGGAGGAGCCCGGCTGGGCCAGGGGATGTGTCAGGACCGGATTCCTTGATCTGGACACCTGCCGGGGAGGGTACCAGACGAGTGGCCTTGATGCAGAGGACTGCTCTGAGAGGCTTCTCGCGGGCCAGGAGAGATGCTCCTTAACCAGGAGTCGGCTCTCTGGCACTCTTGGGCCGTCCTCACGCAGCCCTTTGCCCCAGCATCCTGAGCAGCAGCAGGACTAAACACCTCCCGGGGGGCAGAGGGAAGAGGGCAGACGCACCCACCAATCCAGACCCGCTGTGGGCTGACAGTGAGGACGGCACCGTGGCCAGTCCCGCCTGGGATCTGAGCCCAGAGAGGAGCACCTGACCCTCTCCCATGACCGCTGGACTGGACACCCAGACAGGACGTCACACAGCATCCACTCTCCCCGGCATCAACTGGGAACCCACCCACAGGCCGGGACGCGGCCAGGACCCTGAGCCTCTGTCTGCCCTCGCGGTGGCAGAAGAAGCATGCATGCTTTTCGGCCGCTGTTGCCAGCCTGGGTCTGGCGTGTATTGTGGCATAGATGTTTCTGCGAGGTAGAGTCGGTGGCTTTGTGGGGGTTAAAGACAGTGGACACTAGCACATCTGCATCGGATTCCAGCTGGAAAGGCAAGAGTCTAGATGCAACTGTCCTTGTCCCAGTCCCCTTGTCAGGGGACGCTCACTGACCTGAGCCTTGGAGACGATGGCCAGCAGCCGTGGCATGACCGTCATCAGCATGGTGCAGAGGCCAAAGATGAAGTTCAAGGAGATGTAGGAGATGAAGGCGACGTCGGAACTGGAAAAGATTCTGGAGATCAGGTACATTCACGGGAGGCTCGCGTACCTGAGAAGGAGAATGGAGAGCATGTTCCTTGTGCTGCAACATTTGTATAAAGACAAATCCTGTATATTCACCTGCGTAAAGTAGGGGGAAGCAGGGGTGGACTGGGGGTTTTGGATGGAAATGTTCCAGAATTAGGTTGCAAGGATGGCTGTACAGCTATGAATATAATACAATTCACTGAATTATTTTTAAAAACAAAAAAATTAAAACTAAAAATTAAAAAAAGATTCTTCAACAGACGCAGACAACAGAGAAAGGCTGACTTTCAGGATGCGGCATATATGCTGATAAACAGCCTCATGTTTGGGAGTTGGTGGTGCCCCTGTCGCACGTATTTGTGTCAAGAACACTGAGATGCACTTTTGGGTTATGGGCTCTTTGTTAGTACCTTCAATGGGAGGCATCTGGACTCTAGAGGGAAGGATTACTTTCTTTTTAAGTTGTTCAGGCAGAATTTTCCATTTTCCTTTCCAATATCAATAAAATCAAAACTGCACATCCAAAAAAAAAAAGACTGAATTATAGATGAGATTTTGTGGGCCTGATTAATTTTCCCTTTCCTGGTGAACAGAAGCACACTTTACTTAATAAATCCCGGCAGTATTTTCTGAAAGACAAAGCACATTTTCCAGGGCTTCACTGTCATGACTGGCAGAGCACTGAGCAGGGTCAAGCAAGGGATGAATGTGGCTGAGAGGTCTTGACCTTGGTGGGGGCACCACAATTATGGTTCCAGGGTCAACAGAGTCGGCAGTCACTTGAAATCACAACCTTTATCCTAAGGCCTTCAAACGTCCCCGTGTGCTCTCTGCACACTCAAGGTAAACTTGTCACCGTTTCCCAGGTGATTTAGTGGTTTCTCTTGAAATATTTCAGTGTCTTCTAAATGCCTGAGGTTTTCTTCATATGTTAACTAGCTCTGAAAAGTCTGAGACTTCAGCATGAGGCCACACCTTCGAGATAGCTTTTCATCTTAGTAGATTCCCCTTCAACATGAAATCTCTGGGATTTGCCCTAGGTCAGAAGATACAGCCTCATATTTCAGAAAATATGTGTAATATTATACATAAATCAGAGAATGTTTTAGAACCTTCTATCAACAGCAATCTATCTCCTAATGCAGGCACGAAGGAAGTTATTTTAGAGCATCCAAGGTGGAGGCGCATGCTCTAATGCAATTGTCCTTAAACGGCTGCAGCCCCAAATGATTAAGTGAGCATTAATAATTAAACTAAATTAATTACCGAAGGGGTCATGACTTCGTGCGTCTCTGTCTGAAATAAAGTATGATGGAGAGAGGATCCGGCCCCCCCAGTGCTCCCGGCCCCCCCCCGCCCAGGCTGTCCTCTGCCGTCCCTCCTGGGGCCTCAAGTAAGCACTGCCCTTCCTCCCTGGTGCAGCGCCTTGACAAGCAAATGAAGCAGTTTTCAAAGTTTTGGTTGGTGGTTTTTTGGTTTTTCTTTTTTTTTTTTTTTGGTAACTGAAATATAAGCACCAGTAGCAGTGGTTGAGCCAATTTTGGGGGCACTGTAATTGCAGCAAAATTCCTTCCTAGAAGAAGCTAAACATCCCTCTTACTTAAAACTATGGATTCAAACTCGCTATTCTGGAAAACCACGTGATGGGTGGCTTTTCTTTTCCATGTGACGCCATGTTAGGAGTCCCCTAAGGACCTGGGTCCACTCATGCCTCTACGACAAGACACCAGGGTTTTCCTGGCTCCTCATGTGACCTGGTATCCAGCCAGCCCTCTCGCTTACATTTTACAGCGTGGGCGCAGGTGCAAAAGCATAAGCCTGGGAGAGGATCACCTTCAGGCAGCAGGTTCCCACCCAGGAATGCAGGCTGGGAATTCGGGGGCAGGGCCCCACCATCCTCTAGGAAGCCAGGTCATTCTCCTCTGTCCTTGAGGATCTGGTCACTGCCTCAGCTTCCCCACTAGTCTCTGCTTCAAGGGAGGTAGTTCAGAATCTGCACTTTGTTACTCATTAGCGCAGGTTACCACAAGGGGCATGTCCTTTAAATGCTGGACCAGGGGATCAAAGCATTACTGAAGCAACAAAGAATCAGAGACAAAGACACAGACTTTGATGCTGCAAAGGGTGAGCTCCCACTGTTACAGTAACAAACTGAACTGAGTGCAGTTTTCAGCAGCACAGGCAGCCCTCACTTTGGTGTACTGTCCACGCCCATGAGTTACCTTTCAAACACTTGGTTCAAGTAAACATATTGGCAGCTCCAGTCTTCCTTTTTTTTTTTTTTTTTTTCAAGAAAAAAATTAACCTAGCTTAAAAAGTATAATTTTCTTCTTTTCAAGGTGGCACCTGTAGCATATGTAAGTTCCCAGGCTAGGGGTCGAATCAGAACTGCAAGCCTACACCACAGCCACAGCAACACTGGATCTGAGCCACATCTGTGACCTACACAACTTGTGGCAACACTGGATCCTGAACCAGAGATCAAACCCTCATCCTCACGGACACACTATGTCTGGCTGTTAACTTGCTGAGCCACAATGAGAGCCCCATAATTTATTTTTTAGTGAAACCTATGGTAGCTTCAAACAAGCTCTATTCTTTTACTAATATCTAACATAATATATATCATTTCAACGATTTAACACTGGAGGGTGGCATCGTGTTCACAATCACTCTGCAGTTTATGGGTTTTTTTTTCCCTCCCTTTGAAACTGGCATCACTCCCATGCTGCGTGGAACGGGATTATGTGAACTCATCTTCACAATCCTTTACTATTAAATGGGCGCCAAATATATTATTAAAGTTTCAAAAATTTTATAAGCTAGATTCTCTTTTCTGTCTGATATTTTTAGATTTTTTTTTCTTTTTTTGATCCTCATTCTCCTCCTTCCCAGCTTGCATATCAAGTTTTCCTCCATAGAGAGAAATTTAAAAAAAAAGAAAAAGAAAAAAGACAACAGGTGCCAGGCACTTTCTTCTGTTCTCTTTTGTGAGATGCTTCATGCCTCTGATCCCTAGTTTTTCGGATTCCAGTCAAACTGTTCCTTTTATTGTGTTCTTCAGTGTCAGCGTGTTCTGGGATTCAGCCTCTCTGAGGCAGTTCTGGGGCTCTTGAGGGGATGGGAGGGGGAACACTGTGGTCCAGGGGATGCTGGGGAGATGGTGGTACCATGTGGGGCCCCCAGGGGGTCTTCTCTTGCAGGGGGTCACGTGTCAGAGCTGTGCGTGTGGCTGAAGCTCCAGGGAAGGAAGAGCCACCATCTGAACCTGAACTGCCCCTCGGATGTCACCCTGAGATTCGGGTCTACCTCCTCTTGGCTCTTCTTCACTGGAATCAGCCTCGCTTCCAACACGGGCAAGTTCCCTTTTCAGAGCCTTTCAGCCCCTCCAACCTCAAAGTCTCTCATCTGAAGTGTGTCACCTTGTGGCCCATGAATGAACTTCAAGGGATCTGTGAATCTCCTGAAATAGTCATGAACGGGTGGAGAGATCTTAGCTTAATTCCGATTCTTAAAGGGGTTGACAAGCAAAACGAGATTAAGAAAAATTCCTAAAAACATGGGTTTTGTTTGTCTTTCTTTCCATGGCCGCACCTGAGGTGTATCGTATGGAAGTTCCCGGGCTAGAGGTCGAATCAGAGCTGCAGCTGCCAGCCTATACCAAAGCCACAGAAACGCCAGATCTGAGCCACATGTGTGACCTACACCACAGCCTGCAGCAATGCCAGATCCTTAACCCACTGAGCCAGGCCGGGGATCAAAACCACATCTTCATGGAGACTATGTCAGGTTCTTAACCCACTGAGCCACAGTGGGAACTCCTAAAAAGAGGGTTTTTTTTTTTAAGAGTATCTCACCATTTGATTTTGCCTAAGTTTCACCTTAATTTTTTTTTTTTTTTTGGTCTTTTTGCTATTTCTTTGGGCCGCTCCTGCGGCATATGGAGGTTCCCAGGCTAGGGGTCGAATCGGAGCTGTAGCCACCAACTTACACCAGAGCCACAGCAACGCGGGATCCGAGCCACATCTGCAACCTACACCATAGCTCACGGCAACGCCGGATCGTTAACCCACTGAGCAAGGGCAGGGACCGAACCCGCAACCTCATGGTTCCTAGTCGGATTCGTTAACCACTGCGCCACCAAGGGAACTCCCACCTTAATTTTTGAAATCTTCTCTCCTAGAGCAAATTAATACATAGCAAAATATGGTTTCCTCTCACTATAAGGAACTGTGACCACACTAAACATTCAATTGGGTCAACAGACTGAAATCAAATCATTTCTTTAGAACTGGGAGTCCCCACATATTGACCTTTATATGCTAGAACATAAATTTGCAGCTGAGTATAATAAGCATGTCTCTACTACAGGCATGCTTTAAGAGCCCAACACATAATATCGCCAAAATATTAAATTAATTCTAGCAGTAACAATTAAAGCGAAAATTAATTTCATGGGAACTCTTGTCAGCCACTGCAGATGATGCTGATAAGAATGATCTAATATAATCGTCACAGCAACAGAATGGTAGTTCTATGAGGAAGAAATGGAGGCTCAGAGGGAGAAGTGAGCATTTCCAAGGTCACAGAGTTAGTGGCAAGATCAGCATGCCTAAAAAGTTCCTCTGTCTGCCTCTCCATTTGCCCCTCATCTACCCAGCTATCTATTTATTTATTATTTTTATTATTATTATTTATATTATTATTTATTATGTATTTATTCTTCCCTAACAGATACTTTCAATAAGTCTGGATCACTGACAGAACCACAGTCCACGTAAAAATCATTTTACTTGTGATCTGTGGTTTCGATAGAAGCAGAATGCTCTGTTTAAAGTATATACATATTAGCCTTAAATTATTTGTATTTTCCCTGCTATTAGCAAGTATCTCTCACATACTTGGCCGAGATGTACTGCCAAATATGCAGGACATGTAAGAAAAAATGACACTATGTATTCCTGATACCAGCAGGTGTCATTTTGGCACCATTAGCAATGATCCTGATGCAGGCGTATAAATGAGACATTCAGAAAACGACTTTTCTGCTTTTGCTCCTTTTCCTGTGAGAAGAAAAGTGATAGGCCAAACATTTCCAAACCACTACCATGACAGGAGAGGAGAAACAGGCGAGACCCAGGGCTTCACGAGAGATTCTCCCGCAGCACAATTTTGGAGCTGAGTGGATTACACGTCTGAGCCCCAGATGAATGTCAAAGTGAGAGTGACAAGGATGCAGTCTGTCGCAAAGCTTGAGGGCACTTCTGACTCGGCCAAGGCCATCTCCATCCCCTGCCCCCGCCTCAGTGGGGGGGACACTGGGCATCCGCTCAGGCTGGTCAGCTCAGAGCCCCGTGCAGAAGCAACATAATGGCTTGGAAAGAGAGAAAACCATGAAGCCTACAGCAGGTTCAGAGCCACCCGGCGGGTTTTCTCTTTCAGAAAAACAACCCATAATTGTGCAATCTCTCATCTCATCACATACCCGAAAAGGGCCAGCAGGAGGGCCGTGGCCGCTAGGTTCTGGCGGAAGGTGAACGCCGTTAACTGGAAGGCGGCGATGACGGCAACACAGAGGCAGACGGAGACCAAGTACAACAGCTGCGGGAGCAAAGGGACAGGGCCTGTGAGGTGTGTCACCCTCCTCTCCTGACCTGTAGGTTCTCATTCCCGCTCCTGCGGAAGCAGGGTCCTCTCAGGCCTGTCACACGTTTTGCAGTAAGGGAAGGAGACCTGGAGAGGCAGCTGCTGAGGCTGAATTGTATCCTCTTCAAAATTCATATTACCTGAGGCCTTTGGAGTTCCTGTCATGGCTCAGTGCTTAAAGAACCCAACTAGAGTCCATGAGCATGCGGGTTCCATCCCTGGCCTTGCTCTGTGGGTTAAGGATCTGGTGTTGCCAGGAGCTGGGAGGTAGGCTGACAGCTGCAGCTCCAGTTCGACCCCCAGCCTGGGAACCTCCATATGCCCAGGGTGTGGCCCTAAAAAGACAAAGAGACTAAAATAAAATTAAAAAAAGTAAGGCCTTTATGGGCTCTGATCCCACAGGACTGGCGTCTTCATGAAAAGAGGAGATGAGGACACAGATGCACACAGAAGACGGGGGACAGGGAGAGACCGGCCGTCCACACGCCAAGAAGCGAGGCTTCAAGTGTGTCCTCGGCCCTGCTGACACCTTGACCTTGGACTTGCAGCCTCCAGAACCACAAGATAAGTTTCTGCTGTTTAGGACTCCGCAGGTGGGGATGTAGTGACAGCGGTCTGAGCTGACACGCCACCCAGATGCCTCTCCCAGGGCAAAGGCCTGGGAATCCAGACATCTCCTGGGGAGACGGCTTCTTCCCACACTCAGAACCACGGGCGGCGTCCCTGCCAGCTTCCCCCACAGCGCCTCCTGCAGGCTGACTAACCATGGCCCGCCCTGGGGGCTCTCTCCCCAGCCCCCTTCCTCCCCCGGCCTTGGCGACAGGGCCCCTTCCCCATGCCTCCCACAGAGTGGGCTCCTCCCAACCTTGGCTGACATGTCATTGCCTCAGGGCCCTTCTTATGCGAAGTCACCTTCTATCCCGTTACCCTCTCATTCTCTCTCTTTTTTTAATTAAAAAAAATTATTATAGTTGATTTACAATGTTCTGTCAATTTCTGCAGTACAGCAAAGTGACTCAGTTTATACACATATATAGTCTTTCTTTGTTTGTTTTTTTTTGTCTTAAGGGCTGTGCCCACAGCATATGGAGGTTCCCAGGCTAGGGGTCGAACTGGGGCTGCAGCTGCCAGCCTAAACCACAGCCACAGCAATGCCAGATCCTTAACCCACTGAGCAGGACCAGGGATCAAACCAGCGTCCTCGTGGATACTAGTCGGGCTTGTTACACCTGAACCACGACAGCAGCTCCTGGGGGCAAGCAGATCGCTTTTGTGTGAAAAGGGCTGCTGTGAGTGGCAATGAAAGCAAAGCACTGAGCACTGCAGTTTTGTGGTTCCCGTGACGTGCTCTGGACTCCAGGAAGCAGACCACACTGCACTGCTGTTGCCCCGTGGACAGCAGCGGGCCACCTGCGTGCTTCCACTGAGACCCGAGTCCACGACGGATGGGCTCAGCCTGCCACCCATGCTGGGAACCAGGCTCTGGCCACCCTGGATGGGGCTTCAGGCTCACAGATGACAGATTCTTTCTAACGATTTTTAGCATCTCACCTTCCAGCCCCTTGGAAAGAGCAGGTTAAAGATGACTATCTTGGAGTTCCCACTGTGTTTCTGCAGAAACAAATCCTACTGGTAACCACGAGACTGTGGGTTCAATGCCTGGCCTCGCTCAGTGGGTTAAGGATCTGGCATTGCTGTGAGCTGTGGTGTAGGTCGCAGATGCAGCTCAGATACTGAGTTGCTGCGGCTGTGCTGTAGGCTGGCAGCTGTAGCTCCGATTAGACCCCTAGCCTGGGAACCTCCACATGCCGTGGGTGTGGCCCTAAAAAGCAAAATAAATAAATAAATAATAAAGGTGACTATTTTCTCATCTTTTAGACAAGAAACTCTTTGTTTCTGGGCAGGCCCCTAACTCCCCAGATCTCCAGCTGTGGCCCCTCAGTCCTCCGTTTCTGGGACAACCCCAAATGGCAGGTGGTGATGAGCAAAGAGGGCAACATGAACCCTGCTTCAAGGAAACAACTCCTCTTCTGCAAATGGTCTTGGGCGTACCCCCCCACACACACACACACGTCCCCACGTGCAGGAACACAGAGGGTACCACTCCTGGGTCCTACCATGTCAAACAGGAAGTTAGTGAACCAGTACGTCCTGTGGCCCAGGCCACTGATGTGCTGCAGCCTCTTGACTCCTGTCACCCTGTCCCTCACCACGGAGCTGCCGACAGACGCAGACAGGATGGAGAAGCCGAGCACGATGCAGAGGGCCACGCCGCACTGGCGGATGCTCTCCAGGCTGCAGGCAAAACAGAGCAGCCGTCAGATGCTGATGGAGACCTAGGCTCCTTCTGCCCCAACAGTCAGTGACAAGGACCATGGCAGCAAGAGCCATTAATTAAGACCTGATTCACCAGGGTGGGGCTGGGGAGGCAGTGGAGGGTGGAGGAAAGGGGGTATTGTGGGATTACAGAAATCGTGTGCGGAAAACCTCTTGACATTGTAAAACATGACAGAATTTAAAGACTCTTTCATATACTTTAAAAAAGATGAAAAAAATAAATCAGGCCTCCTTTCTCAACTGACTTATAAGAAGGTTTCACAACATCAAGAAAACGAGCTGTTGTCGGATGTGGTATAAATATTTTTCTGTTTCTCCCTTCACTTTTTAAAAGTTTATTTTTTTGACACAGAATTAATTTCCATTTTTAGATCTATATTAACATAAATTATATAATACATTCTTTTACTTAACAGGCTTTGGCTCAGGTTTAGAAAATTTATTTTGCCAAAATTACAAAAATATCCAGACTTACTTCTTCCATTATCTTAATGTTTTCCCTTTAAGTGTTTGTTCCATGGATTTTATTTTACTGTAAGAAAATGAGATAAAAATGCAGATTTGCTCATTTACTTTTTTAAATGGCTAGTAAGCCCTGCTAATATTGTAAATAATAAGTGTATTTCCTTGAAAATATTCTTAAAATTTAAAAAGAGCTCAGGACCAGCCAACATGAGGCTCAAGGATGCGGCTTCTCTCCCTAAATGCCCACAGAGACCTTTTGAGGCCTGGATCACGGCTCCCAGCTTCTAGAAGGCACGCTGAGGACTGAGCCGGTGAGGGCGGGTCCCAGGCTGCCTGCCTGGGGTCTAGTCTTGACCCTGAGCCCAGCTCCCATTTACAATGAAAGACTCCTGCAGAGTGGCTGCCACGCTGAACGGTGGCCTCTGCCCACGTTGGGGTGGGAGGCAGGAGGGGCTTTAGCTCAGCTCCACGCACGGCAGACCCGCCCCTGAATCTGGTCTCTCCAAACACCAGAAATGTTCTGTAACAGCCAGAGGTGCTTGGTAACGACACACACTGCACTTTCTTGGTCATTTTTTGCTGGCGCCAGGCTGACACCTCCCGTCCGTCACTGCCTCCCCCTTAGGAGGTCAGGTGAAACACAGATAAAGCAGCTCTGCTCAAACCTTCCTTGGTGTCTCATTTTACAGCGACATCCACGTGTCCACACCTAGAGTCCCCAGCGGGGATTCTAGCCCACAGAGGAAGATGCGGAGCAGCTGCAGCGTGGCCTCCTGCCACGTTCAGGACCTCCCGGCAGGTCCCCACCGACCAGGTCTGAGTTCTCCCCTCTGCTGGGGCCGGCCACAGGAAGCACAGAAATAGCACTTACTTTTGCTTATCATCAATTTTTCACTAAAAGTTCATCAACCGAACGACAGAGAAGAGGGATGGAGAAAGGAGGGAGAGGCGGCCGTGGGACCTGGCACCGGAGGAGACTGGCCTCATCACCTCCGTCTCCACCTGGGCCAGAGGCCCGTCTGGCACGAGCAACTGTCAGGGGGCGTTACTGCGTTTACCGACATAAAGGTCATGTTTAACATTTTAACTTGAGAAAGATGTTGGGTCCCACGCGCTTTAGTGAACAAGCCCTTCGAACAACTTCTCCTTAGGAAACAGCTGCATGATACGCTCATCCATTCGAACTCGGTCAGCCCGTCCTCCTTCCATCATCAGGGTCCTCACACTGGGCACAGCAATGGCCAAGCTCGTGCCACTCACCTCACAGCTGCAGAGGAGCAGCTGCAGAGGAGCGATGGGAATCACCCCTCACAGCCCAGAGGGGCGTTTCCGCAGTTGGGGCCGCCCTCCCTCCCCGCCCCGCTCCCACTCACATCTTGTCCTCGTTCAGCAAGGCCCCTCCGTACGGGTGGCTGTAGAGCGTTATTCCTGCAAATGACAAGTTGAAAAGGGAGCCCATGAGCCCAGGGACAGCCTGCCTCCCAGCCCCCCAAGGCTCTGTGCCCAGAGTGTCTCCTGCCTGTGTGGCCCCAGGGGCCAGAGGTGTACA
The DNA here is from genome assembly GCF_016906955.1 of Phacochoerus africanus. Lineage (NCBI taxonomy): Eukaryota > Metazoa > Chordata > Mammalia > Artiodactyla > Suidae > Phacochoerus > Phacochoerus africanus. Next base: position 134,636,058 of record NC_062554.1, on the reverse strand, counting down.
GGGAAGGGACGAAATTCTCAGCATCCCCAGGAGCAGAGCGAAAGGGGTGGCACCGAAGGGAAATGCAAATCAACCTGCGGTCAGATGCTGCTTGTGGGTCAGGGTATAGGGCTGTCTGTGTAAATTCTTACAGAGCGCCCGCATCCCATCAGTACTGCCACGTCCGTCACAGAGGCAGCATCTGAAGCGTGGCTATTTGAGGAAGCTCCCTGGGACTCAAGCCTTGGGCTTGCCCGTGCCAGGACCCATTTCCGCCCCAGCCTACTCAGCACAGGCCTCTGATTTTCAAGAAACACATCTGCACCACTGGAAGGAGGTGGGTGGAAAATAAACACCCCTGCCCTGCTTGCTCTACAGGGAAAGCTGCCAACCTGTTTGGGCGCGCTCAGTAATAAAATGTTCAACACTCATGGCTGGATCTTTTGCAGAAATGTCTTTACTATAAATCGTTAGAGTCTTGCAGAAAGATTAAAAGCAGTTCCCTAAGAGCTTTTGTAGCACAGGGATTAAGGATCCAGTGTTGTCACTGCTGTGGCTCAGGTCACTGCCATGACTCGGGTTCAATTCCCAGCCCAGGAACTTCCACATGCCAAGGCACAGCCAAAGAAATTAAAAAAAAAAAAAAAGTTCTCTAATATTTGCTTTCTGTACCCTCTTTTCTCTGGATGAATTTGTCCCCTTCATTTTTGCACATGCCCTGGATCCCTGCCGTCCTCTCAGGGTTTTCATCCAGGAGGCCAGAGTACATGGCCTCAGTGATGGGATGACTGCCCGCGGTCAGCAGGCCCCAAGGTGCCAGGTCCTATTCTGGACATTTTCACAACGATGCCTCACTCGGTATCTGGTGATGAGAAGCTGTGATGCAGAGCCCAGGACCGGCTGCGTGTGCTGCAATCAGTTTGCAGGGTCCACACCCAGGCCCCAGGAAAGAGTGTGCCAGGAAGAGGCCCACCTTGGACACACTCTGCCATCCAGAAGCAGAAATGGGAACAGAGGAATGTGGCAAATCCCCCGGAGCAGGTGGCCTGCTCCTGACACAGGCAGCACCCAAGCGCCCAGAGTCCCTCATCAAACCTCCTAGGGAGAAGGTGATGCTGAGAGCCTTCTGTCTACACGGAGAGCCGCAGCGGCTCACCAGCATGAGACGTCAGAAGCCACCCGTGCAAATCCTGAACCCGCACAGTGAAGAGGCCGCCCTTCCCCTCCTGGGGCTTCCACTCATCATGGCCCAGCTTTCCATTTGGCACTGGCTTTTGAGTCCTACGGTCTACTCCTCGCAGAGTAAATATTTAAATATAACCTTCTGAAGATGCAGGCACACTCCAGGCTTCCTCCCCCAGAGCCCTGCAGGAAATCCTGAGGCCCCAGAACACAGCCCTCTGTCCGCTGCTCAAGGCCCCTTTCCACTAACTCACTTTACAGCCATTCCCATCCGCCAGGAAATTAAGATGCTCTCTTTACAAGGAAGACGTGGAGAAAGAGGGGACTTATTAGACGACAGCGTTTAAGAAGGAAGCTTGTCCTACAAGCAAGAAAATCCCTCTAACTCCCCCCACCGCGTTTTTAAGACAGCTCCCCCTGTCAGACCTGGAGTCAATCAACATTCAGATGTTGGTCTGAGCTTGGTGGTGGGAAGCTGGGCACCAGACGTGGCCGAGTTTCACCAAGGGTCACAGAGGTTTGGCACTGCTTCCTTCTGAGGGCTGAGCATTCATGAGACACACAGCTAACTCAGGGGGCCCAGGCCACAGCAGCAGGTGGGCTGGGCTGGGCAGGCCCCTGCCTGCAGTTTCTCATCCCTGGGGGTCGCAGCCCACTCACAGGACCCTACTCAGGGTGAAGGACCAAGAGGTTTCGGGGAACAGGCTGGGGAGGAGGCAGGGAGCTCGATGGGGAAGGATCCACCCACGAGACTGCTGAGTGAGCTTTTCATTTTGATCTTGTAATCTGGTTATCACTGCAGACGATGCTCTCAGAACCACAGAGAGGAGTTCCCATCGTGGCTCAGCAGGTGAAGAACCCAACGTAGTGTCCATGAGGATGACGGTTCCATCTCTGGCCTCCTGGATCAGTGGGTTAAGGATCTGGCATTGCTGTGGCTGGTAGAGCCCACAGATGCAGCTTCAATTTGACCTCTGGCCTGGGAACTTCCACATGCTGCAAGTGCAGTCAGAACGGAAGAACGGAAGAAAGGAAGAACGGAAGAAGAAAGAAAGGAAAGAAAGAAGGAAGGAAGGAAGCAAGGAAGGGAAGAAAGAGCGAGCCACAGATAACATGTAGGTAGGAGCAGTTCTGCAGGAGTAAACCCACTTGAAAAGCAGGTTAACATTTCTCTGTCTGTACTGAGATTTTGTTTGTATTTCCTCTACGGGGGAGGGTCTTAGAGTTACTTAAAGAAGAGATGTGTTTGCCTCTTTTCCCCAAAGTGAAAGAGTAGTGAGAGAAAGAGCAAAGAGGACGCAGGTGAAAGGCACCCCTCTTCCCTGGACCCAGGAAGGAGAGGTGGCAGCTGCGAGCCAGCACCCTGCCTAGGCTCCCCCCCAACCTTTCCCCCCACCAGCCCTCAGCCCCTTGCTCCTTAAAACAGGGAGACTTTATCTTTTTTTTTTTTTTTTTTCTTTTTAGGGCCGCACCCGTGGCATATGGAGGTTCCCAGGCTGGGGGTCCATTCAGAGCTGTACCTGCCAGCCTACACCACAGTCACAGCAATGCCAGATCCAAGGCATGTCTGCGACCTACACCACAGCTCACAGCAACTCCAGACCCTTAACCCATTGAGCAAAGCCAGGGATCAAACCTGCATCCTCATGGATGCTAGTCCGATTTGTTTCTACTGAGCCACGAGAGGAACTCCAACAGGGAGACTTTAGAAGTCAGAGCTCCTCCCACAGATCCAAGGAGAGAGGGGGGCTTGGGATCTGCCTCAAGTCCTGGGAACCCTTTGGGGCCTGATTCTCCTGTGACAGAGCCTCCCACAGAGAACAGGCAGCTGCGGGGCTGGGGGAGGGGCAGCGGGAGGAAGTTCTGGTGGCTTCTCTGAAGCCAAACACAGTCAGCAGCAGAGTGAGAGGCACACCCTGTCTTCCTGGATCCCAGGGTACCCGTCTTCTGCACGGACAGTCTTGCAGAGACCGCAGTCTTGCAGAGACCGCAGCCTCGCAGCAGCAGGCCCTGCAAAGGGCTGTCATCTCCACGGCGTTGTCATGTGTGCTCAGAGCTGCGTTTAGGTGCCAAGTGCCACGAGATGGGCTCTCGGGTTGAGGTGATCGGCGGAGGTCGAGGCTCCTTGGGAAAGGACCATAGTTCTGGCACCACAAACAAGTAAAGGGCGTCACCCAAGTCTCTCTTCAGGGTCCCCCCAAAAGTTTTCAGAAATGACACTTAAAATGTACATTTTGAATCCGCTTGAACGATTTTCCTTTGATAGTCTTGTCATTTATGGTCTAGCTCTTCTTTCTGCAAACTGGCCCAAAGCAGCGTATAAATGTGTAAAATTAGTTTTCCGAGGTCATGTTTTCCTTCGAGTCACATCTCCTATGGTTTCCAGACTCTGTATATTCGCCATTTGTAAAAATCCACATGTCTGCTTTTGTCCAACGTTCATGACAATAACAGAATACTTGTCTCCCATTCAAGTAGTCACTTTGGGGTTCATTCCTTCTATAAAATAGATCTTTGCAAGTATTAATGCCCAGAGGTCTGTAAATATCAACACGAAAAGAGAAGACCTGCCTTCGCATCAACACGTCTGTGCAAACGTCTGTGTTCTTTTAATTAATTCACTATGAAGTCATTAGTAAGATATGGAAAGGTTTATTTAATCTGACAGGGTATTAAGAGAAATGTACGCACTTTTCTGACCAGAGCATTTTGATGGCTTTCTCTCTCTCTTCTTCCTCTTAATCTCTTCTGGGGGAAAAAAAAAAAAAAAGCTTTCTTTCTATATATTAAGATTAATTTTTACACTTATTGAGTAGTAAAAAGGTTTTAAAAAACGAACTGGGTAGAGAGCAAAATTAAAATCAATCAGAATCCAATCCAAAACCAGCCAGACTTCATCACTATTTGCATTTTGATATTAATTATTTTAAAATTTCCAGGGTTTTCCCTACATACATATTGCTATTATTGAATTGTATTTTACACTATGTATCTTCTATTTCATGGATCCTTCATAACCTTCAATTAACTTTTTCAATACAAACATTTACATAATCTGTGCTTCACTAGAAATAATGATTCCCTAGTTATTTCACTCATTCTGTGGATTCAATATTTTTATGATTCTACTTTTGATTAACCTTTCAAATGACTGTTTGGGAACATTTTATTTTTGCTAGGAACACTGACAGGACGTTTTCTGAGCCACATGCCACATATTTCGGTGGCCTCCTGCTTTAGGGGCAACATCTTCACGAGGTGTGGAAACTGGGGTGTACAGCTTTTTCTTGCCATATTGTTTAGGCAGTATTCCATGACTTGCTGGCTTTTGGGATGGTGGTTAAAAAGTCAGAGTTCAAATGCCGTTCCAAGTGGAGTAGCCCCAATCCTGCCAGGTTCTCCCCACCGTGACCCCAAACCCTTGGGCATCACCCAGCAGCAAGCACAGGAGACTCTGACAGGTGGAAAGAAGACAGCCGCTGCCTGGGGACCTGGGGACATGAGGAAGAACTCTTTAGTGTGTTCCCTGGTTTCCTTACCGCCTCCCACAGATTCCAGACACGGCCTGCGGAAGCCTCCAAATGGGAACTGCCAACGGGTACAGACAAGAAAAGCTCCGTGGAAGCCGGAGGAGGCAGAAAAGGGAGGCCGAGCAGAACATGGGTTTCTTGGTAATATTTGCCCCCTGCAGCCAAACACTGCTGGCGGATCTGTCCCACCTCTGCAATTTTGGGAGATCCCATCTGGAACTGGTCCCCATGCCCACCTGGCCGAGATAGGTGGCACCACAGCTCCCACAGCAGGGTCCAGAAGGGAGGACCTCGGCCTGGCCACAAAGACACTGAGCAAGGCAGAGGGAGGTGGGGACAGGCACCACTCCACGTGCCACAGCCTCTCCCCGTCAGGAGGGACCAACAAGAAGCTGAGCCCCTCCATCCACATGACAACAGCCAGACTGGATGTGGCCACGTGCCGGAGGGTTGTCGGCACCCTGGCTTCGCCAGCACCCTGTGCCCTGCGTGGCTTGGTGGGGCTGAGCCTCCATCCCAGCATCAGCGAGAATAAAGGATGCCGTGCGGGGGGTGGAGGGGGGAGTACTTGGTCCTGCACTACCTGCCCCCAGTGTTGGGGGGGGGCATGGGGGATAAACACACATCCCCCACTTAGGAGTAACGAGACAGTGCAAGTCAGTACCCTATTTTGCCATGTGTGTGTCAGCAAGGCTCAGTAGCAGACCTGAAACCCACCCTCCACATCAAGGCAGATTCGCAGCTTCTACCAGGATGGCATCAGCAGAGCCAGGCGGTTGGTTAAACACACCTATCTATCCAGTTCTCATGCCAGATTTCCCAGAAGGATTGTCTGCTTAAAAACAAAGCAAAATGGGAGTTCCGGCTGCGGATCAGTGAGTTAAGGACCCGATGTTGTCTCTATGGGGATGAGGGTTGGATCCCTGGCTTTGCTCAGTGAGTTAAGGATCTGGCATTGCCATAACATGTGGCGCAGGTCACAGACACGGCTTGGATCCAGCATTGCCATGGCTGTGGTGTAGGCTGGCAGCTGGGGCTCTGTTTAGACCCTTAGCCCAGGAACTTCATATGCAAGTGGAGCCATAAAAAGGAAAACAAAACAAAATGAAACGAAACAAAACAAAACAAAAACACTTAATAGGATTCAGAATCTCATCATACAGCCTCCAACATGTCCAGGATTCAACTGAGAATACCTTTCATAACAAGTACAGACTAATCACAACACGAAAGAGAAAGGATAATAAACAGACACCAGCATTGAGAGGAATCGGGACGCCAGAATTATCTGGCAGGAGGCATCATAAAGATGTTTCAGATGGTAACCGTGAATTCTCGTTAAATGTAAAAAGAAATTTTAAATGTCAGTAAAGAAGCAGAGGTAATAAGAAATCAAACGGGAATATTCCAGAACTGAAAATAAATTGACAGAAGTTTTTAAAAACTTACTGGATGTACTCAACAGCTGCGTGGACACAGAAATGACAGAATCCATGAACTTGAGGAAGAACAACAGAATCTACCCAGCACAAAAACCAAGTAAAAGAAAGCCCGGAAACTCAGGGACCTAAGGGAAAACCCTAAAAGTGCTGATGCTCTTGGAGTTCCTGCGCTGGCACAGGAGGTTAAGAATCTGACTGCTGTGGCGCCCGTCGCCACAGAGCTGTGGGTTCAACCCCCACCCCATGCTTACCCATCCACCCCAAAAGGTCCCTGTTTAGGAATTGGTGCCGAGGAAAGAGTTATGGATGGGCAAACAGATTTTGGATGGGAGTGTTTTCACAGAATTGTTTTAAACCAGGAACAGTTGGAAATAACCTAAAAGTCCATCGATGGAAAATTGGTAAATTCTGTTACAATATTTGCATATCATGGGCTAGGACACAGCTCTTAGAGAATCATAAAGCAGGAGTTCCCCATGGCTTAGCAGGTTAAGGACTTGGCATTGTCACTGCTGTGGCTCAGGTCACTGCTGTAATGCAGGTGTGACCGCATTAAAGGATCCAGCGTTGCCACGGCTGTGATATAGGTCGAGGCAGTGGCTCAGATTGAATCCCTGACCCAGGAACTTCCACGTGCTGCAGGTGTGGCCATTAAATAAATAAATAAATAAAGCTGACCTTCTCATTACTATAGTTCAAGAAGGATGAGAGCAAGAGAGTGAGATTGAAAAAGTGCCTGAAGTTGTAATGACTGAAAAATTCCCAAGGTTGGCGAAAGATGTGGACCCACAAACCCAGGAGCTAAAATCCAAAATGAAATTCAAATGAACCCCAAATAGGCAAACCCAAGTAAATCTATGCCAAGATATGTCATAATTAAATTTCTAAACACTAAAGACAACAAAAAAAGGTCTTAAAATCAACCAGAGAGAGAGAGAGATGGGAACAAAAACTAAAAGACAGTGGATTGCTCATTTGGATTACAGGATCCAGAAGGAATTGGCATCTTTTTCCTTTTTTTTTTTTTTGTCTTTTTGCTATTTCTTTGGGCCTCTCCCACGGCATATGGAGGTTCCCAGGCTAGGGGATGAATTGGAGCTATAGCCGCCGGCCTACGCCAGAGCCACAGCAACGCAGGATCCAAGCCGCGTCTGCAACCTACACCACAGCTCACGGCAACGCCGGATCCTTAACCCACTGAGCAAGGCCAGGGATCGAACCTGCAACCTCATGGTTCCTAGTCAGATTCATTAACCACTGAGATATGATGGCAACTCTAGGAACTGGCATCTTTTTCAATGGCTGAAATTTTCTTTTCTAACTGACAACAATGAATTATAATCTACTCCGTGAAACTACCTGTCAAGGATGAAGGAGAACTAAAAACATTCTCAGTGGGAAGAAAACTAGAATTTTCCTTTAGCAAACCTACTCTTAAATAGCCAAAGTCTTCTGAACCAAAAGGAAATCATAGCGCAGGAAGGCCTAGAGCTTCCGAAAGGAAGGGAGAGCACCCGAGGGTGTTACAGACGGGGGCAAACACAGCAGACCAGCCCTTGCGTCTGAGTTTCTCATGTCATATTTGCCGACACAAGCAGTACTCCAGCAACCATAATGCGGTACTCAGTGCGTGAGTAAATGCCTGAAACGGTTGTATTTTAGAAGGGGAAAGGGTTAATGGACCTTCATTCAAGGAAGGTTTCTACCTATTATATATTACTCAAAGTGGCAAATGCCACTACCAGCAGATGGGGGAAAGTCACACAGCTACCTTGTAATACCGGGACCCACCACCAAGAAAACCAGATGAAGGGGTATATTTAAAATACTCCAGCTAAATCAAGACAGAATCCCAAAACTGATTCTGTAAATCATAGAAAGGCATGAAAAAAAGAAAGAGCAGAAACAAATAGTAAAGTGTCAGACTTAAGCTCACTGATATGTAAGCTCATTCAATGTAAATGGCCTCAATACACCAACTAAATGGCAGAGATTATAAAAGCGGATTGAAGAATATGATCCAGCTATATGCTGTCTACATAAAATGCACTTCCACTGTAACGGCATAGGCTAGAAGAAAGGGATGAAAAGAGATAGCATGCCAACATAAATTTTAAAAAGCAGGGAAAATTATATTAATATCACATAAAGGAGACCGCAGCAGCTAAAAGTACCAGCACAATGGGGGACATTACACAATGACAAATGAATCGATCCATCTGAAACACACAACTACCCCAAATGCGTACGTGCCAACCATCAGAGCCTCAAACTGTATGAAGCAAAAGTGTGTACAGCTGAAAGGAAAAGCAGACAAGTCCGCAATGGTATCTGGGAACCTTAATACCTCCCCACTCGGCAAATGACAGAACTACCAGACAGAAAATCAGCAAGTACCTCAGTGAGCTGAACCACACAATCAGCCGATAAAACTTAATGGATAGATACAGAACACTATGCATCAGTATTCTGCTGCTGTTCCCCCCAACAAGGGCAGCATACTCATTTTCTCTCCACCCCGGACAGCTCATCAAGTTAAGCCATACCTGGACCATAAAACAAACCTCGGCCAACATAAAAGCATTAAAACATGCAGAGTGTGTTCTCCAAGTAGATGCATCGAACTAAAGCCAGTGACAGAGAGATATAACAGGGACATGTCAACCACACAGAATTTAAGCAACACACTTCGAAATGATCCCCGAGTGAAAGAAGAGGCCGCAAAGGAAATCCTTGCAAGTCAGAAGCTGATCTTCTTTGTATTCCTTCAAAAGCAATCTGTTACAGTTTTGTCAAATCAACTGCTCTTTACTTTTGAACTTTAGGAAACGCACCAGATGTTTTTGGTCAATATTTGTTATCCCATACTTTCCCGTTTAAGCATTTTGCCGGAAAACCTTCCACTGGCCCAGAGCTGTGTTTTGGTTTTGGTGAAAATTTTCTTCTCTCACTATTCCTTGTTACGCGAATTATTACTCCTCTGCTTTCTTTCTCTGTTTAATTCTAAAAGCTCTTCTCCGCAAATCAGTTTTCTGACATTATCTGTTCCTTCTGTTTTCTGAGAATACTGCACGTGGGGCAGGAAGGTTTGCCATCAATAATGCGACTGCATCCAATGAAAATTTCGGCTACCGTCTGCATGGGAGCCAGGTCCCTCCTGACCCCATCTTGCAGCTCAGTCTGGCTTGTCTTCTTCATCTTTTATCTTCTGTTCCGTAGAGTTCACACCTCTCCCTGCATCTACACGGATGTGAACGCACAAGACGTCTCCCGTGATGCCGCCTTCTCAGCATGGGCAGCGTTTTTCTTCCTCGAGGTGTGCGGACTGTTCCCTGACCCCAAGCTGGCTTTGACACCTTGCTCATTTGTCTTGTAATAACTTCTAGGTATGGGCAAGGGCTGGCGCTCACAAGCCCTCCCTGCGAGGGTGTTTTTCACCTCCACTTGGATGCAACCGCTTCCTCTCTCTCCACGCGTCTGAGGCGTAGACTGAAGGTCATGGATGGAGCCAGTTCCCAATACCCAGTGGCTCTTCATGCAGAAGTTCAGGGAAGATCTGAGCTGATCTGTCTCCTGTCTCAGCTCTCCTACGGGCTCTTTCACCGGGAGCTGGGGATTGATTCCTGGGGAGTGTGCATCCTTTTCCATCAAAAGTAATGTAGGAAAGTAATTTTACTAGACATAGTTTTCTAATGATAGGTCCTAGGAAATGGCCTTCTACTTACTGTTCTATTCCAAGCTTTGAATGGTGAAATTCTGTAGAATAAAAATTCTGGGAAGAGCTACCTAAATGCCATTTTACAGTGAAATGCTAGTTTCTCCCTCAAGTATCTCTTTTTAGATTATAAAAGTTATACATGTATGGGAGAAAATTCATAACTTCCTGCAAGGCAAAGAGAAAAATTTAAAAACCTCCTGTGCTTCCGCTACCCAGAGAAAAAGCCACTATTAATATTTCTGATCAGTCTGCACACAAATATACATAGATACTTCCTGTCTCTGTACAGTATCTCACTATATCAAACTCTTGTCTGGAGACACGTATTTTGCTATATTTAAAAAAAACTATTTTAAACTATTACACAAGCATAATTTTGATATAAATCTAAAATCATATGTTCATTTCTTCCTCCTGAAAAATACCAACAACTGGAATTGTTTGGATGTATGGCTTCCCTAAAATTCTCTTGTGTATAAATTATTTTATTTGATTCTTAAAACAATCTTATGAAATAAGTAGGCCTCCTCTAATCATAATTAAAATTTTATGGCTTCCAGGTTCCTTATATACTTTGGATATTAACTTTATGGGATATATGGTTTGCAAGTATTTTCTCTCATCCCATAGGGATCCCACTTACGTGAGAAATCTGAAACAGTTTAACTGCTAGAAGCACAAGATAGAATGATGGTTACCAGGGCTGGGGGGAGAGGGAGGGGGTGACACGGATCAGAGGGTATAAAGTTTGAATTGTGCAGGTGCTAAGCCTTTGGGATCTCGTGAACAGCACAGAGCCTAGAGTTTCAAATACTGTATTGTATACTTAAAATCATGCTAAAACGGTAGATCTTAGATTGGCTTTCTTATGATAAAAATAGATTAGATAGACAGACAGATGGTTAGGGCAGAAGGAAACTTTTGGAGGCAAAGGAAATATTTATGGCACTGATTGTGATGATGGCTTCAGGGTATACACTTACCCTAAACTCATCAAGGGGTGTATATTAAATATCTACAATTGTCTGTATGTCAGTCGTACCTTAATGAAGTTGTTTAATGTGGAAAGTTGAACAGAGGTAAGTCCCGTTCTGGCCCAGTGGGTTATGAACCCGACAAGTATCCAAGAGGATGTGGGTTCGAACCCTGGCCTCGCTCAGTAGGTTAAGGATCTGGCGTTGCTGTGGCTGTGGTGTAGGCTGGCTATAGCTCACATTCAACCCCTAGCCTGGAAACCTCCATATGCTTCAGGTGCATCCCTAAAATGAGAAAAAAAGGGGGAAAAAAAAGGAAAGTTGAGCAGAAACACTCAAGGTGAAGAGGGGGAAGGGGACGTCTGGACTGAGGCAGCGTGGGCCCCAAGGGACCCTGAAAAATATCATTACATGACATTGCGACTAAGGCGCTGATGTGAGCACAAAGCCTTTCCTGTGAAATACATTCTGTGCTCCGCTCATCCCTCGGATGCACTAAGGCGCATATCTACAAGGGCCTCCCAGGCTGCAGAACCCCCTGTGCTTTCGCCCAAGGACGTCCTCGTCACCTTCGGCAGCCACCGAGCAGGAGCCCTCAAGTGCACTTACTCAGGAGGAAGCGTCCGCGTGGATGTTCACTGCCAAACACCTCTACCTGGTCTAGGCTGGTGCCAGCCTCCCAGTGGTTTTTAAATGACTCAATGAGAAGTTCCCACAGTGGCTCAGTGGGTTAAGAACCCAACTAGCATCCATGAGGCTGCAGGTTTGATCCCTGGTCTCGTTCAGTGGGTTAAGAACCTGGCATGGTCACAAGCTACGGTGTAGGTCACAGACGCGGCTTGGGTCTGGCATTGTTGTGGCTGTGGTGCAGGCCTGCAGCTGCAGCTCTAATGTGAGCCCTATGCTGCAGATGTGGCCCTAAAAAGAAAACTAAATAAATAGATAAAAAACTCCATGGCATGGGTTATGCTAGTCACCTGCTTTACACTGAGTTTTGTGCTTAAACTGAGGGGCTCTGACAAGCTGCAAGCTTGCTGGGGCCCAGCAAGGTGGCCAGGCTGGGTTCTGCCTGGGTCTGGGCTCCGAAAGCCCCTCCACCTCTGAGATGGGGTGGCCCCCATAAGCCGAGACCCAGGCATGGGACTCCTAGGATGAGAAGCAGGTGTGTCATCCTCAGAGGAAGCTCCTGCAGTCACTGCGGCCAGGAAACCCCTCTGAGCCTGGCCCCCTGTGGCTGCTCGGACCGAAAGGGTGAGCAGGACATGGGTCCTGCCCCCCCCCCGGGGGTCTGCGCCAGCCCCCCAGCCCATAACCTTTCGTTTCACTGTGACGACCAAGCTAATGGCTCCAGTTCTGCACCTTCGCAGCTGAACAGGCTTCACGGGGTGTGGGAAGGTGTCTCGGTTAGAGCCCTGCTCCCGGGAGCCCTTCATCGGTACTTTGATAACAAGTCCGCCCCCGTCCTCCTGAGGGGCCTCGTGCTCCCGACGTCCCGCACAAACCCTCCTTTCACCTTTCCGGTTAGGACTCTGCACAAACAGGCCAAATGGAATCGAAATTTGGACCTACGCAAATAAAACACGGTTAGCGAAGTTCCCAATAGCTGAGGATAAACGTCTTTTTCAAGTCAACACAAGTTTCCTGCAAACGAACAAAACGTCCACTCCTGCCAGTGGCTCTTCATCAGACAAGCCTCATCGGGAACTTCGGCGAAGCCGGAAAACAGGAACCAGACACCTGCAGTCTGGTCGCCTCTGTTCCCAGCTCGAACTGCTCCTTATTCTAGACACACACACACACCGCTCTGTTCACCCTTCTTCACAGCCAAACCTGCACAGAGCGGAGTTGATCTGGTTGGTCTCCCAAAGCCCTGAAGCAGCCCCACCTCCCTGCTTCCCTCTCACTCCACCCCTGTGAGGCCAGGTCGCTAGCGGTTGGTCACCAGCCATCACACCGCATCCTCGTTCTTCCTGCTGACTCTGGAATAATGTGTCTTCTGTCTGTTCTCCTTGCTGCTCTGCCTTCCCCGGCCTCGGCGCCAAGACCTTCCAGCCCCCGTGCCTCCTTCCTACCCTCCTGCCCACAGCCTTCGTGTCTCCGCATCTTTGAATCCTGCAGGACCTGAGTCAACAGCCAGCTGAATCTACCACCAGGCTAAAGGGTTTTGCACTCGTGGCCGCTCTCCTGACCTTGGCTCTCTAGTGGTCTGAATTCTGCTGCCGGCTTATTTTCATCAAATGTGTGACCCCAACCCACCACCTCTGAACTTTTTAAGTCCCTTCCTTGAAAATGTCTCTTTCTCCTGCAGCAGCACTAAGTCACTCATTCTGAATTTATATCTGAACCCTTCCTCTACTTCTGGTTGACAGGTTCCCCATCGCCGAAACCTCAACCTTTTCTCGCCTCTGTCTGAACGTCGTCATTTCCTTTTCCGCCCCGGATTCACCCCTTGCCGGGCTGCCTCGAAATGGTGGGCAGCAGCGTCTCCCCAGGGACCTCTGGGTTGCAACCAGCACCCCTTCCCTTTGCTATGTGGCTCCAGACTGCTCATCCTGACCTATCACTCCACCACGTCCTCCTCCTCCTCAGATACAGACAAAGCCTCTTTGTCATTTCAATGATGGTCATGCTCCTCCCTCTGACATTCAAGGTCAAGCAGCATTTGGCCTCAGATAACCTCTCAGGGGGATTAGCAAAGTCCCTTTGCGCTCCCCCTCGGTGAGGTCAAATGGACTTTCCCACAGGGGTTTCTCTCTCATCACTGTCACTCGTGCCCACAGGAGCTTCCTGATGTCAGGCAAACTTCCACCCACCGTTCTAGGTCCAGAGTGAGTGGCCCCTCCAGGAAACAGCCCTATTCATGCCCATCAGAAGCATCCTCTCAATTTATTGCAGTGGAAAACAAAGCCTTTGCTATCAGCTAGATCTAGAACCCTGGCCACCAAGCAACCTGCTCAGAGACCAGGCAGGCAATTCCTCTGAACTCAGTTTTCCAATCAGTGAAGCAGGCACATACCAAACCACCCACCTTACAAAAATGGCACACGCACACACGCACACACACACACACACGCACACACACGAATGAGACTATGGATGCTAAATATCTAACGCTGTCCCTCAGATGTTTCAGACACAATAAATACCACTCTGCTGTCCCTCATCCATAGGGCTTTCCGCTCTCTTGGACTTTTCCTAGGCACGCACATTTTTTAGATCACTTCCTGTCATTCCAAAACAATTACAGTGCCACAGAATAATTAAATATGTTGTATTTTAAAGATTGATGGAGAAGGGAAAACAAACACACATAGAAGAATAGGAGAAGACTGCAGTCGAGCAATAGCAAATTGGGGTAATTTTTTAGCATTTATTTCTATGTGAATGAATGTTTCAGCAAATATATTCTGCGAATAAATTATAATGGATATGGCCTGTTGGTATTTATACATCTGTTTGCCTGCTTTCTTTTTTTTTTTTTTAAAGAACTCGGTGAATTTGATAAATTACAACTCAGCCCACTCAAATGAAGCACATAATATCCCCTCAAGCCAATCAATCCACGCTGGGTTCCAGAAATGGACTTGTGTCATTTACCAAAAGGCAAAAGAATAGGGTCAGCCCGAAGAACTGATGAGTTGAGGGCTCAGCAGGAAACAAATTATAAGGTTCTCCTTCCCAGCAATAACAGGTGATCTATATCATCTACGACCACCGTCCACGGAAAAATGCCTTTTAAAAGAGAGATTAAAACACAGAGCGGAATTCCCGTTCCCGCTCAGTGGGTTAAGGGCCCGGACCCGGCAGAGTCTCCATGAAGATGCAGGTTCAACCTCTGGCCTTGCTCAGTGGGTAAGGATCCAGTGTTGCCACAAGCTGTGGTGTAGGTCACAGATCCGGCTTGGATCTGGTGTTGCTGGGGCTGTGGCCAAGGCCTGCAGGCGCAGCTCCAATTCCACCCCTAGCCTGGAACGCCCCTGTGCCGCAGGTGTGGCCCTAAGCAAAAAGAGAGAAATTACTCTCACTTCTGTAAGGTATGAAGTCGCTAGGAGAGCCACCTGTCACTCCCGTCATCCTACAGATCAGGTCACCACTTCACAAAAGTAAAGACACCAAATGACACACAAACAAAAGCGACAAGGACCTACTAATCTGCACGGATATCGATACAGACCGGCTGCCCAACGGAAACCTTCCTCTTCCCGGGCAGAATCTGCCACCTCTTCCACTTTTAAAAACATTGTCTTTTGAGAGGAGTGAGTCATAAGGCATAAAAAATAACATTACCGTACTGCCTCCAATCCACGCCAGGGGGTAAGAACCTCCACAAAATGAGGTTGTTTAGATGATTTAGGTAGGAAGGCAGGGAGTGGAAACCCTTCTGATTGTACCACACCTGAAAAAGAGAGAGAACTTAATGGCCCTCATGAAGTCAGCTCATAAGCCCACTCATCAGCCGTTCGCGGACACCAGGAACTCGTGCCAATTGGCCCCCTGAACACCTGATGCCGGCCTCAGAGAAATGACCCTGCCTGGCTGGCAGGGAGCAGTCCATTCCAGTCTGCTCATTTTATATTTATCTCGAGCCTACAGTTTACAGCTAAAAATAGATTCATTTTCCCCAGAACAAATGGAATGTTACTCTATAATTATATTCTGACAGCAAAAAGAGAATCTAAGCCCATCATTTTTTTTCTCTTTCTCAGTTGGGAAGCTAATGAAATTTGACCTGCAAATTAAAAGCATGGAAATGATAAGAAAAAAATGATTACTTTCAAATTAATAACTGAATGTGGAACATTCTTTCTCGAAATGAATTGCACCAAACATTTGCTGAGCATGGCGAATAAAGCGGCGGGCCTGTCAGACGGGAGAAAGGTGAATGAGAAATCAAGAGAGAATGTTATTAAGGCTGCGATGAGAAGTAGCATAAAAAATACTAATTGAACCATCAGTATCTATATTTCAAAATATCACTATTTTAATAAAAATTGAACATGCTCCGTTTGGCATGCTGGTGACTCTTTTTAAGACGTATAACGTATCAGTGGGCACATTTCAGTTCTCACTCAAGCTCATGCCTCTGGACCACGCCGTCTTCTGGGACAGACAAGCTTCTTTGCAGATTCAGAGCCGCTCCCCAGAAAGTTAATGCTGGAGGAAACCATGCAGGTTCTCATAGTTTATGCAAGGTAAGGGCCAGATCTCAGGTCCCCTTGGCTTCCAACCCATTTTATTTCCGCCTCGTCACGTGACGATCAGCATCCTGCATGGAAGCTGCTGGGTTCAGAGGGACAGCTCAGTGACAGGCTAGTGCTCACGGAAATAACTCTCTCCACCAGACGCTCCCCCAGTCCTTTCTCGGAGAGCCCACCCACGTCACGAAGCCATTCAGAAAGCAGCTATTGCTATGCACCCCCTTGGAAGAGGCTCATGCGAAGCCTTAGCAGTCATTCTTCCCGACTGCAGGGAGGAAGAAGTTCCCCTTGAAAACCTGCTCAGCCTATGACGCTCCAGGCTATGCCCGAGTACCTCTGAGACGTCCCAAACCAAAAAATCCACAGATTCACAAATGTGTGTAATTTAGACACTCCTGAAAAGTAGGGAAAAGTACGGGCTGGGTCACAGGCCCGACAGTGTGGGCCCGGCTCCTACACCCAGCCCAGTGACCCTGTCCTTACAGGTGTGAGCTGGGCCTGCCCCCCACCCCCTCGCCATCCTGCACCCTCAAACACACCCCCGGCAGACGTGCTTCTGGAAATGATTAGATCCTCGATCTGTTCAAGCCAAGGGACAGGTTTCTGTGGGAGAAAAACCCCTGCCGGTGGAGATCAGAACCCCCAGGACCCCCGGCCGTGGCCCGTGACCTCCCCCTGCCCCAGTCTTGGGCGAAAAAGAGTGAAAGGCCATGGCATCTTTCCTTTAGATCTGGGTTTTCCAAATGCCGCTGTTTCATTTGCTTGTTTAAATTTTTGTTTTCAAAGCAGGGTGTTTTTTTTTTCAGCTTCAACAAATGACACCTTACAAAAACACGGATACCGAAGTGGACCTGCTGTGGCAGAGGAGGTGGGGGCCCGAGACCCTGAGCGTCCTGCCCTCACGCTGCTCCCCAGGCCCCACGGCTTCTGTGCTGGTCCCACTTCTTGCCTCGACCCCCGGCTGCCTGACGCCGGCACCCTGCTGCTCCGTGGCCGATGGAGCGGGAGGCAGGCCGAGGGCTGCAAAGCTTGCCCGTGCCCACGTCCTCCTGTGCCTCGGCTGTGGCCATGGCACCCAGGCTGGTCTGCCCACCTGCATGAGGAGCAGACTGGGTCCTGCAACATCATCCCAGCCAAGGCCGGCAGCAGGTGAACCCCTCCACCCAGGTGTGCAGGTCTCCAGGCCAAACGTCAAAAGGGACACCTCAGAATAAAGGTCACGTCACAGGTGGCCATGAAACTTTGTGAAGGTTGCTAAGGGCGGGATGGCGCTGAGTGACACCTCTTCGGGGACAAAGGGCTTCTAGGGACCTAAAGGGTGTTACCTGGAGCACTGTGACGTCCACAAATGCAATGATAAATTGTGCCGAGTACTGCCTGTTCTAAAAGACTCACGAGTGCGCCTTGTGGACCTCAGCTGGGTCACAGAAAGCCTGCTGTGCCTCCCAGGGGCTAAGGCAGAGGTACTGCCACCCACGCTGGACCAGACAGGTTCTGAGAGCCCAGCTCTCCCAGGCAAGAAGCAGCCTGAGAAGCTGCCCAAATGGCTTATTTCCAACTACTGTCTTCCTGCGTGGCCACGGATGGTGGGGGAAGAGGCACGGGGCAGAGGGTAGCGTCAGGGTCACGTGGCAATGGCGACACTCTCAGGGTGCAGGGTGGGGTGGAGTCAGGGAGCACACCCACCGGGGGGAGGGGGGGCGTGGAGGCCAGGCAGCCTTGGCCAAGCAGGGCCCCCAGCAGCCCACCCCACGGGTCCCCAGTTAAACGAACGCACTGGGAGGGCCGTGATGGTCATCTGCCCTCCTGCATCGTTCGGGGGCTGGACCGCTGACTCCCAGTCTCAAGAACACTCTGCGCTTCCTTCCGGGCCTCCTATACACTGGCCTCTACTCGGCAGGAGTTCCGTAAATTCTTTAAGTACGAACAGACACTTCGCGATGGTCTTTAACACCTATCACGCGGAGTTCAAAGGGAGAACTTTGCTTTGCTTTTTCTCTTCCAAGAATGCTTTTTTAAAACACTGGACCACACTTTGGAAATAAGGTGTGGGATTTCCTTTCCTGCCAGCCGGTAAGTCAGGACCCCCAAAATATTCAGTAACGAAGGAGGACGTTAATCTCCTTCCAGGAACATAGTACGACACCTCGAAACAGACCTCGCGTGTCAGGATCCTGAGGAACAGTTCCTCAGAAAGGCAGCTAAGTAGGTGTGAGGAAAAAAAAAAATCTCTGAATGGATAGTCACACGCAAAAAATCCTACGTGAGAAGAGAATGAAGGCCAAGCACCAGGAGGGGACAGTGTTTGGCCTTAAAATTTAACTGCAGTGTACCCATCCTAGCAGGTGTTTAATTAAACCCGCTCAAGACTCAAGATGTGAATGAAATAACTCATAAGGTTTCAGGAGAGCCATTCTGCAATATAATGAATTTCTAACTATTAGGCCTGTT
Organism: Phacochoerus africanus; assembly: GCF_016906955.1. Taxonomy (NCBI): domain Eukaryota; kingdom Metazoa; phylum Chordata; class Mammalia; order Artiodactyla; family Suidae; genus Phacochoerus; species Phacochoerus africanus. The sequence continues at coordinate 134,617,584 of NC_062554.1, read as the reverse complement.
CCTCTGCACATTTTCCATTTTCTCCTCAAAAGGACTGAAAAGCACACACTCTGTCTTGAATGGACCCCAAAGGCCAAAGTAGAAGACGGGTGGTTAATTCCTGAAAGGTCAGCATGACCGTGTGACAGGAATCCACCACCGACCGCTTCCTCCCCAAAGGGCTGGATACCCCTCACTTGCATGCTGTGCCTAGTAAAGTGCCTGTCAAACCGCATTAAAAACTGCAGAGGTCACTCCTCAAACAAAGAGGAAGGGAGCAGGTGTCAGGGAGGCAGTCATGTGCGCCCCCGACCCGAAGAAGAAAAGCAGGGGGGCCGTGGCCGCCCCGCCCCGAGCCCCTGAAAGCAAACACGCAACGGCCCGCTATCCGTAAGAAGGCTCAGGACTTGGAGAGGTGAGAAAGTTAAAATGTTCTCAGCGGAATGAACAGATCCCTTCTAGCAACTGGGCTTCTTTTAAGATCAGCCACATTGAGGGTTCAAAACCTGGCCGATGCCCTGTCCCTTCTTTTTCTATCAAGCTATGGATCTTGATATTTTCATACTGAGCTATAAATCTTCTCACGTGTGCTGCCTGCCAGCAAAGAGACGTGAGCGCACCTCGGCTGAAGGAGAGGTTTCTGAACGGTCCACACGCGACTTCGATTTCTCATCAGGGATTAGATAGTGAAATACGACTGCTGGAACTTTCCTCGGGGACGGCCTTGCGAAGTATGAATTTAACATTTTCCTAAGGGATTATATTGCAGAGAAACCGGTAAAGAGCCTTTAAGCCACTGAGGAAGCCTCCATCATGCACGAGCCAGTAGCCTGATAAGCTTCTCCGGGTCCCCATGGACCACGGATGTCCCCACCACAAAGGAGAGGGGTGGCTGCCTCCCTGGGCTTACGGTGTCCGACCTCACTCCTTAGATACGTGGCAGGTTCCCAGGCAGGCAACGCTCTTGCCCACAGTCCATTCCACCCATTTCCCTGTCACTCAGGACCGACCCCAGACCGCGTCCTCAACCTCTGAGACGGAAAGCTTGCCTTTCCCCATCTTGAGGTTACACTGACTTCTTTCCCCGGAAAAACCTGTCGGGTGTCATCACTTCTGAGTTAGCACTTTTTCCTGTCTCCCAGCCCTCGATCCCTCCCACCCACTGGCCTTGAGGCCACGGGAAGCTTTCCTAATTCAGAGGGACCGTCCCAGCAGGGCGTGAGGATCCACGCCCCGGGGGTGGTCTCGCCTGGTGACGGCCTGCTTGTGTCAGCTCGGGTCCACCCAGCCTTCGGAAGAAGAGAAACTTCAGTGCACGTTCGGAAGGTCGCCAGGAAAACCAGTGATGTGTCCCACAACCCTGGTCAAGAGTGTCTTTAATAACAGATTATTTTCTCGTTTGCTTTAAGGAGATTTCAGTCTTCACAAAAAACAACCTATGACTGGGTCACTATGCCGTACAGCAGAAATTGACACAACACTGACTGTAAATCAACTAGAATCAAATTTTAAAAAGTGACTGATTTCGTATATTTCTATATAGTCTAAAGGAACACAATTCATTGTCTCTTTGAAGGAATGTGTACGTATGACTGCTTTTATTTCACAATCACAAAGGCCGGGGTCTGGGTCCATTCCACCTGCACCCACTAAGGTTATTTACAATGGCTTTCTAAAACAAGGAAGAAGAAGGAAAGCCTCTTACCTTTGCCAGAGGTTTTGGCTTTGATACATTCGAGTGTGCGTCTTGACCTTGACCGGGGTCCCGTACTCCAAAAGACCAGCCTCCGAGCCTAGCGAGAAGAAACAGGGTGTTAGCGCTTCAACAGGGAGCGCCAGGCCCTCCGAGAGGCAGCGCCTCTGACTTACTGCAGGGTTATGATGGCCCTGGGGCAGGAGCCGCTGGACCTCCAGGCTCCGGGACAGGGCCAAAGGCGGGGTGGGGAGGGGCTGTCAGCCTGCAGGAGGAAGCGGCCTGGCTCCAAGGCAGGCGTCCAGGATGGAACCGATGCGGCTTTGCCACCTCACAGGTGCGCTCCTCAGACCTTGCGGTCGGGTCAGGACAGACCACGCCTGCGGTCAGACCTGCATTTTGTCATTTTAATTAACAGTCATTTCTCCTCCACATCCCCTTTCGAATGACTTAGTCTGTCGTGCACTCCTGAGTTACCCTGTTTCAAAGAGTTGTGTCTCCCTGCTCTTGCTTCTTTAATTCTCAATGCACGCGGCGCCTCGTCCCGGGGCATCTCAGGGCGCTTGCGTGGGTCAGCCTCCTTCGAGGGGGGGGCTCTCATGACACCCACACCACACGCCCATTTACCGCAGCGGTTGCCTCACGGGGCCTTATCTGTCTTTTCGCTAGTTTATCTTCCACGCAGCTCTGTGAGTTCATCCCAGCAGGACTTACTTCTTTTGACTTTATATTTCATGGGCGGTGTAGTATCTGGCTCTTATTAAGGTTTTAAAAATATTTAACATTAGGAATAAAGGCACATCTTCAGCTTGGTTTCCCAGTCTTTGGATAAAAGGCAACTGAAAAGCAGACTTTCACCACTGTGCCCTGCTCTCAGACAAAACTGGGACAAGGGAATAAAGACCAGTTCCCAAACGGCTCCATTTAACCTTTCATTCATTCATCCGTTTCTGAGACATTGATCAAGCTCCTTTTTCTGCCAGATACTATTCTTTTTTTTTTTTTTTTTTGCTTTTTAGGGCCACACCCATGGCATATATAGGTTCCCAGGTTAGGGGTCAAATTGGAGCTGCAGCTGCTGGCCTACACCACAGCCACAGTTAACACAGGATCTGAGGTGCAGCTGTGACCTACACCACAGCTCGTGGCAATGCTGGATCCTTAACCCACTGAGCAAGGCCAGGGATTGAACCCTTGTCCTTATGGATACTAGTTGGGTTCATTACCACTGAGCCACAATGGGAACTCACCACCTCCGGAATTCTGCGTAGCACGGGGCCCCAGTGGCCTACATCATCGCTACAGCAACATGGGATCTGAGCCACGTCTGCAACCTACACCACGGCTCAGGGCAACGCGTGAGGACAGGGCTCAAACCTGCGGCCTGATCCAGGAACTTCCACATGGCACAGATGCGGCCAAAACAAACAAAAGAATATCCTGTGTTCACTTGTCTCTTGTGTAGAAGGAAGCCGTTGGAATCCTTCCTGATTCTAATTATTCAGAAGTTTTTCTTTCTTCTGTTTTTTTCTTCTTTCGAGGGCCACACCTGCGGCATATGGAGGTTCCCAGGCTAGGGGTCGACTCGGAGCTACAGCTGCCAGCCTACACCACAGCCACAGCAACACAGGATCTGAGCCGCATCTGTGACCTACACCCCAGCTCACGGCAATGCCAGATCCTTAACCCACTGAGCGAGGCCAGGGATCGAACGGACAACCTCATGGTTACAAGTCAGATTCATTTCCACTGCACCACCATGGGAACTCCCAGATACTATTCTAAGTCCTGGCCACACAAACTCCCACCTTCAAACACCTATTTTGTTTTGTTTTTTTTCTTCTTGGGGCCACACCTGCGGCATACAGAGGTTCCCAGGGTAGGGGTCGAATCAGAGCTGCAGCTGCTGGCCTGTACCACAGCCACAGCAATGCAGGGTCCATCTGAGCCATATCTGTGACTTACACCACAGCTCACAACAATGCCGGATCCCTAACCCCCTGAGCAAGGCCAGGGACTGAAGCCTAATCCTCATGGACACTCTGTTGGGTTCTTAACCCGCGGAGCCACAACGGGAACGCCCAAAGATGTGTTCAAAGACATGACCAGTGGACCACAGGGAGGTGCAGACAGAGCACAGGGAGGGCACAGATCATGCAGGGAGGGTCAGAGGTGAAGAGAGCCAGGGACAGGGGGCGGGAGGGTTCCGGGCTCTGCGGGAAGACCACGGGGTGCTTTTGTGCTGGGGTCTCAGGGAAGGACGCAGCGGTGAACGGGGCTGCAGTTTAAAGCAGCGAGTAGCCCGTCCTACCCCTTCATCTCCATCCACCGTCTTAGGCTCCAGGAAATTCAGCCAAAACAACAGCTCTCCCAAAACACGCACAAGAGGAGTTTTCAGACCCCGGGTGCAGCCCGGCCCCCGTGCTGGATGCTGCCTAGATGAGAGGCGTCTCCAGGGAGACCGTCACTGCATCACGCCGTCATCGTCTCTGCGCTTATGCTCTGAAGCAGTCAAGCCTCTTCCAGCCCCGGCGGGTCTCAGTGGACACACTTCCCCCAGCACAGGAGTGAAAGCCAGCAGGGGAACCTCCGTAAGGCCTGGGCCTTGCCTTGGAATTTTTACGAGCATCGAGGTGAGTATCAGACATCTGAGTTTTGAAGAACGTTAGCGTTTGGAGCAAGAGGACTGACAAAGGAATTCTGAAAACAGGAAAGACCCAGAGACAGTTTCGAACCCACCTTGGCTTTTCCGTTGGCGCCAGCAAATACTCTTCCAGGTGGAGGCCCGAAAGGTTCAGCAGCCGGTGGCCCAGGCCGTTGGTCAGGTAGGGAGCCCTGGTGCTTCCGTTGGGGCAGGTCTGTAATTATTGTCAAAGACATCAAGTGGAAACTTACTTATAACCCACACAGGTCTGCTGACACTACTTTAAAGTAAGTATGGCTTTTCCTAGCTTTCATTTTTTTAAATGAGTTATTGATGGCCTTGTATGTGCTCTGAGTTCTCAAATCTCCTTAAGAATCACCTACATTTGAGAATTCACCAGAATTCCACTGGGAGTTTGCTGTCAGTTACACTTGGGACCTTCAAATCCTTTCCTGTATGTAAGTTTGGGCAGATCTGTAAGGACTCAAAGGGGAAAGAATGTTTTCACTGGGGTGACCTTGCATTTGAGGAACCGGAAAGACAATCAGAGGATGATCCACAAGAGAATTCAAAGGATACAAATGAACTTATTTGCAGAATAGAAGCAGACTCACAGATTTTGAAAAACATATGGTTACCCAAGGGGACAGGTGTGGGTGGAAGGGACGGACTGGGTTTGGGGACTGGCACATGCAGGCTGAGGTCTATGGAAAGACGGGCCAACAGGGCTCTGCTGTACAGCACGGAGAACGCTACCCAATATTCCATGATCACCTGTGTGGGAAAAGAATCTGAAAGAGAATGGATGTGTGCACATAAATAACTGAATCGTTTTGTTGTAGAGCAGAACAACCTTATAAATCAACTACATTTCAATAAAAATTTAAAAAAAAAGAATGCAAAGGAATGTGTTTCTTCCCTAACTGCCTAAAGCAGAAGTCAAACGCCTCTTCTGCAGCCACTCTTGGGCTTAGAATCAGGAAACATTTACCTGGCTGGGTTCACCCCAACTCCCCCTTTCCGGAAGACCTCTGACCCCCAGCCTGTGGACGAGCATGTCTCGAAGAGCGTGTCGAAGCACACGGGTGCCACGGAAAACAAGGATTCTTCAGTCCAATGATAAGCAGGAAACGCTGCCTCTTCTCCACCCCATTGTGATTCAAGCATAATCACATCAGCAGCTCGGAAACGCTGAGAGACCCGCTAACAGGGCTTTAGCTGGCATTTCTGAAACATCCTCAGCTATGGAGCTTTTTCACACGAATCCCTTTCCTCTTGCGCACGTGATCCTGAAACCTTCCCGCTCGTGTGAGCTGGGGTGAGCTCAGGGAAGTTGGCATCTACTGTTTTGGTATCTGCTCATCATTCCTCGGCCGCGGACACCCCATCCAACTCCAATCCGTTTCAGGGAACTTACACTACAAGGTACCAGTGTAACAGAATGATTACATCCAGGCCACAGAAGATGAGCATGGAGTGAAAAATTAGAGGGGCGATGAGTTAATGGAATAGACAAGAAGGGGAAGACACACACCCCTGCGTCCAAAAAGAACTTGAGCAAAACAGATGGTCATGGCAAAGGAGCATTGAACCCAGCTCTGAGTTCTTGACAGCCCAAGTCAAAGGGTCGTGAAGAGCCCCTCAAGACGGCCTGGTGCGCCCGGGGCAGACGTTTAGTCTCAGAGAAGAAAGCAGACCAGATCCACAGAAAAGAAGGCTCTGCGAAGTCGCTGCAGACTCAGAGGGGTGCATCTTATGGGCCGCTAAGCAGAAAGGCCCTGTAAACACGTTTACATGGCTGTTCTCTTCGAAGATCCTCGATTCATTTAAATTAGGATTTTTTTTTTTTTGCTTTTCCTACGGTTTTCTATAAATTAGGATTGCTTGTTGATTGGGGCTGATCGGCCCGCGCCTTTATCAACTGGCTTTTCGGATTTCCTTTGAGATGAGTGCCAACCAATTTTCCATAAAAAACTCAACCCGTCCTCCTTCAAAGACTAGACAGCACTGGCCCTCACTGCAATGGGGGCATAGTTACCTCAGTCTGCTTTTAATTATTAATCAGTCATAGTTAGAAGAAGCTAAGTGGTATCTTAGCGTTCAAAATCGAGCTCTCAAAACTTAAATAAACACACCAGAGCCTTGAGGTCCTTCTGCCTTGAAATTCTGGGAAATTTCTCCCCAAAAGGCAGTTTAGCTTCCTCAGCATTAATCAAAAGAAGATGCATGAGCTCCATGAATGCTATTGGGCTATTCCTGGTTACAATTAGTAGGCAATGAACAGAAGGGCCAGTGTGGGGTCCACGGAATTTGTGTTGTGTCATGAAACTTTTCAAGAAGCCGCTAATCAAGTAACCCTACAAGTCCTACAAGTCACAGAGGCACATTTTAGTTTAAAAAAAAAGGGAGGTGCTTTTCAGATAGGTAAACTCATTTTGGTTACTTGAGGTTGAGACTTGTAAAAAAAATCAAAAACACTCCAGAAACCTACCAGGCAGCCACAGAGCTTCCGGGCTTCCAGGTGAGAGGAGGGGTCCAAGCGCCAGCAGGAAGAATTGTCCCTGACAAAAGGAAGGAGAGAACGGAAACCGTCCTTCAGATCTCAGAGCTACGGCATCTTCCTGAAAGAGCCCCGCCAGACTGGAACCCGGGCCATGCTCATCTTCTTCCGCTGCAGAAGGCAGAGCTGTTACATTAGTTTTCACAGCTGGAGCTGTTAATCTGATGACGATGTTTTATTGCAATGACAATATTTCCATTATATTAAATGATGCTCGCTCTGCTCCTGCACTCCACATACCGCCAAGGCTCTCTAGGACTTTCAGTGGAGGTGGGGCTGCCAGCTGCTGTGAAGCTGGGGGCTCCTGATCGCAAAACTAGGTACCTTCAGCACCAGTGTGGCCATTAATAAATACAGTGAGCTGCTAATTTCTTTTCATGGTATGACTCTGTAATTGAGTCATCATTTAAAGAAACACAATTGCTATTAAACTTCCATTATGAAGAAAAGGCGGTACAACAGAGACTGTTACAAAAACAACTTACAACAGTGGTTCAAAACCTTTTGTTCCCAAGCTCTCTATAGCTTTTCTCCTTGTTAGGCCTCATACATTGATTTTTTTTTTCTTTTCTTTACGGCTGCACCTGAGGCATGTGGAAATGAATCTGACTTGTAACCATGAGGTTGCCTGTTCGATCCCTGGCAGCTCGGGATCAGAGCCGCGTTTGTGACCTACATGGCAGCTTGTGACAACACTGGATCCTTTACCCTGAGCCAGGCCAGGGATCAAACCTGCATCCTCATGGGTACTAGTCAGGTTCTTAACCTGCTCAGCCACAATGGAAACTCCCTGATTTTTCCTTTTTTCACTAATGTTTGTAAATCAAAGTCAGCTTTAGGAATGATGGTTATTATATACTCAGAAATTAGAAGAGAAGGGAGGCAGTTAACATTTACTGAACTACAGGCTCCCAGCTAGACGTTTTCACTAGACCTCCTGCCAGCCCCACTGTCCAGCAGAGGAGTGAGGGCCTGAGAGGTCAGTGACCAGCCCAAGACCACACTCTGGAAGATGGTCTGGTCTCTCAAGCTCCAAGCCCAGACCCCGCTCCAGGCTGTGCTGCTGCATCAGAGCCCTGGGGTGAAAAACACTTGGTACGCTGGGAAAAAAAAACAAAACTGGCCATTTCTATCCGTCAGGTTAGCAAAGTGCAGTTTCCGTGTAATTTTCTGAAATAACAAAAATAACTTAAAGGCTTCCCCAGTGCGACTTCCTTAGTTTATTAATTACTTACGGGGACTCCAGTTCGGGACTTGAAAGTAACAGGGAAAGACCGCCGAAGGGAGCGGTGTGTTTAACAGGACTGCCTGCTGCTGGGTCTGATCATTATTGGGGGGGAGGAGGACCTCTGTTCCCATTTCTTAAACTCTGCGGGCCTTCCACGGTTTGGCTGCAGGGCTTCGGGGACGTTAGCAAGTGTGTGTAACCTACTGAATTCCCCAGATGGTCCCCTTGGTCTCCTCCAAACCCCCCAGCGTCTCTGCTCCTGGGCCTCCTTTTAGAAAGTAACCAGATGTGGCCCATAGAGCTGTATGGGGACCAGCAGCAGCGTTTAACAGATTTCGGGTTGGGGAGCTTCCCAGCCTCCACGTTCTGTGCTGCAGGAGCCACCGTGAGGCTGTGTGTCTCGCACAGAGGCGGAGGAGGGAGGCCTCCCCGGATCCTCTGCTCAGCTCCTCTCTGGAGCACCCAGACAGCAGGATCTGAGGCACACCTCCCGAACTGTTTTGCGGAGGCGAAAACCATCACCAAACAGAAGGTGCCCATGAGCATGTGGCCCGGGCTCCTGGCACTTCGGGCTGATAGTAAGAACCCCTGTCACCCCGTTCCTGCACCATCAACCGGTCAGAACGGCAGGAATTGATCACTTTCCCTGAGACCCACCCCCCCAATCCTCACCTGGCTTTTAAAAGGCCTTACAATTTTGAGTTCAGGGAGTTTGGGGTTTTTTAGGGCACAAACCACCCGTCTCCCTGCATGGCCTGCAACAAACCTCTGTCTGCTCCAAGCTCCTCCCACGTTGAGGTGGGCGTAGCCTCCCTGCACGTCAGGCGCATGGAGCTGCGCTCCCAACAGAAAGGCAAGGAATCAGATGATTCCACTTAAATCTCTCTCTGATGTCTGGACCTCAGGCCCCGGTCCCCTTGGCTCTGTGCGGGGAACCTGCTGTGCTCTGCAGGACACACAAGCAGTGATGGGCATCTGAGCGCACGTGTCTGACTGCGGTCCTCTGGTCCACGACTTAGCAAAGCCCACGGTTTTCAACACACAGCCAGAGGGACAGCTCGGAGGACCTAGGCTCAAGGAGGGAAGTGCGGACACAGTCCTGCCCGGAGGGAAAACAAGCCGGAGGCCGGAGAGGAGCACGGCTCCCTCGAGAGTGGAAGCACAGCGGCCCCAGAAAAGCAGAGTCACTGCTTGGATCACACAGGGAGCTTGCAGAGGCTGAGAGGTGGGCTTGTGCAGCCCCATCCAGAAGCCAGGCTCCCCACCCCTTTACCGGGGTGCCAGATAGCTGTGCTCTGGAAGCTTGTGACCCTCGACCTCAGCTTCTGCCCCTCTGAGGGAAGCTGTTACAGCCACACCAGGTGCGAGGACCCAAGCTCCTGAGTCTGGGCGGCTGGGAACTCCGATATGCCCTCATCTCATCAGGGTGTCCAACCTCACCCATTGCCCCGGGCGTTGAAGTGCAATCAAAGTATCAGAAGCGCTCAGGACCACTTTTGTGCTCTGTCACATGCTGTCAATAACGGTGAGGAGGAGTTCCCGTCGTGGCTCAGCAGGTTATGAACCTGACACAGTAGTGTCCATGCAGATGTGGGTTTGATCCCTGGCCTCCCCCAGTGGGTTCAGGGTCTGGCATTGCGGTGTAGCCTGCAGCTGCAGCTCTGATTTGACTCCTGGCCCAGGAACTTCCATATGCCACAGGTGCAGCCCTAAAAGAAAAAGAATGCATGGGGAAGGTGACCGTTTTATTACAGCAACAGCAGGGGAAGCCATCGCTGGAGTGTCACAAAACACGAGCCTGCGGAAAGAAACCTCAAGGTTGAAATCTGCCAGTCTGCTTCTAAGAGCTGGCAAGTTCAGCACATTTTAAATTTTAAAGTATGCATCATCTACTGTAATGTGGACGCTGATGGTTTAGCTAAGGCTCACCCCACAATAGCTTTTTCTGAGATTCGTACTGCCTTCTGCAGGAGACGAGGGAGAGCCAGCAATTGACTGTGGTGCCTCAACAGGAGCTCAGAGCATCTGAACAGGAAAAGAGTCAATAAGCAGAACCTCATCTGTCATTTAAAAATGTTTCTGCTAATTAAAAATCAAAAGATGGCTAAAGTCTGCCAAAATGGGAAAATGTAGATATTGACTTCAATTAGGTTTGATACTTACAGAAGGAAAACTTATTTGTTTTAAACAAAACCATTTTGTTTCCATCTGGAGCTTTAGTAAACCAAGCCTTGTTTGTGTAACTTGGATAGAAATTATTACCGATTTAAGTGTTCCCAGCTCCTTGCAAGAGGTAGCTCGCCCCTCAGCTTTTTGCCAGCTGACCAAGGAAAAGAGCAGAAATGGTTACAAAACAGGAATGAGTTAATAGACTCTGCGAGTTTCACAGAGAAAGAGGAGGAAACAAAAAAACAGACCCAGGGAGTTGCCACTGTGGCTCAGCAGGTTAAGAGCCCAACTAGTGTCCATGAGGATGTGGGTTCAATCCCTGGCCTTGCTCAGTGGGTTAAGGATCTGGCTTTGCCACAAGGTGCAGTGTAGGCCGGCAGCTGCAGCTCCAATTCAACTCCTAGCTTGGGAACTTCCGTCCACCGCAGGTGCAGCCTTAAAAGGAAAAAGCAAACAAATAAACAACAAAAACAGATCCAGGAAGATGGAGGAAAGATGAGGAGAGAAACACAGAGGCTGATCTGCAGGCAGGGAGTGGGGGTGGAGTGGGGGTGGGGTATGGAGAGAGGCGGAGAGAGAGGGGGAAGGGGGCGGGGGAGAGGGGGGCAGGGGGGCAGGGTGGAGGGGCACAGGCTCTGAAGGTAAAAGAGGCAACTGAAGGGAACTCGGAATATGTGCTGCCGTCCCAAGCACCAATTCCACTTTTACCCTCCCTCTTGAAAGACCAGATGAAGAAATATCTTTTTCTGCCAAGGGTTCTTTGTTCCAACATTGAGCCGTGACTAAACCAGCACCAGGCAGGGCCCCAGGTCACATGTCAGCTTCTCAGAGGGAGACTGTTTTTACATCCTGCATTTCTTTAGAGGAGAGGGAACTAAAAGCATCACCATGAAAGCTTTTATTTAGTTAAACAAATTACTGTCTTTTTTCAAGAGAAGACAAAAGTGCAACAACATAATTAATTTTCTATTAATTCTTCCTTACTGAGACCGCTAAGAGTTATTCAGTCTCAAGCTAATTACCAACATGACTAATGCACGAAATGTGTCATCACGAATTAGGAAAACATCGCCAATATTGTCTTAATGTTTGCTTTTTTATATTTCTTACTTAAAAACATACACTTTGGTACTTAATACATCGTTATGGTTTTATCACTTTCCCCACGTGTAAATGCCTGAGCCCAGGGCCATGTCCTACTTCAGTCCTGGGTCCTCTCACCGCGCTGTATGTATATGGCAGATCCTCCGTAAATAACAGTCGAGCAGATTAAGAGCCAGAGACAACGGTGCTGAAGAAAGACGTGCTTTACCAAGGCTTCCTAAAAAGGTCATCTCTATAGTATCATTTTCAAATCCTACCAAAAAACGTCTTCCAAGTGATTCACCCCCACACTGATAGAACTGACTTTTTTACTCCCTTTAGTTAAAAAGAAAGTATAATTCATCTTTTCAGAGGTACAAGTTTACCCCAAACGTACGTAACGGTTAATACATATTTCATACTTACCTTTATTCTTTTTAGTTTTATTCTTTTGGGGTTTTATTCAGCAAATGAATGTTATTCATTCATAAATTTTTTATGATGATATAAAGCACGTATTTATCAAGGACGGAAAGGGGCAATTACACAGCTTCTTCCGGGCCATTCTGGATGGCAACACCCAGCAGGCCTGCTTAGGACCTGGTCATCTGGCTGCTGTTCCCTCCTGTCCTGATGCAGGAGGTGGCATCACCACCTGCAGCTTCCCGGCTGGTGTCTGTGCTTCTGCAAAGGGCATCTGATACTCACAGCTCTGGGTTTCCATCAGCACAGGACGCATCCCCAAACTGGCGCAAAAGCACGCGGGCGAGTCCCAGGTCATCGCACTCGCTGCTGCTCAGTGTAAGAGGAGAGAGAGGGTCGCGGTCAGTCCCGAGGTGGCCAATACCGGACAGCACCTGCCCTCACAGGCGGCCCCAGGCAGGCTGGGCCAGGCCAGGGATCCTAGCGGCACAGGTAAACCTGACTGATCACATTTTTGGGGGTGATGTCAAGCCAGCAATAAGATGAGGCACGGTCCCGAGAGCACAGTTCTGCCACCCCAGCAACACATTTTGATTGACTTGCATTCACAGTGTATTATTTTTCTCATCTTTTCACTGAATATTATAATATTGCCAACTCTGGCATTTTTCCGAGGTTTAAAAATTCATCTTAACATATCATGTTAACATATTAAAATCCATGTCGCTGTTCTCTTAATGTTGGAGCTCTGGCTTGCTGGGAATATTTGTTCTACTGCATAGCCCTGTAGTAAAGTGACTTCTTACATTTATTTTTATTTGCTATTTGTGAATTATATTGAACATTTTTTTTTTTGGTAAGAAGTCCTGCGTACGCTTTAGTACACAATGAGTTATAGTATTCATTTTGCTGGCACAAGTCTCACAAGTTAACTCATAGTTCAAGCAGTAGCCATGAGAATGAAGGCCACCAATATGAAATTTCCTTATTTAAAGAAACTATCAAAGATGAGACACTATTCTTCCAGCCTGAGGCGGGGGTGGAAACAAGCGCTACATTAAATTTTATACGTAAATTGTAAGAAACAACTTGAGAAAATGTAGAGGAAATGATATTTTAAACCTGTCTAAATTGGGCTGATTGGTAAAGGCGCTTATTTCAAGTAATTAAAATTCTGGATTATAGTATTTATGAAAAAATATAGCTTTCTTACTTTCTAGAACTTACATCATGTAATTTACAAAATGCTTTTGAATAGATATTGCCAAGAATATTTATCCCCCAAAAGCAAAGGGCAAAATGTGTAATTAGCATTAAGAAGCACTTACAAGAGCATGATGACCACAAATCTTTTGGGGAAGAAGCAGTTGAACATAAATGATTTTTTTTCTATAAAAGTTCAACATTAGCTTCTCTTAAGAAATGGAAGAAACCTTTGGAGTTCCCATCGCTGCTCCACAGTTAATGAACCTGACTAGCATCCACGGGGATGCAGGTTCAATCCCTGGCCTTGCTCAGTGGGTTGAGGATCCAGCATTGCTGTGAGCTGTGGGGTAGGTCCCAGTTGCCGCTTGAATCCAGTGTTGCTGTGGCTCTGGTGTAGTCCGGTGGCCACAGCTCCTATTGGACCCCTAGCTTGGGAACCTCCGTGTGTCGTGAGAGCAGCCCGGAAAAAGAAAAAAAGACGAAAAATAAAAAATAAAAAGCAGTAAAAAGAAATGTAAGAAACCACCATGTAATTTTCTTTTCTTTTTACGGCCTCACCTGAGGCCTATGGAAGTTGCCGGGTTAGGAGCTGAATCAAGCGGCAGCTGAGGCCCACACCACAACCACAGCCCCACTGGACTGGAGCCACACCTACGACCTACCCCACAGCCTGTGGCAACACGGTATCCTTAACCCGCTGAGTGAGGCCAGGGATCAAACCCGCATCCTCACAGACACGATGTCCTGTGTTTAACCTGCTGAGCCGCGGTGAGAACTCCCTCAATGGAACCTTCAACCACCAATTCTTCTCATCTCTTTCTTTGTTTGTGAACAAGAAAAGGTGATTCCCAAACACCTTCCGGTTTGCCACCAGCAATCAAACACAGGGAGGTCTCGGTCCATGAGGCTTGTGTACCCCACGTGCTGGAAGTACAAGGAAAAGCCCAGGAGAAGGGGCCGCTTCCATCTCTGTGCAGGGCTGCCCTCTGTGTAGACGGGCACTGCACAGCTTGCTAACTGCCATAATCCCCCCAGGGGCCTCCCACGGACCGACCTGGTGTATTCTCTGCTCAAAATTTATCGGCGACGCCTCATTACCCACTGGCCCGGAGGCAGAACCTGAGTCCTCCACACTCTTAAGGCTTCACATCTGGACAAACGCCCGACGTCCTCTCCCCTGAGGTTCCCCCAGCCCAGCCCAGCCCGGAGCACCTGCCATCTGATGGGCGGCTCCCTCGCACCTGCATCCTGTTTTACTGCTACTTGGCTGGAAACCGTCCCCAGCCATGGGGCTTCCAGTTCCTTCCCCTGTGAGCCCTCCTCTGCCTCCTCTTCTCTCCTATTTCTTCCCAGTGGCCGTAACATCTCCACTGATTTAACGTAGGCTTCTTATCATGGAACAAAACAATCCATGAGAAAAAAAGACGAGGCTTATTTATTTATTTAGGACAGTGGTCAGAACACAGCAGATTCTCAAAAATATTCTGTGGCACAAACTGATCTTGCTAAGGTACTGAAATCATAGACCTAAGCCTTCATCTCTATCCAGTTATTTGACCTCTGTCAATTTGATCTTCCCAGAACTCTTACCTTTCAGAGTGGACCAGTTTTAATGGAAAAGAAAGACCAGCCCATCACACCACGTAAGCTTATATTTCAGCTGGGGACAACTTGACTTTCAGAGCAGTAACTGTGCCTAAGTTGGAACGCAAACACTGGTGCCGCATCCGAAACCAAAAAGAACAATTCTTTACAGGAAAACACCACCTTCCCTACTGCATGAATCACAACCAAGGTTTTAAAATCTCCAGGAGGTTTCCAACTGCCCTGATGTGATTCCTTACAGCTATGGCCACAAATACAGGTGATGAGACACACTGAAATTTACAACAAAGGGATGTCTCACAAGTAGGCAGTGTGGCCTCTGAATAAATAGTCTTCGAGTTTCTGACAAATGAGAAAACACTTTCAGAAGGAAAAGGATATATTGTCCAAGGAAATGCTCAAAATTTTATTTGTGGCATCTGTGGAAATATTCTAAACTGCTCTCTTTTGACCCATTAATCCAAGAACAAATATGAAAGCCCAAAACACTTTTTCTGAAAAATACTGATCCATAAAGTAGTCTACTCGGAATAATTACTAAGAGCAAGTTTCAAAGTGATGGCTCACTGTTTGGCTTAGGTCTAGAGGTCACTGCTAAAAACCAAACCAAACCAAAGCAAAACAAAAACACCTAGCTTTAAATGATCCCTGTTGCCATAAAATTCAAATGCTTGATCTTAAACTATTGCTGTTCGGTTGTCTTCAGACTCTTGGCTGCATTTCCAAGGGCTATTAGCAGCGTGTGAAGACTCCAGGAATTGAAAACTGCCAACTGTGATTCCGAGGCCTTTCCTAACCAGGGTACCTCTTCTCTCCCCGTGTCCGCATTTCTCAAAGCCCTATGTGCAGCAGCGTGACCCAGAGGGCTTGTCTGAACAAACGTCTAGTCCCAAAGGACTTTGTGTTGTTCACAGGGGCCCGCAGGTGACTCTGATGCGGCTGGAGATCAAGCCGACCCAGAGAAACTCGGGCTTCCAGGAGGACAGCAGCCTGCGCGCACCCTCCTCCCCGCCCTGCTCCCAAGTCTGACGCTGCCCCGCCTGAGTCAGCAGCCTCTGGGGCTGCTCTGCAGCCGGTTCCATGCGGGTCTCTGGCTCCACGGGCGTTTCTGCAGGCACGACTCAGGGCTGTTCTCCCTGCAGGCCAGACCACACAGGGATGGCAGCCAAAGGTCAGATGCAAGGCGCCCAGGGGTGAGGACCAGAAAGGGCCCATCCCGGATGGGGCAGCCCTCGGAGACCTGCCGACCTCAGCCTCTCTGGTCTCTGGGCCCCAAGGAGTTGAGAAAAAACTGAATTGGGGGCAGATGCCTTCCTCCTCCTGAGCCCGCAGGCAAGCATCCTCCAGCCAGGGAGCAGAGGAGGCACTGGCTGCCCCCCGCCCCTCCTCAGAGGCTGGACCTGCCATGGCTCCATCACCTCAGTGCTGCCTGGGAAGTCCAGAACTGACAGCCAAGGGTCACAGCAGCCAGAGAAGCTCAAACCGTGTTCCATGAGGACAGTGTGGATACACTAGAAATAGCTAAAATGGGACCACTGGTGTTATATATTTTTTACCCCAATAAAAACAAAGTCACTGAAGAGACATCTTGAACCAAAACTAAATAAAGAAAGTGAGGTCAGAGTAGCTGACAGCCATGTGTCTGCACAGGGCTTTCTGTCTGAAACCAAGTTTCCAGCTGGTAACACTGAGGCTATGAAGTTAAGGGAATAATCGATGTTTGGATAGAGATGGTGACACAGAAGAATTATTACACACAGAAAAGAACAAAAGGAAAGGAAATCATGAGGGGGAGACGAAAAATGGAAAGACGGGGGTTCCTTCGGCAGCTCAGGGGGTTAAGAGCCTGACTAGTATCCATGAGGATGCAGGTTCGATCCCTGGCCTCGCTCAGTGGGTTAAGGATCCAGTGTGGCCATGGCTGTGGCACAGTGTTTCTGCAGGCAGTTGCAGCTTTCATTCGACCCCTCGTCTGGGAACTTCCATATGCTGCAGGTGTGGCTATAAGAAGAAAAAAAAAAAAAGGAAAGATGGACGCGGTGAAGCCTCACATGGGATATAAGAGGAGGAGTAGGAGGAGGCACAGAGACGTGGTCTGAGGAAGCTATTAGATCAGTCGTAGAAGAAACCTATCCTGGCTCGGAGTAAAAGACCCACATCTGAAGATGTGATGAGAAAAAGAGCCTTCCCTCCAAGTCCAAAGAGGAAACCTTACAAGATTTCAGACAGGCGAAGTCGCCTATGAAGCAAAGAGAACCAGATGCACTGAACTGAGTTAGAGTCCACGCCTGGACGCCGAGAGGTAGTGCCTCTGCCGTCCACCCACAGCTCTGCAAAGGGCAGCAGCAGAGAGACAAACAGCCCACCGGGCCTCTCCACAGAGCGGGACGGAAGGTCTGCATTTGCGGGTACCTGGAGTTCAGGGGGTATCTCGCCACACCTGCTAGGATAACAGTTAAGAAGAGGATGGACAAGTTCTGAATGAAGCCGAAGGTAAATCTTGAGAGGCTAGAAATGCATCAGGGGAGAGCACACGAGCCCTGGGCTGCAGAACTCACCACGCGCTGCCACCCCCATGTGTAAGCGCGTATTCTGGAGCCCAGCTTAACTAGCTGGTGTGGCCCAGTCATGGCCACATGCAGGGCTGGTGATTTCCTCATTCTTCTCCCCCCGGAACAGAGAGGGAGACACCCTCACAAACAGAGGTCGCCTTTATCAGTTTAATTCCCTCTGTTTTCAGAGCTTCTCCTACTTCTCTTGCTTCTTTTCTTACATTTTTTTTTTTTTTTTTAATGTCTACACTCATGGCATATGGAAGTTCCCAGGCCAGGGATTGAATCTGAGCTGCATCTGCAACCTACACTGCAGCTACAGCTGTGGCAATGCTGGATCCTTTAATCCACTGCCCCAGCTGGGGATCGAACCTATACCTCCTCAGCCACCTGAGCTACCACAGTTGGATTCTTAACCCCCTGGGCCCCAGCCGGAGCTCCCTTCTGTTGTTTCTTAAAAATAACTGGCTCAAGATAATCCTCATGCCAAACAGGCTTCTTTAGGGGTGCAGATTCTGCTCCCCTCCACGTGCAATATTCCCCTCCAGCCTGAGAATCCTTATTTAACACCAATGCTACATATATCATATAAGATGCTACATATTCCCAGAGTTCCTATCATGGCTCAGTGGTTAACGAATCCGACTAGGAACCATGAGGTTGTGGGTTCAATCCCTGGCCTCGCTCAGTGGGTTAAGGATCTAGCGTTGCCGTGAGCTGTGGTGTAGGTTGCAGACACGGCTCGGATCCCATGTTGCTATGGCTCTGGTGTAGGCTGGCAGCTACAGCTCCAATTAGACCCCTAGCCTGGGAACCTCCATATGCCGAGGGAGTGGCTCTAGAAAAGGCAAAAAGACAAAAAAAAAAAAAAAGCTACATGTTCCCATGTTTACCAGTACATGTAAGTTATAAAATGTATTATACCTGCTACACACCACCTAGAAATGCACTCTGGAGCAGTCTACAGAAAGTAACCTACTTAACCGTGTTTAGCAGCTCAGTTAATCCCAAGAGGAACAAGGATTCTTTTTTTTTTTTTTTTGGTGGCACATGGAATTGGTCTCCAAAGGAACAGTCCGTGCTCCATGAAACAGCCACTAAAATATGCCATTATAAAACTAAACCCAATTACGTCACCCCCACATTTAAAACCCCCTAACGCCCCGCTTCCTTCTGTGTGCAGGACAAGGTCTGTCCTCCTTGGAATGGCTCATAGCTTAAAGACTTGCTGAATTTATAGTGACTCAGCTCGAAAACATAAAGACTTGCTGGATTTACAGTGACTCAGCTCGTTTCTCCAAGTGGAGAAACACTCTCTTCTACTTGCCTGGGAAACACCCAATTATCACCGAGGATCCAACTGGGGGCCGAAGCCTTTATAACCCTCCTTGGCACCACCCCGCGCTTCCCCACGTCCACGGATCTGTATCCATCACGGTGTTCAAGAGATGCTGGTCGCATCTGTCTGTAGCTCTAGCCTCTCCACGGGACTGTAACTCTCTGAGGGGAGGACGCGTGCCTGTGTGTGTGTGTGTGTGTGTGTGTGTGTGTGTGTGTGTGGAATGGGGATTGGCGCTAGCACCCTGACTCCTATTTTCAGTCCTGTTCCTACGCCACTGTGTCGACAGAGGAACTCAGCTCATCTCTTAACACCCGTGTCTCAGAAGGAGGATCTCGTCCTCAGCGACACTGTCTCCTTTTATTTAATGTCATCACACGAAGAGACAGAACAGGTGTCCCTAAGGGTCAGTGACTCGCAGAGCGCCGGATTCGGCTGGACCTGACTGGAAGACCCGTCGGCCCCAGGGTTGTCAGAGGAAGCGGAGGTGACACGTGTGTCCAGTTCAGGGTCCGGGAGAGAGTGAAGGCTGAGTTCACTGATGAGCAGGCGTCTCAGGATGGCACCCAGGGGTGCACACGGTCCAGGGACAGTGCTTGTACAGTCACACGGTTCAGCTGCCTTGTTCACCATGCAGTTCCTCCCCGGCCTGAGTCTGACACGGACGCAGTGAGGGACAGGGAGGGGGGCTGTGTGGGAACAGTGAGCCAGGTGCCCCCCTGAAGAGATCCTGTGTGATCTGAACTGGGAAGGAAACAGCCCCCCAGTGAGAGGGGAGAAGAAGGTTCTCGGGGCTGCAGACTGGATCTGCAAAGCCAGCGCAGGACCCGGAGAAAGTCCCGCATAAGGGACAGAGCGGATGAGAACAGTGGGTGTGGGGGGCAGCAGCCCTCTGGGGGGGGCCCTGCCAAGGAAACGCTTCCAAGCACCTGCTGGTGATTTCGAGGTGCCTCCCCACTCCATCCAGAAGCACAGATGACACAGCAGGTCCATTCCAGTTACACTACTTTCAGTACTCAGTGAACCGAGCAGTCCACTCCAGTTACGCTGGCTTTCACGGAGTACTGAACTTCTGCTGGGAAATGGGCCAGCTGCTTTCCGTTCCTCCTCCTGCTGAATTATCCCAGCACTTGAGAGGGAAACTTGGATGCAGAGACTCACAGAAAGAAGGCGAGGTGAAGACAGGCAGAATGACTCCAGCCCCAGCCAAGGATGCCGAGATGGCCCGTAACAAGCAGAAGCCGGAGGAGGCGGGGAAGCGCCTTTCCCCAGGTCCTTTGGAGGGAGGCGGACCCTGCTGACATCTGTTTTAGAACCTCCTGACTCGGGAATCATGAGAGAACAAACATCTGCTGTTCGCAGCCCCTCAAGTCTGTGGTTCTGTTGTAGCAGCCCTCACAAACCCAGGCAGAAAGGCCCACAGCTGCCCACATGCAAACAGAAGGGAGTGGTGCCAAGCAGGCAAGGACAGGCATGTGTGCCCACCAGCCCTCTGCCTCCTCGCAGAGAACAGTGTGGTGGCAGGACTTGGGGTCCTACAGGTGTTCCTCCCAGGTCTTCTGGTTGGCACCAGATAGAGAAATGCAGACTTCGGTGTTGCGAGAACGCTCAGCAGACAATGGGCCAGGATGAGGTCCACGCTCAGGGGGACCCATCCTATCAGGACCACTCCCTCCCGTGAGGACCAAGTGGGTTTACCCTGCAGATGGGACCACAGGACCCCCAACCCCTGTTTCTGACAACGTGCAGACAGCTCTCTTCCCACCATCCATGCTTTGGTTGTTGCCTTAAAGTGGAGGCCCACCCAGATTAATTTCCCGGAGACTTTTCCTGCGTGCTTTTATTCTAATTGTTTAATTAAACATAACAAGTAACCCTGTAAATAACCCTTTACAGACACTGTGGCAAGAACTAAAAGTCAGGGGTGATAAAACCGGAGCTCTACCCTCCAGGAAGCCACCTACAGAAAGAAGCAAAGGGACCGCTGGCAAGAAGCTGCCCCACAGTGAGGGCCACGCAGCCTGGCAGACACAGAGGAGAAGGCAGGGCTGAGGACCCTGGGAGAAGGTGCTCTTGTTCCCCTGGGAACCTGGGGGCATGAGGGGGATGCCGTTTGTGCATGTCCTTAAACGTGGAGACACAGCCCCATGACGGAGGACGACGTCCTTCTGAGCTAGAGGGCGTGAGTGGAGGAGGGCAGCCCTGGTATCTGGCCTCAGGCTGCAAACATCATCCTATGGGTGACAGGGAGATGCTCGAAGGCCTTCAGGCTGGGCCTTTGGATGGTGGCACCTGTGACGTCCCAGACAACACAGAAGGCACGTCTGTGTGGGGCTGGGAGCTCCTGGCTGGCTTGCCATCTTCTGCCTCCCCTGGGTTTGCCCTGTGCTGGCCTGCTCTGGCCCCCAGGAAGCCCAGAGGCCCTGCCTCTTAGCTGCACAGTTCTCAGTGGGGACAATTGCTGGGGCTCTTAGAAAATAGCAATCAGCCAGCAAGATGATTCAGAATAAAACTGGGTCAGAAGCATGGACTAGACTGGATGGCCAGAACCAAAACCGGCCCAGGCATCTCCATTTGACGTCCCCCCACAGCTGTATAATAGGTATGTTTGGTCATAAGCAGAGATTTCCTGCAGCCTAACAGCCCTGGGTGTGGCACGCCTGGCCCCCAAGGCATTTCAGCTAGAGGCCACTGGGCTACACACGAATCACCAAAGGCCCAGGTTTTCTGGGCCCAGAGAGCACAAAATTCTCTGTGCCACATGGCTGCCAACAGCTCACATCACTTATTAAAGATCCAACTGGAAGAGAATCTTTCCAATGCATTTTCTCTGTGTTTTCATGAAAACGTGTCTTCTCCAAGAAATTGTAAACGAGTTCAATATGGGTATATAAGTGCATTTTCTCAACTTTAAGGTTTTAGGGACATGAGGATTTGCTAGCACACTGATAAGTTTGCATGTACTGTCCAGGTCAACACAGAGCTAAGGTGACTGATTCTTTCTGAAAGCTACAAGCGGGTCTGAATTATGCACCTGTTCACAGAGAGTGAATCTAAGGAGAGAGTGGGGACGTGTGATGGGAAAACGGCACAACACCCTCACCCCAGGGGGACTGCTCACACGCGTCATGACACAGGGGTATGCCCACATTTGGTGGAAGCAGGGTGACCCACGGGCCATGTGTGTGTGTGTGTGTGTGTGTGTGCACGTGCAAATACCGGGGCTGTGCAGAGCGGTACTATGATGAGACTCGTTCTTTTGCTGAGATGCAGACCTCGACACTCAGAATCAGTACACATGGGACTGCCACGTAATTTCCTACCCACACGAGGAAACTTCTGAGAGAGGTGTGATGAAGGCCTGCGCCAAGACACGGGCACTACCTCTGCGCAAACCAGGACACGTGGTCCACGTAAGGGAGCAGCCAGGACACAGAAGGAAGCAGTGAGGTCAACGGCGAGTCCCCAGGGCGAAAAAATAAACATCCAATGTGAAGGCACCTCAGGTTCACAATTTAGGTCACATTACGAGAAAGGGGAGCAACCAAGTGTCCTCTTTGGAAAGACTTACCCTTCAACCTGGAAGGAAATATTAAAATAGCTCTAACGCCCAGACTCCAAATAACTTCGGACTTGAAGTAACATGCACTACTCCTGTGAAAGCTGAATACTCTGAGTGCAGGACACCGAGGCTCTCAGGTTAAAAACATAATTACTGAATGAATAACGCGGGGGAGACAGTGAGTGGCTATTTGCAGCCGACTGAAATGGTCTTGGTGACATAAACACTATGCAGAGAAAAGGTCGCCCGCCGCAGAAGAAAAGGGGGACGAGCTGCAGGTGAGGCAGAGGAGCAGGTGGAGCCTGCAGGTGGCGGCTGGGACATGTGCCAAAGCATGTGTGATGCCTCATGTCGTCCATGCGCAGAAGCAGGTCTGGGTATCAAGAGCAACCGTGAGAACTTGGAGAGAGAAGCTCGCTCGCTCCCACGGATGCGAAGATTTTGAACTAGCATCTGACCCGCAGCAGGGGAACAATACATACTTGTTGACAAACATCAGTGATTTTCTGGGAGGGTAAAGTGGTGTGTATTTATGAGGATGACTGGGTAACATCTACCCTGAAAATACTGAAGCTAATCTGGGAAACTTGCTAGAGAGAGATCTGTCAGGGTGAAAAAAAAAAACAAAAACAAAAACGTCAGCTGCATGAATCCAAAGATATTCCTACAGCATAATTGCTTATGATGGGAAAATGACCTAAATATATGTATGTGTGCCTCCAAGCAGTGACTGTGTTCCTAGATTATGGCCCCCCAGGCAAGTCCAAGAAAATGGGTGATGTGGTGGCAGCTACGAAAAGACAGGCACAAAAGCGTGGGGTGGACAAGCAGACCTTGGACAGTGTCGTGGTGTGACCGCAGTGTCGTAAAAATAAAACGCCTGTGTTTCAAAGCACTGTGTGTAACACGGCAGACTCCACACCAAGAGTGTCCCGCAGACAGGCTGCTAGACGTGTGTGTGGTTTTGTTTGGTTGTTTTTGGGTCTTTTTGGCTGTACTTTCTATGAGAAACTGATGTTGTAATTAAGATGCTCAAAACAGTCACAGCTCTCACGTGCCTGCGGAACTTATGACAGAAATCGGAAGCTTCGGCCAGAATGAAGGCACTAGTGGACATTCTTACACGTTTAAAACCAAACTACGTGGCTGTTCTCCTTGCTCATAATGTGACCTAAGTTGTGAAACTGAGGGGCCTCCGCCTGTGATGTTCGCTCTTTCGCCCTGAGCGGAGGTACACACAGCGCACCGCCCAGGGGGAGGAAGCCGCCTGGGCAGGAGCTCAGTTCAGACAGAGGCTTCGGCCTCTGCGAAGGGCTGTCGGGGTCGGGGCTGGGGTGGGGGGCCCTCCTCGTCAGACCCGGCCTCCGGGGTGGGGGACTGTGCTCACCAGAGAAGAGGCCTCTCTCCACGCGTCCTTCTGGGCCGGTGCTGGTTTCAGCCTAATTCTAAAGTACGCACCGCGGTAAGTGGCCGCAAACCCTCGGCGCTTAGCTAATGAAACTCATCATCTTCTACAGGAGAGATACTCGCTCGACAGAGGCAGAGCTACCCCGGGCCTCCCAACTGCCCACACCAGCCCCAGGCCTGCTCGGCATAAACCAGGCGTCTGGGCCCCAAGCTGGGCCCAGGGGTGAGAAGGAGGCGCGGGCTGAGTGCTCAGTGCAAAGACTCCCACACGCCCAGCCCCGCCGCTGGTGCTCAGAGGGACAAACGGACCTCGGGCTGGAGGGAGCCGACAAGGGCGAGGAGGCGGGGAGACGACTCCCCTGGAAGCTCTGAGGACTGAGGTAAGTGCATCCGACAGCAGCACGCAGACCGCCCTGAATGTACTGCTGTAAAGACCTGATCGGGCCTGGGATGAGCCTGGGCTCCGGCAGGGCCTGCAGCTAAGGGCCGGTGTTCCAGAAGCAGCCTCGGAGGGTTTTGTGAAATGTACAGTTCACATACTTTTCTAAAATCCTAAGCATTCTGGAACACACCCGGTCCCCAGCTCCTGCTGAAAGCCCGTGGGAGGCTGTGGGCCTGGCCCTCCACATGTCAGTGGCCATGTCCCCTGTCACCGAGGGGTCAAGGCCACCTAGAGAGGAGGCAGGGCTCCCAGGGGCACCGGAAGTTGGACCCGTGTCTGTCCTGCCCTCAGCATCTGTTGAGAGGCCCTGAAAGAAGCAAGAGCTGCTCAGAGCTCACCCTCGGGCGCACCAAGCTCCAAAGTGATGACGACACACAGATACTGGAAATGCTTCAAGTTTCATCGCTACTGCTATTCATTATCTGTCTTAACGGAACTTTGGAAGTACAAAAAGCTTCTTACCTGAAAAAGTAAGTTTCAGCCCTGTCATAATGGCCAGGTGTCAGTTTGAGGGGCGGGTAGTCCACAGCCAAAGGCCTCACCATGAACAAGCCCATTGCCAAGGCCACGAAGAGGACCGGCAGCAGCAGGTTGGCGACAGTGCCTTTCCAGGCCCGGCCCGCGTGGCGAAGCCGCTTCACCAGGAGAGCCGCCATCTGTGCCAGGAGCAGGGGACTACCCTGCACCAGGGGGGTCCTGGCACGCGCACCATCTGTGGGGACAGAAAGACGCAGCAGGCATGAGCTCCTGGCGCCCATGTGGCCTCCCCGACCGGTCCCTGCGCTACAGGTCCCTGCATTCACGCAGATTCCAGCCCAGGAGCACCACGCGCCGACACTGCCCCAAGTAAGAACCCTCTGAAAAGGTACAACAGGGCATCTCCGGATAGTAAATGGTAAAGGACAGAATCCACAGGGGACCCCACTCTGCTCCGGATTTTTTTTTTTCTTTGAGGGCTGCACCTGCATGATATGGAAATTTCCAGGCTAGGGTTCGAATCAGTGTTGCAGCTGCCAGCTGATGCCACAGCCATGGCAACTCCAGATCCTTAACCCACTGATGGAGGCCAGGGATGGAACCCGCATCCTCATGGATAGATAGTAGTCGGGTTCTTAACCCGCTGAGCCACAACGGGAACTCCTGCTTTGCTTCTGAAGGGAGGTGGGCAGACTGCAGAGAACAGAGAGAACGGGCCATGTGTTTATTCTTCCAGGTTAAAGTAAAGCCCATGACACGAGCTTGGATTCTAACACAAAAAGAACAGAAGCAAAGATGCTCCGACCTCCTCAGCCACCAAAAAGGATGCCTCCGCCGAGACCCCGATCTCCTGGCTCTTCGAAGAGTCTAGTGCAGAAAAGGCACATTAGCAGGCTAACCTGGGCCCTTTCTCATACAAATATAGATATAAATATAAACTGTGATCATTCCAATGTGGGGTAATACTAATTCATGGTATTATGGATACAGACCTATGAGGATATAACTATGTGAATCACACAAGTCAAGCTGGAATCACTGAGATGCTGTTGGCTGCCAAACCCCTCGATTTCCAAAATGATTGCTGAGCTAGCTGCTTAACATCTTCACGGCCTTCGGCGGAGGGGCTCTTCCCCCACCAGAACAGAAGTCCCCAGGGTTTAGGTTCAAGAGGCGCTGGCAGGTGACTGGGGCGCTGGTGGCTCACGTTCCCACCATGCCCCTGTTCATCGTCCTCAGAAGTCACACTCCCCGGGTTAGTCTCTGCGCAGCATCCTTCACCTCGCACATCTAGCTGCTCACAGCTGCTGCCGAGCTCTGCGACTTCTCCTGCGTGCGCCCAGCAGGCAGTGACTGCCAACACCGGCTTGTGTCACAGAGGTTTTTCTCTGTGGAATGGGTGCTCCAAAATGGAACAAGGACGTAGTGCCTGGGTGTCATGCTACCCAGTCAGTTTGCCTGGCGGTGCGGAAGTCGGTCCCACAGGCCTTTCTTGCCCCCCGAGCCTCGCTCATGAGAACCATCATGGAGCGGGGTGGGGACAGTTCAATCTTTGAATCCACACACACCGGGATTTGAATCTAGTCTCAGCCACCAATGTGCTGTATGACTCCTGGGAACTCACCTAACCCCTCTGATTGCCTTTTCCCTCAGTTGTAGATAGAGCCTTGAAATATTTTCCCTAGAGGTAAGGAGGATTCTTATTACCACACTTATTTCATTTTCTTTTTGGCCACAACCACAGCATATGGAAGTTCCCAGGCCAGGGATCAAATCCAAGCTGCAGCTGCAACCTACACCACAGCTGTGGCAATGCCAGATCCTTTAACCCACTGTGCTTGAACCCACCCTGCTACAGAGACAATGCCAAATCCTTAACCCACCATGCCACAGCAGGAACTCCTTACCACACTTATTAATCTACCAGAACAGGTAGAATGCTGACCTCTAGTCATAGTAAAAGCTGCTCAGACAACCTAGTAAGTCTGTGGGGAAAGGTGTTTCTTATGCTAAGAAAAATAAAATTTCCCCACCTCCCCACAATGAACATAAAAGGGAAAATGGCCAAAATGCAAAACACAAAGGGCTAAGAGAGTTGATGCCATGAATCAACTGCCAATCAAATATTCAGGGCTAAGCTCACAGGAGTATTCGCATGAATAATTTAACAGGCAAAACTGAAACACGGAACTGAATTGTTACGAATTGTCTCATCTGACGTATGCGTGCAATCATATTCAAGGACTCTAGTTACATTCATAATTACTCACTCCCTTGACACTGACCCTCAGAGTCCTTAGGGAAAACGTCCAAAGTCTCCTTTTTTGTTTGTTTTTTTTTCTTTTTTGGTCAGGTGGCTTCAGCAGTCACAACATTAATGCCACTCAAGGATAACCTGAAGGGCCAAGGACCCCGAGAGCACCAGGACGTCTTTACCAGGTTCCTCCACATACGCGCAAAGATTTTAAAGCCAAGCATTACAAAAGTTATGCCTTCAAGCCAATTTTAAATGAATAATCCAGAAAGAAAAGAGCATGCCTGAATATGTGGCTCATTAAAAAAACCAAACCTACGGGAGTTCCCATCGTGGTTCAGAGGGAACAAATCTGACCAGTACCCATGAGGACGCAGGTTCCATCCCTGGCCTCGCTCAGTGGGTTAAGGGCCCATCGTTGCAGTGAGCTGCAGTGGAGGTCATACAGACTCGGCTCAGATCTGGCGTTGCTGCGGCTGTGGTGTAGGCTGGCAGCTGTAGCTCCGATTGGACCCCTAGTCTGGGAACCTCCATATGCCATGGGTGTGGCCCAAAAGAGAAAAAAAAAAAAAAAAGGACAAAAAACCCTAGAAAACAGATTAGTTACTTTTAAAATCATAGATTTTTCGCGTAAGAAAATGATCTGGAAAATAAAACTTCAGATTATCGATACGGTAAGGATTAAAAATAATGTTATGCCTACTATATTACTGAGTATTTTAGGGAATGGGTCTTCTTAGCAGTGCTGCCAGGAGAATCGACCAGTACAATCTTTTTCAGGTAAGCAAATATGAACCACCTTTGATCAGTTTACTTCCAATCCAAGAGCAATATTAGTCAAAAAGAAATAGAAATTGACCAAATACAGCAAGCAAGGTGGTACATTACATTTTATAGGAAATTAGCAGTGACAAGCTGGAAATAAATGTCTGATAGGTGGGGACTAACCGAACAATTGATAATACAACCACGCAGTGCACTGTATTAATCCCCTTCAGGCTATGGTGTAGACAAACTCTCATCCATGTGGAGAGTATTTATCACATCTTGTAAGTGAATAAATGGAATACGGCTCAATAAAATCAGTGGGAGAGGGAATATGACCCGAAAGAGTAACAGCTTGTGTTACTCAAAAAACGACGGAGGAGTAAAACATCAAATGCGTGATCATAGGAAAATAATCATGGTATCCCAAAATTAAGTTAATGTGTGACACAATAATACATACAGAGTGAACATAATTTACTAAAAATATACTAATATTAAACTAGAAAAATTATTACTATTTTGGTGTGTATACTTTAATGAAAGGTTGAATTTTACGAAATAATTTCTACACTCTATATATACTATTCGAATTTGACAAAGTAATTTTTGAGATTCAAGAAGTTCAAGTATTATACGCACTTTTTTTTTTTTTTGGCTTTTTTAGGGCCATACCTGTGGCATGTGGAGGTTCCCAGGCTAGGGGTGGAATCGAGCTGCAGCTCTGGCCTACACCACAGCCACAGCAACGCCAGATCTGGGCCACATCTGCAACCTACACCACAGCTCATGGCAATGCTGGATCCCTGACCCACTGAGCAAGGCCAGGGATCGAACCTACATCCTCATGGATCCTAGTCAGATTCACCTCCACTGCGCCACAACGGGAACTTCCTATATGCACTTTTAACCTGCTTAAAAAATTATATTTATTTGTGTGGTGAGATCATGCTGCTATAACTGCCTTCACGATTTTCCGTTTTTTTTTTTTTTCAACAAGGAATGTTTATGCATCTTGTAATCAATAATCATTTTATAAAGACTATCTCCTTATTCAGGAAATGGAGCATGATTTGATGAAACAGAAAGAGTATCTTAACCTTTTTTTGTTCACTGAGTTACAGAATTTTAGGGTTAAAGTGGGTATTTCCAAACCATTTATTTATGAATACAATCAGTTCAGGTTGTGAAGTGCGTTAAATTGGGGAGAACGGAGCATAGGGTTTACCATGAGCAAGTGCTAGGCTAGGTCTTTAGGTTGTGTCTTTGAATAAAGCCCTCAACGCTTTTCGTCTTGAAATAGGGTCTAAATGTTAACGAAACATGACGATTAACATGATCGACACGACACCCTGTATTTAACAGTGCACACACTTCTCCAAGGGGCTCCAAGGAAAAGGTGTCCTCCGACGGGCAGGGGGTGACCAGGGTGGGGCGGATCTGCCAGGAACAGGGGGAATCGAGACCCAGATACGGTAGGTGGGATGTCAGGGATACGGTCAGCCCTTCTGCATTTCCCTTGGATCAGAAATATTCAAGAAAGAAAGAAAAAAGAATATATATATATATA
Source organism: Phacochoerus africanus (assembly GCF_016906955.1). Lineage (NCBI taxonomy): Eukaryota > Metazoa > Chordata > Mammalia > Artiodactyla > Suidae > Phacochoerus > Phacochoerus africanus. The sequence goes on along the minus strand of NC_062554.1, from coordinate 134,588,626 downwards.
TATATATATATATATATGTATGTATGTATTCCAGAATTTTCCAAAAAGCAAAACTTGGATTTGTCCCAAACTGGCACCTATTTACAGAGCATTTACATTGCGTCGGGTATTGTAAGTAATCTAGATTTAAAGTACACAGGAGGATGGGCATAGTTATATGCAAACAATACAGCATTTTATATAAGGGACTTGAGCATCCTGGGATTTTGGTGTCCTCGGGGGTCCTGGCACCCCTCTTCCTCGGAGACTGAGGGTGGCTATACTTTCTACTGCACCCAGTCAGGATCTGGGATTTCAACATCATCAGCAGACAGGAAAGGGCTTACATGACTTCATCTCTTCTCACTGATCCAGAAAATAGAACCCTCGGAGCTGTAGGGAAAATTAAGAGTGACTTATGGCTCCTGGGGGATATGCTTTTAATTAAACAGCTGGAGATGCTCCAATGGGCATTAATGCTGAAACCGTGTCACAGTGTAAAGGACACTCCTGCCCCGAGATTCGTGTCACGCACCACAGACACAGTGAGCTTGTGGATGGGCAGCTTCCTCCCGGTGACCCCCATTCACAAAACAAAAGGCTTAGGCAGGGTGGCCCCACTCTCTGTCCTAGTCAATTCTGGGCTTGTCTGGCGTTTATGCAAGTGATGACTAGACTGTCTTATTCACACCATGTAAAGAAGAAAATTAACAAAGTCAAATATCTTCCTATCATATATTGCTCATATGCGGAATCTTTTCAAAAAATGATACGAATGAACTTATGTACAAAACAGAAACAGACTCACAAAAAACAAACTTATGGTTACTAAAGGAGTGGGGGTGGGGAGGGATAAATGAGGCGTTTGGGATTAGCAGATGCACGCAAGGTAACAGAGAATTATACTCAATATTTCATAAGAGCCTATAAGGTAAAAGAACCTGAAAAAGAATATATATGTGTAGTTAAATCACTCTGCTGTACACCTGAAACTAACACAACACGGTAAATCAACTCAGCTTCAGCTTTAAAAAAAAAAAAAAAGAAAGAAAGAAGGAAAGGGGAGAGGAAAAGAGAGAAAACAGAGGCAATAGCAAAGAGAATGGGACAAAATAAAAAGTAAAACATTTTGACACATTTGTACCCTTATTAGTATGACATAAAAACCAAAATACAATTATTTCTTAAATAGTAAACACAGTAATACAAAATACACACAAGTGGAAACCATGCCATGTTACTACAACTTGGTTGAATATTCTTTTGAAAAGCAAAAGCGATGTTAATAATGTTTAATTCTTTAAAAAGCTAAGTAGAGTCTTTATTTATCTAAATTGTTTCATTGATAATAATTCCACAATATATTATCCAACTTTTATAATGCTGTATCTGCTCATTTCTGGTAGCAAACATACTACTTTCTTATCCATGATTACAAAGAAACAGGTGATGTAGGTGGGAGAGTAATTTTCCATATGACATATGCCACTGAGGGTTCCAACTGCTGTAAAGTGTCTATCGTTGATTTGGTTCCTTAAAGCGCTATGACTGCTGAAAAGATGTTCAACGTGACAAATTGTTAGAGAAAAGCAAATCAAAATGACAATGAGGCACCACCTCACACCAGTCAAAACAGCCATCATTAAAAAGCCCACGAATAACAAATGCCGGAGAGAGTGCAGAAAAAGGGGAATTCTCCTACATGCTTGGTGGGAATGTAAATTGGTGCAGCCATTGTGGAGAATAGTATAGAAGTTCCTCAAAAAAACCAAAAATAGGCATTCCCACTGTGATACAACAGGACGTAGCAGCTCTGCAGCACCAGGACATAGATTCTGATCCCCGGCCCAGCATCCCCAGTTGCTGCAGCTGCAGCTTAGGAAGCAACTATGGCTTGGATCTGATCCCTGGTCTGGGAACTCCATATGCCATGGGGTAGCCAAAAAAAAAAAGTTAAACTAAAAGTTGCCATGTGATCCAGCAATCCTACCCCTGCGGATATACCCAGAGGAAACATTAATTTGAAAAGACACATGCACACTAGTGTTCATAGCAGAACTATTCATTATAGCCAAGACATGGGAACAGCATAAATTTCATTGACAGACATATACATATATGATTACACAATGGAATATTACTCAGCCCTAAAAAAGAATGAAATAATGCCATTGGTGGCAACAGGGGTGGACCTAGAGATTACCACTAGAGATTATCCTACTAATAGTGCAGTAGGCTAGACAGAGAAGGACAAATACCATATGACATCGTTTCTATGTGGAATCTAAAATATGACACAAATAAACTTATTTTCAAAACAGAAACAGACTCACAGCATAGAGAATAGACTCGTGCTTACCAGGGAGGGCATGGGGGAGGGATGGAGTGGGAGTTTGGGATTAGCAGGTGCAAACTAGTATAAATAGGATGGATAAACAACAAGGTCCTACTGTACAGCACAGGGCACTCTACTCAATCTCCTGTGACATAATCTGAAAACAATATATATACATATATACATAACACATTCAACACATACATTATATATGTGTGTGTATATATATATATATAAGAAATATATATATAACTGAGTCGCTATGCTGTGCTCCTGAAATTAACACAACATTGTAAATATATACTTCACAACTAAACTTCAATAACTTTTTTTTGAAAGCACTATGATTGCTGTAACCAAGATGCTAAATCAAATCAGGACCTCACTTTGGATGCGGTCATCCCTGCATCTGGTCACTTTGTTTTTTTAATTTAAAGGTCGCTGACACTCATCCCTTTAAACCTGCCTTGAAAAGAGAACTAGGGTGGAGTCCAGCTCTGCTCCCAACTACACACACTGCCTGGGCAGGTCACAATCTCAGAATTTGGGTTTTGTCTTCAATGCACCAAAGGCAGGAACACCTCAGTGGCCTCACGCTTGGGTTTTCAAATCTGAGCTCCCCCAAAAGGTCTAACAGACAGTTAAGGACAAAGGAATTGGGGACACTTTCCAGGCACTCCCGGCATGACCTCAGCCTTGGCCGTCATCTCTGGTTCTGTTCTGCGCAGGGTCTGACTGCGGGGACGTGCAGACACTGACCAAATGCTATACTGAGCATCCTTCTCCGCGTTGAGCTCCCCCGCCACCCAGGCCATTCTTCCTACTCGGGAAACATCCCCTGTGCATTTCCTCCAGGTCCTGTCCCAAGGCTGACAGTCATACCCAGTGGGCCTCATGCCAAGCACCCCTTGAGCCCCCAACAGTGGCTGCATCTCAATCTGACTTCAGTCAGTGTAAACGAGAAGGTGAAAGTAGGTGATAAGAAAGACGGCTTTGCTTCAGGGGGGTAAATACAGCTGCTTATCCCCAGGCCTCTCCACCCACCAGGCAGAAGGACAGGAGGCCTGGGGCTTGGGGAGGAGAAGGAAAGTGAGGACCAGGTCTGGATGCCCCGCTCAGCCCCCCTTAGCTCCTCCGACAAGGAGGCGAACGTGGAGGAGGGATGGCGGGGCCTCGAGGCACGTCTGTCTTCAGCTTCCCGAAGACTGACAGGTCCATAAAGGTCACCCAGAGCCGCTCCCGCTGAATCACCCGGCTGTTCCACCACTCCCACTGGGGCAACAACTGCACGTAAGAGGAATCAAACACGTTCTCTGTGAAACATTTCACAAGGAGATGAGGCTCCAATTCAGGAAACGAGGATCGTATCTCTTCATCACCCAACTTGGGTGGTGATTTCCTCGGCAGCTTTTGTGGGGTTTTTTTGTTTTTTGTCTTTTTAGGGCCACATATGGAAATTCCCAGGCCAGAGTTCAAATTGGAGCTGCAGCTGCTGGCCTACGCCAGAGCCACAGCAATGCGGGATCCAGCCATATCTTCAACCTACACCACAGCTTGTGGCAATGCTGATCCTTAACCCACTGAGCAAGGCCAGGGGTCGAACCCACTTCTTCATGGATCCTAGTTGGGTTCTTAACCCAGTGAGCCACAGTGGGAACTCCTTCCTTGGCAGTCTGACAAGCGCGTCTGCAAGGACCACAGATCCGCACCCGCTTGCTTCCCAAGGCCCCTCAAGGAAGCTGTTGCTTTCTGGCACCTCCACCAGCTTAATCCAGCCCAAGTCTATCTCAATTTCAAGTTTATTTTGGCAGACTGTTTTCTGCAAAGCACCCCACCGTTAACTCTCTGCTGATTTTAGCTAACGTGGCAAAGACACCTTCTTTGGCGTGTTTAACCGGAAGCAATCATGTTTCCTCTCCACCTTGCTTGCACTGGAAGGCAGTTTTTGACATTTCAGGAAATGTGGACAAAGAAGAAAAGACAGCTCTGCGTCCAACGCCATGGTCAAGCCTAGGAAACGCACGCTGCACCTGGAACAACTCTTTGAAGAGGCAGAGAATTATGCCTCCCTCAGATGCTGTGGACTGTGCAAAGAGCAGAAGAGAGGCTTCAGACCCTTCAGATTAATCGCTGCCAAAATTGCTTCCCATCATCACAGGAAGGAGCAATTAAGAATGAAATACAGAGGATTAAATTGTGGGAGAAAAAAGAAGTTTGGGTAAAGTGGGACTGACAGCCATAGAGTTGGAAGAATTTCGATGCAGGAACACCCACTGTGGCGCAACGGGATGGGCAGCGTCTTGGGAGAGCTGGGACGTGGCTTTGATCCCCAGCCCAGAGCAGTGGGTTAAGGATCTGACGTTGCCACAGCTGCCGCTTAGATTGCAACTGTGGCTCGGATCTGATCCCTGGCCTGGGAGCTCCATATGCTGTGGGATGGCCAAAAATGAAAAAAGGAATTTTTTTTTCAGTGCAGTTTCAGACGTCCAAGGCAGGTGAGGGGTGGAAATATGGCTTCTTTATAAATAAATAAATAAAGGCCTAGCCAAGCCTTATAAAGAGATAACAACTGTTTCCCAGACTCACTCTGTATGAGATGGATTTGTGAACTTTCAAGTGATATTTGAGCTTAAAAAGATTCTTACAGGGTTTTTTCCATAGCAGTGCCCACATACCACCTAAATCAAAGACAAAAGGACCACCTGCTTAAAGACGTAAATATTTGTCTTTGGAAGTTGGGCCTAAGAATCTGCCAGTTCAATAAGCATCAGGTCATCTTGTTTTAGTTAATTATACATAAAATAAACATAACAGCCGTCCTAACACACGTGAGGGGATTCCCATCGCGGTTCTGACTTGGGTCCCCTGATGCTCCGTGACTGGCGTGCAGCACCTCTGCACGTGCCTTTGGGTCACCTGCATGTCTCCTGTGGAAGTATGTCTAGTCAGGTCCTTTGCCTACCTTTTAAACAAGTTATTTATTCCTTTGTTATTGAATTGTTGGAGTTTCTTATATATTTTTGATATTAATCCCCTATCAGAGATGTGGTTTTCTCTTTCATTCTGTAGGTTGCCTTTTCACACTACTGTTTCCTTTGCTGTGCAGATATTTGGGACAAGGATGTGGAAAAGTTAGAACCCGTGTACACATATACATATATACCATGGAATAGTATCTAGCAATAAAAAAGAGGGACATTCTGCCATTTTTTACAACATGGGTGAACCTGGGGGACACAACATGAAATAAGCCACAGGCAAGGAAGGATAAATACTTTGACTCCATTTATGTGAGGAATTGAAAATCAACTCTTCACTTATGGTGGAATCTAAGATACAATACAAATGAACCTATCTATGAAACAGAAACGGACTCACAGACACAAAGAACAGACGTGTGGTTGCTGGGGGGAGGGGGGAGGGAGTGGGATGGGCAGGGAGTTCGGGGTTAGTAGACGCAAACTATGACATTTAGAATGGAGAAGCAATGTTCATTCAGCACAGGGAACTATATCCAATCTCCCAGGATAGACCACGATGGAAAGTAATATTAAAAAAGAATGGATATGCACGCATGCCTGAGTCGCTTTGCTGTACCGCAGGAAATTGGCACAACATTGTAAACCAACTACTCCCTAAATTATAAATGAATAAATAATTAAACTCATAGGCGCAGAGCGCAGCCCTGTGTCTGCCAGCGCGGGGAAGGGGCTAGAGGATTTGCTGTTCCCAGGGTTTCAGTGGCCTGAGACGATCAAGCTCTCCACAGCTTCAGCACAGCCTCGGGCCTAAAGCCAAGGATACCGTGTGGTGCACTTACAGCTTTACTGAGACGGTGGCTCGCATGTCAGGTTTTCTTGCCACGGAAGAACAGAAGGGAGCAGCATGAGAGAATTTCTGGATCTGATGAATATACTTACCACCCCGGTTGTAGCAATGTTGTCACAGATGTTTGCACATGTCCATATCCATCAAATTGTGTACATTAAGCATATGCAGTTTTATATCAATGATAACGCAATAAAGTTGTCCCCCCCCCCAAAAAAAAGCACTCAGGTGATTTTTAAGGTTTCTTTTAAAAAGTTCTTTCTTCCTAAAACTACATCCTGAACTGAGCAGCAGGGGCCATGGCACATGAGCACACTGGCCCGCCGAGGCAGGTCCCCCTTGAGGGCACAGACAGGACCTTTCCTCCAAAGACCAGACGTGCAGTGACACGTCTCCAGAAATGTGGGGTGACCCAGCTGAGGCCAAACCCAGGGCCACACATTCATGTAAGCATTCACCTAGTCAGGTAGGCAAGAAAGGTGTATTCAATGTCCATCGTGAAAAGATGCCGCATCAGGTGCTAAGAATCCAGCAATAAATACGGCAGCTCCAGGCCCCGCGCCTGGGATCACATTCTTGGAGTGGGCACACGTATACAGCTATAAAGCAACTGTATTTATCACTTGCAGGTGGCATCTAAAATAAGGCACAAACGATCCTATCTACAAAAGAGAAACAGACTCAAGGACGTGGAGAACAGACTTGTGGTTGCCTGGCGGGGGGATGATGGACTGGGAGTTTGGGGTTAGTCGATGCAAACGATGACATTTAGAATGGATAAGCACTGAGCTCCTCCTGCACAGCACAGGTCTCTGGGGACAGACCATGACGGAAGACCGAGTGAGAAAAAGAATGTATGTATGTACGCGTGACTGGGTCTCTTTGCTGAACTACAGGAAATTGACAGAACACTGTAAACCAGCTATAACAGGAAAAATTAAAATCGTTTTAAAAAATGACCGGGTCACTATACTGTGGGCAGATTAGACAACCACAAACCTCAGCTCCTCATCCAAACAAGAGAGGCAGGAGATCCTGCTTCCAGACTGGCTACGGCCTCAGTGCGACAACACACAGGAAGAGCCTGGCACCGTGTCAGGTGCGCTCCGGCTCCGTGAAGAAGAGACGCTCACGTGGCCTCACAGACACGAGGACGGACATGCACCTCCAGGCCTTGGTCATCCTAATTCTGTGGATTCACTAGGGTCTCTGTGATTAAAAAGTATATATTTTATACTTTATTTGGCCTTCATCAATCCCTCATAGAAGCAAGAAGTTACTGGGGAGCTGGCCGTGGGGGACTATCTCTAAAGAGGGAGGGCATGTGTAGAGAGAAGGGATGCCCGCGGACTGGACAGGTGCGGCCCCGGGCAGGAATCAGTGGCAAACAGTAGGCTTCCACGGCCTTTGTAGGAGGCAGACAGCTTTTGCAAAGGGTTATGCTAGAAATCACATTTCCCTCGCATGGTCATACAAACAAACAACGTAGATAAAGCATTCTACCCAGAAGACATTAAAAAGGAGCTCGCCAAAGGTCTGATCTGGCATTTTGATAAAGTTACCTCTAGTCAGCACTATAAATTTTACTTAGGTACAAGAGGATTGGGCAGACTACAGTAAAACTGGTAAATGTAGGGAATCTCAAAGCAAAGTTGTTTTCATGCATCTTGGATTCACTGCTTTGTTAGTAATGAAACACCTAAACAGACTTTTTAAATGATGTCTTTTCCAGTTCTTTAATCTGTCATTTCAATGATAAAAAAATTACACTTGTATATCATACTTTGCAATGGTGTGTAAAACACTAATTTTTCTTTTCTTCAGGTTCTTTCTCAAATTTAAAATACTGCTCTTTTTCATGTAACATTAGCTTTTTTGCATATGTTTTATTTCTAATATATTTACATGGATTATCATAATGTTCCCCAAATTCAGAACAGGAAATTACCATTTTTCAAAACAGATGTATAACCATAATGAAGAAGATATATGTAGACAATGCATTTTCCATGTAAGTATCCTAAATTCTCAGGATGACAAATGTTTATGAGAACATAATCCTTTTTTGTTTGTTTGTATATATAAAAGTCATTAACTAATGCAACATGAAAAAATGAATGCTCAGCAATTAAACCCTTATGCAAAATTCTGAGTAATAAAAAGAGAAAAGAATGCCGATGTCTAGTTGAAGTAAAAATGTTCTATAAAACAGAGACAAATTATAGTATGTACAGTAGGACACCACCAGATAAAATTACACAAGAAATCACACTGATGAAGCTCAAAAACAAAACACAGAAAGAAAAAAACGTAATTTTGTACATATTATATGATTTCATTTATATCAAGTTCAAAACCAGGCAATGTTAGGAGGACACGAGGAGGGGTGTTGAGGTCCTGGAAATACTCTGTCTCAATCTGGGTGATGGTAACACGGTGTGGGCCGTGGAAAATACCTGATTGTAAACGAGGATCTATGCCATTTACGGTGAAATGCATAGAGTTTATGTTCGTTAAAACAAATTCAAAACACTCTTCTTAAAAATGTAATTCATGGGCAAAGTGAGCAACAACCTGTTATGAAACAAGAAATTCAAATCACGAGCCAGTCTGAAGAGGGGCTCAAACTCATTAGAGACGGAGGAATATGCCATTTAGCATATGTTTAAGGCTTTTCAAATGTTACTGGAGTGTAGCTGATTCACTAAGTTGTGTAGCTTTCAGGTGTGCAGCAAAGTGAATCGCACAAATGTATTATCCATTCTTCCTAGATTCTTTTCCTGTAGAGGTGATTACAGAGTACTGAGTAGAGTTCCCTGTGCTACACAGTAAGAACTTGTTGGTTGTCTACTGTTACCCATTGTAGACACAGTAGTGTGTACATGAGAACTCTAAAGTCCTAATTTATCACTTCCCTCCACTTTTCCCTTCGGTATCCAGAAGTCTGGTTCTGAGATCTGTGACTCTGTTTCTGTTTTGTGAATAAGTTCATTTGTATCATTTTTATTAGATTCCATATATAAGCAAAATCCTATGATATATTTGTCTTCATCTGACTTGACCTCACTTACTATGATAAACTCTAGGTCCATCCATGGTGCTGCAAATGGCATTACTTCATTGTTTTTGAGGGTTGAGTAATATTCAATTGTATATATACATACCACATCTTCTTTATCCATTCCTCTGTCCATGGACATTTAGGTGGCTTCCATGTCTTTGCTATTGTAAACAATGCTGCAATGCACGCTGGGGCTCATGTATCTTTTCAAATTACAATACTCTCCAGATAGATACCCAGGAGTGGGATTGCTGGATCATATGGTAGTGTTATTTTTAGTTTTTTGAGGAACCACCATACAGTTTTCCATAGTGGTTGTACCAATTCACATTCCCACCAACAGTCTAAAAGGGTTCCCTTTTCTCCACACCCTCTCCAGCATTTATTATGTGTAGACTTTTTGATGACAGCCATTCTGAGTAGTGTAAGGTGGTACCTCACAGTAGGTTTGATTTGCATTTCTCTCTTTTTTTTTTTTTTTTTTGTCTTTTTGCTATCTCTTGGGCTGCTCCCACGGCATATGGAGGTTCCCAGGCTAGGGGTCGAATCGGAGCTGTAGCCACCGGCCTACGCCAGAGCCACAGCAACGCGGGATCCAAGCCGCGTCTGCAACCTACACCACAGCTCACGGCAACACCAGATCGTTAACCCACTGAGCAAGGGCAGGGACTGAACCTGCAACCTCATGGTTCCTAGTCGGATTCGTTAACCACTGCGCCACGATGGGAACTCCTCTCTCTCTTTTCTGGCCACACCTGCGGCATATGGAAATTCCTAGGCTAGGGATCGAATTGGATCTGCAGCTGAGGCCTGCACCTCAGCCAGAGCAATGCCAGATCCGAGCTGCATCTGCAACAGAAACTATGTCGGGTTCTTAACCCACTGAGCCTCAACGGGAACTCTAATATTTCTCTAATTATTAGCAATGTTGAGCATCTTTTCATGCGTTTTTCTCCCATCTTCTTTGGAGAAATGTCTGTTTAGAACTTCTGCCCATTTTTTGATGGGGTTGTTTGTTTTATTTGACACTGAGCTGCGTGAGTTGTTTGTATATTTTGGAGATTAATCCCTTGTCAGTTGCTTCATTTGCAAATATTTTCCCCTGCCTTTTCACTTTCTTGATAACATCCTTAGAAGTGCAGATGTTTTTAATTTTGTTGTTTTTTTTTTTCTTTTTATGGCTGCACCTGCAGCATATGTAAGTTCCCAGGCTAGGGGTCGAATTGGATCTGTAGCTGAGGCCTACACCACAGCCATGGCAACACCAGATCTGAGCCACATCTGCAACCTACACCACAACTTCTGGCAACACCAGGGATCCACTGAGCAAGGCCAGGGAACAAACTCACACCCTCACAGACACTATGTCTGTACTGCTTTTCCTTTTGTGTGTGTTTATCTTTTGCAGTTTTTGGTTTGAAATTAACATGAGTTTTTGATATAGAAGTCTGTATACATACAAGATTGTTTTAAGTTGCTGGTCTCTTAATTACTAACGCATTTCCCATTTTCTGCATTTGTACTCTCTTCTCACAGTTGCTGATTTTAATACCATATTTATGTGGAAATGAGTTCATATTTTTACTCTATGTTTGCCTTTACTGGTGAGCTTTCTCTTTTGTGATTTTTGTTTGTTTGTTTCTAGTTGTGGCATTTTTTTCTCTGCCTAGAGAAGTTCCTTTAGCATTTGTTATAAAGTTGGTTTGGTGGTGTTGAATTCGCTTAGTTTTTGTTTGTCCGTAAAGCTTTGCTTTCTCAGTTGAATCTGAATGAGAGACTTGCTGGTTAGTGTATTCTTGGTTGTAGGTTTTTTCTTCTTATCACTTTAAATATATAAGGCCACTCCCTTTGCCCTTTTGGGCTGTTTCCGCCACAGACAGCAGAAGTCCTCTCCCTCAGTCTGTTCTCTAAACCCCACATTCCAGCACCTAGCAGCCCCCGTACCAGTGCACGCACATCCCAGGCTGGGCACGTGGGGTGGTGGCATGGACCATCTGTGTGTGTCTCGCTCTGTCCGACCTGCCACAGACCAATTTGTGTGCTCTCCTCTGAGATCCTGAAACTTCTTTTCTGTCCCAGCTGATCTTCCCAGTAAGGGGACATCCCCAGGTATGGAAACCTCTCCTTTCTTTCAAAGGCTTACAGAGGGACTGCAGGACACCTAGGGACACGATATTGTGGGTTGAGAACTATAACAGAATAGCTGAGACCCCAAGAAGAAGCTGGGTGAGACTCTCTGGAAAAGTAAGTCATTTAAAAGAAGCCAGGAGAAGTCAGGAAAAAAGCACACACAGACCTGCCAAAGTGAATGCCCAGAAAAGAACTGAGAAGGCCTTAAGCCTTTTCCTTGGCTGATCTCAAGCCCCAGGGGACCGCTAATTAGTAAAGTCTTCCACAAATTAGTCTGCAAAGATGAGGAGAACCAGCTGTTTCCAAAAGCCCAAATTTAAACAAATAATCACACACACACACACACAGGGAAACATGGCCCATTCAAAGGACCAAATTAATCGCCAGAAAAAAATCTTGGAAGAAACACATACATTAGACTTCCTAAATAGAAACTTTAAAAACAACTATTTTAAATACTCTCAAAGAGCTAAAGGAAAACCCAAAGAACTAAAGAAAATCAGAAAAATAACATGAATCAATTGAGAATATCAACAAAGAGACTAAATCACATTTTTTAAAAAGAACCAAAGAGAAACTCTGAAGCTGAAAAATACAATTGAACTGGAAAACTCAATAGAAGTTTACTAGCACAGTGAGACAGAAGAAATAACCAATGACCTTAAAGATAGTCTCTGGAAATTTGGGGGTTTGAGGAGTAAAATTAAAGAAAAAAGAATGAATAAAGAAAAGTGAACAGAGCCTAAGGAGTTTATGGGACACCAAAAAGCAGACCAATATATGCATTATTGAGAGTGTCAAAAGAAGTGAGAGACAGTTATTTAAAGAAATACAATAGAAAGGTCTAAATCTGAGGGAGAGATGTAGCTATACAACTATAAGAAGCTCAGTGAACTGCCAGAAATGTATGACAGAGGCTATATCCCATGCCTAAGGGGAATTTAACATTCAAAAAACTCTCAAGGACCAAAAACACATGATCACACCAGACATGCAGAAAAAGCATCCGGTGAACTATTTTATATCCATGCCAACGGTGCACAGGAGTTCCAGGTTCTCTATCTCATTTCCAACATTTGCTTTTCTTTCTCTCTTTTTCTACAGTGACCATATTTATGCATACCAGGTGACATCTCATTGTGGTTTTCACTCCCACAAAGGTTATCGCACAGCACTGATTTCCTGTGCTACACAGCAGGTCCCCGCTGGCCACCCACGGCATATTCCAGCGTGTATGTGCCAATCCCACCCACCCAGTCCACCCCTCCCTGCCCCCACCGGTCCCCTTTGGTAACCATAAGTTGGTTTTCGAAGTCTGTGAGTCTGTTTCTGTTTTGTAAATAAGTTCATTTGTACCATCATTTGTTTTTAGATTCCACATATAAGTGATACCATCATTTGTTTTTAGATTCCACATATAAGTGATACCATCATTTGTTTTTAGATTCCACATATAAGTGATACCATCATTTGTTTTTAGATTCCACATATAAGTGATACCATCATTTGTTTTTAGATTCCACATATAAGTGGTATCAACTGATGCTGGTCCTTTATATGACATACTTCACTTCACATGATAATCTTCAACTTCTAAAATAAGAGGTTTTGATGAGGATGGTGACATTAACCCTCCAAGGGAGATGCAGGAAACCCTGACTTACAGTGACCAGGAGAAGGCTCTGGAGGCTCTACATCCATCCTTGGGGCAGCCTCAGACGGCTTCCTGGAATCTTGCAGAAGATTCAGAAACGCCTTTTGGAAAATGGAAAAGAGCTTCGCATTATTTTATGTTCCTTTCCACGTTGTCCTTTTTTTTTTTTTGCCTCAGTTACCCACCCAAGTCATTATGACAATATTCCCACGCACCGTGTTTCACTTGGTCATGCGGTTACAGGGCATAACTCCAAGCTCCTGCTGCTTACAGGACGCAGAAGTGAGCGAAACCTGACCGTGAGTCTTGGGGCACTTTCATCCTGATCAACTCCACGGACAAGGGCAGGTAGGGCAAAGGCAACGCTGGTCACTGTGCACTGATTCAACTCGAGTCTATGAGGCACCAGCCCAGCATTTTAGAAATTCGGGGGTGAACCAAAGAGGCTCACTGCTTATTTAACCTGGGCAGCACACCATGGGTAACCATCCCCACTGGACGAGCCTTCTCCAAGGGCTACTGGACACCATGCCACTCAAACCTGTTCCTTTAAGAAACTTGCTTGAGGTCACTGTTTGGTTAGCGCTGGAAGTAAAAGCCGAGTCCCACTGTTCAAATCCAAGAATTGGGCCCACATCAGCCAGAGTGAGGAGGAAAAGCATGGAGCCAGAAGAAGAGGTGGGAGTAGGGGTCCTTGGGCTGCTCCTGGAGGTTGAGGAGGGCCTGGGGGCGAGGTAGAGGAGCATCCATAAACTACCACGAGGCAGGGAAGAGGTCAGGCAATCTGCCATGCATCCCTGCAGAGAAGGACTGGGACGATGGGCTCTGGGGGCAGAGGCTCCACCTTGGCAAAGGTCCAGGCCACCCCCCCACCGCCGTGGCACACACAGGACTCAAGCCCTGTCTGGAGACCGGGGGAGATGATAATGGCAGCCAATTCAGTGCGATGTGCTGGCAATGACTTTCGGCACTCACTCAGCTGGCCACGACTCACTCAGTGTCCCCTGCGGGCCAGGCACCAAGCCAGGCACTGACCTTTGCCACCCTGTCTGCTGGCAAGAGCACACTCGCACTTCTGCATCGCTCTGCGCTCTGTCACACTGGTAACTCACATTCCGTGAGTCCCAAGGCAGCAGCCTGCCTGGACTTGGGGTTTCTGTAAGCAGCACTAGCATCCTGACTCCGTTTATTTCAGGAAGCGAGCACGGAGGTGTTGACTGTCTCTAGGTGTGTGGAGGGGCCTAGGGGGCACCGGAGGACAAGCAGCAGCAGGAGAGCTGGTGTGGGAGGGAGAGGCGCCCAACCTCTCTGCATGAGGCTAATTAGCTCAGGACAGAATCCTGCTAAGAGAAAGGAGCCCTCCGAATTCATGAACAGCTGTGAGGTTTCATTGGGTCTGATGTGGGTACTTTTGTTGGTTAAGATAACCCCTTGCTGATTCCCACTAAGACCTCAAGGAAAAGCTGCAAACCTAAGGACACGGAGAAACAACAACAGGAATAACACAGTAGTTGTGACACTGTGCCCTGTGTCACCTTGGGCAAACAATTCTCTGGCTTAGCCTTCTCCTATGATAAATGGCCATAGCCAAACATATAAAACTGAATTGCCAGAAGCAGTGGGTGGACTGCTAGATAAAGTGGGGAGGACAATGCCAGGCACTTGGGAAGCTCTCTCGACCTGGTCCTCAGCGCGGGCAGAGGAAGAGCGGGATGCCCGCGACGCCTGTGCCACATCACCTCATTTAATTCCTCAATCAGCCCCATGACACCGGGACTGTTTGCCCACCTAAGAGGAGGGCATGGAGGCCTGGCACGATCAGCATTCATTCACCAAGGCCGTTTACAAAGAATGAAACTGGAAACAGGAGAAACAGTGTGAGGCCCGATTTACTCACAGAGCAAATACTTTTCTCTGCATCTGATTTTAATGGTACTTTCACTGGATGCTAACATGTAATTGTGAATTATATAAAGCATATCTTTATAACAAAGGAGGCATTCTTGATGATCATTTCATCTATTCTTTCTAAATTTTCTCTCTCTTTCTCCTTTCTTAGCAAGGTACTGTGTGTGTGTGTGTGTGTGTGTGCGCGCGCGTGCGTGCACGCATGTACACATGTTGGTGTACACGCTGGAGAAAAAGTGCATAGGCTTTGCTCTCCTATCTCACAGGTCACTGGAATACAATCAACACAGCACAGCACTCGGTGTCAGGTACACTGTCAGAATTGTCAAACTTGGAGTTCCTGTTGTGGCTCCATGGGTTAAGAACCCAACTGGTATCCACAAGGTTGTGGGTTCCATTCCTGGCCTTGCTCAGGGGGTTTAAGGATCCAGCGTGCCTTCAAGCAAAGAAAAAAAGAATTCTCAAATGTCACAGGTGAAAGGCAGGCTGAGACAATAAGAATGTCGTGTCTGCTATCTCGTGCCCGCTCACCTTGGCGGTGAGCACAACCTCCTGGAGGCTCTGAGAATACCATCGCGGCCCAATGAACAGACAGGACCAAAACAGGTCCCATCTGTCAAAAGTATGTGATGATGACTGCCGGACTCAAAGGTTTGAGCTTTGATGGAGCTAACCCCTCATTATTCTGGGCTGTAATCCCCATGTTCCTGGCATCACTGTTCCCAACAGCCAAGATGTGGAAGCAACCTAAGTGTCTGTGAGTGGATGAGTGGATGAAGAAGCAGTGGCATATCTGTATGTGTACGAGGGGGTGTTGTTCAGTCATAAACAAGAAGGGCATCCTGGAGTTCCCGTTGTGGTGCAGTGGTTAACAAATCTGACTAGGAACCATGAGGTTTTGGGTTCGATCCCTGGCCTTGCTCAGTGGGTTAAGGATCCATCATTGCCGTGAGCTGTGGTGTAAGTTGCAGACGCGGCTTGGATCCCGAGTTGCTGTGGCTCTGGTGTAGGCTGGTGGCTACAGCTCCGATTTGATCCCTAGCCTGGGAACCTCCATGCACCGCAGGAGTGGCCCAAGAAATGGCAAAGACCAAAAAAAAAAAAATAAAAAGGACATCCTGCCACTTTGAACTCCATGAATGGGCTTCGAAGGCATTATGCTAAGTGAGATAAATCAGACAGAGAAAGACAAATATTGTATCCTCTCACTTCTATGCGGAATCTGAAAAAAACCCCAAAAACGAATGGGTAGATCCAGAGACCAGACTGGGGGGTGCCAGCGGTGGGGCGCTGGGGGTGGGAGAAATAGGGACGGTCAACAAATCCCAACTTCCAGTTGTCAGTCAGTCCTGGGATATAATCACAGCAGGGTAACTACAGTTCATACCATGTGGTGTATTTTAAAGATGCTACGAGAACAGTTTTTTAAGTTTCCCATGCAAGAGAAAACATAACTATGTAAGGTGATGAACGTTAACTAAGTTTATAATCGTAATCATTTTCCAATATATAAATAAATCAAATCATTATGTTTTACAACTTAAACTAATACAACGTCATATGTCAGTAAAACTGGGGGATGGTGAGGTCAAGTCCCAAGGACATTAATAGTGTGAAAATAACTTATAATTTAACACAACTATGGATTTAAGGACGAAGCCTATGGCCCTTCTGCTCTCTGCTTTAAAGGAACAGTAAAGTCAACACTTCGGAGATTCTCCATCTGGGGGCCTACTCTTAATTAGAAGAGCTGCAGGGTCTAAATACTTCTGACCGCCCGTGTCACCTCAATACTGATTGTGCCCTCAATATTCTGGGTGGCAGGGCCGGGTCTCTCCCCTTCAAGAAGTGTTGGACCCCAAACTCCACCTGCACTTAAAGTGCCAGGTTGGTGGACTGTGCCCTGGAGACGGCCAGTGAAAGGTGCCTTCTGCTTGGATGCTGGAGAAATCCATGAAACCGACCCAACTCTGGGCCAGCGACATCACCCCCTGGGAAAAGACACTGGCACAGGAAGGACTTCCACACTGTGGCCCACGTACCACGCTGCTTCTTCCCAGTTTCCCCAATGCGATTTTCTTTTTAAGAAGCAGGAGATTAAACTGGGGGGGACGCTTAGAGGGTACAGACTGAGAGTTACTGGCCAGTCCTCTCCAGGTGCAGGACTCTGGGCAGAGCTGTCCCCTGGCAGGCCACACCGGGCACACAGAAAGACTCCCATTATTTTAGAGAAACTTGTGTGAGTTTCCGACTGCTGATACAACAAATTATGCCAAATGAGGGGCCTTAAAACAACACACATCTATCACCTTATAATTCTGGAAGTCAGAAATCTAAGATGGGCCTTGGGGACTACGACCACGGTGTCACAGGCTGTGCTCCTTCTGGGGGCTTGAAGGGAGGATACGCTCCCTTGCTTCCTGCCATTTCTAGTGACGTCTACGTTCTCCGGCTGGTGGTCACAGCCCCATCCTCCATCTTCACAGCTCAGCATCCCGGGCTCTGCTCCAGGAAGACCGCACGGTCTCCCAGGTCCAGTCTTGCCACGTGCCTCTTCTGAGCACCGCTTTGATCACACCAGACCTTCCAGGAGCATCGTCTCATCACAAGGTCCATACAGGAAACACGTACAGGTTCTGGGGATTAGGCGAGCCCTTGGGACTGGATTGGCTCTGGAGCTTCAACTCCTGGTTTTCAATAGAGAGAGAGACAGGGGCAAGGACAGACCCCCCAGCTCTGCCTGGGAAGGGACAGGGGGGCAGCAAGACTGCAATGGAGCAGCCAGGCTCCCAGGAGAGACAGGGATTCTAGCACGAGGGCTGGGACAGTGCGAGAGGATCTGGGAGCACCTGTCCTCTCCGGAAGTTAAGAAACCGCTCAAAGATGGTGAGGATGTGTTAGAAACACAGAAGTCAGCCTGAGGGGGGTCCACCGGCTAAATCGGACGTGATTCTTGCACCCGTGTAAACAAGCA
Source organism: Phacochoerus africanus (assembly GCF_016906955.1). NCBI lineage: Eukaryota > Metazoa > Chordata > Mammalia > Artiodactyla > Suidae > Phacochoerus > Phacochoerus africanus. Next base: position 134,570,757 of record NC_062554.1, on the reverse strand, counting down.
TCGCAGTAAATCGTTACTTACTGAATAAAACAAGAAGCGACAAGTCACTACAGATATAAACAAATAAACAGGGTGACGAGCAAGTGCTTCTTGGAGGTCCTGCTGTGGTGCAGTGGGTTAATGACCCAGCTCCTCTCTGGGGTATTGCTGGTTCGACCCCCAGCCTGGCACAGTGGGTTAAGGACCCAGCATTGCTGCAGCTGTGGTGTAGGTCACAGATGCAGCTCGGATTCCATCCCTGGACAAGGAACTTCCACATGCTATGGGGGCGGCCAAAAAGGGGGGAAAAGGAAGGAATGCGTAAAAATAAATAAATAAATAAATAACGAGCAAGTGCTCCTTACTCTTTAATGCCAATTAAAAGGTGCAGAATGAGTGCTGGAATTAGGAAGAGCTCCCCTTGGCTAATGTCTTAGTCACAGGGGCAAGGAACACGAGAAGCTGCTAACGCTAGCGGGGAAGTGGGCTGAGGAATGGAAAATTTAAAGAGTCTCAAAGCGCGTCCTCAAAAGAGCCAAAGTAATGAAGAAAACAGGAAATTAACTTCAGGTGGAAATGCCCGATGATGACACCACTCGACGTGACCATCAAAGCTCTGGCCACAGCGGGAGGGACCTCGTGCCAGGAGGCGAGGCGGGAAGTAGTGAGACAAGGCACCACTCCAGACAGAGGCACAGAGCCCAGTCTGCCACGAGGAAACAGGATGAACCCTGTGCAAAATGACTGCTCTGTCCCCTGCAGAGCAGGTGTCACCTACTCTGTCACCTGTCACCTTTGGCCAGGTCACCAAAGTCAAGGAAACAGAAAGCCTTGGGTTGGATCCTTTTGCTCTCAAGGGCGTGAACGGGACTGGTAAAAACATGAAGGGTCAGACTCCACAGGGATCCTTGTTCTCACAGAGCTAAAGCCAGTCAATCAACCAATCATCAATGTATGTCAGGCCCTTATTCCCACCCTGGACTGGATTTTTTCACCCTCTTCATGCTGTGTAAGATGGGCGTGTGTGCCCACGGGACTGACATGCAGGTTCCTCTCGAACGAGAGACAGAGGAGCCACGGAATGGAACTCCGCAAGCCCAGTGCACGTGGGCAGTCTGACCGACCCAGAATAGAACTGAAAGCTTCACGTTTACTAAAAACGCACTGGGATATTAACCATCGGCGGAGGACACACGAGGAGTCCTGGTGACTTCGGTTCAGTGACTTCTACAAAGAGTCTATTTAACGACACACTGTTAAAAACTCGCTCTGCTGGCGTTACAGCGGAAGACTCTGCCTTGGCCTCAGAGGTGTTCACAAATGCACTTTATCTGCACAACCATGGGGTCCTGCTCCCCCGACCCCTGTCCCACATCAAGAACACACTGTCGCGTGCACTGGGAGGTGGGGGGAGTGGGAATGTCTTAATAAAATCTGTGACCCCCCGTGATCAAATTTTCCATCCCAGTCTCACTGGCTGGGGGCCTATTTAGGGACCATGATTTACAAGGAATGTATCGTCCTTTTCAGTGAATTCTGCTCTCCAGCCGCAGAGTCAGACGTGTGGGCTGGCGGACCCTCCTCGCCCACTGTGAAGTCCTCAGGCAAAACGCAGATGAACAAAGAAAAGGGTCTTGTGGTGCCACTGCAGCCCCGCTAACTGCGGATCGATCAGACCCGAGACACGAAAGTCAATACCTGGCAAGTGTGAAGACACAAAATTGGTTGAGATAGATATTTTATATACTAGACTAAACAAAAGAAAGGTTTTTCAAAGGTGCTTAATCTTTTTCCGATTTAAGATAGCTTTCTCAAATAGATCCAAATACGCTACAAAATTATATTTTGTCAAATCTCCTGAAATACGCAAAGCGTTGGCTGTCCCTAACACAGATACCTTCTTTTTCAGCATCTGTGTGTGTGTGAGAGAGAAGAAAGTTATGAGATTGCATCAATCAATATTCGTTTAGCACCTATTTTGTACAAAGCATGTACTAAGCGTAGCAGGTGGAAATTACTGCAAGTAATTGGAGAAGCCATACGAAGTCTCCAGCGTAATTGGGCAGCTGGTTCTGTGGCTTCTCACTGGGCTTGTTTGGGGATGATTAACCAAGGACGGGAGATGGGAGGGGGAGAGGATCCTGGAAAAGAAGAAGCAGTTTGCAGAGGGGCACCTCGTGTGGGAGAATATAATTCTTTTAAGACGGCAGGAAGGAGGCAACCCCTCTGGACCCAGACTGCCGTGGGAGTTCCATGGCCTTAGGCATTTGTCAAAATGGTTCAGAATGGACTTTACTGTGAGGGATTTAATGATTTTTTTTTTAAAAGAAGACAACGAGGAGGAAGATTAAGAAATGTCCATGGAGTGTTCCCTGATGGCCTTAGTGGTTAGGACTTGATGCCGTTGCAACTGCAGCCTAGGTTCAACCCCTGGTCTGGTCACTGAGCTCCCTATCAGGCGTCTGTGTGCCATGAGAGAGGGAGGGAGGGAGAGAGAAAGAGAGAGGAATGTCCAAAAGGAATTATATTCAGTATCTTGCAGTAAACGATAAGAGAAACCGGTCTTAAAATACACGTATATGTGGATAATTGAGTAACTGTTTTTATCCTTGAAATTAACACGAGATTATAACTCAACTGTACTTCAGTAAAAATAAGAAAGGTCCAAAGGCACGTGGATGGGTAAAGTGTAATAAAATATTTTGGAGAAGAAAGGCAAACATTAAAGAGAACTAGGAATATTTAAGAAACAAAGCATAAAAAGAATGTTCAGAAGTCATACTATGATGGAACGCCAACCATGACATAAAAATAGAGAGGGACACAAACACAGAAACGCCTAATTTGAGAATAAACCACTGCACAGATATTTCGGAGATAGCAGCCCTTAAAAGAATACTGCTAAGTCCTCCCCTTTGTGGGTTTTTCTTTACCTATGTGTAACCTACTTTCAGTATCATTACATTACATGATCCAAACAAAAACAGTGTGTGCAAGTTAGGGAGGATTTCTAGTTTAGGGTTCAAACAGTAACGTTCCAGCCTAAGACATCTGACCAGCTTCACCCTCACGGGAAACACAACCCGGGAACCCTCTTTCTCACCACGGCTTGGGCACCCCTCCTGCTGCAGCTGAAGAGACTGCGCATTAAATGGGAGACCCTGGGTTCTCTGGGAAAGGGGAAGAGGTCAAAGGGCCCAGGTAAAAACGTACGTGCTTGCAAAAAAGTACCATCGTTTTGGGAAACAGCTATCTGACAATTCGCATGTCTGAAGGTTCATCTCGTAGACCTAGAAACTACACTGCTGAGTCTAAGATGATGCAGGAGCCCACCCTGTTCACAGGTGCTTGTATCACATCGATAATATCAAAACACTTCAAACAACTTAAGCGCCCCGCAGTGAGGAAGTGAGGAACTGGATGACAGAATTTCCTTCACATCGGAAATTATTTTTCTTTAAAAAGGAGCTCTCATTGTGGCTCAGCAGATTAAGAATCTGACATAGTGTCTGTGAGGATGTGGATTCAAGTCCTGGCCTTGCTCAGCAGGTTTAAGATCCAGGGTTGCCGCAAGCTGCAGCAAAGGTTATAGAGGCAGCTCAGAGCTGGTGTGACTGTGGCTGTGGTGTAGGCCTGCAGCTAAAGCTGTGATTTGACCCCTAGCCTGGGAACTTCCATATGTTCACATGTGCAGCCATAAAAAGAAAAAGAAAAGAAATTATGTAGCCATAAAAATAATGGTTATGAGGAAAATGGATATTGCTTAAGATAAATATTGTTAATTGGATAAGTCCTATTAAAAAAAAAAAAAGGTATATGCAATGATCTAAAATTCTTACTCTGGGACCAGATGGCTTCATAGCTGAATTCTACCAAATATACAAAGAAAAAGTTATATTGATCTTTCCTAAATTCTTCAAAAAGGTTGAAGAAGGAACACTTCCATAGATATTCTATGAAGCCACCATCACCCTAATACCAAGATCAGAAAAATCAAAGATATCACGAAAAAGAAAATTATAGGCCAATATCTTTGACAAACAGAGATGAAAAAGTCCCAACAAAATTTTAGCAAATGAAATCCAACAACACATTAAAAAAGATCATACACCATGACCAAGTGGGATTCATCTCAAGTTCACAAGGATGGTTCAACATTCACAGATCAATGTAATTCACCACATTAAGAAAAGAAAAATCCAAAACCACATGATCATCTCTATAGATGTAGACAAAACATTCGACAAAGTCCAACATCCACTCATGATCAAAACTCTTACCAAAGTGGGTATAGAGGGAACGTATCTCAACATAATAAAAGCCATTTATAACAAACCCACAGCCAATACAATACTCAATGGAAAAGAGCTGAAAGTCTTCCTGCTCAAAATATGGAACAAGACAAGGATGCCCACTCTCACCACTTTTATTCAACATAGTATTGGAAGTCCTAGCCAGAGCAATTACACCAAAAAAAAAAAAAAAGACATCCAAATTGGAAGAGAAGAGGTAAAACTGTCATTATATGCCGATGACATAATACCACCTATGGAAAGCACCAGGAAGCTCCCATTGTGGCTAAGTGGGCTAAGAATCCCACTAGATCCATGAGGATGCAGGTTCAATCCCTGGCCTTGATCAGTGGGTTAAGGATCTGGCATTGCCATGAGCTACAGTGTAGGTCACAGATGCAGCTCATATCTGGCTTTGCTGTGGCTGTAGTACAGGCTGGCAGCTATAGCACCAATTCAACCCCTAGCTCAGAATTTGCATATGCCTCAGGTGTGGCCCTAAAAGGGACAAAAAAATAATAAAATAAAATATCTTTTAAATTAAAAAAAATTTTAATGGGACCTAATCAAACTTACAAGCTTTTGCACAGCAAAGAAAACCATAAGCCAAACAAAAAGGCAACCTATAGACTTGAAGAAAATAGTTGCAAACGATGCACCCAACAGGGCTTAATCTCCAAAACATACAAATAACTCATACAACTCAACAAAAAAAAGAAACAAACAACCCAGTCAAAAAAATGGGCAGAAGACCTAATTAGACATTGCTCCAAAGAAAACACACAGATGGCCAGTTAGGCACATGAAAAAAACGCTCAGCATCACTAATTATTAGAGAATTGCAAATCAAAATTACAGAGGTACCACCTCACACTGGTCAGAATCGCCATCATTCACAAGTCAACAAATAACACATGCTGGAGAGAGCGTAGAGAAAAGAGAACCCCTCCTGCACTGCTGGTGGGAATGGAAATTGGTGGAATCACTTTGGGAGACAGTACGGAGTTTCCTCAGAAAACTAAATATCAAACTAACACGTGATCCAGCAATCAGACTCCTGGGCATCTATCTGGACAAAACTGTAATTTGAAAAGATACATGCACCCACCCCCCGCCATGTTCACTGCAGCACTATTCACAATGGCCAAGACATGGAAACAACCTAAATGTCCATCAACAGATGAATGGATTAAGAAGATGTGGTGCATATATACAAGGGAATATTACTTAGCCCTAAAAAGAAACAAAACAATGCTATCTGCAGCAACATGGATGCAACTATAGATTCTCATACAAGTGAAGTGAAGTAAGTCAGAAAGAGAAGAACAAATACCATATGCGATCACTTATACGTGGAATCTAAAATATGGCACAAATGAACCTACCTACAAAACACAAAGAGACTCACAGACACGGAGAACAGACTTGTGGCTGCCGAGGGGGAGGGGGAGGGAGTGGGAAGGACACGGAGTTTGGCGTTAGTCAATGCCAACTATGACATTTAGAATGAATAAGCAATGAGGTCCTACTGTACAGCACAGGGAATTTTATCCAACCTCCTGGGATGGACCATAATGGAAGGAAAAATTTTTAAAAAGAGAAGGTATATGTATGTATGACTGGATCACTTTGCTGTACAGCAGAACTGGCACAACACTGTAAAGCAACTACACTTTAAAATAAAATTCTGGGCAAGTCCCTAACAGGCCCCAGCTCTCCAGGGAGGGGAGCAGAGAGGGGGTGGAGAAATCAGAGAGAAGCCAGGAGGGAGGGTCTCAGGGAGGCTGGGCAAGGAGACTGGCGGGTGGGGAAGCAGGCGGGAATGCAGAGTCACTGAGTCAGAGGAAGGGACAGCCCTGCACGAAGCCCACTTGGGCTCTTGAGCTGCCGCTGGTGTCACACCCATCCGGGGGAGGGGGCAGGAGCCCAGGGTGCCGCAGGGGACCACCACGCGGCCAGCCCTCTGGGCATCCAGGGACATGCCATGCAGATCCCATCAAACTATCAGGTGGCAGGCACTAAGGTCCCTCCATCAGTCTCTTTGCCTGGCTCTTCACAGCCCCCATTTCGCAACTGGGGGCCGGGGGGGGGGGGCGCGGCACGGAGCATGGGGAGACAAGTGCCAGGGGTCTGGGGGCAGGATTCCAACCACAGACTGAGCCAGGGCCTTTGCTGGGCCCCCAGAGTCATCAAGCCCCTCACCCCCAAAGCTCCACTCCACCTAATGACAAATATCCCAGGCGTCCCGAGGCTTCTGACTCTACTGGGAGGGAGACGGAGGGAGGACGCTAGGGAGAAGATGCTGAAGCATCTTTTTTATGCATAGCATAGCTTTTAGCCAGCCTCTCCCTAGACGTACGTTTTGCCCTAAGATGGTATTGACTGGTTATTACGAAGCATACTAATTAACAAGCATTAAAAGCTAAGCGTCCACCCAAACGTAAAGACCCTCCTCACGCCTTTCCCTGTGACATTCAAAGCCATCAACTCCTCCGACTGATCACTCCACAAAACTGCCTAGAGCTGGGTACCACAAGGATGCCGGATGTGTGTTAATTTGCTGGCAGCAGATAAAGTGCCACGTACTCGGAGGGAACAACCGTTCTAGCTCAGGCTGAACGGGAAACGAGTATCCACGGGCTGAGGCGAAGGCGCGTTATCACGCATGCGGGTTTGGTCCATGTCACTGGGCCCTGCTGCCCTGCCCGAGAGCCCAGTGAACGTGGATCCCTAGTCCTCTGCCCCGGACGCCTCAAGCTAGGAAACCCTGGATGATTCCAGAACAGACACAGCATAGCACTTCTCCAATCCGAAAGCAATTCCTTTCTTTTTCTTTTTCAAGTGACCTTGCTGGGGAACAACCCTCAAAGGCAGCACCTTTTTACACCTGCAGAGAAGCTGCGATTCACGCAAGACAAAGGTCCCTGCCGATACAGATTACCAGCCTCCTGGCACGACATCTGGATTTGTTTTCCAGACCTTGGGGATAGTGACCAGGGCTGAGCAGTGTCGCCACACTCCAGCCCGGCTGGGACTCCAGGCCGCTGCCCTCACAGTCCACCCTGTGTCCCGGGAGAACGCCAAGCCCCCGCCCCCCCCCGACTCAGGACACCACGGGAGGAGGCTGGGAACAACCTTGGTCTCCTGCGACAGTCTGGGGAGGACCGGGGCTGCCAAACCCCGGAGGAGAGGTGCCCTCCCCTGGGACATAGATGCCGGTCGGTCTGGGAAGAGGAGCTGGGGGCGGCGGGGGTGGGGGGGGTGCATATTGTTTTCGGGCATGACTTCTGCAAGGGGCTTCTGAGCAGAATCCAGTCCATAGAGAAGAGAAAGGCACCTCCAGGCGAGGAGATATGGCTGCGCCACCCACTGCTGAAACAATTTGAGACTAAAGACACCAAAGTCCTCAAATACAAAACCGCTGTTTCCCTTAAAGAGCCGGTCACCTGCTGGGAGTACTCAATTTGTACTGGCTGACACTAATCAGAACCGGGAAATAAGCGAAAATGCACACAGTCCCCTCCCCCTGTTTTGCCCATCCTGGGCCCTGAGCTCAGAGCAGCAAAGTGCCAAGCAGAGGAGCCTAACTGAGCATCACCTCTGTACCTCTTCTAAGGTGGTGTCTGAGATCCCGTAGCCTGTCAGGTGCAGGTGCTGAAGGTTCTGGTCCAGGGCCTGGAAGAGCCCCCTGAAGCAGGCTCTGTCTGCATCCTTGGGGATCACGTAGCTCAGTTCGCCCCCGCTGCAGCCTCGGAGGGATGCTCGTGGGATGTAGGTCTGGATCAGAGACGTGGCGCAAGCTGTGTCCTTCGGGTTGTCCACCTCCGGAACGGAAGGCTATCCAAGAGAAAAGAGAGAGGGAGCAGCAAGAATGTACATTCAAAAGTGCCAAATGTACGTCAGCTGGTTTTACACACATCCCACAGCAAATTCCAAGCAGCAAAATCAAGAAACACAATTTAAGGGAGAGGTGTTTCAAGGATGCGCTGCAATTCTCCTGCTCGTTGTAAATCTACGCTGGCAGGTGCAGTGTGGCGAGACCCACACCCATCAGGGCCCGCACGGTGGACAGCTCTCTGCGCTCATGGGCTCCCACTGCCTGTGGAGGGTCTGGGAGGGACTCTGGCGCAGCAACTGGAGCACAGGATGCGGGGCTGAGTCTTCTTAAAAGAGAAACAGGGAGGGGAGCTCCTGCGGAGTTAGGGACCCAACAGAGTATCCATGAGCATGCGGGTTCCACCCCTGGCCTCGCTCAGTGGGTAAGGATCCGGTGTTGCTGCAAGCTGTGGCATAGGTCATAGATGCGGCTTGGATCTGGCTGTAGTGTAGACTGGCAGCTGAGTTCCAATTCGACCCCTAGCCTGGGAACCTCCGTATATCGCTGGTGCAGCCCTAAAAAGACAAAGATAAAAAAGGGAGACAAGGATTCCCACCCACGGAGGGAAGGAGCCCCCACGGGACAGAGACACCCTGACTGGAGATGGAGCAAACAGAAACCTGGGAGTCGGGGGACACCCGGGGCCAGACAGAGCCATCACGGGTGGGGAGGTGACTCAGACACCACAGCCCTGAATCTCAACCCTGAGCCCCTCCTGCCGCGGCTCCCGCTGACCCGAGGCAACAAGGGTGTGACCCGGAACGGGACCCCGGCCCCCTCTCTCTCCTCTGCTCGGCTCTGTGGTAAAGCCTTAGCCTTCTGAACCAAGCATCACTGTTGCAAAAATACCTGCGGCACATGGAGGGTCATGGTGATGCCCCGCCAGCCACTCGGTCGGATGCCGTCACCCACCAGGTGCGCTGAGTCGCCCGACTCCCCCGGCGGTCAGAGTGCACCTGGGCTGGCGCAGCGGATGCCCACTCAGCCTTGTGGCATTTATTGGGCATCAGGGCGTTGCACACAGAGGCCTCCACTTACAGACGGACGGACTCCCTTTCCTGCCCATCTGCCCACCCGGGCGCTGCCTCCCACCTCCCCATCTCTGGCCCCCAGGAGACTCCGGCCAGCTCCCCCGCTCCTCCTGCTCCTGCTCGGCATCCACCAGCTGCCAGATTCTGTTTCTTTCCTTCTCAGGCATATCGTTTGCTCCACAAGGACAGAGACCCCAAGGGCCTTGTGCAGAAAACACATGTCCTGTTTGGTCGCTTCCCCTGAGACCTACAGCAGGGCAAGGCCCATGCTGGATTCAGACGCAGTCTCTGTTCAATGACGCGAATCCAGCCTGGGAGACGTTAACCATGAAACAGCCAACACGGTCTCCGTCAGGAAGGAGGCAGGGGCCGCGCACCTGAATCCCGGCGTCTCACCTGCCTTGTGAGCGTCAGGCGGAGCCCCTGGCTGTGAGCCTGCGTCAGGCTGGAGGGGGGCCCCCAGCACAGGAGCCGCCCCCGCTGCAGCACGGCCACGCGGTCACTCAGCGCCTCGGCCTCGTCCAGGTGGTGGCTGCTGAAGATGACCGTCCGACCTGCGGCCCGGAAAGGGGGGCATCAGGCCTGCGTGACAAGGCCGGAGGGCCCATCCCTCCCCCAAGCGGGAGGGCTGAGCAGGAGACAGGGTCGCGAGCATCCCAGGGTTTAAGTCAGAAAAGACCTGGAGGCGCCACTCGGTCGAGGCCCTGAAACGCCTTCCTCTGCTGCCCCCTCAGGGTAAGGACAGCACCTCCACAAGCCCTCCTTCATGAAGAGCAAAACCGAGGCACACACCCTGGGTCCAGCAGCCCGGGTGCGAGGCCCAGAAGCCGAGCACTGAATGGACGCAGAGGAGAACACTTTTGAAAAGCTGGGTGGGGCATCTTTCCCCCCCTTCACTCATCCCATCCGCCACCTCACGTGGGCCCGAGGGGAGGCCTGGTCTGTGGACGCGCTGTGCTGGGGGCAGTGGCCACAGTGTGTGGGATGCCCTCAAGGCCAGGGATGAGGCAGCCGTGGGCACCTGACATCCCGCATCATGGAGGCAGAGCACCTGCCTCTTCCCCGGAGAAGCTCGTGGCAGCCGCGGACCTCAGAGAGTGGGTTTCGGGAGAGGGGCAGGGGCAGCTGGGGAAGGTGGGGGCCTGAGCAGGGGCCTCCCCAGGAAGAAAGGCCCCCCCTCGGCAGTGGGGCTGTGGCCACTGTTCGCTGAAACGAGTGTTTGTCTCACATGCACCTCTATGCACCCGGCATCTCGTCAAGTTTTAAGACCTTGGCTTGGGGAGGCAGGGCTCACGCCGCCCTTAGGAGGGCAGAGGCTGGAACCCTGGAAGGACTTAAAGGGAAGCTCTCAGGACTTTTACCTTCTCCGTCCCCCCTGGGTCTGCATGGAGCAGGGCGGTTCCCCCGTGTCTCCTCCTGACCCCACGCTCCTGACCCCAGCCACATGACTAAGCTTTAAGTAAGTGATGGAGCATCTTTTCTGCCCCAAGGAGAGAATTTGATCGCTTGTCTCAGGCCTCTTCTCTTTGCAGTTCTTAAGTAGCAAATCCTAATCTACCCCAGGGAGGTGGGGGCTTCAGATCAAGTCAGGAAAGGCTTTGAACCCAAAAGGCCAAAAGGAAAAGCAGGAGTTCCCACTGTGGCACAGCAGGTTAAGGATCCGGCATTGCCACAGCTGTGTTGTAGGTCTAAGCTGTGGCTCAGATTCCATTCCTAGCCCAAGAACTTCCATATGCCATGCAGTGGACCAAAAAAAAAAAAAAAAAAAAAAAGAAAGAAAGAAAGAAAAGAAATACAATGTTTTACAAGATTCTGCAGTAACCCTGCCGCTGATACTCCTGAGCTTGCCTTGAATAGGCTTCCCTCTCCCCAAGAGTTCTTTCCAAATTCCAGTGTTTCTGTATGAAATACCTACAGCAATGCCTCCTGGCTGTCAGAATGATAGAAAGAATCCGAGGCTGTACATTAGTAACTATCCTCATGATGCCCTAAATTGGAAATACACAATCACGCGTGTGAGAGAGACGGAGCGTCTAACCCAGAGCCCAGCTTCGCCCTTGGCTTGGTGAACTTGCTCTGCCGCTGGAAGCAAATGACACACCCATCTCTCTGCGGCTGGGTTTCCTCGCCGAGGAAAGGGAGGGCTTCTTCCAGAATATAGCTGGGATGCCTCTCCTAATAAGTCCAGAATTATTCCAGAGCAGGACACAGCATGGATGGATGCAATGTCAGCTGAAATCACGGATAATACACTTGATAACACCATTGCTAAGACTGATTCCAGAGAGCAAACACCAAGTGAGCGATGCCTGGCGCCGCAGGGATGGTGCAACGGACGCATCTCTGTGCCTCGTGGGAAACGGTCCTTTCCCGAGAAAGAAGGTCACGTACTGGGATCTGCTCTCTAGAGACAGCTCTCCTTTCCTACACCTGACGCTGCGGGAAGACACAGCGGAAAGGGGCCGGTTCCCACCTTCTCGGTACTTGAGGAGGACGTCCCAGATGCCACGACGGGAGCAAGGGTCCACCCCGCTGGTGGGCTCATCCAGGACCACGGTCCTCGACGCGCCCAGGAAAGCAATGCCGACGGACAGCTTCCTCTTCATGCCGCCGGAGAGGGCTCGGGTCGGTTTGTGCCGGTGCTGCACCAACCCCACGTCCCGGAGGGTTCTGGAACAAGAGCGGCCCCAACACTTCAGAGCCTTGCTTCCAACTTCACTCCATAAATCCTGACTTGCTGTGACCCAGCTCTTCCTAAGCCATGTGGAGGGGGATGAGAACCCACAGGGCATGAGCCCCGACACAGCAGCACTGACCCTGGGGTCCAGATGGGACCACGTCGGGAACCAAGTGCGATGCCCGACGTGGAACAAGATCTGCCATGTTCTGTTTGGAGGAACTGCATGTTGTCTCCTCCCTGGATTTCACTCCTACCTCCTGCCAAGGGGCCCCTGCCCCTCAGGACACAGCGAGGGCAGTGGGGCGGCTGATGGGCCACTGCAGTCAGAGGGGCGGGCAGAGGCCAGGCGGTCCTGCACGAGCCTCCACCCGTGTCCCTGACCCACGTGCGCTAAGTCCGTACCAGCCCCTGCCTGACTGCGGACTGGGAACACCTCCAGGCCACGGACGTGGAGACAAGAGAGGATCAGCCGCCCTGCACGTGCGAATCAGCCCTCTCTTTGCTCCCAGTGAACTTTCGGCCCCAAGGCTGGTTCAGATCACATTTCCCAGGCACAGGGCAGGCTTCCACCCTTCCGCGGCCTGGCTCTCCTTTCTCACCGGGGCCGAGTGAGCGCGCACGGATGCTCTCGCTCTCATCCCCGACCACACCTCACGGACGGTCAAGGCCCCGCTTCAGGCCATGCCTTCCTGCAACCTCTCCCCAGCACTTAAACACAAGCGGACTCCCTGCCTGCGAAGCTGGGGAAGGGTTCACACATCCCAGAGGCCAGAGAGGAGTCAGAGGGGAGGCCGGAGGCGGGGAGGGATTACATGGGCTCCCGCCGTGTCAGTTCCTAGAAAGCTGCGAAACCCTAAAGCGAAGACTCAGGTCGGGCCCCACGGACTTGCTCGCTGATGGCTAAGTACCCGCTTCAGGTCTGTTTCACTGTCAGCTCAGCCCAACCCAGAAGGAGCTCAAGGTGGCCTCTGGGGTCCGGTTTTCAGCCCACTCACTGAGTGGTCAGTGCAGGCGTCCCCGTGGGTTCTCCGCTGGGTGAATCACCCAGTTTGGGCCCTTTTATTCCAGTGTTCCTATTGTGGACAGCGCCCCAGATGGGAGGGAGGGCGAACTCTCCCTTCTCAGCAGGGGACTGGCTTTGACCTTTTATTCCCAATTAGACGAGGCCACCACGCCCTCCCCACCTGGGTGACTCCCGTCGCAAAGGCTGGGGCGTCTATTAAGCCCGAGCTAGTCACACTGACCAGAGGCCAAGTGGCAGAGAAAACAAACAGAAAAGCAAAGCAAGGCAGGGAAATGCCAGATGTTCTCAAATGGGAATGTCGTGATTACACTTCCAAGTGAAACCAAACACCTCTCCATTCTCGCTTTATCTGGAACCGACGCCTTCTCATCCACTCATGACTGAGCCACACCCTGGACTGGTCATTCCAATAATGGCCCCTCCTGAGGCTCAGCTCCACGTGGCATCTTCTGACCCCATCTTTCCTCCAGCTGGTTCCCACCTCCAGCCGTCACTCAGCCCCACAATACTCAGATCACCCTGTACCCACTCCTGCCAGGTCCCTCCCTTCTTCTCTGCGGCCACAGGCTCTGCCCTGGGGAGAGTCACCCCCGCCTTGCAAGACAGCCCTCCGGCAGGTCAGCCCTCCGCTCTCTGCCTCAGTGGTCTGCTCTGTATTCGAAACATCCTTTTCCCTTCCGTCTTGCTATCGTCCCACTTCTTTGCTCCCTTTTGCAGCAAAACTCCTGGGAAGGCGTCCCCCGTTCCACGCTCTTTCTGACTCGGGGAGGGCCTTCCTCCTGTCCCAGTGCTGAGCGGCTCTAATCGAGGTCACCCATCGATCACGTCGATCACAGCTCCGATTCGACCTCCTCACACCAAGTCCAAGGCTTGCTTTCCAACCTTCCCTTGCTTGACACTCAGCAGCACCTGCTGCGCTGGCCATGCCCCTCCTTCCGTCATCTCTCCTCCTCACACTGCAGTGTCCATGGCTCAGTGCTCTGTCCTCCCCTCTCGGCCACCTGCACGCACGCCTGCGACAGTCGCGTCACCATCAAACAAACCAGCCCCCGGCTGGAGCCAAAGCGTGGGTGCCAGAATCCTGAGGGCTGACGTTATGACATCCCAACACCCCCCGATAAAGTTCCCCTCTTGACTTCTCTTATCTTGTTCTCCAAATAAGAGGCAGAACAGACCTGACTCCAGACAAGTGTTCACTCTAAAGAGCCCACCAGCCTCCTCCCGCCTTGAATGCAACTGCGAGGAAGCTGCACATGAAGGAAACCAGCTGTGTCACCGGGGCCGAGATGGAGTGCGGCGGCTTCGAATCTGGTGCTTCTGTTCTGGCTCCTCTAATTGAGAACGGCTGCCCTAAAGCACGCTCTCCTTCCCACTGCTTCCATGCACCCTGGCTCCGTTGCCAGGTAACACGGCAAACGGGACCACGGAAGCTGCTGCACCCCCATCACGAGAAGCAGCCCCGGGCACCTGGTGAGGAATGGGGTTTAAGCCCAGCCAGCACCACAAAAGAGCTGGCTGTGGTAGGGTGGACGCAGGTTTGGAACGAAAATAGGTGCCCTGTGACTTTTTTTAAAATTTAGCTTGCGGAGTTCCTGTTGTGGCTCAGCAGTAACAAACCGGACTTGTATCCACGGGACGTGGGTTCCTCCCTGGCCTCACTCAGTGGGGTAAGGATCCGGCGCTGCCGTGAGCTGTGGTGTAGGTGGCTGATGCGGCTCGGATCCCATGTGGCTGTGGCCGTGGTGTAGACCATCACCCACAGCTCCAATGCGACCCCTTGCCTGGGAACTTCCACATGCCACGGGCGCGGCCCTAAAAAGACCAAAAAAAAAAAAAATTTAGGCGGCACGTCACCAATCTGTCCTTTAGAAACCCGGGGCCATTTCTCATTAGGTGTCCACTCTCAGGTAAGACGCTTACTAGCACAGAATGAACCTTGCCCCTCCGCTTCCACGTCCCACTGTCACTAACATGACTCTTTCAGCCACTTCTGAGGCCATGATGCGGACCAGGACCTGCGGGAGGGGACATCCTCGGATGCCACCGAACATGAGATCTGGTGACGAGGGGGAGACACCACCATTAATGAAGCGGGTGACGCACGGGCTCCTGTCCCCTAAGGCCGGGCTGCATCAGTTCAGACTTAATTCATGCCTGATGCCCCTGTTGTGAGCATGCACGCCCAGAGCGATGTGAGTGGCCCCTCAGCACAGCCACCTGCCTCAAGGAGGTTACCCTGAGCAGCGCTGCCCTCTCCCAGGGGTGGGGAGGTAAAGGCCTCCCTGGGGCAGAGCCCTTCTGGAAAAGCAGGACCTCCTTGTCCAGGGCTGCTCCGGACCACTTTCCCAGGGTAGCCCACGGCGCGGGAGGCACCTGATGCTCCACTTTCAGACCTGACTCCTGAGCAATACACCTGCCTCCACTGCGGCAGGTGTGTTAAAGACAGATACCACGTGAGAGCGCTTCGGTGTGGAATCTAAAATACGGCAGAAACGAACCTGTCTCCAAAACAGGAAGAGACTCACAGACACGGAGAACAGACTTGCGGCTGCCAAGGGGCAGGGAAAGGAGTGGGATGGACGGGGAGTTTGGGCTTCGTACATGCAAACTCTGACATTTAGAATGGATGGGCACAGGGAACTACGTCCCATCTCTTGGGACAGGACATGATGGGGGTGCCACGAGAAAAGAGTGAGTGTGCATGTCTGACTGGGTCACTTTGCTGTACAGCAGAAAATGGCACGATGCAGTCCATCAACTATAGTTTAATTTTAAAATATTATTAAAAAACAAAAATGTTTCAAAAATTTAAAAACTAAACCTTGCAAAAATATCATAAGGTAGCAATAAGAAGTAACGTGCAGCGTTCCTGCCGTGGTGCAGCGGGTTAAGGACCGGGCATTGCTGCAGCTGTGGCGTAGGTTGCAGCTGCCCCTTGGATTCAATCCCTGGCCTGAGAACTTCCACATGCCACGGGTACAGGTGAAAAAAAAAAGTAATGTGTAGGAGTTCCTAAAGTTCCTGTTTTCTTCCGAGGCCTGTGCGGTGAATTTCCTCTGTACTCACACCGTGGCCCCAAATCAGCACCTCCCTCCACGTGGGGCCGCCTCATGTTCTGCTTCGCAAAGGCCACTCGAGAACAAGAAGGGTCCACGCTGGCCTTGCTGGCCCTGCTGTTCTGTCTCCTGAGGGGCAGGGCCCAGCGCCAGTCACAGCCTTCTCACCGCCTGCCACCACCTGCCAGGTTTCCAGACCGATGGCTCCACCGCTGGTTTAAGACTCCCCTGCCTCCCACCCAGCCCTCCCTGCTCACGTTCCTGAGACATCACTTTGTTTTCTGACCGGGGCCTCGCCTCCCCTCTCCTCTGGGCTGGGCTCCTATCAGCCCTAGTGAGATGGGACCTTCTGTTGCCTCCTGCCCACTGGCTCCCCCCACACTGCTCCCCATGGATGCATCCTGTTCCCTCGACTCCTCCACTCCCCGCCCCGGACACCTGCTTGGTCCACATGGCCTCGAAGAGCCTTCAGACCTGGGCCTCCCGCCGGCTCCACAGCTCAGCCGGGAATCCCTCTGTCCCCGGCTCTTGCTCTCAGTGGCTTCTCCGTCTCTCCCGGGCTGGCACCTGCCCTGGGTCACAGGACAAACCTTCCAGACCTCAGAGTGCCCGCCCTCTCCTGCCCAGGGCCAGCTGCTTGCCTGGTCACATTCAAACTCTGCCTCCCACCAATCAGGCTCTCGACCTGCCCCTCACCCTCTCCGTGGGACCCTTTCACATCGCGACACCCACACTCTGCCCCCTGCGCTTACACGCTCCCCTCGCCCAGGACAGACCAATCCGAGCTCGAGGTCTTCCCCGAGACGCCTTCTGACAGTCCCGGTTGGCGGCATGATTCCAAAGCTACGAACTACGTGCTCAGGTTTTTCTCCTCCGTCCAGACCCCATCAGTTGCGGGGAGGGTCCCCCCTTCGCCCTCATGACTCACGCAGGGCAGAGGGCGGGAGGGCGGGGGTGGCCGATGCCTACCTATCCACCTGCCGTCGAAGCTCCTCCTGCGGCCCCTGCGGCCCCTTCAGGGAAGCGAAGAGCAGCAGGTGCTCCAGCACCGTGAGGGTGTCAAACAGGACGTCCCGCTGGGGGCACACGCCCAGATCCGCTCTGACGGCCTCCAGTTCTGTCTGCAGGTTCTTGCCGTTGACGACGATGGTTCCCGATGTGGGAGGGTACAGTCCCGTCAGCAAGGATCTGCGGGAGAAGGCATGTGGCCGCTGCGGCCCTGGCTGCCCCCAGCCCTGGGCACGGCTCGCCCGGACGCCTCGGCCCGCCTGTCCTCGACAGGGAAAGGTAAAGGCGAGAGGGAGCCCAGCGGGAGGTGGTGTAACCTGAGCGTCACGGCTGGTGACCACGTTCACGCCCTGGGACCCGTCGTGGCCACGGACACCACGGCTGCGTGAGAGTGTAGCGGCACAGCTCCGACTTTGCCCGGAGGAGGGGGCAGGCTGAAGAGACGGCTGCTTAGCGAAGTCCTCCTGACTATCAGACAGAAGCCAGGCGGAAAGGCAAACCTCGACCCCACCCTCCTCCCGGCCAGCCGTCTGCCACGGCCAATCTGTGACAACCCTGCTCCAGAAATGCTGCCCTGACCAAAGGTGCCCTGAGGGCAGCCGGGCTCCACTGCTTTGTTTCGGGAACTTTATTATTTAGGCTTTAGACGAGTTCCTTTCTCTAATCAACTTAAACACACACCTACCCCAGGACCTAGAAAACCACTCTTAAACTACTTATGGGAAGAAATCAAAATGCATGGCCACACAAAGGTACCTCGGTGAATTTTCACAGCAGCTTCGTTCATTGTCCCCCAAACCTAGAGACAACCTCAACTTCCACCGACAGGAGAAAGGACAAACCGGGGACCAGAGAGCTGATGCCACATCACCAGCTGTGAGTCCCCAAGGATTATGCTAAACAAAGGACAGGCAGGACTCTGTTTACATGAGCTGCTGCAAAGCGCACACTGCTTCACGGTGACACACAGCCAGTGTGAGGTGGCCTGCAGCTGGGGTCCAGGAGGTACAGGGGGCTCAGGAGGGGATGACCATCCGAGTGGCCTGCTCCTCCCAGCTGCCTCCCAGCCCTGGTCAGGCGTGTCAGGGCTCGGCCAGCTGCACACTCGCACACACGTTGTTTGTGGCCCATGAACTGTGCCTCAGGACACTTCACTGACAGCTGCCTGCTGTATTATCTTCAAAACTCTTTGGGGTGGGGATACAATGCAACACAACAACGCGTATGCCTCCTGGATGAGTCTCGGAGCTTCTTGAGTGAGTGACAATCAGCCCGAGAACTGGTCTTCCAGCCTCTCCTGAGGATGACTCAAGATGGACCCAAACAGGCACTGAAGGGATGCAGCCAGAGACCCTCGTGGAAACAGGGAGGAGGCCTAACTGAATGCTCGGCATTGGGCTAAACACAAACCCCAGGCTTCCTTGTAAGAGGTGTGTGCCAGTAAGAGCACAAAGTGGAAGGCTGGCTTTCTGAGCCGAGTTGGTGCAATGCTTACTTTCCCATCTGAAAGCCTGAAAAAAACTGCCAGTGAACTCTTCAGCTCCATTTAAGCAACTCAGAACAGAAGAAACCTTTCTGTATCTTTCCTTTGATTTATTTTCAATCAGAGATTTCTGAAGCTTTATGAATGCCATTTTTCTACATTTCTTAAGTGAGAAGTAAATGGTCCCTCTCAGGGCCTCTCTTTTCTTTAAGCGTACTTTTTTTTTTTTTTTTTTTTTGCCTTTTAGGGCCACACCACAGCATATGGAGGTTCCCAGGCTAGGGGTCCAATAGGAGCTACAGCTGCTGGCCTACACCCCAGCTCACAGCAACACGAGATTCAAGCCTCCAAACCGAGTCCTTGACCAACACCACAGGTCATGACAACACCAGATCCTTAACCCACTAAGTGAGGCCAGGGATTGAACCTGCATCCTCATGGATCCTACTCAGGTTCGTTAACCACTGAGCCGCGAAGGGCACTCCCTCTTTAAGCATTCTTTACTCCTACTAATAAGCAAAAGGAAAGTGACTTGTTCAAAAGAGAAGTTCAATAATTTGCATAGTTTGCCCTTAAAACACCTCATCTCCAGCCAGCTTGGGCTGTTTTGTGGGCCGTGAAAGTTTGAGCTAGTTAATTCTCTGGGATCACAGGATTTGATTTTTAAATTAATGTGGAACCACTAGGTCCCAAATCAAAAAAAGTTTTCACAAAAACACACAGAGTTCCCGCTGTGGCTCAGTGGGTTAAGAACCCAACATAGTGTCCGTGAGGATGCAGGTTCAATCCCTGGCCTCGTTTGGTGAGTTAAGGATCCTGCGTTGTTGCAAGCTGTGGCATAGGTCACAGATGTGGCTTGGATCCCACTTTGCTGTGGCTGTGGCGTAGGCCGGCAGCTGCAGCTCCGATTCCACCTCTAGCCTGGGAACTTCCATATGCTGCAAGTGAAGCCCTATAAAGAAAAAGATAATAATAATAATAATTTAAAAAAAAAAACAAAAATGCAGCCACATAAAAAGCATAAAAATAAAAATACTCAGGTGTTAAAAAAATTTGCAAGCATCATTGCAAATTTCACTTTCCTACAGATAGGCAAGCAGAATTAAACACACAAGGAGCAGAATTAACTTAGAAAAAAAAAATCATGGGACTTTCAAAGACCAAAGTGAAAATGTGAATATCTGCGTACGAAATAAAGAAGTAAGTGGATTTTTAACAATCCCTCCCTGCCCTTTGCGTCTGCCCAGATGCACAGCAGCTCTGGCGAGAGGGTTATCTTTCTACTCTGTCTCTAAACTCGGCACTGAGACTAAACAAAAAAAAAAAAGAAAAGGACGCTGGCCGCCTGTCTCACAGGTGCGCTGAGGTCTGTGAGAATCAAAGCCCCAGGTGTGCGGGGACACACACACACACACACACACACTTGCGCGCGCGCGCGAGCACACACACACACTCACATGACCGTGCTCTTCCCGGCACCGTTGGTCCCCAGCAGCGCGGTGATCTGGTCCCTGTGGAAGGTCAGGGTCAGGTCCCGGACGGCCGCCTGGCGATGCTCATGCTCCTTGGTCACAGACAGCAGCGCAACGCCCGGGGGAGGTCCTTCCAGCCTTCCTTCCCCATTTTGCAGGGACGAGCCTGGGAGGAAGATGCAAGTTCACCCTGAGAGGGCTTCAAAAGCCCCCCAGACAATGTCACACTTGATGGCTCAGGGGCTTGGAGGGCTTGAAGTCTAGCCCTGTGAAACTTACAAAGCAATTCCAGATCTTTCTCTACCAAGAGCAAGATGCATCGAATGATATGATGGAGAAAGTAGTGACATCACTGATTACAAAATTTTGTACACTTATTCATTTTGCGAGAAAGTAAAAACAAGTGTGTGTGCACACACACAAACACGCATATTTGTACATACACAGAAGAACAATGGCAGAAAGGTTCATTATACAGCAGGATGCCCATGAGTGAGAGTCTTCAGAGAAGGTGAGAGTTAACAGGCAGTGTTGTTGCAAATTTTCTCCAAGATTCATATTTTACTTCTATAGTTAGAGAAAAATTCCAGTGCAAAACGGACTTACAACAGAAAACCCTCGTGAAGCTTGCGCATCTATAGATTCTCACTGAAGCCGTGCTCCGGGGATGAGCCCCAGGGCCGGGCTTCTACCCCATCTCCCGGGAAGCACATTCTTATATATATCACTACCTTCTGTTTTTCCTGGAGCCTTGAATAAACTAGCACTCGTGAAATACTTTGAAAATTCTCAAGTACATTACACCTGGCAGCTGTTCACCTTGGCTTTGATTTTTTTACATGAACTCGCATTAGAAATGAAGCTTCCCACTTACTGAATTGTAACAGGTGTGCAAGTGCACACAGAGGCCAGAGAATGCTGTACATGTAACAGGAGCATGAACCCTGGGGCTCCTGCCCACACAGGGTTGAAAGTGGGCCGCTGGAGAAGGGTGCCCACCCAGTTTCAAAGACTCAAACAGAAATGAAACACAGAACTGGCCAGAAGGAACAGCATGCCTCCCACAAGGCTCCTCTTCACCAACCTTTATCGTCCACGTTCTTGCCGAAGAAGAGCAGGTTAGGGCCCGGACTGCAAGGCCTCTTCACCACCAAGCCACACACATCCTTCCAATAGGACGAGGTGAAGGGGAAATACCACGGCTTCCTTAAACCGAAAGCTCCTAAAACACAAGTTACAATTGAAAACATTTTTTCCTACTTAGAAGAAGATTCTGTAGCAGATGATCGTAACTAAATGACTATGAAATGTTTTCCCATCTCAACATGTTCCATCCACACCCCAGGGACAGTCAGGGACACAGCATCAGTCCAAACCTCCCTCCTCAGCCTGACCCAGGACCACCTGCCAAGGCCCTCGTGTCCCCTTCCCCGCAAAGGACTTCTGAGCAGGTGTTCAAGAGCAGGCAGGTATTTAGTAGAAATAAAACCAGCATTAAATAATTGCTGAATGTTCCCCTGCTCCATCGTCCTCCTGTTTAGCTGCCCTGTCTCTTCGATGTCTTCATGGATTACTAGACATGATTAAAAGCATGGCGGGATTCATCAATTAAAACTCCTACCGAAAAGACAGTACTCAGAGTGCGAATGCTCTGAATTCATCAATTAAAACTCCTACCGAAAAGACAGCATTCCATATGAAACATATCATCAGGCTTCAAACGGATTCTCCAAATTCATTTCAGGCCACTTCCTAGTCACTTTGCCCCCATTACATGTCGAAATGAAGCAGATTTAATTCGGAACACTTCTCGATGTCTTTAGCACGGCCTTTCTGGCTGAAGTCCGCGCCATCTAAGGTCTCCAAGGGACTGACGCAATAAAGCTCTCCAAAAAGCCCGTTTTGCCTTTGGGACTCTGACCACAGGGCCCGGGAGACACAGCCCCTCACACATTCTGCTCAGAAGATTCAGAGGAGATCTCAGAGGAAAGCACAGGGCCAGCGGCTTTGAAGCCGAGGGAGATGCTGAGCCGGCATTTGGTCTGGTATATATACCATCTGCTACAGGCTGGGGGTCTTAACCCCTCCTACCTCATACCCCTCATAACTTTGGAGACAAAGTTTTTTTATTTTTATTTTATTTTTTGCTTTTCTAGGGCTGCATCCATGGCATGTGGAAGTTCCCAGGCTCAGGGTCAAATTGGAGCTGCAGCTACTGGCCTTTGCCGCAGCCACAGCAATGTGGGATCCTCATACCACTGAGCGAGGCCAGGGATCGAACCCACATCCTCATGGAGACTAGTCAGGTTTGTTAACGATGAGCCATGATGGGAACTCCCTGGAGGAAGTCCTTAAAGAGGTGATTAAGATAAAATGAGGTCACGGACATGGGTCCTGATCCAATAGGACCAATGTCCTCCTAGGAGGAGATGAGGACACAGACAGAGGGACGAAGGTGTGAAGACGGGGGGAGGAGACGGCATCTACACACCAAGAGAGGCCTCGGGAGGAACCAGCCCTGCTGATGCCTCGATCTTGGACTTGTGAGGCCGGGAACTGGGAGAGAATAAATGTCTCCTGTTTAAGCCAGGTGGTCTGTGCACGTGGCTTTGGCAGCCCTAGCAAACCAGTGCAGGTGGAAGAGTCCCAAGACCTGATAAACTAATAACCATCCCTGAGTAGGGAGGGGACGAGCAGCCCGGGGATAATCACATCACATCCCGTCACAGCACATGCTGCACACCGGCTCTCTGTTCTGGGCACCGTCCGGGGTCCTGCCACCACCCGACGTGGGGGCACTGATATTACCACAGGGAAGGGAGGTCCAGCAAGGCCGTCAAGGACAGGAGGCGGGTGAGCTGCCGAAGCCACACCATGGCCACTGGGTGGCCTCCCCTGGGGCCCGCCTATCTGAACACAATCAGGCCACAGTGACAATACCTGCCTTCACCCCTTCAAACAAGCTGCCCTTAAATCAAACAAGCCCCACCTTGGCCCCTGAGCCCCACCTTCCTCCACCACCTAGTGGGATAAGTCAGCCCCTGGACCCTCGCAAGAACGATGAGCTCGTGGAACCAAAAGGGAAAAAAAAGCAACAAGCCCGTGGGGAAACCAGCCTGCAATGCTGGCAGCTGCCTTCTCTCCCTCTGGCCCGTGAGCACAGAGGGGTTTCTGCTGGAACCTCACGCAGGTGACCAAGCTCGGGTGCTGGCATGGCCGGCAGGAGGGGGACCACGTTTAGAGGAGCAGGTGGGCAGTGGGATCAGATGCCAGGGCTGGTACAGACAGAACTAGCAGAGGCAAAAGGAGGCACCTGGAGGCCCGGGCAGGCGGGCGTTACAAGGATGCTGAATGGTCCAGGTGAGGTGCAGGGAGGCCTGAACCAGAGAAGGGATGGGAGGGAGGAGAGGGGACGGGAGCAGCCTTTCCGAGTTAGAAAAACAAATTAGAAATAAATCGAGTATTAATGGTTGATTTGCTAATTAAATCATCCTCGCTCTACTCAGTCTGGACTTTGAAATCCTCCTAATGAACCTATTAATCTAAGTGAATGGAAGAGCTGCCACCTCCCCATCCGCACAGAGGCTGCTCGGCTCCCTGCCCTTTGCTTTTGCTCATAAATTCACACCTGTTTTCCAGGTGCCTGGCTCACATTACCAGGTGTAGGGGGTCGTTACTCATGCAAAAGCCCTCTGCTCATCCTCAGCTTTGCTCCTCGAAGGGAAATGCCGGCCACAAGGCTAATTAGCATTGATTGCCCCCCAAAACTGACAGCGATGTGGGAAGGAGGCGGATATTTGATGGAATGGAATCAAATTCAGCTGGAAGCACACAAAGAAGGGTTAGGAAGCGAAACTCCCCGAGGGGGCCAGCAGTGGACACTGAGTCCTGAGCGGGAAGCTACGTGCCAGGGCCTCGCAGTCAGATGCCAAGCTTGAGAAATGCCAGGGCCAGTTTTGAACCATCACCTCATGAAAGAAAAGGAAAAACAGAAAGTCCTTGTGTGGGAGTGTGCACCTGCACGTGTGTGAGTGTGTGAGTAAGATAGAAAGTTCTCAGCCACCCGTGACCTGAGGAGACCCTTCCACCAGGAGAGACACTCACACAGAGAATGTAGCTCCCAAGAGGCTGAGTCTCAGGAGTGCTCCTGGCTTGTGGGAGGGGTGCTGTGGGTTGGCAGAGTGGACAGATTTATTATTTCTCTTAAGGGCCGCACCCAGGCTAGGGGTCTAATTGGAGCCGCAGCTGCCAGCCTACACCACAGCCACAGCAATGCAGGATCTGAGCCTCATCTGTAACCTCTGCCACAGCTGCATCAACGCAGATCCTTTACCCCACCAAGTGAGGCTAGGGATGCAACCCCCGTCCTCCAGGGACCCTGTGTCAGGTTCTTAACCTGCTGAGCCACAAGAGGCACTCCTGAACAGGTATTTTTATCAAGCTTTCTTATGTTTCAGGCAAGGCGAGGCCAACAGGTAGTTGGGTTGTCAGGGTTCTCAGGAGGCGGGGACCGGCCACACCCCACAGGCCTACATGGGGACGCGTGAGTGGCAGCAGAAGAAGGGAGGGGAAATCGTGCACGAGCCTCATCATGGTCTCTGTGCCAGGAATGGGCAAGCTGGGCACACCGGCTTAGAACTGGCCAGTTCAAATAATGCCCGTGAGCTCCGGGGCCCAGGAGCTGGCCCTGGGTGTAGGTATCCCCAGCATCTCAGAGTACAACAGCCCATGTGGAGCTTGGGGTGGCTCTGGGTGGCTTGGTTTAAATATGAAAGGCGAGCTCATGGGCAAACCCTGCACTGTCTCTAGGGATTAGCCAGTCTTTGCAAGGAGCCCCTCCAGAGTCAGTAAAACCCCAGGATGTCAGAGCATCTGAAATACAGAAAATAAAAAGGCCGGATGAATAAAAGGGATAGCACACATCGCCTCGAGTAGGAGGCGTCCGAGATGAAGGGCCTTCTGCAAAGGGCAGAAGTACCCACGCATTGCCTTGAGTGGGAGGCGCCGGGGATGGTGGGCGTCCTGCAAAGAGCAGAACCACGCGGCCCAACAAGGAGCTGCCCTTGATTTGCATCCCTTGCACACACACACTGCGTGCAAGGCCAGTGCACACGCACACACAAGGGTTCGCCCTTGCGGTTATCTGAGTGTAAGACATACATGCCCAATAGTTCCATGCAGTTTCATTAGACCCTGCACTTTCCAGGAATGCAACCGCCTCAAAAGCCAGCTGGAAGATCTTCGATGCGGAAGAACTTGAGAAAACTCCACCGCGGGTTGCAGGGGGCCGGCTCACTGAGTCCGCAGCGCACCGAGCTTCACGGGGCCCCGTGGCGCCAACGACACAACCCGTGATTTGAGGCCGCCCCTAACAGATTTAGACTCAAATGCTTGTAAGTTGGCACAGTTTCATGGAGGACACGAAACGTGATTTGTAAAGGGGTTTTTCTGTAAACTATTTACATCCCTGTCATTTTATATATGTCAACATTGAAATGCAATAATAAGAAATTCATTCACTTTGTATAAAGCACACACTGAAAGGACTACTATGCAAGCTTCCTGCTGGATTCCAATCTCATTGTATTCTGACGCTGTTCCCCCGGTATCTACCCCATCTTCTCCATAAACCCTCTTTATTACTGCTCTTTTGTCCAACCCACCCTCCATTTCCTGTCACGGACTAAAGAATGTGATAAGCAAGTCGTAAAAAAACAAAGAAACTAGAGTCTGAATGTGGGCACTGACGTGGGGTGAAATGTGGGGTGAAAGACGTCCCTGCCGTCGTGTTTCAACACTAGCGGCACCACACGATGACTCAGAACCATCTGCCAGGACACTTTTAAATAAGACACAGATCATTGACCAAAATATCATGCTCTTGTCCACTTTGTTTGTAGCTCATCTTTCCCTTTCATGCTTTTCCTACTTTAATTAAAGTTATTTCCATATGTTTTATCATGTACAAATGCATCTTATCTGTCATTACTCACCTTCATATTAGCTTTTATTCTAGCCTCTCCTTTTATCTCCTCATCTGTTTCCTTCACTTTGAACAAAACCAAATGATTTCTAATCATTTTCTTCCCTTAAAGATAAACAAGCTTTCCCCAGGCCAGCATGTGAGTATCTCATTGTGTGTTTTAATAAAGTCATGGCTAAGCACGGAGGATTTATATATTATTTCATTCACATGGTAGCAGGTGTCAGAATTTCCTTCTTTTTTGAGGCTAGGTAACATTTCGTTGTACGGAGAGACCACACGTTAGTGACACTTTTGTTCATGTTGGACTTGTGGGTTGTTTCCACTTTTTGGCTACTCTGAACATCGTTGCTATGAACTTGGGTACGCAAATATCTCTTTGAGATGTTGCTTCCAATTCTTTTGTGGCTCAGTCTTTTTGGTGTTCCCTGCTCATGCAAGAAGCCTCTTCTGGTGGAATCACTTCTCTCTTGTCCTGCCCCCTGAGCTGGATCCACCAATACTCAGACCCCGTTCTCTAGAGCATCTTCTGGAAAGTCTAGGATCATGCTCACCTCTTCACCCTCCACCCCATTCATCAAATTTCCCATTCCTTGAGACAGTGCTTTTGGAAAACTTGGCACAACCTGTAGCCATGTGATTAACTGCCAGTGACCAGAGCTGCCAGAAGGAGCAACAATTAGAAAGGTAATGAAAACCTCATTCTAAGGAGATCCTAAGGGCCAAACAAGAGGAGTACATCTCTCTACAGGGCCAGCACGCAAACTCATTCTTGGAGCAGGAAGCAGAGCTAAGGAGCCTGAGAGATGGATGTTGGACATAAACCAAAGAGATGAGAGAAGGAACAGATGAGCATGCTCAGGAGACGACGCTCACTGAGTGGACATGTGGGGTCAAAGCAGCTCACACCAAGATGGTCCTGGAGGCCCGTTTCCCCAGAAGTCACAACCGTGTCCCTCATCTGCATCATCTCTACCATCATCACTGTTTTAAAGACACAGCCTCCTCCCTGTTCACAACAGATCCATATTTTACTATGGTTCTATTATTTTAGTTCCTTCCAGGAAAAACAGAACCTATGGCTCTCACACCTTTGCTTAAGAAGGAATGAGAAGATGCATTCCTGTATACTAGCAACAAAAGCTCAAAAAGAGAAATTAAGGAAACAATTCTGTATAGCATAGCATCAAAAAGAATAAAATCCCTAGGAATAAACCTAAGGAGGCAAAAACCAAAAAACAAACAAACAAAAACACTGTACTCTGAAAACTATAAGACACTGTTGAAATAAATTGAAGATTATACAAACAACTGTAAAGATATAATACTATGTTCTTAGATTGTGAGAATCAATATTGTCAAAATGACTACACTATCCAAGCCAATCTACAGATTCAGTGCAATCCCTGTGAAATTACCAATGGCATTTTTTGCAGAGCTAGAGCAAAAAAAATTTAATTTGTATGGAAACATGAAAGATCCCAAATAGCCAAAGCAATCTTAAGAAAAACGCAGTTGGAGGAATCAGGCTCCCTGACTTCAGACTATACTACAAAGCCACATTCATCAAAACAGTATGGTACTGGCACCCCCAAAAAGATACACATAGATCAGTGGGGTAGGATACAAAGCCCAAATATAAACCCATGCACATATGGTCAATTAACCTACGACAAAGGAGGCAAGAATATACAATGGAGAAAAGACAGTCCCTTCAATAAGTGATGCTGGGAAAACTGGACCGCTATATGTAAAAGAATGAAATTAGAACACTCCCTAATACTATACACAAAAATAAACTCAAAATGGATTAAAGACCTAAATATGACCAGCTGCTATAAAACTATTTGAGGAAAACATAGGCCGAACACTCTGGCATAAACCACAGCAATATCTTCTCAGATCCCCCTCCTAGAGTAATGAAAATAAAAACAAAAATAAACAAATGGGACCTGATTAAACTTAAAACCTTTTGTCCAGAAAAGGAAACCATTAACAAAATGAAAAGACAACCCACATAATGGAGAAAATCTTTGCAAATGAAGCAACTGAAAATGGATTAATCTCTAAAATATACAAATAGTTCATACAGCTCACACAGCTTTTAATACGGCATTAAAAGCTTTTAAATGCTTAGAAGATCTAAGCAGAGAGATCCCGGTCCCCCCTTCCTTGTGCCTTGGCAATGACACGCACAAACCCCACAACCCCAGACCCAGTGGAGACAGCTGCCCTCCCGGCTTCTTCCCCTTTCCCCTCCCCATACCAAGGCAGAGATGCCCATGGCCGAGGCCACCCTGGATGCGGCAGAGGTGTGCTCCAACCCAGTACTCCCGTGGCAACGCCAGCAACAGCAGGGAACCATGACCCCAGAGACACAAAAGGCGACCACAAGCCACAAGGGCACCAGGGACACCTCTCACAGAGGCCTGGAGGGTGAGAAGTACTCCGTCTCAAGCACAGCCAGAGGCAGCGCATAAGAGAAACCAAAACCTTGAGCTACAGCACCACCTACTGGGAAACCAAAAAATTACCAATCTGTTGAGCTGTTAGCATCAACGTTTAAAAAAAGCTTTAGGAAAATAAGATGTTTACTACTTCAAATATACCAGCCAAAGAGAAATTCATCAAGCACCACAAAAAATATAATATCACAGAGAGAAAATAACAACTGTCCAGAAACCAAACTTAAAGTCACAGAACTTTGTGATCTGACAGTGAATTCAAAATAACTCTCCAGAAACTCAATGAGCCATAAAAAAGCTTAAAAAGGCAGTTCAATAAGCTCAGGAATAAAATTAATGAACAGAAGTAATATTTTTCCAAAGAGATCGACGTTCTAAAACAACCAAGTTCTAGAGCCTCATAAGGAACCCAATAAATGAGATGAAGAATGTAATAGAAAGCAATGGAAACAGCAGAAACATGTGGAAGAGAAAATCCCTGAATCTGGAGATAAACCTCTAGAGATGATTCTGATCGGAGAAGAGAGAGAAGTTTTCAAAAACAAAAATAGGAGTTCCTGTTGTGGCTCAGTGGGTTAAGAATCTGACTAGTATCCATGAGGATACAGGTTCAATCCCTGGCCTTGCTCAGCGGGTTAAGGATCTGGTGATGCAGCGAGCTGCAGCATAGGTTGCAGATGTGGCTTGGATCCTTCACTGCTGTGCCTGTGGTGCAGGCCGGCAGCTGCAGCTGCATCATGACCCCTAGCCTGGGGACACCTCTCACAGAGACCTGGAGGGTGAGAAGCACTTAGCCTCAAATTCAGCCAGAGCAGCTGTATTTGAGAACTTCCATATGCTATGAAAAGGAAAAAAAAAAATGCTATGAGAACTATCTGCCTCCGTCATGAAAGGCAACATAAAGATAATGGGATCACAGAAGGGGCAGAGAGGGAGAAGGGAGCAGAGTGGTTCCTTAAGGAAATAATAGCTGGGGCTTTCCAGACCTGGGGGAGGAACTGGATATGCAGGTCAAGGAAGCTAACAGAACATCTAATTGTCTCCATGCAAAAAGACATTCTCCAGGACACAATCCATTAAAACTCTCAAAAATGAATGATAAAGAGAGAATTTTAAGGGCAACCCAGGGAAAAAAGGCAGTAACCTACAAAGGAGCCGACACTATAGGCTATAAGCAGATTTCTCAGCAGAAACTACAGGCCAGGAGAGAGTGCAAGGACGCATGTGAAATACCGAGAGATAAAAGCTGTCAGCCAGGAATTCTCTACCCAGCAACGTTATCATTCAGATATTAAGAAGAAATAAAAATCTTTCCCAGAGAAACACAGGGAACCTGCCTTAGAAGACACGCTGAAAGGAACTCTTGCATCTGAAATAAAAAGCAAAAAACTTTGAGGAAGGGATCAACTAACAGAATCGGAAAATTACTATTCAACATCTATGACATGTTGCTAAACAATCATAGTCTAAAGTGACTAAAAGAGCAGCACAAATAACTAACTAGCTTGGTGACAAATTCACAGCATAATAAGGAAGGATATGAGACAACAGAAACCACAGGGGAGGGAAAGGATGGAAGCCGTATAGACAAGTGAAGTCAGCATGCCGTCAGCAGTAAAATGAGTGTAATGCATTGAAGATGTTTGACATAAAACTTACGGTAACATGAATACAGATCTAGAGGAGAGACATCAAGTCTAGAAAGGAGGAAGCTGATGCAACCTCATAGAAAGCCAGTAAAACAAAACGGCTGAGAGAAACACAAGGAGAAAGAAGCAACGGAGCTCGAGTTACCAGGACTCAAGAGATAAAGCAACAGCACCAAGTCCTCACGTATCAAGAATCGCCCTGATATAAATGGGCTGAGTCAAGAGACACAGTGTGGCCGGATGGATTATAACACAAGGCCCAACCACAGGCTGCCCCCGGGAGGCTCACTGAAGACAAATACCGTCTCAAAGAGAAGGGGAGAAAGAGGACACTCCAGCGGCTGGATGGATTATAACACAAGACCCAACCACAGGCTGCCCCCGGGAGGCTCGCTGAAGACAAATACCGTCTCAAAGAGAAGGGGAGAAAGAGGACGCTCCAGCGGCCGGATGGATTATAACACAAGACCCAACCACAGGCTGCCCCCGGGAGGCTCGCTGAAGACAAATACCGTCTCAAAGAGAAGGGGAGAAAGAGGACGCTCCAGCGGCCGGATGGATTATAACACAAGGCCCAACCACAGGCTGCCCCCGGGAGGCTCACTGAAGACAAATACCGTCTCAAAGAGAAGGGGAGAAAGAGGACGCTCCAGCGGCCGGATGGATTATAACACAAGACCCAACCACAGGCTGCCCCCGGGAGGCTCGCTGAAGACAAATACCGTCTCAAAGAGAAGGGGAGAAAGAGGACGCTCCAGGCAAATGGAAACCAAAGAAAGTGGTGTCTTCACGCTTAACTCTGGCCAAACAGAGCTCAGGCCAAAAAGGTACCAAGAGACAGCGATGGACCGTCTGTGATGGTAAAGGGACAATTCATCAAGCAGACCTAACACTGATTAACATATGTGCACACAACACCGGAGCATGACAATATACAAAGCAATTATTCACAGATCTAAAGGGAGAAATTGACAGCAGCACAATAAGAGCAGGGGAATTTAATACCCTGCCTATATCCATGGAGAGAGCATCCAGACGGAAAACGAACAGGGAAACATTAGCCTTAAATAAAACATTGTATCGCGAGGACTTAACAGATTTACACGGACCATTCCAGCCAAATGCAGCAGAATACATATTTTTCTCAAGGGCACATAACGCATTCTCAAGTTGAGACCATATACTGGGACACAAAACAAACCTCAATAAATTTAAAAAGATTGGAATCATTTCAAGTATCTTTTCCAACCATAATGATATGAAACTAGAAATCAACTACCAGAAGAAAGCTGGAGAAAAATCACAAATTTGGGGGCTAAATAGGACACTATCGGACCTCTACTGGGCCTGTAACTGAGCAGGCCTCCATGGGGCCTTCCCACAACTGCCCCACCCCAGGTCCTCCTTCCGTGTCTTGTCTGCAGAAAAACTTTAGCCTCCTAGGTCCTCTCTGAGTTCCAAAGAATACATTTAATCAGAGAAATAAGAAAATGCAGAAACAAAGGGAGATGGTCTAGCCAGAAAAACTAAAAATTTACCCATTAAACTAAGTGGAGGACCATTCCGTCCCTCCTCAAAGGCTACAGATAATATTCTGAGTCATGTCCTCTCACCTGCTTTGTAGATACTGAAACCCTCAGCAGGTGGAAAAAGTTAACAGCAGGCACATAGACTCCAGACCAGTTGGAGCCAGAAGGTTGATGATATTGATGCCTGTTTACCTTACCATTAACCAGGGAGATTACCCACAATCTGGTCACACACCCTCAATCTACTTCCCTCGGTCTGTCTTTAAAAACCTTTCCCTGGGAGTTCCTGCTGTGGCTCAGCAGGTTGTGAACTCAACTGGTATCTATGAGAACATGGGTTTGATGCCTGGTCTCGCTCAGCAGGTTAAGGATCTGGCGTTGCATCCTGTGGTGTATGTCACAGACACGGCTCAGATACCACGTTGCTGTGGCTGTGGTGCAGGCCTGCAGATGCAGCTCTGATTGGACCCCTAGCCTGGGAACCTCCATATGCTACAGGTGTGGCCCTAAAAAGAAGAAAACAAAACAAAAAGCTCTTTCCCTGTAAGCCACTGTGGAGTGTTTTTGTTCTTTGATTTTGTTGTTTTGTTTTTTTAGCATTAGCTACCCACACTCTTTGCTGCCTGCAGTAAACACTGCAGTTTCCTTCAATAACCTGGAATCAGTAGATTTTGCCTTTACTGAGCATGAGCAGTTCAGTTCAGTAGTAGCAGATCAATGAAGAAACCAAAGGAGAAATTTAAAAAATACCTGAAGGCAAATTACATAAAAGTATGATATAATCTATGGATTCAGCAAAAGGAAAGTTTTGAGCAAGACAGTCCTGCTTCAAGAAACAGAAAAACATCTCAATCTAACCTCACACCTAAAGGAACTAGAAAAAGAACAAACAAAGCCCAAAGTCAGAAAAAAGGAGGAAATAATAAAAATCAGAGCAGAAATGAATGAAATAGAAACTAAAAAGACTATAGAAAAGATCAAAGAAATGAAAAACTGGTTCTTCGAAAAAGATAAACAAAATCGATACACCTTTATCTAGACTCACCGAGAAAAAAAAGTACAGGCTCAGAGAAACAAAATTAGAAATAAAAGATAAGAAATCACAGTGGATACCACAGAAAGATAAAGGCTTATAAGACAATACTATGAAGAGCTAGACATACCAAAAAACAGTTGGACCACCCAGAAGAAGTGGGTAAATTCTTAGAATCGTACAGCCTCCAAGACTGAATTGTGAAGAAACAGAAAATCTGAACAGACTGATCATTATAAGGAGATTGAAACAGTAATAAAAACATCCCCCCCCCAAAAAAAAAGTCCAGCACCAGATGGCTTCACAGGTAAATTCTACCAAAATTTTGTTCTTTTGCTTTTTAGGGCCATACTTGCAGCATAGGAAGTTCCCAGGCTAGGGGTTGAGAGCTGCAGCTGCCAGCCTATGCCACAGCCACAGCCATGCCAGATCCGAGCTACAGCTGTGACCGATACCACAGCTCATACCAACACCAGATCCTTAACCCACTGAGTGAGGCCAGGGATCAAACCCACATCCTCATGGATACTAGTTGGATTCATAACCACTGAGCCACAACAGGAACACCTCAAAGATTTAACACCTACCCTTTTCAAACTCTTCTAAAACACTGAAAATGAGAGAATACTTCCTGGAGTTTCCATCGTGGTACAGTGTAAAAAAAATCTGACCAGGAAACATGAGGATGCGGGTTCCATCTCTGGCCTCGCTCAGTGGGTTAAGGATCTGGCATTGCCATGAGCTGTGGTGTAGGTCACAGACGCAGCTCGGATCTGGCATTGCTGTGGCTCTGGCGTAGGCTGGAGGAGGCTACAGCTCCAATTTGACCCCTAGCCTGGGAACCTTCATATGCCATGGGTAGAGCCCTAAAATGACAAAAAAAAAAAAAAAGAAAGAAAAGAAAAAAAGAAAAAGAAAATGAGAGAACACTTTCTAATTAATTTACTGAGCCAACATTACCCCGATATAACACACAAACCAAATGAAGGGAAAAAAAGTACAGTGATCTCAATAGATGCAGAAAAAGTATCTGACAAGATTTGACATGCATTTATGACAGAAAAAAAAAAACTCTCAAGAAAATGGATACAGAAGGAATGTACCTCAAAATGACTTTAGCCGTATGACAAATTCACAGCTAAAGTCAGAGTCACTGGTGAAAAACCGAGAGCTCTCCCTCTAAGATCAGGAGTAAAGACGGGTACCCACTTTCACCACTTCTATTCAATACAGCACTGGAGGTCCTGGCTAGAGCAGTTAGACAAGAATAGAAATAAAAAGCATCCAAATTGGAAAGGAAGAAGTAAAACTGTCACTATTTGCAAATGATGTGGTTTTTATACACAGAAAACCCTAAAGACTTTAATACTATTAGAAATAATAAATGAATACAGTAAAGTTGCAGCATATTCAAAATCAATATGTAAAACCTATTATGTCTCCATACTCACAATGAGCAAGCAGAAAGTTTTTCTAAAGTCTAATTTACAATTACCACAAAAACTATAAAATACCTTAGTAATAAATAAAGGTGAAAGAACTGTACACTGAAAACTATAAGGGATTGTTGAAAGAAATTGAAGACAACATAAAGGAATGAAAAAGTATTCTATACTTACATATTGGAAGAACTAACATTTCAAAAATGTCTATTCCCTAAAACAATCTACAAATTCAATGCAATACCCATAAAAATCACAACAGCATTTTCAACAGAAATAGAACAAAAAAAACCCCTGAAATTTGTATGGAACCCAAAAGATCCAGACAAGCCAAAGCAATCCTGAGAAAAACAAACAAATCTAGAACTATCCTGATTTCAAATTATACTGCAACACCACAGTAATCAAAACAGCATGGTATTGGCAGAAAGGCAGACACAGAGATCAATGGAACAGAATTGAAGGCTCAGAAATAAACCCACATGTATATGGACAATTGACAACAAAGGAGCAAAGAATATACAATGGAGAAAGAACAATCTTTTCAATAAATGGTGTTGGGACAGCTGGACAGCCATATACAAAAGAGTGAAACTAGGCCACTACCTTACACCATACCAAAAAATAAACTAGCTCAAAATGAATTAAAGATTGAAGATCAGTACTGAAACCATAAGATTTACAGAAGAAAATAAAGGCAGTACATTCTTTGACACCAGTCTAAGCAATAATCTTTCTAGGTCTGTCTCCTCAGGCAAGGAAAACAAAAGGAACTATAAATGGGGCCGTATCAAAGCAAAAATCTGAACAGCAAAGAAACCAGCCACAAATGAAAATCTAACCTACCAATGGGTGGATATATCTGAAAATCATGTATCTGTCAAGAGGTTAATATCCAAAATATATTAATAACTCATACAACTGACAACCCCCAAAAAATCTGATTTTAAAAATAGGCAGAAGATCTGAATAGACATTTTTCCAAAAAAGGATATTGAGAGGGTCAACAGGCACATGAAAAGGTGTTCAGTGTCACTGGTCACTCGGGAAATGTAAATCAAAACCGCAACATCACCTCATGCCCATTACGAATGGTGAAATAATAAGTACACAGAGAAAATGAAACCCTCCTACACTGTTAGTGGGAATGTAAACTGGTGCAGCCACTGCGGAGAACAGCATGGGGGTTCCTCAAAAAGTTAAGGAGAGGACTAACATATGATCCCCCAATCCCACTGTTGTGTATTTACCCAAAGGATATGAAAACATTCATTTGAAATGGTGTATGCCCCTCTATATTCACCATGGCATTGTTTACAATAGCCAAACTGCAGAAATGACTTCAGTGCCTATCCATAGATGAATAGACAAAAAGACGGAATACTACTCAGCCATAAAAAAGATGAAATACTGCCATTTAAAATGACGTGGAGAGACTTTGAGGATATTACGCTGAGTGAAATAAGCCAGATGGATAAAGACAAAAACAGTAAGATTTTACTCATGTGGAATAAATAAATAAAGCAAAAGCAAATACCTGGATACAGGGAACGGACTGGTTAGGAGAGCTGAAGTGGGGTGAAGGAAGGGCAAAATGTGCACAGGATCAGCTGCGTGGAGAGAGACGGAAAGCAGACTTTTGGGATGAACATGCTATAACATAGAAAGATACTGAACCATGACGCACCTATGAAAAATGTGCAATGTTACAAATCACTGTAATATATGAAAATAAGGACCCAGGAACCTCATGCCTCAGGGCCTGATGGTTAAGGGAAAATTCAGCTCCTTCTGGATCCATGGCCCAAAGGGCTGGTGGTCTCCACGGCGCTGGAGGTAGCGTGATTTTGGATTCTTGCTTCGCCTGTGAACTCCAAGACAGCTATCATTTTGTATCAGCTACAGGCTGGCTTCTTTTTGACTGACTTTGGCTGCGCTGTGCCGAACTTTTACGCTGCAAGTCCAGGTTTTGCTTCTCCTTGGAATGCGACGGCGCCCCTGGATCTGCTCCTCCTCCTCCGGCAGGGCAGAGGCAGGGCAGAGGTCCACAGGCCGTCTGAGGCATCACTGTCCCGCCACAGTGCTCCCTGCTGTGCTGGCTCTTCCCGCAGGCCTGGATGCTCTGCTCTGCTCTGGGGTCTCACCTTGTGCATTTTAAATCCACCTCAGAACACGTTCTGCCACATTCCTTTGTACGTTAAGCAGCTTCTCTGTAAACTCCACCTGCTTCTCCCCACTCCGCCTTTTCCCTTTACCTTGGCCTTCTCAGTTAATTCTCGTAATCTCGTTTCCTAGAATTCACCTTTTCTTAAATTTTATTCAAACGCCAAGACAATGCCACGTAAATTTTTTTCAAAATATATCACATTTCTCATCTGTGCTCTCTCTCTGC
Organism: Phacochoerus africanus; assembly: GCF_016906955.1. NCBI lineage: Eukaryota > Metazoa > Chordata > Mammalia > Artiodactyla > Suidae > Phacochoerus > Phacochoerus africanus. The sequence continues at coordinate 134,534,362 of NC_062554.1, read as the reverse complement.
CTCTTTTGGTGCCATTTTTCCTGCTTGTATGTAAAATAATCTTTTCCGTGATCCACTCTACTTTGATTTTTACTCATTCCTAAGTGATGCCTGAGCCCTCCAAGTCTACAACATATTTTTTTAAACAGAATGAAGCTGTTTTTTTTTTTTTCTCATTCCTCCATTTTCAGCTTGTATGTAATTAGAATCTCTTTTTTCAGTTCTTTTTTTTTTTGTCTTTTTGCCTTTTTCTAGGGCTGCTTCCCAAAGCATATGGAGGTTCCCAGGCTAGGCGTCTAATTGGAGCTATAGCTGCTGGCCTACACCAGAGCCACAGCAACTGGGGATCCGAGCTGCGTCTGTGACCTACACCACAGCTCACGGCAACACCGGATCCTTAGCCCACTGAGCAAGGCCAGGGATTGAACCCGAAACATCATGGTTCCTAGTCGGATTTGTTAACCACTGCGCCACGACGGGAACTCCTCTTTTTTCAGTTCTTAACGTTAAAAGTTAGATGCCGCCTGAAATATCAGTTGTTCAGAAAATAAAGAGCCAGAATCACCAGCAATTGCAGCAAGAAAGTATAATACCATTAAAACGCTATTTCTAAAAACATCAAATGAAAAAATTGTAAAGTGCTGTCTCTGCTTTTGGGGGGTGAGCCGGGTGTTGGGGTGAGCCTCCGCCCCCACGGACCGGCAGGGAGGACCATCTCTGGGGGTCGCCCTGCCATCACCTCCATCGATACCACTGACAGCTCCTGCTGGCCCCTCACCCCCAGCCCCCAGCACAGCTCCCTGGTTCCCAGCCTGGCTTCCATCCCAGTGCTGCCGCCCACTGACCTGGCTGAGAATGGGGCCTTGATAGTCCTGTTTCCTGCCACTCTCCGAACCCCTGGCCGCCAGGGGCCCACGTGGGCGCCCAGACTCTGCAGCCCTCGCTCCCTCACCCCATCTTTCTCGAGCACAAGATGGTGGGAGCCGGGGCCCAGGCGCTTCTGTCTCTAGGAACCCCTCGTTGCGGAGCTGCCTGATGGGCCTGGAGGGCTCCGTCCAGCGTCTGCCCTCACATGGTCTGTGCCGTTTGTCTCAGGATTTGGAAGATCCATCTTCCCTGCAGACATCCACAGCTCCCTTTAAAATACATCCTATCTACTCTCCTTCCGCTGACTTGTCCAAAGAACAAGTAATTATCCTCATATTCACATACATTGTTTCAAACTGTCTTTTAAGTTGACACTGTCATCTTATAAAGTGCGAAATTCTTACCAGGAATCAAGTTGCTCAAGTACCATCCACATACAAAATAAAGGCCTGAATCAAACAGAATCATCCAGCAAACCCAGCCAAATGTCATGCCTGCTTGTTCTGGAGACTCGTACATATTATCCCATTGCATGCCTGCAAGGAAGAGAAAGGTCAGAGGTAGAACTGCACATCTTCCTTCCATGCAGACTTTGGGGAGAGGAGTTCATTAGCCCTGGAGGCTCAAGCGAAAGCGGAACACAGCTGAACCAAAGGAAGGTCAATACCATCAGCCCTGTGCAGTTCTCTCAGCTTGCGTAATCTCACACTGATTCAAGGGTGGCAGGTGGGGTCACCATTAACATTTGAATACCTAACATTCCAACATTTGTTAAAGGTGGCTTTACTTATAGCTAGTTGTCTTTGCTTAACTAGTAAAAAAAAAATCTGCATTTGGGGAAATAAGCTTTTTTTTTTTTTTTTTTTAATATAAAGGCTCCTTGAGAACCCACTCCAAATTAAACTATTCTTCTTGCTCTTGGAAAATAGAGAAACAGGATATATAAGATATACAGTAGGAAAGAATTCTTCTTTTCTTATGTTTGCAAGTTATCGTTGAATTAAAATTAATTTAAGAAAAATATTCATCTTCCTCAATTTTCTTATGCTGCTAACCTAGAAACCCCCCCCCCCAAAAAAAATGTTTTAACGTTGTGTACCCTATCGGAATTTGGTCCAAAATATTCAAAGGATCTAATGGTGACCATTTTTCTTCCGTATCCTTGTGATCCAATTTTGTTTAAAGAAATTAGGGTAGGTCATTCAGGATTACTTATCCGTTTTAATGTGGTTTTAGTAGACTATAGTTTAGAATGGTTCAACATGTGTTACTGAAAAGTCTGAGAAGAAATTAGTAAGCTGATATGATGATATCTGGAGCTCAGTTTCACATATGTCATATAATTTCCCTGCAAATGTTTTCAGAAATACACCACAAAAACCATATAAACATGTAAGAAATATACGTCGGTTCTGATCTAGGATTTTATTCGCCAAAAATCCCAATATAAGTGAAAAATGCTGCCAATGAAATTTTTTTCAATTGTTATAGGCTCAATTAATTGGGATAAAATAGAGATAAAAGAGAGGAGATAACGGTTCTCTAGTCTATGCTTTCAGGAAGGATCCAGAAACTGGAAGCAAAGGTGAGAGCTAATGGTACATAAACAGTCGTCATGTGAAAGAGAGCATTAGAAGGACAAAGTAGGAAAACTGAGCAGAAGGTCTAGGAAGACAGGCTCTAGTTCCCTAACAGTCTAAGAGATGGGATGTTGCACAGCCGACCTTGGGAGACGTCTGAAGGTCACTGAGTTGGTCACGTGTGTTTCCAGGGTGTAACAGGGGAAGCCCCAGGCGCTGGCCAGATGCCTCGACCTGGAGCAGCGCCTGGGGCACAGGATGGTATAACTGTTCTAGTCTGCTTCTCCCACCAGCAATGCAGTGGGAGGCGTCTACATCAGCTCCACAGAGGCCAGGATCTCATTTCAAACCCTCCCCTTTGAAAGTAACACTCCACTGTCATTCCTGGCAACACGGTAACTCTGTGTTGCCAAAACCCTGAGTCACCGAGAGTTCCTTTTTAAAAAATGCATCCTCTTACCTGCCTCTTGCCCTTCTAGGAACGTAACAAAAAACACTCCTTGTCCAAAGGCAGTTGTGGAGAGGAGGCACTGCGCACAGATTGATGGAGTGAAGAGAAAAACAGCAAGTTAGTGCTTGCCTGACTGGAACCAGAAAGTCCACAGAGCTAAACCCAAATAAAGAAACCATGACACGTTTGACTCTAATGATGCCAAACCATCGCTCCAGGCGGTGATTTCAATATCTAAACCTGGAGACTCAGCTGTATGTCAGCCCACTCGGAAAAGTGTGATAACAAGCTAGTTTTTAATGTTAAAAGGAATTATTTCTCTTTACTGCAGCGCTTGAAGTGTCATAAATCCAACACACTGTATACAGAAATGCATAACACAAAACAGTGGAAAATGGAATAGAGCAATTTACTATATTTTATTATTAAGCGACTGCCCTGGAGCACACTGCAGCAGACTGATGGAGTAGCTACGTGATTCTACACTAGGGAGAGGGCACATTGGAAGAAAATGTTATTTCATTTCCAGTGGAGAGGTCCTACGTTAAAAAACAAACAAACAAAACCCTCTTTGGAAAAGTATCCTGTTTAAAAATATGATGCACCAGAATTAGAATTTTTATTTTCTAGAAAACATTAAAATATGAGATCATTAATATGTGGAATCTAAGAGAAATGATATAATAGAACTCACAAAACAGAAACAGATTCAAAAATTTCAAAACCAAACTTATGTTTACCAAAGAAGAAATGGGGGGGCGAGATAAATGGGGGGTTGGGGTTGATTAATACACACGACTATACACAGAAGAGGTGGGTAGAAGGGACCTGCTGCATAGCACAGGGAAATTTACTCAGTACTGTGTGGTATCCTATATGGGAAGAGAATCTGAAAACGAATGGATATAAGAATAGGTATACCTGATTTACTTTGCTATACTCCTGAAATTAATCCACATTTGTAAGTCAACTCTATTCCAATAACATTTAAAATAGTACATGCAAACTATTACATTTAGAATAGATAAATAATGAGGCTATCTGTATAGCACAGGGAACTATATTCAGTCTCTTGGGATAGAACAGGATAGAAGATAATATGAGAAAAAGAATGCACATATATGTATGACTGGGCCAATTTGCTATACAGCAGAAATCGAAAGAACATCATAAATCAACTATAATTTTAAAAAAACAAAGTAGACGCTAGAACACGGCACAGAGCAACACCACACAAAGACACACACGAATCCGATATGTGAAAAGGAAACCAGACTTTGTATATACAAAGCCTTAAATATAAAGACTGAAAATTCATTCATTTGCAATTTAGGTCAGGTGCTCAATGGTTCTTTTTCTATATATAAGGAGCGTGTGAGGGATACTAAGTGGTCCCAGATATTTTAATTATTCTGAAAACACCTATTAGCCCATGAAATGACTGGTTATGGGTGAAGACAGGTGTGACATAAGCTAGTCCAAACGGATAAGTGTACATCGGTGGATAAAATGCTGAGTCCACAGCTCTCATACCTATGTTAGGTGTATATGACCAGCAGAAACCAGGGGGGACTGAGGGGTTTATTGACGTTAGAGAAAAACAATTCGGCTTTCGTGGAAGTATTTCACTGCAAGGCGCGAAATGACCAGAGACTTCCACCCTCCCAAGCAGCAAGGGGCAGGGGCCCTGGGCTCTCAGGATGCCACACAGCCCTGGGTGACCATAAAGGCCAAAGACGCCCTGGGAGTCTTTTTTCTTGATTCTTGAAGTGTAGTTGACGTAGAAGAGTCTACTAATTTCAAATGTACAATAGAGTGCTTCGATATCTTTGCAGACTGTTTTCCACATGAAGTTATCCTAAAATACTGGCTGTACCCGCACACTGCACATCAGTTCATACACAGCAGTTTGCACCTCCGAATCCCTCATCTGTCTCGTCTCTCCCTCCCCTCCCCACCCCTCGTAACCTCTAGCTTGCTCTCTGTATCTTTGAGTCTGTTTCTGTTTTGCTATATTTGTTCATCTTTTTTTTTTTTTTAGGTTCCACGTTTAAGTGAAAACATGCAGTATTTGTCTTCCTCCGTCTGACTTCTTTCACCCGGTACCTCCCCGGATTCTCCCCGGCCACTCCAGTCATGCCTTCCAACGGAATGCGCTTTGAAGGGCTCACCTGACCTTGAGCCCGGTTTCCATGACAACCCCACCTCCACGGCCCTGGCCCTGTGATCTGGTTCCCTCCTCCCCTCCGATGACCAAGGCCCCACGGCGTGTGGGCACTGTGCTTGTCGGGGGACAGACATAAAAGGGTGAAGGCGTTTCTGTCTTGTACGTATTTACATTACAGACCCAAAAGTGTTCAAATGCTTTTCAGGAGGTACACTTTCAATGGCTGAATGACGCTGACATTGCTAATGGAAAGATCTTTTCACTTAATGTGATAGGATTCGTGATGCTGCAAGAGAAATGCTTTTTTTTTTCCTTCTCAAATAGCTTTGGAAATCTGTTTCTATCCATGTGTGAAACAAAGAGAAACTGAAGTCACATGCCTCCTTTAGGAGGCTTCTGATTTCCCCAAGACTCTTCAGAGAAGAGTCGCTGTTACAGTAAAAATGCCAGTTTTCAATGGGCTGCCCTTCGGCAAAGCCACTGAAGCTTCAGCGAACCTCCTCCTCCAGTCTGCGCCTGAGGGTAGAGACAGGTGGATATTGGAAAGCCCACAGGACCTGAAAACGATGCTCTGAGAGGTCCAGGGCAGTGTTTGTGTTCTGCAGGGCACGAGACAGTTTTATTCTGCGGTTTTAAAAACCAACCCACAGAGTATGTGTTGTGGCTTCAGCCGGTTAAGGACATGACATTGCCTCCGTGGGGACTCAGGTTTGATCCCTGGCTTCCCTTGGTGGGATAAGGATCCGGCATTGCCTTAAGCTAAGGTGTAGGTTGCAGATGCAGCTCAGATCAGGGGGTGCTGTCACTGTGGCACAGGCCGGCAGCTGCAGCTCCCATTCAACGCCTATCCCAGGAACCTCCACATGCTGCAGGTGCAGCCGTAAGAAGGAAAAAAAGAAAAAGAAAACACAAAACCAAAAACTCACTTACCAGAAACGTCTGCATGACAGCACTTAATTGGTTGTGCATAACCAGCAGAACTATGTAGGGCAGAAAGCTGACGGTGTACACCAGGCTGGTGCAGAGGGCAGCTGTGTTCGCTCGGCTGAAAAACGCACTCAGGAAATAGCTCAGCATGACGACGGACACCCCGAAATCCAGGAGGAAGAGGAAAATGATGCAGCCGTTGCTGTACCTGAAGATGCCGCTGGTCTTCAGGATGACGGCCAGGGCGGCACTGCTCACGGTCAGCACGGCCACGTTCTCCAGGAGCCAGGCCAGGAAGGGGACGGCGGGGGCCACGCCCATCACCCTCATGTACTGTGAAAACGAGGGCACTGGAGTCACCGCGACGAGGACCCCGAGAAAGAACAGGGCAGCCGGCGGGAAGAGAGGGACCGTGGGTGGACGGGGAAGCAGAGCCTGGAAACCGGGCCCCCGGAGGCCCAGCACTGGACGTGCCCTCCCAGAGGCAGCAGCTAATTGTGACGAAGCCCCTACAGAGAGTGGCTGGGGCCAGTGAGGAAGGTCGCCGCTGCGAGAGGGCACGACGGGAAAGCGGGCGCAGACCCCAGACCCCGGACCTGATCGCCGTCAGCTCGCTCCCCTTCCTTGTTTATTGAGGTTTTGGTGGTGGCGTTCCCTCTTCGTTTGTCATTTGGTTTCTGGTGATTTTATTTAATGAAAACAAAGAAAAAGGCAGGGGAGGAACAGTGGGCCTTAAGCTACTCTCTTTGGAGGTTATTGCTTAGGTTTTACAATACGTCTTGCAAAATAATTCTGTGTGAAGTAACAACACGAACCCTAATTTATCCACCAAACCCAGCCCTTGCTCGTGGACAACATTGCGATGTCTCTGGGTGAGGGCTGCTTCCCCGTGAAATGAGAACCACTCGTGTGGCGGGACCCCGTGGGCAACCCCGGGCAGCAGAGCCCAGTCCTGGGCCTCGTGCCCCGGGCCCAGGTGGGTGGGAATGAAACACAAAAATCCAGGAACGTGTCAGTTCTCAGTAGGTAAATGAAACGCGAAACAATGGTTCAAGTTCTATTCAAAACTGAGTGAAAAGCACATTGTACTCTCTGCCCTCTGCCTTCTTCTTAATAAACAAGTGGATAATTGCACCCATGCACCTGCCTGGCTGAGTTGGCAGGCGGGTCTTGACTAGATGCCCTTATGGACTTTGATTATTTTTTTTGTCTTTTTGCCACTTCTTGGGCCGCTCCTGTGGCATGTGGAGATTCCCAGGCTAGGGGTCGAATCGGAGCTGTAGCCGCCGGCCTACACCAGAGCCACAGCAATGCGGGATCCGAGCCGCATCTGCAACCTACACCACAGCTCACAGCAACGCCGGATCCTTCACCCACTGAGCAAGGCCAGGGATCGAACCCACAACCTCATGGTTCCTAGTCGGATTCGTTAACCACTGCGCCACGACGGGAACTCCTAGACTTTGATTCTTTAAAAAACAGCTTTGATCATTTCAGTTTTTAACAATATTGGGCCCAAAACAGGAAGGTTATACATAGAGAATGCCAACAGGAAATGAAAACGGGAATTCTGTCCGTCTAGGTCGCATCAAAACCGCCAAGGGGAGTTCCCGTCGTGGCGCAGTGGTTAACGAATCCGACTAGGAACCATGAGGTTGTGGGTTCGGTCCCTGCCCTTGCTCAGTGGGTTAACGATCCGGTGTTGCCGTGAGCTGTGGTGTAGGTTGCAGACTCGGCTCGGATCCCGCGTTGCTGTGGCTCTGGCGTAGGCCGGTGGGTACAGCTCCGATTCGACCCCTAGCCTGGGAACCTCCGTGTGCCGCGGGAGCGGCCCAAGAAATAGCAACAACAACAACAACAACAACAACAACAACAACAAAAAGACAAAAAAAAAAAACCGCCAAGGGAGCAACTCTGGTTTTCTTCTTCCAAACCATGGGCTGGCCCGTCAGCTTCCTGCCACTCCATAGGTGTCATAGATGGAGCACCTGCTAAGCTCTGGCAGGCACTGGACCTCCACAGACAGTGAGTTTCGTGGGCCGCAGGGTAGGGTCAGGGATGGGGCAGGATCCAGGGCCGCTGCTCCCCCTGCCCAGATCCCCGGCCAGCCCTGACGCTGTTTACCTCTTCCAGCTGGATCTCCCGCTCGTAAACCAGCTTTCGGACTGTGCTGGCCACGGACACCACCCACGTCAGCATCATTATCAGGGGGAAAAAGAAGCCGACGTTGTTCAGGAAGCTGTGAATAAACGAGGCAGTCAGCGTCAGAGTCTGCGCAGAGAGGCACTGGCGCTAAGTCCTGCACCTGTGCCCGCTTTCTTTACGTTGTCCTTAGAGCTGCAGCGCTCCTCCAAGAACAAGAACTCACGTGACCATCTCCTTAGGCCTGTGACGAGTGTCCCGATTTAACAGGTGTGGCCTGGAATTTGGCACTTGTCACCCATGGCCTCTACATGGATTGAATCATGAGCCACTGTAGCCGCCGACCCGCAGCACCCGCTGAGCAGAGCTCAGGGTGGAGACCAGGAGAGAAGCACGCTGGGCTCTGGGGGAACTGGAAGGGCAGGTCTTCAGACAGACACTTTTAGGACAAGATTTTATGAGCCCAATTCTTGCATCTCCTCATATCTAGAAAAACACTCAAATCCTTTGTGATGACTGACGTTGTGACTAGTAGACCTTGCTGAGACCAGCAGCAAACTGTTGTAAAACGTTCACATGGCTGCAGGCACCTCCCCCTCACCTTTATCGAATCCTGAGAGTCCGCCTTCCCCTCTTTGGGGCAGTATTTCAGAGCCGTCTGAAATACCACCTCCTGGTCTGTAGTTAGGATAAAACAAAGACTGCCACAATCACGTGCGAAGGCAGTGAGTCCCGCAGGCTGTGAAGACTCGGGAGCCTGGCCCTGACGGCGCAGGTGCACGTCAAAGGAGGGATGTCTGTGAGCCCAGGCGTCTGTTGTTCCTGCTCCCTGCCCTCTGTTGAAAAAACTCATATATCCTAGCTCCTCCCTCACCTCCTCTGAAGGGTTTCTCAGGGCTACCTGAGATGCTGCTCCTGGGCTTAAGTCCTAATTTTTCCCCAAATAAAACTTAACTCTCAACTTTCAGGTTGTGCATTTTTTCCAAGTCGACATAGGTGTGCAAACTCAAAGCAGAATGCAAGTGAGTACCTCTCCTATCTCTACAAAGAAGAGGTGGTGAGAGGCTTGGAATTGGATAGACCTGCATCTGGGCAACTACCCCAGATCCCAGAGAAGGTCCAGACGCTCTGCATACACACGTCTGAGTGAGGCCAATTCATAGAAATCAAGCAGAATAAGAGATTGGAGATGAGACATTACAGTTCATGGTGTGTAACTCAGCCCATTCCTAGTCTGCTCCTGGAAACAAGGAGAAGGAAACAACCAGAGAAGGAAAAAACGCACACTGCAATTTTGATAAATATTTGGAAGAGACGGCCAAGGATTCGAGAAAGCTGCTAAAAATAATCAGGGTCACACGGGAGTCACATGAACAGTAGATAAATCTTAGTAGTAAAACCCCATGCTCTGCCGATCTAGCACATGCCGTCAAAACCACACTTCCTAAGAAATTATTTGCAAAAGTGATTATTTCTATTCCAGAAGGAATATCTCTATTTTCCTGTTTCTTCTATATCTCTGTTATGTATCAAGTATTAGTAACCCCCCCAAATTCATACACTAAAACCCTAACCCCCAAAGCGGTGATACCTGGAGGTGGTAATTAGATTGAGGTGAGGTGACAGGGGTGGGCCCACAGTGTCCTGATAAGAAGAGGAAAACAGGGAGGTCCCATTCTGGCTCAGTGGGTTATGAACCCAACTAGTATCCATGAGGACGCAGGTTTGATCCCTGACCTTGCTCAGGGGGTTAAGGATCTGGTGTTGCTGTGAGCAGTGGTATAGGCTGCAGATGCAGCTCAGATCCCGCAAGTCTGTGGCGCAGGTCAGCAGCTGTAGCTCCAATGTGACCTGTAGCCTGGGAACTTACATCTGCCACTGGTGCAGGAAGAGGAAGAAGAAGAAGAAGGAGGAGGAGGAGACGGAGAAAAGAAGACAAGCCAGAGTTCTCTCTCTCTCTCTCCCTCTGCGGACACAGCCAGAAGGGCGCTGTCTTCAAGCCAGAGACAGGGCCCTCGATAGAAACAGAATCTACCAGCCCCTGGGCCCTGGACTTCCCAGCCTCTGTTTTGAAAAAGGAAACTACAGTTCCTAAAGTCCAGGGGGCACAATACAGAGAAAGGCCAATGATAAGGGGGTCCGGACAGCAGGTTAGACTGGGTGGTGTCAGCAGCCACTCCCGCGCGAGACCCTGTTTCCAAGTGCCACGTGAGGGCTCCTGTGAAGAGCAAGGACATGTGCAGGAAGCACGTGGTCTTCACGACCACGGAAGAGAGACTGTGAGCCAAGACCATTAACGCGGCCTGGTCGTCACCACCAGCAGGGTCCTCTGGCAAACGACTGGTCAGGAGGACCCAATCCACCCAAGACAAGTAACGACGGCCAAAGGCTAGCACAACATCCACAAAAGTGGGTTCAAAGTCTCACAATCATCAACAAACGGAGGACACATCCAAAAAGATGGGCGACGTGAAACATGAAAACAGACAACATCTTTGCCATCGGTTTAAAACTGTCTCCCAAGGCAATTCGCTCTATAAAAACATCGCACAGCAGAACTGTTACCATCCAGGGACAGGATGGAGAGCTCGCGAGAAGATAGGGAATGGGAGCTGCAAGAAGAAAGAAACAGAAGGAGAAAGCATGCCATCGAAATGAGAAGCAGAGCAAGGGCAAGCAATGTCACACAGAATACAGTAAGGACACAGAAAATACAAATGAAAACACAACAAAAGGAAAGGGAAAGGAAGAGTTTAAAGAATTAAGAACATTTTACTGATATGAAACACACGGGGGAAAGTCACGCCATTGGATTCCCTAAAGAAGAAAAACCAACTACTAGAAGACAAAAAATTTGAAATGCTAGAATACACCAAGGTTTTCCATAAAAAAGAAGAAAACTTCAGTTTACGCATTGAAAGGACTCATCTTGTGCCATGGAAATAAATTACTGAATTTTCAAGTTATTAGCAATCTGTCAAAATTACTAAGTCGTGTAAAAAAGGGACAATATCAAGGTAGCCTCAGATTTCTTTGTAATAACCTTCAAAGCCCAAGATAATGGGGCTACTTCTATGAGATATTTAAGGAAAGACTGAGCCAAGGCTTTCATATCCAGCCAAGCTGTCTTTCAAACACAAATGCTGCAAAAAAGTTTAAAGAGTAAGAACTCAGGTTAAGTTATCTCATGACATCTCAAGGGCATCACTAGATGACAAGCCAGCCCACTAAATGACGACTGGTAAATCTTACACTGACTGTGCTGGGCCGTGTGCGTACTTTCCAGTAGAAAGGAGACTGAAACAAAAATGAAAGATAAGATGACAAGGCAGACTGACAATGTTATATGCCCTGAAATGTAAAAACGATACAACAAACAAAACATTGGAAAGTTGGGAACATGAGCCAGAGAGGAAGGGTAAGTTGGTGACTGTCAAAATCAAAGATTATTTTTTCAACACTGACAAACACAGAATATAAGCATAGCCATCTTTAATGGAATGAAGGAGGACATTAAGTGAAGTAATAATATTAACTAAAATTGCAAGAAAAAGTACACAATAGAAGAAGAGAAACTACTTTTTTTTTTAACTATTGGTCATAGTAAAAAAAAAAGTGAAAGGATTGATATTATTTATACAAAATTATAACTGTAAGATAACCACTAATACAAGAGCAACAGTACTAATATTAGTTTAAAAGTGAACTTATACGTGTAGAAAAATATGACATAACAAAGACCACAGACACATGAAATATCATTCCATACCATTGAACAGCTAACCTTGCCTGTGTAAAAAGTTATTTGATGCATACAAGGGACACATCTAAAAAAAAATACTTCAGAAAAATCTTAAATGAAAAGATGAAAAAAAATACAGCAAGCCAATGGGGGATGCAGAGAAAGAGAAGAAAGGAGAAAAAGGCAGATGCCGTTAATTTATATACACAAGGTAGAATTAAGTCCACAATAAGCATTAAATAAGACCCCGGACACAATTATTCCTAGGTCTGCACTAGGTAACAGAGCCCCAAGAACTGAAAGGTCAACGCCAAGGAAAAACAAGGGGGACATACCAGTAGCAGGGACTGTAATTCATCTATCTTAGGACAGATGAAGTGGACACAAATTAAGGACAGAAAATTCCTAAGTAACAGGCTTAATACAGGTAAATTCACTACTATAAAATAGGAAATTAGAAATTCTTTTCAAGTGCCCATAAATCATTCACAAAAGTAGATTATATGTTGATAGAGAAAAATGCCGTAAATTCAAAAGTGGAAATGACATAGTATTTTCTGATGGGGATGTAAAAATTAGGATTTATTAGCAGTATTTGGCACGTCAGTGTATGATGCAATTTTTGGATTTTTCTGGATCTGATTTTTTTTTTCTTTTTTGGCTGCCCACAGCAACATCCGCCACACTAAGCAAAGCCAGATCCTTGACCCACTGCAAAGGGCTAGGGATGGAACCTGTATTCCTGCTCCCGCAGATACGCCACTGTTCCCACTGTGCCACAGCAGGAATGCCTGTTGATCTGATTCTTCAATGCTATCACAGAATAGTTTTAATTTAAATTTTTTCTTATTACAGGTAAGCTGAGTAACTTCACATGCTTAAAACTCCAGAGAATTTTAACTCTGGAATTAGAAGAAGCTTTACTTTTAACAGCTCCTGGGTCAGGAGGATAGTAGAAACCCATACTGCAGGTGTCTAGGACACAGTGAACTTTTAGCCATGTATCAGGTCTACGGGCACAGCTAAGTAATGGTTGAAAGCAAAGTCACCTCCTTGGGTAACTACATAAAGGCGGAAAAAACACTACAAATAATGAATCAAACATTGGTGTCAAGTATCAAAGAAATAGCAGAATACATTGAAGGTACATAAAAGTAAGGAAGTAATAAAAATAAAAGCAGAAGTAGCAAATAAATTAGAAAGACCAAAAAAGAAAAAGAGAGAGAGAGAGAGAAAATTGATAAAGTCCAAAGATGGCTCTTTGAAAAAAGTAACAACAGAACAAGAAAGTATTGAAACTACATGTGCACCAAGAGAATTTTAAAAATGCAGAAGGAGCAAACTTGCTGAAGAAGAAATGCAGGCGCAGGAGGTTGGGGAGGGGACAGGAACACAACGGCTTTGTTTGATTTCAATCCTCCCTCAGGCCTGAGCGAGGGTGGGGAAGGCACGTGTCGTGTCTGATGTTGAGGCCTGTACACCTCCACTGACTTCCAAGATGCGTAAGAAGAGGTCCCCTGATTCTCATTCCTTGGGAACCCCCACAGGGACACGACCCACGGCTCTCTGGCCTTACCCGGTCCTGGGAAACCCTCGTCTACAAGCTTCCAGAGGCAGAGATAACATCTTTCTTCACCAGCAGCCATGGAGAGACACAGAGCAAGCGCTCCATAAATTATTCCGAATGAAGAAACAACACAAACCTTGGGCTCTTAGTGTGGGACTTCAAGGCCTCTTCAAGGAGACAGAACCCAAAGCCTCTGGCCAAGACAAGAATTACCAGGTGAATTATCATCACCCTGCCCATCTCATTGTAATGCCACCTCCCCCGCTTTGAGCAACCTGGCCTACTCCTTCCTGCTCCCTACTAGCAAAGGTATGTGGCCCACTCCTCACCCTGCCCCTAGAGGGGCCTTATACACCCCCAACCAACCAGCAAGTGTATCGTAAGACCCCTCTTTCCCCAGCCAGTCAGCAGGTCAGCAGGTGTATTGTGAGACCTCTCCTCTCTCTTTTAAAAACAGACACAGCCATGCACCTGGTGTCAGCTCTCCCTAATCATCAGGAAGGCTTCCCACTACACTAGCCGTGTCTCTTATCTCAGTAAACTCTTCTGTCTCTTCACCCAGCTATGCTGGAAAAGTCTTTTTCTGACCCATGTGCACAGACCATGACACTTATGTCATGATTTCAAGTATATCAAATATTTATCACAAGGTCATAGATGGGAAAAATAGTCCCCAAACAAACAAACAAAAAAACCCAACTGAGGTTTTAGAAGAGGGTATGAAGTATGATTTTTTTTCTATTTTCTCAACTCTTAATAACAATTTGTTTATAAAATAAACCATCAAAGAAGAAACATATTAAACCAGGGATGTTTAAATGAGCTCAGAAATAAGACTGTCTGTCACCTTCCTATTATCCAGACAACATGAATCAAACAAATATGTTTCAGATACTTCCATGTATTTATCCCTACAAATCCCAAAGAAAAGCTTGTCAATAAACTTTGAAATTAGGAAATCAAAATTCTCATTTATTTAAACCTTTTAAAAAGGATACTCTGATCTTCATAAACATTTCACTGTCACCATCTCTTTTTCAGAAGGTGGCAAATCTTGGTTTTCACTTTAATAACTCCCTGTTAATAGTGTTTTCTTCGTGGCTTTTGCCTCTATTAGCAACATTCAATGGGTTCAAAGACAAATAATGAAGAGCACGTTGAATCAAAATCACATATACAGGAAGAGCCACGCAGAGAGATCAGCTTTCATTCTTGTGTCTCCAGATGTATGATTTTGGTGTAAGTGTAGGATGATGGGCAACTTCCACCTCTCCCTCCCACATCACCCTGGCTCTGCCTACTGTCCTGTCACCTGCCTTTCTCCCTCTCCTCCCCACCACACAGGACCCTAATCACAGGCAGAGTCCAGGATGCTGTCGTGGCAGCTGCTGAGAAGGACTGCAGCTTTCTCCCTCCCCTCTCCCCCATCTTCCTCCCATCAGCGGCCTGGGCCAGGGAGCTGATGCCAGCCCTCTATCTCCACTTCCCTCCCTAGTGGCCAGCTGGGGTCCCTCCTGATCAATGATTTGCATGAGGAGGGCTGCCAGGGAGGGAGTGAATCAGAGACACTCGAGGCTCATATTTAGGTTGTTCCCTCCAACCCAGCCTGCACCAGAGTCACACACAGAATGGGCACGCTTCCCCAGTCCTGCGTGAAGGGGACTTGATTTCATCCATCCCTTTCCTGTTCCTGGTTTGCTAACTCACCCAGGAAAGTCAGAGCAAAGGAAGGATGCGCCAGGCACTCACACCTCTCCAAACATAGCGCCGCTCAAAACGTCACTCACATCTCAGCTCTGACGCAGCCTACACAGGGTGGGTGTGGTCGCCTCCAGCACCCAGCCTATCAACTCCAAAGGCAAAGATAAGTCCAAGTCCGTACAAAGTCTGACATTTCAATGCAAATAAGTTCTAGAGATCTGTTGCGGGTTACAGATAATTCTGTAACCTTAAAATAGCATCTTCCAATGTACATCCCTCAGGACATTAGTTCCATGGGTTACCAACAGATACTACACAGACGGAGAGAGAGAGAGGTGTTCAAACAAGATGAGAAATCCTTCGTTGAATCAGATGGAACTTCTCCCTCACTCCCCAACACACACCATCAATTCTCCCTTTAACTGGACTATTCCCAATAGCATCCTATACTAAATAAAAAAATCAAAATTAAAAAACCCCCTTTGGTCCAAATTCCCCTCCAGCCACTGCCCATTTCTCTCTCCCCACTTGTGGGAAGCTCCTAGAGGCTGTCTGATTCAGCCTCCCCCGTGTCCACACCCACCTGGCTATTGCTCCCTCCCCACGGAGGCTGCCTCACTGGACATACTTGACCGCCCCCCCATTTATAATCCATGGGCACCAGGACTTCACAGGTTCTGTCTCCCTTCTCTGTCTCCCCCTCTCTAGGTCTTCAAGGGCAGAGGCCTCAGGGCCCCACTGGCCTCGTCATTTCTCCATCCACACCTCGTTCCACCGTCATGTCACCCAAGCCCAGAGTTGTACATACATCCGAATGGAGAGGCCTCCCAAGTTCATGTCTGCAGGTGGATCTCTGCAGGCTCCTAGAGAAACCTTCTGCTCACATCTCATCTGTGCTCCTACGGGCACTTAGACGTCTCTGACCTTGAACGTCTCTTCTTCTCCCCAGACCTGCCCCACCCTCCAGCTTCTCCAACACAGGTAAACGTGATTTCAGAAATCCAAGGACTTGGACAAAGAGAGCCAGGTCTTCCTGGACGTCCCTCTATCACACCCTCATCAATTCTCTCCCCTCTCCCTTCCAAAGGCCACCAGGGTCCGACTGCCTGTCACCACCTCCTGGCTACCAACCTGGACCAGGCCACGACCATCTCTCACCTGGATCATCACCCCCGCCTCCTGAACGATTTCTGCTTCCACAGCTACCCTCCACAGCCTTTTCTCCACATACAACACGAGCCGGATGGCGTCACTTCTGTTCAAACCCCTCCAGCAGCCTCCTGGGTCATTCAGGTCCCTCTCCGATTTCACCTCCTACATCCGTGCCCTGTGTGCTCTGCTCTGGTGACCCTTCACTCGCCAGCCTGCCCCCCCTACCCCAGGGCCTTTGCACTGCCCGATCCTCGGGCCTGGAACTCGTCCCTATCTCTCTGTAATTCTTCAAGCCTGTGCTCAAGCATCACCTCCCTGGCAAGACCAGCCCTGACCACACTGAGAGCTCCTCTCAGCCTTCCTGGTCACCCTCATCCTACATGTGCTCACCTCCACGGCACTTAGGAACGTCCACCTTTCAGTACAACCTTCTTTATTACTTTTGTAACATCTCTGCTTCCTGGACTTTAAATGCTACAAGAGCAGGAGCTTAACCTGTTCCCTTCACTGATCCACCGCAAGCCTAGAGACTGACGAACAGTATGTAAACAGTAGTACAGATTAATAAGTTCGGAGTTCCTGTCATGGTGCAGTGGAAACAAATCCAACTAGGAACCTTGAGGTTGCGGGTTCGGTCCCTGGCCTCATTCTGTGGGTTAAGGATCTGGCATTGCTGTGAGCTGTGGTGTAGGTCGCAGATGCGGCTCCGATACTGAGTTGCTGTGGCTGTGCTGTAGGCTAGCAGCTGTAGCTCCGATTAGACCCCTAGCCTGGGATCCTCCATATGCCATAGGTGCAGCCCTAAAAAGCAAAAAAAAAAAAAAAAATTAATGAATATGGAGCTCCCTCAGTGAGTAGAAAGAAACCACTAAAAATTCTCCAATAAGACTCTGCTCTATGGTCCAAAGAGCTTTGGAATTTTACTACCTTACACGGGCGGTTCATGCCCTTTTTTTTCTGAACTACGAAAATTTTTTTTTTAAGATTTTTATTTTTTCTATTATAGTTGATTTACAATGTTCTGTCAACTTCTGCTGAACAGCAAAGTGACCCAGTCATACATAAATATATACACATTCTTTCTCTCACATTACCTTCCACCAGGTCCATGTACTTTTTAAAATAGAGGATGGAAATACAACAACTCGAGATCACGAAGACTTAAACCTTTTGGAGAAGAAAAGAGTGTACCTCTGCACCCTTTTCAAAGGAGTGAAATAAATGCGTCTGGGGAACCGTGCTGCGTGGCCCAGTGAGTGGACCAGGAAAAGGACTCTGGTGACACCAGATGGCACAGGGCACTCGGCCAACCCCAGCCCAAGGCAAGAATGTTTCTCATTCACAAGCGTTTACCTCTGGGGATGAAAAGGCCCTTCGTCATCTGACTCACCCCCCAGCCCTCCCACGAGGCCAGTTCTCCTGGCACGAGTGTCAGCAGGAATGGGAGCTGACCACGAAGCCAGCTCGGGTTGTCCGCCAAGCTCCTCCAGGGCGTGTGGCTCTCCTTGCACACCATGCTGGGAGCCAGCCCAGGAAACCTCAGCCTCCTCCGCTGCATCCCCACCCCCCACCCGAGCACCACCCCCTCTTCTGGGGAGGCTGCTGTGGAGACCAAAGAGGCTCTCAGAACAGGATTCTCCCGGATCCATTATAGAACTACAGCATCATAAAAACCCAACCTCTCCGAGTATCTAAAACAAGGCATTACTTCTCCCGGCACCCTGGTGTTTGGGTTACAGTGTGAAGGGCTGTGTGACCCGCTGCCCAGGGGAGCTGTTTTGATTTCTGCCTTGGGTGTTATCACCTCCAAGAAAAAGCTTTAGGAGCAGAAGAGCACTGGCTGAAAATGTCCAAGGCCAAAAATACCATCGCTTTGACAAGAAAGAAAAGCTTTCATTTTACAAAGAAGGAAGTTAAAGGGTTACCAAGGATTTGCAGGACGAGGCGGTCCCTGGTTAAAATGACACCCCAGATCCGCCCTCCCTGGCCCTCTGTCCTCTCCACCACACTAGGACACCCCAAGACTGGCACAGCCTCTCACCCCACCTCTGTGGGGAGCTTCCTCTGTGGCTCCCCGTTGCCTTCCCCAGTGCGCTCTGATGCCGAAGGCACAGCCGAGGCAGGAAGAGGGTAAGACACCAAGATGCCTCTCCCGCAGGTGTGGCCCCATCACCTGCAGAGGCGGGTCTGGTTCTCTGTGCAGCCGCCCCAAAGGACGAGGGTCTGCTGCCTGCTCTCACAAGCGCCAGACTCAAGGCGGTCCCTCTGACAACCGGTCCTCAGGCCCTGGCTGTCCAGCAGGCTTTCCAGAGAAAGAGGAAAGGCACAGGCCACGGCTGGTGCGCTGGTCCAGGTGTGGGAGGAGAGGCTGTGAGCACTGCCTCCACCACAGTGGAGCCCCATAGCTCGCAGCATCCTACAACGCAACACAGGCCCGCCGGCCCTGTGGACCACCCCCTCCAGCCCGCCTCTCCACCCCCTGCCCCAAGCCTGTCTCCCTGATGTCTACTCTGCTGCCTCAGCGGATCCCCTTTAAGTCCTGCTGTCCAGCTGCTCCAGCCCTTAACTGACCTCCTCTCACTCTCACCCAACACACGACCCGCTGGACCACACAATTCAGCACCTAAATGTTCTGAGCGACCTCACCTAAGCCACCGTCCTGGGCCTCCGTGAAATCCTCCCACCCAGCGTGCGGGAGACACCCCCTGTATGGTGAGGACTTGAGCTGAAGGGAGATAAGCTCCCTCTGTTTCCCTAGTTCCAAGGAGAGAGGAACAGGACTCAGACACGTGAAGCGCCTCTGAATGTTATTCCTTAAGTTTATCCGGAGAGGCCTTTGAGGCTACAGTTGCCTGGTGTCAAATTGAAAGGATCGCATTAGCTCAACGATAATTCTTCCAGCTGCACAGCTCGGGCACAGAAAACAACACGCCCGGAAAGGGGGAGGATGGCATTTCTTCCACTGCCCTCTTGGAGGAATGACGACACCCAAGCGCTAAGAGCTCTCTCTCCCCAGGTTTCCAAGCGCAGAGCCCCTGTGGCTGTCAGGGGCCCCAGGTACTCACAGGTCGCTGGTGTGGCAGGGGTAGGGGATGGCCTGGGCCTGTGTGCCGGGGCCCAGAGCCTCCTGCCCCGTCTGCACCGAGACGATGGCTCTTTCGATCATGTCTTGCAGGGGCACAAAGATGTAGTTGTACTTGAAGCCATCGGCCGGTAGGCTCTGAGGATGGAACTTCCAGAAGGGGTTTCTCACCATGTCTGTCCTCATGCTGTACAGGACACTGGTCCTGATGGTGTATGCGACCTCCGGCGGCAGCGGCGGCGGTTGGGAGCTGAGGTTCTTACCGACGAAGGAATTGCTGAATATGACACCTAATGTCAGACAAGGGAAAGCAAGGGGCTATCACGGCCCGGGAGCGGCTCAGCCCGCATCCCCGCCGACCTGACCGGACGGACGGTCCAAGAACCTCAGCTCAGCCCCCATCACCCAGGGGCCGCACCCCAGGGAGGCCAGGCTGATTGTATAACACAAGTCCTTAGCCATGAGGGGGAGCCAAGGTCTCCTAATTCCCAATCCTAAAAATAAAAAACCTTCTTTTTTTCGTGTTAACAGAACCACACAGTGCTATCATTAACACAAAGAAAATATTCGTTCTGCATGCTTGCAGGACTTGAAAAATTACTCAAGGCTGTTCAAATAACCCAAGTCAGCAGGATCTCCCTCTCTGGGGTGACAGTGTCCCTAAGAACTGAAGTCTTTGCACTCTGTGTTCAGACACATGCATTCTTTGAATTTCATCTATAAAGCCCCTCGTGGGTTTGAATTCTGTCCTCCCAAAATTCGTATGTTGAAGTCACCTAGTACTTTTATTTGGAGACTGAGTCTTTCTTTTTCTTTCCTTTTAGGGCCATGCCTGTGGCATATGGACGTTCTCGGGCTAGCGGTCAAATCAGAGCCACAACTGCGATCTACATGGCAGCTTGCAGCAACACCAGATCCTTAACCCACTGCGCGAGGCCAGGGATCAAACCCACGTCCCAGGGACTATGTCGAGTCCTTAACCCGCTGAGCCACAACAGGAACTCCTGGAGAGCGAGCATTTACAGAAGTAACCAAGTGAAAATGAGGTCACTGGATGTGCCCCAGTCCAGTATGACCTGTGTCCTTACAGGAAGGGGAACTCTGGACATGGACACGTGCAGAGGGAAGATGAGGAAGAGCAGGGAGAAGCCGGCTGTCCACAGGCCCAGAGGGGAGAGGCCTCAGAGGAGCAGGTCTGCGGCCTCCAGCTTTCTGAGAAAATAAATGTCCGCTTTTTAAGCTGCCCAGTCCATGATGCTTTGGCCAGCAGCCTCAGCAAACAAGTGCAAAGCTGAATAAAAATAATTCCCTATTTTGTAAACCAGCTATAATGAAAAAAATAAAAGTCATTATATAAAAACAAAAAAATAGAAAAAATAATTCCCTGTTTATTCAATCGGAATCCGAGAATCCATAATATTTATGTTGAATAAGTGAACAATTAATCAGCAGAGTTGACCTGCCCACTGTCTCTTCTCTGTAGCCCCCAAGGATATCAAGATATCAAGAGGGAAATAAAATGGATGGAACAAAGAATACAGCTTGGACAAGGGAAATACAATTTCTCATGTGAGATTTAAGCATAATCTAGGAAACTAGTGTAAACTGGTGAAACAGATTTAATGAGGAGCACAAGGTCATGGATGATGTACGAGGCCCATCTTTTCACCAACTCAAGGCAATTAGTTCTGCTTTATTTGTTTTACCTGGGAAGCACTCCTTCTCTTTCTGAGCCATTATGAGACACGTCTGGGGAGAAAGACGCAAAGTGACAGCCTTTGAGCCGTGCCTTAATGAGCCTATTTCTTCACCAAACACTTACTGGCCAGGAAACTGTTCTTTCGCATGAGCTCCTGTGCCTTAGACTCCAGGGTGGCCACCGACTCCAGGGCCTGGAAGCGGTTGAGCACCACGCAGGACGAGAGGTTGACCAGGACACGGCCCAGGGAACGGACACGTCCCGCACTCGTGTGGCTGAACATCCTGCCCAACTTCCCTCCTAAAGGGGAGTAAAACAATTAGCAGTAATCACGCCTCGGATAAACCTCATTGGCTACGAGGCTGCCACGGCACAAAGTTGGGGGGAGTAAGGGTTCCTGCTGTGGCGCAGTGGTTAACGAATCTGACTAGGAACCATGAGGTTGCGGGTTCGATCCCTGGCCTTGCTCACTGGGTTAAGGATCTGGCGTTGCTGTGAGCTGTGGTGTAGGTCTCAGACGTGGCTTGGATCTGACCTTGCTAAGGCTGTGGTGTAGGCCGGCGGCTACAGCTCTGATTCGACCCCTAGCTCAGGAACCTCCACAAGCCACTGGTGCGGCCCTAGAAAAGGCAAAAAGACCAAAAAAAAAAAAAAAAAAAGCTAGGGGGAGTAAAGCAAGAATAGGGCAGGTCTGCTCTGGGCACAGCCCTTGCTATCCCATCAAGTTCTCCATGAAAGATTACTCAGGAGCGTCGAATTTTGTTCTACAGAAAATCTGCTACTTAGCTGCTGAGCACAAACTCCGCTTTTTATATACATTCCCGGGAATGCTGACACCTGCATGCAAATGGAGAGAAAGCTGTGCAACTGCAGAAGGGTGAGGTCACCGCCCACGGGGAAGTGGACAGCGGGTGACGGGGAATGAGAACGGAGGGCGAGTCTGAGCGGGAGGGAAGAACCTCTCGCAGGACAGAGAGGAGAAAAGGTGGCGTCCCAGCCAGGAGACAGGTGTTCTAGAAAGAGACTGGCACGGAAGCAGCGGGGCTGCTGGGAAAGCCACTCATGTATAACATTTTGTGCAAATGATCCTTAAGGAGCCGTGACATTGAGGAAACCCGCCTTCCCTGTTGTCCGGGATGTGCCTCTGAAATGGAAATGGGGCAGGAGATGAAGGCTGGCAGCATCTCGGGGCGAAGTGGAGCCTCAGACGTCCTCTTCCAGGACAAACACCCAGGATGGCTTGAGAACATCACCCTGGCTCAAGGAAGGCGCTGGGCCCAGGAGGGACAGACTTGGGAAACCACATGACCCAGAGCCAGACGGTGTGGGAGCAGCCAGAACTCAGCCTGGAGAAGGAAGGCCATTCCACCACAGGAGGTGCCAGCGAGTCTGTGGGGGAGTCGAGTCCCTCTGGGGGCTCTGCCCACAGTGCTCCAGCAGAAGGTGCCCTCAGACCCCCCCCACCCAAGTCACCCACATCACAGCATCCCCAGGATGTGGGGGTGGGGGCCATGCTCGCAGCTCAGGGTCACACACGTGAGCCCCCCCCCCATTGATCTCACTCTTTAAGGAGATCCGCCCAAAGGCTTTGGCTCAGGATGTCACACAGGAACCACTTGAGAAGAAGTGAACAAAAAAGAAAGCACATCAGCAAAGCTTACACACACAGAGAGAGCCAGGCACAAAACTGGGGCCGCGGCAGGCATCAGTGGCCATTCCCCTGATGGTGGGGACTTCACACAGCAGGTGGACGTCAGCTCCCTGCCCCGTCTTCCTCTCAAGAAGCACCCGTAAAGAGATGGGTGACAACTAGCCCCACCAACCCCAAAGCCACCAGACTGAGCAGAACCCTCGACGGTCTGGGAAGCATCAAATCGCAAAGAGAAGGCAGCTTCTGAGAGAGCAGGCACAGTGGCAGTCGTCTGAAAGAGGATCCACAGCTGTGAGTGACGGCCAGCCTTGCAGCCCTTCCGTTTCACTGCAGCAGAGCACACGCTGTGTGTCATTTTGCTTTTCAAGCCATGAGGTCCATTCTCTGCCCCACAAACCCTGCGGGTCCCTCCTGGGAGCAGTGTTCCCGAGTCCCCACCGGCTCTCAGTACACAGCTTGCTTGCTCTCTGCCACCACTGGGGGTGACTCTGCTATTGCCAGGTCTCAGCCTGAGGATCTGGAGGGCGGATTTCTGCCAACCGAGCTTTCCTACAGAGCCGCAGTGAAGAAGAGGGTGTCGCCCGTGCCAGACACTACTCTGCACACGCCTTCACCTTCAGCTCTACCGAACCCTCTGTCTCTGTAGCCAGGGGCACATCCGTCTTAAAGCACAGGACTGAGGCACAAAGATTTAACTAGTAACTAGCAAGTTTCCAAACCATGATTCACACACAAGCTGTCCGGCTCTGGAACCATCCTCTGAAACCTACCCCGACCTGGGTTTATTGGGTAGAAACGAGTGAAGCTGCTGTTGAGCAAACATCAACATCACATGAGCATCACTGCTGTCACACGGTTCTTCCCAACACACCGGAGAGGTACAACCCTGGAGCCCAAAGATTTAGGTCCCTGCTTGCAGGATGGGGAGAGGCTGTCTCCAAGCCTGGGTGCTACTCTCTGTATTTTATAGAGAATAGAAATTCTGTAGCCATCTTCTCAGGGAAAGACCATGCAGAAAAAGAGACTTGAAGCCATGCAGTAACTAGTAAACAGACAGCCAATGAAATGACACAGGCTCCTAGGACCAGCACCTAACTCACATCTGCAGACCCTGGAGAAGCTGGTTCCCTGAGACTGTCAGATTGAAGCCCATGCACTGGTTCAGGGAGAAGCAGCAGCTCAGACCCAGGCCCTCGGTGGACACAGTGGGTGGACGGGCTCACATCTCCCATCTGGCTGCACACTCAGCAGCCTCCAAGGGCTCAAGCCGGAACGGTCCTTTGACTGTCGGTGGCGCGATCCAAGGGGAGCCAAAAGGACCTGCAGTGTCCGGGTCCCTTCCCCTGTGTGCCCGGTGTCCCCCACTGGAACTCAGTGGGGACACAGCAGGGGAGACAGCACCGCGGGGCACAGAAGGTCTCCTGAGAAGGTTCCCGGAGTGGCCAGGGGTCTGGGCTGCCCCGCACCTGCTCCTCGGGGCCAGCTAGACAAGAGGTCATGGGATGCCTGGTTGAAGGAGTGTCGCCCGCTGCAGGACCCGTGCAGCCTGGCGACAGAGACACGGGGTCTCTGCCTTCAGAGCACAGTCCAGGGGGCCTCGTGTCAGGGGTCAGTGGAGGGAGCGCCCCGCGCACTACTCCCTGGTGGGCAGCTGTGATGTGTGACCCGCAGTGCCTAGATTTCCTCTTTGTGAATCGGGATAATAATAATCTCCTCTGGGGTCTGTTTCTAAAGAGTAAATGAAAGGGTCCCATAAACCTGGCACTCGCCGCGTCTCGCGCAGGACAGGCACTCAGTTAATGTGTCACAGCTATGAACACATTACACGTGATCAATTTCCATCAGCAGCACTGGTGGAACCTGCCGCCGTTGTCCTGCCACCTAATCAGAGAGCTATGATAGAGACCCGGGTGGCAGGGTCTGGACAATTGGCCTGGACTGGCTGAGGCCAGCAGGTGTTAACTTCCCTCGTCCAATTTCTCACCTACGTCCTTGTCCCAGATGGCAGCTCCTTTCTGATTTGGCCCCGCTGGCCACTCCAGGGTGCAGTGCTCACCTGTGAGGGCCGAGCTTGCCATGCCCAGGGTTCCCACCCATGGACCCCCACACAGGAGGACGGAGGGTGGAGGGAAGACAGGGCCCCCGAAAGAGTGTGAAAGAAGAAAACTGTGTGCGAAAGCTAATTTTTCCCATGAAAATGTTACATTCTACTCGTCTGTTCCTCGTTTGCTTTAGGACAGAATTATCTCCCCCCAGGTGCTGAAGCAAAAGTCTGGGCAATGCATCGTATTTATTCTGCGACCCTGTGTCCCTGGCACCCGGCCAGCAAGCACCAAGGTATCAGGTGTCGTCACCGCGGCTATGAAAAGCCTCGGTGAGGCTTGGTGTCCATACGGTGGGCAGTGGCTGAGACAGGATTCATTCGCTGTTTCCGAAATAGTGTGGGCGTGAGGCTGAGCTTGTGCCCGTGTGCTCAACGGCAGAGCCATCAAAAGCCAAGACCTGAGAGAGACACGGGCTGGGATAACCCAGCTCCAGGGCAGAGGGGGGTGACACTGTCCCCCTGCTGTAACTGCCCAGGGAAGCCGGGCAACGGTGGCAGCAAAGGGGACAAGACAGAGCTTTGCCCCGGCAGTAGCTCTACTGTGAGTCCATGTTTACCCTGGAAAGTTACCTGGTCTGTCAGTTTCTGCTTCCTCATCTGCAGCATGAAGAAAGCAAAGTGACCATGGAACTGTTCTGTGCAGTAAGCTTTCTGTAGGACCTCCAGGCTGTGGGTGTTAACTGAGCGCTTCCTGTTGTCCTATCACAGCTGCTGAAGAGGAGAGCTGGGCGCCAACCAGTTACCTTAACCGAGTTCCTCCTGATGAAACTAAGCACGACGACTAGAGAACAGGAGGCCAAGAAGTGCACTGCTCACTCCTTGGGGCTCTGGGTGTTTCGGATTTTTGTTTTCTTGTTTTGGACAGAGACTCAGAAAATGTCAGTTTTACAGGATGGGGCAACCTGGGGGCATTTTTGTACGGCTCATCATTTGTTGTTTGGAATATGTGACACTGGGAAGGGGGCCAAGGCCAAGTAACAGAGTCAGTTTTGATGGCCATGAGGAATCCTTGCAGTGGAGCCCACTTGTGTGAACAGGTTACAAAATGACACGGACAAGTGCGATCATTTTCACAAAAGTACCTGCACCTGTGTTCATATAAGCCATAGAATTCCTTCTGAAAAATTACCCCAAGGCTTTTTCGAGAGCTATCTCTGAGGATGAGACTGTAGGTCAGCTTTTTTTTTTTGTCTGGCTTATATGTATTTTCCATTGTTTCTACAACAGACAGTTACTTTTGTAATAAGCAAAAACTTATTTTTAAATGTTAACAACTAATGGGCAAGGAGACCCTGCCGTGGAGCACTGGGAACCATGTCTAACCACTTCCGACGAACCCATACGTGCACGGGCAACACACTCTACAGGAGGAAACTGACAGAACACTGTAAACCCGCCATGATGAAAAAATATGAAAAATAAACATAAAAAACGTTAAAAAATGAAAACAAGACCACGACGGGGTAAACGTTTCCAGGAACTGCACTGATGCACCTTCGAGTAGTCACTTTGGCCCAGAGTCTCCAGAGGCAAGGAGTAGGGAGCTGGCGAAGGAAGCAGGGGGCGCGGGGAGTTCACTCCTTAACCAGGGGCTTAGGAAAGAAGACGGGCATCTCGAGCGTGCCGTGTGGGTTCTTGGCAAGGCGCTGGAGGAAGACTTGGCCCCTGCACCCCCATGGCGACAGCAGGGGGCGGGAGACGCAGGCTAACAAGAGCCTCTGGAACGGGACAGAAACCTCCGACCCAGCTCACGGCGGAGCTCCGGTAGGATGCGCTTTCCAGAACCACTGCGTTTTTAAAATGTGCTTTCTTTACTTAAAAACATGATTCAAGGCAGTCACGTTGATTTTAAAATACTGCTAAACTTCCTAAAGGAGTAATTCACCAAAAAAAAAAAAAGTTTTTTTCGTAAAAGGGAAGTATAGCCCTAATATAACCCCTTACCCTCCATTCACCCTTGTGTGCCTTCCTGGGCACCAGCAGAGTGCCAGGTGCCAGGGACCTCAGACAGCCTGACACCCTCCCCTCCCTCCGGGAAGTCTTTCTCTCTTCCCTGGGGCCATCCGGCTGGGCAGGCTCCTGGGAGCAGCTCTGGGGCACACCTGGCAAACCGCTGCACAGGGGCCCAGGGTCTCCAGATCCTTGCTCAGGCCTGACTCTCCCTGAGTGGTTCAAAAACAAGTATTGAATATCTAAATGAACTCATGGACTAATAAACTACAGACATGACATGCATGTTTGCCGATTGATGAAATTTTTATCTAAGCGTCACATTTTCAAATCAATGTACCTGCTTTCAATTGACTGTGAACTCAATGATAGCAACTCCCAAGCTTTTGCTGTAACTCACAATTCTTGTATTTATATCAAAAGCCTTCCTTCTTTTTCTTTCCTTTTTTTCTTCTCTTTATGGCCGCACCTACAGCATATGGAAGTTCCCAGGCTAGGGGTCAAATCAGAGCTACAGCTGCCAGCCTAAGCCACAGCCACAGCCACACCAGATCCAAGCCACATCTGTGACCTACACCACAGCTCACAGCCAGGCTGGATCCTTAACCCACTGAGTGAGGTCAGGGATCAAACCCACATCCTCATGGACACTGTCAGGTTCTTAGCCTACTGAGCCACAAAGGGGAACTCCCAGAAGCCCTCCTTTTTAACTAACTTCCTTACTATTCAGGCCCTGAATGAGCAAATCAGAAAATGTCAGTTATGAACAAACTCTGGAATATTATTTATTTCAAGCCTTCATTTCACAGATGAGGAACCAGTGAGTTGTCACCGTCACCCAGAAACTTTAAGGCCAGAGGCGGGACCCGAGTGGGAGCTGATTGGGCAAGTGGACCAACCACAGGGCCCGCCCACTTACCAAGTTTTTGAAGGTTTTCAGTCAACTTGTCTATACTGACGTGCAGCTGGCTTTCTACAAATCTTCTTATAAATTTGTTTTTCAGGGCTTCCTAAAGGGAAATAACATCATTTAATAAAAATAACCTCACCACTCCTCTTATTGAGTAATACTTAACTAGGTTTATGCCGAGTTTCCTGACACAGGGAAAAGGCACAGGAAGTCAATCACCCTCAGAGAGGCTCTAAAACTTCCGGGTAAATAACAACATTTGCTTAGGACTTTGCCTTGGGAAACAAAAGTAAACAGTTTAGGTTACAACTGTAAACAGGCACTAATATTGAAAAGAGCTTAGGTAATAATTATGCACTGCTACTGAAAACAAAGAATGTATATCCGGACAAAACTCTACTTAAAAGAGACACATGCACCCACATGTTCAGGGCAGCACTATTCACAACAGCCAGGACATGGAAACAACCCAAATGTCCATCGACAGATGACTGGATTCAGAAGATGTGGTATATATACACAATGGAATACTACTCAGCCATAAGAAAGAATGACATAATGCCATTTGCAGCAACATGGATGGAACTAGAGAATCTCATACTGAGTGACATGAGCCAGAAAGACAAAGACAAATACCATATGATATCACTTATAACTGGAATCTAATATCCAGCACAAATGAACATCTCCTCAGAAAAGAAAATCATGGACTTGGAGAAGAGACTTGTGGCTGCCTGATGGGAGGGGGAGGGGGAGGGAGTGGGAGGGATCGGGAGTTTGGGCTTATCAGACACAACTTAGAATAGATTTACAAGGAGATCCTGCTGAATAGCATTGGGAACTTTGTCTAGATACTCATGTTGCAACAGAACAAAGGGTGGGGAAAAAAATGTAATTGTAATGTATATATGTAAGGATAACTTGATCCCCTTGCTGTACAGTGGGAAAATGAAATAAAAAAAAAAAAAAAAACAAAGAATGAATCGAGTATTGATTTTCTGACAACACTTTCCAATAGGATGGCACAGCAATCTTTTACATAAATCCTGTATACACCTTGTCCACGGGCCAGTTATTAAGAGGGAGTCACTGTTACAATAGCAGTAAAAAAGGTTTCAGCATTTTCCCCAACCCTCTTGTAAACCTACGCTCCTCAAAGCCTCATCTTCGAAAGCACCCTCTGTATCGTCCTCTGTCTCACTCTTCTGTCACTGTTGATGGTCCCACCTCTGCCCCATTTGTCAAAGGTTTGACTCGGGAAGGTTCTCCAAGATGACTGCCATCAACCTGATGACACTTTGCACTTGCAGCTGGCACCCACATGCTTGAGCTGTGCTGCCATGAACTTACAATGTCACAACAGCCAACAGCTCGCTGAGAGCGAAAAATACCCGCGCAGTGAGGCAGATGCCAGGATTAAGCACAGGAAGCAGGAAGAGGGGGCGGGGGACTCATCGGGGGACGTGTCAGTCCCCAGAGAATCTTTATGTGTTCACCTGACTTTGTGTGACCACAACTCTGAAACCTGGGCCCCTCTGATGGGGACTTTTCAAACAACGTGCGCCTTCTGCATCACGCCTTCTGCATCACGCCTTCATTCTCGCCTTCGCCTCCTGTGCCGTCACTGTACCGACTCCTGCCTACAAAGGACAGGACTTCACGACGAAAGCTCGGCGCGTGCCTTTTCAAAAATCTTATTTACCTCCTTTCGCTGGGCATTAGCTATTTGCCAGACATCATTAAGGTACGTTATATGTATTCGTCGTTTAATCTCAGCAGCATCTCCGTGAAAAGATGCTTTAACTGAAGGAGAAATGAAGTCTGCGTTACAGCATCAGGAAAACACTGACCTCGGCCTTGGGGGGCAGAGCAGGCCTGGAACTCCACTACTGCAAGTTCAAGGATGCTACTACTTTCTGGAACACCAGCCCGATGCTAAGAAATACAGCAACTCACCACATTTCATCCTCTGAGATAAAAAGTTCTTCCAGTGGTTGGCTAAGTGGCTTAAATGTCTAACTTGACTACTTAGTCAATAGGATTCAGCTAAACTGAAGACCTCTCCATGAAGCCACCTGATTTCTTTTCTTTGGCCACACCCACAGCATGTAGAAGTTCCCAGGTCAGGGATCAAACCCTCAGCACAGCAGCAACCCAAGCCACAGCAGTGAGAATGCTGGATCCTGAACCTGCTGAGCCACCAGGGAACTCTCCACCTGATTTTCTTCGATTGAGGTGTGGCTGATTTACAATATTGTGTTGGCATCAGGTATATAGCAAAGTGACTTTTATATATATATATATTTTTTTTTTTTCAGATGCTTTCTCATTATCGGTTACCATGAGATAGTCAGTGTAGTTCCACATGCTATACAGCAGGTCCTTACCGTTCACCTATTTTATACACAGTAGTGTTTATCTGTTAGTCCCAAACTCATTTATTCCTGCCCCCACAAACCACCTGATTCTGTCAGGTTCTCACACGATCTTGTAGCCTCAATTTCTGCCTATTACATTGTATGTCATTATCTGTAGTTGCAGCAGCAACTATTTACCGTCTGATTCATTACAGAAAGTGTCTCCTGACCCCTGGATCAGCAGATTAACTCCCGAGCAAACAACCCAAAGAAGAAGAGTACCACAGCAATGGCCGTGGCCACCATGAGAAGGAGTGGCCCAGACTTCCAGTTCCAGGAACAGACAGTGCTCTGAAATCCATCTCAGTCTGCCCAGAGGCCACACCTCCAGGGCTGCTCTTAGCCCGTGAGCACCACCTAGGTGACTCCAAAGAGCCACAGGGATCCTGGGACAGAGGACCCCCCTCACCACCACTAAGAACCGACATCAAGGATGGCAAGGCGTTCATTAGATGCAGGGCCATTTAGGGGTTTCCACCCAGCCTCCCGAGTCCCCCATCCCCCTGAGCCAGACCAGCCTTACTGAGGACCCAGCTCCCAGCCTCCTTCCTCCTCTGCTCTAACAGCTCTTTCCCTGTTAAAATTCTCACACATGTCATCTCATCTCGGCATCTGCTTTTGGGAGGATCCAGGCATAGAAGCATTTCCTATGTATCGCACACTATCCCGAGTACTTTACGTAATTTACCTGATAGCTCATAACTGCTATTTCCTTACATCACAGGTGAGAAACCCAAGGCACAGAGAAGTTCAGTGACCAGCTCAAGATCACACAGCAGAGGTGGGCAGGGCTGGGAATCAAAACAGACCATCCCAGACTCCATGGCTCAGAGTCCATGTTCGGAACCACACTGAATATGCTGTCTGGTGAGTAGGAGATAAGCCAAACGAGAATAAAAACGTAGGTGTACTTCCTCCTGCTATCAGATCTCAGGTGAGTTAGGTAATAAAAGGTTCTTACGTAGTTAATGGTTGGCCATCTACATCACAGCCCGCATACTTCAGAATATATTATTTGTCCGTACGGAATATTAGGGGATGATAACTGATTATTTTAATAGACCCACCGTTGAAAAGTCTGCACTCCACCCCTAAAAGCATTAAGTTAGTATGGAATTTAAAGCACAAATAAATATTAATTAAGTCATCAATTCAATCCTCGTAATTGCAACATGTTGCATGGGCAAAACAATGGATCATTTATAACATGTTTCCACATGTATCCAATTCTACCTCAATATTACTAGTCAGCTGGGAAAACCATGAGTGGTGGCTCTGTGGAACCTTCTAAAGGACCCTCTGATTTTGCAGATGTATCTGAGCATGTGCTTCCCCAGGCTTGGGGGTCAAAGGCGCCACCACTCACCTGCAGCTGGTTCAGCATCTGGCTGGTTCCACTGCTCTGAAAATTGCTGGACATGTTCAGCAGTGTTTCTGATAAAGTCTTCAGCTTGTCCACAAAATCAAAAGTGTAATTTGCCTGCAAAATAAAGCATATTTGGATATATCTCTACTTTGGCCATGTTGCATTAGGAAGATTCTTCCCTTTTTTTTTCTTTTTTTTTTTTTCTTTTTAACAGCCACACTTGCTGCACATGGAAGTTCCAGGGCTAGAGGTCAAATCAGAGGTTGATGGACATTTAAGTTGTTTCCATGTCTTGGCTATTGTGAATACGGGTGCAATGAACATTTCTTATATAGGAAAAATTATCAAAAAGAGACTAATGCTAACATTCTTTGTAAAAAATGCTATTCTAATTAAAAGAATAAATATATAGGCATTAGGAAGTACACAAGAAGCCTCTGAAGAAGGAACAACAGTTATTGTAGTTTTGAATAGTTTCTCTGCAAAATTAAAGCTCAGCAGAAAATGCAGAATCTACAGATTTTTAAGGGGACATAATGTAAACCAAGAACTCCTATGTCCGGCTAAGCTACCGAGCAAAGGTGAGGACCAGAGAAAGTGTCCTCAGATGCCCGAGGAGAAAGAAATGACCTATGAATCCTCCCGAAAAAAGTTAAAGTCACCTGAGCAAAGGCTAAATCAATACAAGAATATTGAAATGATGATGAGTCATGAAACCATTCCAATAGAGAATGAATTTTAAGTAACAGTGAGCAAGGTTCTACATGTAACCCAAATGCCAACAATAACTCTCAAAAGAAAAAATTATGAAAACTATAGAAAAGTTACAATAAAAGTATAAGCACCCAGTGCTTACTATGCTTTTGATGACTGTTAATGTTACGATAATCTGTAGGACTTCAGACTCCATCAATAAAAGACAACAACGGGAAGGGAGGGAGGACAGAGTACAAGCAAAGTTCTCACGTAAGAAAGAAGTGGCTCCTGGTGCTGAGCACTCGGGAGAGGACAGACACGATGTTAACGAACAGAAGCCAGGACCTCCCTCTGTGGCGCAGCAGAGATGAATCCGACTAGTATCCGTCAGGATACCGGTTCGATCCCTGGCCTCTCTCCATGGGTGAAGGATCCGACATTGCCGAAAGCTGTGGCATCGTTTGCAGATGTGTCTTGGATCCAGTGTTGCTGTGGCTGTGGCACAGGCCTCAGCTGCAGCTCTGATTCAAGCCCTAGCCCAGGAACTTCCACATGCCACAGGTGCAACTGCAAAAAGAAAAAGAAAGAGGAGTTCCCGTCGTGGCGCAGTGGTTAACGAGTCCGACTAGGAACCATGAGGTTGCAGGTTCAGTCCCTGCCCTTGCTCAGTGGGTTAACGATCCGGCGTTGCCGTGAGCTGTGGTGTAGGTTGCAGACGCGGCTCGGATCCCGAGTGGCTGTGGCTCTGGCGTAGGCCGGTGGCTACAGCTCCGATTCAACCCCTAGCCTGGGAACCTCCATATGCTGCGGGAGCAGCCCAAGAAATAGCA
Organism: Phacochoerus africanus; assembly: GCF_016906955.1. Lineage (NCBI taxonomy): Eukaryota > Metazoa > Chordata > Mammalia > Artiodactyla > Suidae > Phacochoerus > Phacochoerus africanus. Next base: position 134,501,382 of record NC_062554.1, on the reverse strand, counting down.
ACAACAACAACAACACCACACAAAAAAAAATGTGGACCCAAATATATACTGAAATCAATATATAATAAAAAAAATTAAAAAAAAAAGAAAAAGAAAGAAACGAAAAAAGATTACAGGACGATTACGAGTCTCAGAGCTCAGTGTCTCAACAGGAAGCAGGCACGACGCTCAGAGATCCTGTCCTTCGAGTCTTGCTGTCACTTTCATCTCACAGGGAGAAAGTGCTTGGGTTTTGTTTTCACCCATATGCCACCTAATAACTGCTGATTTTAGAAAATGCCCTAACCTCTCTTACTTAAGAGTTCATTTCCGCTTAAGAAAAAAAGAAAGAAAGAGAAAGGTGATTAGGTCACAGCAGGAGATCTTCGCTGTGCGTTTTTCCTGCGGCACTCATTCTATCTCCCTCCTTAACATTCAGACCATTGGCTTACGGCTTCTGAGGGGAATGAGGCAGAGGAACTTGAAAATTTAAAAAGGAAGCAGGTAGGGATTTTCACAGTAGATAAAATAAAGGATTTTTTAGAAAAAGGAAGGCCAGAACCAGGGAGGGAAGAGCCCCTTCCCCATGATGCAGTTCTTGCCAAAGTGGTCCCTCCTCTGCATCTCAACAGGATCAGGAAAAGAGAAGGTCCCTTTGTGGTCCCAGAAACAAAGCGACCTCGGACTGACCTTCGCAGAACAAGGGGAGGACTAGAATGGACAGCGAGGTGGACGAAGCACACGTCCGATGCTTGGCCGACTTCCAGGCTGACATGTGGGAGACGGCAGGATGCAAAGACTTCCCAGGATGCTACATCCTACATGCATCTCTCGCTCCCTGGACCAAGTTCCAACTGTTCGAAGGGTCCCATGTAAAGGCCCTCTCCCTCTCTACACTGCTCCCCAGGCACCCCGTTCCAGACCCGGGGGGGTGCACTGCAGTCAGCTCCTTGTACACCTCCCTGAAATGTCCACACCTTCAAGCACAGGTGCATGTGCTTGTGACCTGCTTTTCTTCACTAAGACGCCCCACATTTTTCCACACCTTGCCTGAAATACACTTAACAGAAGATCTTGGAGACCAGCCTATACCTAAATCATCCTTCTTAGTAAGCTGCGTGTGTTCCTTTTATAAATGTGCCACCGTTGACTTACCCAGCCCCCTACTGATGGAGAGCTTGTTTCCCCACCCCTGGGCTTATAAACAATGACACAGAAACGTCCTTGTTTTCACGTGTGAATATACATTTTCAACATGACCTCATGAACACTGTGCCAACGAGGTCACTCACTGTGACACGCGCGCATCTGTGTCTGAGATCGCCTGTCTCCTGCACCTGCACCAACAGAGTGTGTCATCAGTCTGGGGGCCTCTGTCACTCTGATATGCTGTCTCACTCGGGGGTTACATTGTTCTTACTATAAATAAGTTTGAGCATCTTTCCACACATTTAAGACCCCTCGCAGGTTTTTCCTTCCCTGTGAACACTTCGTGTATATTCTTTGCTCATTTTCAAATGGGCCTTTTTAGTGATTAAATACTGAAAATTTGGGACAATACAGCCCCTGTCACGAGAGGAAAGGGTCTCTTGTGAGCCGACTCAGAGAGGAAGAGGAGGACAGGGAGGCCTGGTGAGAGCTGTGCCCACTCACACCTCGCCCTCCCAGCACCTCTCTGTGTAGACACCACTTCTGAGAGGCAAGGGAATTCTGACACCACCTTTCCGAGGACTTTGGCGAGGACTGACTGATCTAGAGGCATCCAAGAGGGGTTTTGAGTCAAACACATGAGTCTGAGTCCCAGTGGGCCAAGGCCGGTAGAGAGACCCCGAGCCAGCTGCCCCAGCTCTCGGCACCTGGCAGTGGCGCTTGTCTCTTGCAGTGGTTGAATGCGGTTGTCTGTCTGTCCTGGGCCTGCCGTCTCCTGGCTGTGAACCTAATGAACCTGGGGCACTGGACGTGAGGACAGCAGGATCAGTGCACAAACACCCAAGGTCCCTGCAGGGGCAGCTTCCGTCTCAGGGCTGCGTGTCACCTAGAGTCACAGAACGAGTACTGTCATAGACTGTCTGACTCTGCGTTCTAGGGAACTGCTGCTTTACTAGGATTATACCAAACAAGTCTCTTCACAAATGTAATCACTTCCTCTCTGGGCGACTTTGCTGCATTTTGATGTTTCGTGCTGCACGTTTTCACCCATCCGAGAGGCTCGCTCTGGGCTGAACCACTGAGGACCTGCTTTCAGATCACAGATCAGATGCCTGCAGTCACAAAGCGGATTTTGCTATAATCCCATCCCCTCTGCAGGGCTCCCGGGGACGGTCCCTCCTGCCCCCAGGTCCTGGCGATCCCCGGCGCCCTGCTCTGTGTGCAGAAACAGTCCTGAGTGCAGGTGCAAGTGCCTCCAGCCTGGGCTGGATTTATTCAGACTCCGGTCCCGGGCAGCTCCCACCTCGCTGAGATTTTCATCTTTGACAAGTGGCAGAGAGCAAAGCATTGTCATTTCCATTCAAGTTACTTAATCCTCAGGCCCTGGGTCCACTCAATGGTAAAAATAGCGACAGCCTCTGCCCATCTTGAACCTGTGTGATTCATTCTCCTCATCCCAAAGGTGCCCCTTTGAAGGCAGGCAGAGCACTGAGGATGGGTGAACAGCAGGCACTGACACTCCAAGCCACTAATCCACAGAAAGGGTTTGATTAGGAACCCAGCATTCCCGACTGACAGCAGTAAAGGAACCATAGGGTGCAGCTCCTTCTATGGGATAACCTAACACTGCAAAGACGGCCCGATGAAAAGAACCCTGCTGCGGAGCCCACTAAGGGTGGGTTAGAACATATGCTTCCATGGACCATCTAATATACTTGGGAATGTAAACCTCACCAGTCCACACTTTACTTAATCTGTAAAATGGGTCTAATAACACCACCCCACCCAGTTCTCCTAAGAAGGAATGAGAGGTTTTGGCAAAGTACCCAGGACAGTTCCTTGAACCTAGCAGAAGCAAGTGCCCAGTATATGGTGCTTCAATCTGCATTTGAAACTGCTGACATGGGGCATTCCCACTGTGGATCAGCAGGTCAAGAACCCAGCTAGTGTCCCGTGAGGATGTGGGTTCGACCCCTGGCCTTGCTCAGTGGGTTAAGGATCCAGCGTTGCCATAAGCTATGGTGTAGGTAGCAGGTGTGGCTCAGATTTGGTGTTGCTGTGGCTGTGGTGTAGGCTGGCAGCTCCAGCTCCTTCCATGTGCCACAGATGTGACCCTAAAAAGGAAAAAATAGGAAACTGCTGATATGACTGCCAGGACCATGAGCAGGTGTAAAACCCTTCATCTGCCTCCTCCCTGGCCCCACAGCCTCTGAGAACCCCTCACATCAGCAACAAACCCTCCCATCATCAGCTAACATTCCGATTTCAAAGCCCGAGGCTGCTCCTCCTGCAGGAAGCAGTCCTCCCTCTGTTCTTTCCCCGGGATCTGCAGCCCCTTCACCCCACGGCAAGTTCCTTCAAGGGCAGAAGCTGAGTTCTGCTCACATGTGAATCCCAACTTGGGGAATATGGTGAGGCGTAATGGAAATAAATTAAGCACTGGCCTTGGAGCTGCACAGACCTGGGTTCAAACATCATCACTGCCAGCTGTTGAGAGATCCTAACAAGCTTACTAACCCCTAAGGTTCATCTGCAGAGTGAGTGTGGCACCTGCTAGCTCCTTTCATAGGCATGAGGCAGGGGTGTGTCCCAGAGCTCCCAGCAGTGTCAGGGCTATTCCTCTCCTGTATCATTCCTTCTACCTCTCCTCAATACATACTTGCTGAGTTCAGACTTCATTTAAACGCTGATGAGCCATGCAGGAACCCTTTAAGCCTTGGGTCCTATTTCTCTAAAATGAAGAAACCCACTTAGCACTGGCTGGCCCTTTATCAAGTTATCGTGGGACCTCAAGGCCTCTCCAAGGAGACAGACCTCAAAGCCACGGGCCAAGATAAAAATTACCAGCCCCTTATCACCACTGCACCCACCTCACCGTAGTGTCCCCTCTTCATCCTGAGCAGCCTGGCCTACTCCTTCCTGCTCCCTAGTAGGAAAGGCATGTGGGCCCACTCCTCACCCACCCTGCAGGGGCCTTATAAGCCTCCAGCCAATCAGCAAGTGTATCATAAGACCCCTCTTTTCCCAGCCAATCAGCAGGCCAGCAGGTGTATGGTAAAATCTCTCCTCTGTCCTTGGGCTATAAAAACAGACAGGACCCTGTGCTGGAGGTCTCCCCGATCATCAGGAGGTCAGCCTGCTGTGCTAACAGTGTCTCTTGCCTCAGTAAACTTGTCTTTTCTTCACCTTGCTCTGAATCCGGAAAATTCTTTTTCCAACCTGCACACACAAGCCTTGACAGTTATCATGTCCTGATACCAGATTCACCTCCCGTGGCCTGTTCTGCAAGGATGGAGCTGGGCCCTTCAGTGGCTGGCTCTATGCTCTGTGTCAGACTTTGCCAGTAGAGAGAACTGGAGGGACCCTGCAGGGTAGGAGGACGGGAAGTTCTCCTCCTGATCTCACTGTGCTGCCCCCAGCAGGTTCCCCTAGATTCAGCCCCTGGCTTCAAGGCTCTGGCTGCACAGGCCCACAGCACAGAGAGCCTTTCCAGGCTCTTTCTCCAACATCCCACACTGTATTTTCCCAGGGGCTGCTGCGGACGTGGCATCACCCCCACAGGTGACTCCCCCACGGAGGACCCCTCCCCCAACAGACAACCTCCCCTGTTGCAGCTTCTTAGAGACTCACCAAGAGGGCAGTCTCCTGCCACCCAGAGGGCAGATTCCCCCGGAAGCGCCTCCAGGGAGGCTCCTGGGTGACTTTTGCCATCCAGTTGGTTCTTCCCACTGCTATCGGGATCCCACCCCTGGTTGGAGAGGCCGCTTCTGGTGTGTTCCTTCCTCGGATGCCCCTTCCCCAGCCCTGGCGGGGGGGGGGGTGCATCCTTGAGCATTCTCTTTACATCACTAACCAGCCCCATTACCCAAATATCCTGTTATGACGGCAATTCTTCAAAATAAAATCTCCCCATCATTTCTTCCGACTGGACTCTGACTGACAGGTGAGGATATAACCCTGTGGACACTGTGCTCAGGAAAACAGCAAAAATGCACATGCCATGGAAAGAGCTGGGAAGAAAAGGCAGTAAAATTTCTTAGGTGGATCAAAACCACTTAAAATACCAAAAGCTACAGTTTTAGAACCAGTTTGATTGATATTTAACAAAACAAAACAAAACTATTAGGATGTGGAGTTGGAAGAAGAAAGCGGTCCCAGGAACCAACCCTGGGCTTTGGGGCGCTTGAGGCAAGGATGCCACGGCTCTCACACCTCATCCTCAGGACGGCTCTGCAGGTGGCACGGGGGACCACATAACCAGGTGGGAGAGAGGCAGGGCCCTGCTTGGCTCTCCCTCTTTGGCCCAGGTGCCCAGCAAAGAGCCCTATGTACAGAAAGTAGCACCAAAGGGAGAACTGGGACTGCGTCCCACACCGGCCACACCTACAGCTTGCTGGCTGCCAGCCACAGGCCGTCCTATGTCTCGAGAAATTCGCTCTTTGGCGCAAATTAGCAGACCCCCACGTCGACAGGCACGCCTCATATCTGCTTTCAGTAACTCCCGAGCAAACCACTGTCAGCATCAAAAAAGATGCCAGTGGTTCCTGACAAAGAAGGTGTCTCGTGACCAAAGGAAAGTGGAAGTACACTTCGGTCAACTTTTAGGGAAACCATTCAAATTAAGAAAGCAATCTGGGAGTTCCTGCTGTGGCTCAGCGGGGTAAGAACCCGAGAGAGTCTCTGTAAGGATGTGGGTTCGATTCCTGGCCTTGCTCATTGGGTGAAGGATCCGGCATCACTGCAAGCTGTGGCATAGGTCATAGATGGGCTCGGATCTGGCGTTGCTGTGGCTGTGGCTTAGGACTCAGCTGTAGCCCTGATTCGACCTCTAGCCTGGGAACCTCCATATGCCATAGGTGGCACCCTAAGAATTTAAAAAGAAAAAGAAAAAGAAACTAAAGTTTCATCATTCGCAGAATGCATGCAGCATGTTCACAGCCCACACCTCCACCTGGTGGAGGCCTACACATCCTCTCCTCCACGTGTTTTCCCAAATCCTTCTTGCCAGGACGAGCTGCTCACCTCCAGCGCCTTGACACACTAAGCAAAGCTCTCATCATATTATTTCTAAATTATTTCTCCAGATGTTTGTCTTCTCTTTCCCCACCGCAGAGTGTGCTCTTTGAAAGCAGACACTGGCACGCTAATTGCTGTATTACAGACTATAGCACAGGATATATTATAGCATCTATTACCAACGATATTAATGTATAATACTATATAATAAAAATAAATCCACGGCCTATTATTTAAATTTGAATTGAAAATAAAGCTATGGGAGTTCCCGTCGTGGCGCAGTGGTTAACGAATCCGACTAGGAACCATGAGGTTTCGGGTTCGATCCCTGGCCTTGCTCAGTGGGTTAAGGATCCGGCGTTGCCGTAAGCTGTGGTGTAGGTTGCAGATGCGGCTCGGATCCCGCATTGCTGTGGCTCTGGCCGGTGGTTACAGCTCCGATTAGACCCCTAGCCTGGGAACTTCTGTACGCCTCGGGAGAGGCCCTAGAAAAGGCAAAAAGACCAAAAAAAAAAAAGGAGAAAAAGAAAGCTATGATATAGAGCCATTCTCTATAAAATTTCTAAAATATCCACAGCTCTTAAAAGTTTAATGCAGAGTTCCTGTTGTGGCTCAGCGGGTTAAGAACCCAACACAGTGTCCATGAGAATGTGAGTTTGACCCCTGGCTTGCTCAGTGGATTAAGGATCCAGTGTTGCTGAAAGCTACCGTGTAGGTAGCAGATGTCACTCAGATCCGGTGGTGCAGGCCTGCAGCTGCTGCTCCAACTTGACCCCTAGCCTGGGCAGGCACGTCCATATGCCGCAGGTGAAGTCCTAAAAAGAACAACAACAAAAAGCTTAATGCACTGAGGTTATTTGAATGTGGCTTTGGCTCCAGGCCTCTCTGAAGCGTAGTCCCCAAGGAACCAGCTCCTGGCATATGTCTCTGTTAATATCACTGCACTGTGAGTCCAGACTTTTGGTAAATGCCCCTCTGAACAGACATTTACAAGATAAAAACAGAAATTGCTCAGCACATTAAGAGCAAACTGAGACAAACACAGGTTCTTAGCTAAGTCACGGGCAGGACATGGCGGTCACTCAGCAACTATGAGGGCAGGAAGCATGAGCCTCCAAGAGCTGCTTTGACCAAAAATCACTCGGCTGCTCAGAGGCCCAGGCATCAGCACCAACTTTTTAGCTTTTGAGTCATCAGTACGATTGGAAGCTTGGAAGTTTAGTGTTAAGGAATCCAGCATCTCCTCCTCGGGGTTTGACCAGTAGGAGTGGATCATCCTCATGTCCCCCTGACGTCCTTCCACGGTGCCCACAGGCACGTAAGCCACCATCAGACAAGGAAACAAGAGCCGGGAAAACACAGCACCAGCCTTTCAAGAGCAAATATCAATATTAAAAAACCCTGAAGCAAAAGGGTTTGAGACAGCCTAAGAAAGGGAAAACAACCAGAGCCCTGCCACGTCCAGATTCCTCCAGGGAAGTCCTCCTGGCCTCCTCCCCAAGCCCACCTGCCACAGGATGAAGCCAACAAAGCCCCACCATCAACTTGGAAGATGTCACTGCCTGACCTGGACCACAGATACAGCGGGTCTGACTCTTCCTTCGCCACCAGACGCACCAAGCAAAACAGATGAGCGATTGTGCTCCAGGTTGTCCTGGAACCACCTGAAACGGCCCTTCTCTTGTCTAATGGTCCTCTCTGCCTTAGTTACTCCTGAGAACACCTTCTGCCCCCAAACTGTCCCCTGGGAGAATGACTCCGCACATCCAAGTTTAACAGCAAGAGGAATAGGAAAAAAAATTAAAATAAAAAAAAACACAACAGGGCGAAATGAATTGTAATCAACATAAAAAGCTGTGTAATCTGATCTGTATAATAATCATGCTAAATATTTTAGAAGACTGCCTCCCGTGCACTGCATCTCTAGCGCCCTCATTCATTCAAACTTACCTTTTGAATGACCTTATTTATGTCCTGAGTGTTTGGTGTGTACAGTATTTTCCCATGTAATACAGGCTTTAGGAAGGACCACACCAAAGCACCATTTGGAGAACGTAGAATTTCCTGATAGAGCTTCAAGCAAAACGGTGCTGTCACAATTAAAAAAAAAAAAAAAAAAGTGTTACTCACAATATGGGAAGCCCAGGTTAATAGGGGAATTCTTTAATATATCCACAATGCCTCTCTTTGCAGTGGGAGGTTTACATATTTTTTTTTCATGATTCGATTCCGAATTTGGGCAGTAAGTTCAGAAATAATTTTTTTTTCCTTTTTATGGCCACATCTGTGGTATATGGAAGTTCCAGGGCCAGGAGTGGAATCAAAGCTGCAGCCACAGCCACAGCCACATCAACACCAGATCTGAGCCACATCTGCGACCCACCTCACAGCCTGCGGCAATGCTGGATCCTTAACCCACTGAGCAAAATCAGGGATCAAACCATCAACCTCATGGACACTACATAGGGTTCTTAAACCACTGAACCACAATGGAAACTCCTTTTTTTTTTAGAAATAATTTTTCTTGTCCTTGTCTTTACAGGTCTTATCTCAAAACTTTAAGATACCATGTTCCCTCCAACAATTCGAAAGGAAGCAAAGCATGACCTTCACATTTTTCATCTAATTTATCAGCAATACTAAATAATGACACAGACACTTGAAAAGAAAAACGTTACTAAAAAAGGAATACATCTGTTTTTTAATCTAAAATGTCTTCATTTCAATCGTCACAGTATTGAGACCAAAACTAGGCTTTTCTTATGCAGTTAACTTTATAAATTGCTACAGATCTCTCTGCTGTGCCCACAGCGAACTACTGCACGGCCCTTAGTGCTTTTGATACGTTAATTGCCTTGTTTTCACCCAAACACTCCATCCCTTAGGCTGCGCTCATCACTGACGTGGTGGGGGCTGGCTGCTTTCAGTGGGACGTTTACTGGACTCGACCAATAGGCACCTAATGAAGGCAGGGCCTCCACTGCCACAATGACTAGCAATAAAATATAAGCTGGTGACAAACACTGGAGTATAGCTGGTTCTTTTACTCCTGAAGAGAACATTTAAAGTGAAAATATTAATGATTCAGAACCCCCAGATATGAAAATTACTGTTGGGATAATTTTCATTGTTAGGTCCACATCCCTAAATTCCCCATTTGAAAAGAAAAACAAGTTCTTCTAAAATTGATAGAAATAATTCTGTAGGATATAAATTAAGAGCATGACTGCATAATGACTTTTTGTGTTTGTCTTTTTAGGGCTGCAGTGCGGCACGTGGAAATTCCCAGGCTGGGGGTTGAATCGCAGCTGCAGCTGCCAGCCTACAACCAGAGCCACAGAAACACAGAATCTGCGCCGTGTCTGCAACCTACATCACAGCTCACAGCAACGCCAGATCCTTAACCAACTGAGTGAGGCCAGGGATCGAACCTGCGTCCTCATGGATACTACTTGGGTTCTTAAGCCTCTGAGCCATGATGGGAACTCCCATAATGACGTTTTATAGAGGCTGTCCTTGCTGATACCTTAACGACTTACACTTGAATTAGAAGCTTCATATAGATGGCAGCAATTTTGACTTTGGAAAAGACATAAACATACATAGGAACAGAACAATAAGTCTGAAGCCAGGAGTCCTGACATCAGCCACTTGTGAGCTGTGTGAACTTGGGCAAGTCACTGAACCTTCTCTGAGCCTCTATCACATCACCTGAAAAACAAGGGAACTAATATTGTCTATGGTTAGTGTGGCACTCATTTGAAATAAATGGATGAAAGGACCCAGAAAGACTGGTCCTCAGTGCTAGCTGAACAGCCAGACGGGCGGGTGGATGGATCAGTGGATGGAAAGACTGAAGGATCAATGGACGAATGGATGTCTGGTTGGACGCATCCACAGAAGGAAAGATGGAAGGATGGGTAGATGGATGGTTGGATCGATGGATGAATGACTGGATGACTGGATTTAATGAACAAATTAATAATCCTCAAGAAGCTCATGTGCAAAAAAAAAGAGGAAATGGGGGTTAGGAAAGGAGATAATACAAGTATTACATGTTACTAGCCCTAATGTGTATCTACACTGCCAAATTCGATCATGTTTTGTCTGACAGCGACCCACATGATCCATCAGATGAACATACCACCCGCTGTCTTTATGGCAGCTGCGAGGATGCTGTTATCTGGCTCCTCATCCTGTACCTCCTCCTCCACATATTCCCACCGTCTTTTCTTCCTGGTCTCACCAACACCTCTGTCCATCCCAGACACAAGTACATAGAGATGCATCGTGTGTGTAGTAGGCACGTTCTAAGAGGGTTCCATGCCTTGTTGTGCAGATACACCCAGGGTTAGGTGTGTCTATACAGCCATATATAGACAGATGCCAGAATTCTGGCTTGGAGTTAATCAAAAGGGGGTTATCCTGCTGAGCCATCAGGTAAACCCTGCAAAGAGACAAAGCCTCAGACTCAAAGAGATGCATTGTTGCCCTTGAAGATGCAGCCTCTGTGGGCTCTACAGCTGCAAGGACCAGAATTCTACCACCAACCACCTCGGGTAAGCCAACACCTTCACTGCAGCCTTGTGCAGGCCTGGGAGGGCCCGGCCCATCAGTGCTCAGATTCTGACCTCCAGAGACTATGAGATGACAAACAGGGCTTGTCCTGAACCACGAGGTATGTGGTGACTTGCTGTGCCGCACAGAGGAGCGATGAATACACTAGGACGCGACTATGGCATCGCAGTCGGTACGAGGCATCCGCATGATGCTTCGTAACCACCTTATGAGGTGGGTATCGCTGTTTCCATGTTACTCAGGATATGAACACAATTCAGAGCGATAAAATCACAACTTGATGGGGTTGTCTTAATCCCAACCCTTACCAGTATGTTTAGTTTCTTTCTAATTAAAATGCACCCACTTAAAATGGGGGCTGGAAAGCACTGTTGAGTCTGATGTCATTTGCTAGTGAGCCTCATAGAAGGCAAATTTGCACAGGGCCACATACAGTTATCCTGGCTACATGAGATACAGCCATTTTGCCAGGACCAAAATGGTGCTCCTGATCTCCATGCCTGGACCCGCTGGCCAGCCAGGGGTCCCTAAAGGGCCGGGGCCTCAGGTGCATTAGAATTTAAGACCAGGTCACAGGTGAGAGAATTAGCCTGTGCTCCAGGGGGCCGGGGTCTTGCAAAGCCACCTGCCATAGAAGCCTCTGATGACCTTATCAACAAAAGAAGGATAAAGTTTAGACAGTGGAGGCAGAAACTGTTTGCAAGTATGTACCCACTTCCTACACAGACAGGACATTTGTATAAAGCAGAGCTAATCATCGAAATGCAAATTAAACAAATGAGGATGACTATTTTCTTACTTGAATCTTCAGGAATGTTGAATTTTTCTTTGTCGTCTTCTAAGAGTTCATTAACTCGAGGCAAGTTCATAAACGTGTCCGAGTGGCTAAAGAAAGATGCTCGCTCCTTGCAAACCATCTTCATCAAAGACTGGAAAGTACCAAAGGCTGAGCTTCGGGCCTGATCGCTGTACGAAGCCTGAGAACATGAGAAAAATAACCTGCACGTAAGCCGTGGCTTCAGACGTTCCCTTACACACTTCTGAAAGTGTGCTCCCTTCCCCGACCGAACAGAAGATCTGCAACAGGTCGAAGGTACAGAATCTCGGCTTTGGCGTGTTCTGTCCTTGAAACGCCACGCGCGCCACTGTGATGATTTTTTCTGGTCTATGAGGCTAAAGGAAAAAACCTCTCTCTCTCTCTCTCTCTCTCTCTCTCTCTCTCTCACACACACACACACACACACACACACAAGAGCAAATCTTTGTTCTTTGTCTAGTGAAAATCATTAAACCATAGGGAGTTCCCATGGTGGCTCTGCAGTAACAAACCCGACCTGTATTCATGAGGACTTAGTTTCAAGCCCTGGCCTTGCTCAGTGGGTTAAGGATCTGATGTTGCCATGAGCTGTGGTGCAGGCTGGCAGCTGCAGCTCCGATTCGACCCCTAGAAATTCCATATGCCATGGGTGCAGCCCAAATAAGACCAAAAAAAAATTATAAATAAATTTAATAAAATACCACTGACTCGGGCTAATTAATCGCCTGAAGATGTGCCTCTCAGACAAACTTCCTGGATACTGACGGCTATCAAACTACCCCTTAGCTGATGAACACACCCTGAACACAGCACTATCTCGCCTCCGAGGCAGCCCCAAGGATGCTGCGCTCTGCCCCTCAGCCCGCACCCCCACCTCCACACCGGGCCCCACATAACCCCCCCCCATCAACTCCGTTCCAGGCAGAGAAAGTCCAAGCAAAACTTAACATCAGGCTACTCACCTCACGCAACGCTGTGTTTGTATTTGCAGCAAAAGATCTGCAAGCCGATTATTTCTATGCAAACAAGTGTACTAAGGCTTTTAAAAGCAAAGGTACTTTTGGAATGAAGTTCATCTCATTTGAGCCGATAATCAATTTGGTGATTTCCGGCTTCACGGGAAACACAGGCACTCCAACCTTCACCTGGAAGCATGTGTGTCCACAGAGCCTGTGTCATCAGGGCTGCTCCTTGTCACGCTAGTGCCTTCAGAGCCACTACGCTTTGTCATCTAATGCAGATTTTAGACTCGGAAGAGAAACCAAGGCAAAGGAGCACCTACGAAGACCCAGCAGACCTGAGCCTCTCCCTAGGGCCCAGACGGATCACTCACCTGTTCAAAGTCAGGCACGTCCAGCAAGGCGGTGACCTTCAGTGCCTGAAGGAACTCGGGAAGGTGCCCGAGGACATAGCTGGCTTTAGGAAGCAGGCGGCTGAGCCTGGAGATGACACGCAGCAGGGAGCTGAGCAGGCCACCGGCCTCCGAAGGGAGCAGGGTCTTCAAAGGGAAATACAACAGGAGATCCTGAGCTGGACTGATACCTCCCATGCATCAAAGAGAGGGAACAGCATTATCTGATTTTATTCCCTCTTGAACCTGGGGGCATCTCTGTCACGCTACAGAAGAGTCCTCTTTCTGGGCGCAGAGATCTCCGTTTTTGGAGCGCACGCAATCACACCAGGGCTGCTGGAACCCAAGTCAGCAGCCGATGCGTGCGACCTGCTATGAAACTTCAAACCATCTTCAAGATATTTCTTTCCATCTTCGGGGTGCCCAGAGTGGAAACTTAACAAGAGGGTCCAAATAAAACAAGCCTGCGTGAAACAACTTCCGTTTACCTACTTCCACTTCCCCGCGTGTCAGGAGACACTGATTCTACCGCGGAGGTGGCCTTGCAGATTATGGGGACATTTAAGAAATGTTTACCCTCCTGCTTGGGGGTTTAAAATGTACTTGTTCTGAAAATTAGCGAGTGTCTCTGCGTGTGTGCGTGTGTGTGTGTGTGTGTGTGTGTGTGAGATGGCAGCGTTCACCCCCTGGATTCCTGAAGTAACTCAGGAGGGGGGCCAAATCTACCCTTTTCCCGAACCCCCAAAACTGTCCTGAAGCCACCCTGCCCCCTCTCATCAGTCCAGATGTCGCCCGCTCTATCCCTGGGCAGAAACGTGGAGCGATTCCAGTCCCTACAGGTTGAAGCGAAGTTTCTGGAAACGTAAATAAAGAGTCAAGGAGCAGAGGCCTGAAGAGGCACTTCCAGAAGAGGCAGCACTGGGAGCGCAGGCAGGCAGGAGGACCATCTGCGGGGTCCCCGGGGGCTGCCCTGGGGCGGCTGTGCTCCCCGCCACCTCACGTCAGGACCTTTCCATTCTCCGGCCTCCGGGTCCCCACCCGCTGTGTGCAGGGCGCACGAGGAGGTAACGAGCGGGTTCACACGGGATCGGGGCTGCCCCGTGCTCCTCCCCACCTGCGCACCTTCTGGACAGGCCCAGGCAGAGGTGGGCATGTCACCCGCACAGGACAGAGGCTGCGCCCCAGGACGTACCGGGGGGCAGGAAGGTCACGGCCCGGCAGGGGTGGGAGCAGCTCTGACTCAGAGGGGCAGCCTCCCCAGATAAACCCCAGCAAGGGGATCCGGCCACTGGCCATGGCCGTGATTTTGACCGCTGGTCCTTCCCCTCGAGCATGTTGACCAGTGCTGCGTCTTGATGGGCCCCGGAAAGCCTCCTGAACACCCCCCTTCATCACGAGCCCCGCCCAGAGGCAGGGCGCAGGAGGCCCAGAGATTGGTCGAGGCTGCCCGCGTCTGCGCCCGCGCCCCTGCTGCCCTTAACCCATCTACACAGGCCTTAAGAGCTCTCCAGACAGCAAGCCGCCCGAGGCAGGCCCTGCAGCCGTGCCCCTCTTACTTTGTAAATGAAATTCCGCGGGTCCAGGTGCCGAGCCATCAGCACGACCAGGGAGTACACTGTGGCCCCGGGCAGGCTGCACAGCTCCTTCGTTGCAGACTCAGACCTTCCATCCTCAGGAAGCTCGAGCAGGAGGCGGAGACTGTCCTGGTCGCACCTTCCAGACAGGGCCACCGTCAGGGCGCTCTGGAGAACCTGATTCAAAGCATGACGGCCTTACCCGCGGAGCCACGATGGGAACTCCCATAATGACGTTTTATAGGGGCTGTCCTTGCTGATACCTTAACGACTTACACTTGAATTAGAAGCTTCATATAGATGGCAGCAATTTTGACTTTGGAAAAGACATAAACCTACATAGGAACAGAACAATAAGTCTGAAACCAGGAATCCTGACATCAGCCACTTGTGAGCTGTGTGAGTAACGAGGTGGGGGGGGGGGCATGGAGAAAACTAGGCTGGGAGGGCAAATCTACCCTTTTCCTGAACCCCCAAAACTGTCCTGAAGCCACTCTGCCCCCTCATCAGTCTAGATGTCACCTGCTCCATCCCTGTGGAGAAACATGGTTGGATGTGAATACGCCTGAGATAGGCACCCCCAGACTCAGTGCCCCCCCAGCCCTGAGTCCCTTAAAAGCCCATTTTCCCCAAAGGCTGAGGATCTACCTGTAGATGGACGGGTCCCAAACCTCTGTTCTATTTCAAGCATTTTGAATGGAAAGGTTTCTAAAGCGCACACATAATGCTCTGACTTTGAAGCAATCAGCAATTTGATGACTCAACTCAGGAGCAGCACGAGGCCAGGGCCCTGCCCTCGCCCAGATGCTCTCAGACGCTGCTGTGTCTTTTCCTGCTGACATTCAGCTTCGCCTTTGCTTTCAGTTTATCAGTTTGCATTTTTTATTGTTATCAAAAAAATAGTGTGAACTATTTTTTTTTCTCCTCTGCTTCCAAACTGAAAACCAGATTTCCAAGCTTGTTGTCATTTTGGAAAAGGAGAAGCAAAGTCAAAAGGGGGGACAGAGGACAGGTGCGTGCGCATCTGGCTTATCACCGTCACCTGCAGGAAAGGGCCGGAGCTGGGTCTCTGCTGCAGAAGGACTTTCAACTCATGATCTGCACAATATGATCAATTAGAACGCAGGACGCTACACCCAGACTTGTGTCGTGTTTGTGTGTGATGGGTGTGACGACTGTGAAATGTTCAGGCCAAGCAAGACGCTTTGTGAGCAGGAGCGACGGTGCCCTCACCAGGAGCCTCACGGGCTGGAAGCACACACTGGGTGCTCTCGTACGATGCCATCAGGTGCCCCCCCCATCACTAAGAAATAGAATAATTTGGGTTCTCCAGAGAAACAGAACCATTAGGATGTGCATATTCTGGGAGGTTTTTTAATTTAATTTTTTTTCTTTTTAGCGCCACACCTGCAGCATATGGAGGTTCCCAGGCTAGGGGGTGAATCGGAGCTGCAGCTGCCAGCCTTCACCATAGCTACGGCAACACCGGATCCGAGCTGCATCTGTGACCTACACCACAGTTTGCGGCAATGCTGGATCCTTAACCCACCAAGCAAGGCCAGGGATCGAACCAGCATCTCCATAGACACTATGTCAGGTTCCTAATCCACTGAGCCACAAGAGGAACTCCATTCTGCGGATTCTTTTAAAAAAAGGAATTGGCTCGATTGTGGGGGCTTGGCGAGACCAAAGCCTACAGAATGAGATGGGCTCAGGAGACCCAGGGAGGAGCTGACGGTGGCAGCTCAGGCCATTCACACCTGAAGGCAGAACTCCCTCTTCCCTGGGGCGTCTCAGATTCCACTGAGTCCTGCAGGCTGCCGGGGAGAGGTGTTAATGGGGTGCCTGCCACAGAGACAGCTGCCCAGCTGGCTGCAGATCTGGGGGGGAGAGCACCGCTCCTGCCTGACCCCCCATCTCCACGTCCAGGGCCCTCTCTCTGCTTCAGACAGGACAACGGTCCCAGCATCTACAGTTGGGAGGGAGGGAAAAACGCCTCAGCTTTGTCTCTTAAATGACATGACCAAGGGATAAGAACCTCGTGTGGGCTCTCATCATGGGTTATCCCCAGGCCCTAAAAGAAGACGACAGTTGCTGAAACCACGTTGATCGCGTCACTAATAACGGACCAGGTCAATACAAAGTCATGTTCTTCTGAAGCAGAGTTATTAGACTAGTAAGTAACCAGGAGCCCAGATGTGCTGTGGCTGATTGAAGAGTCCAAAGTGTTCTTTTTCTTATTAGGGCCACACCTGCGGCACAGAGAAGTTCCCGGGCTAGGCGTCAAACTGGAGCTGCAGCTGAGATCTACACCACAGCCATGGCAACACTGGATCCTTAGCCCACTGAGCAAGGCCAGCGATCGAACCCACATCCTCATGGACACAATGTCGGATTCTTAACCCACTGAGCTACAACGGGAACTCCAAGACCCAAACTGTTGAACAAGTGTAGGCTGGTACCTCCCCAGGCCACGGACATCTTTCTGCGTTACTCGTGAATGAAAATATGGAAGATGTGCTCAAGTGACACACTGCAAAGTAGATCGGGATTACAAACGCCCCAAAGGTTGGAGTAATTGACCAGAACTAGCAAGAAGTACTGGTGCAGAGATCAATGCAAATCCTGAAATGAAAAATATTTATGTAGTGTAAGTGGGAAAAGAGGTACCTCAGTAGAAGCAGCCACTTACTGGTTTTTTGTTTATTTATTTGCTTGCTTTATGGCCACACCTGTGGCATACGGAAGTTCCCAAGCTAGGGGCTGAATTGAAGCTGCAGCTGCCGGTCTACACCATAGCCACAGCAACGCCAGATCCAAGCCACATCTGTGACCTATGCCACAGCTAGTGGCAACATTGGATCCTTAACCCACTGAGCAAAGTCAGGAATCAAACCTGCATCCTCACAGACACTATCTCAAGTTCTTAACCCTCTGAGACACAACGGGAGCTCCTGTTTTGTTTTTTCTTTAATTGGTGGTAAAGGGTGTAAAGTTCCCCCAAATTACAAGGCCCATAACGCCAGCCTGGCGATGCGATGAGGGGGTTACCTGCAGAAACAGCCTGAAACTCACAGCCCAAAATGAGCTCCCGGGGGACAACGCTCCACACGGCCGGTAGTGCCTTCGGGGCACCCTGGGCCAAGTCCTCGGCCTGAGCCAGAAACCCTCGACTCCACTCACACGTGAAGCATTTCTTTCTCCATCCGGGAGCCGGAAAAAGCCAGAAGGAGGCCACCTTTTACCAGTGCCTACTGTGACGTGAGATACGCCAAGAACTCCCCCTTGCAGCTTCCAGCAGACGGACAAAGAGAATGAATGATGCACTTCCCTCTAAGGCAGCCCTCTCACCAGAAAGCGTGCCCGCCTGCTGCGCGCGATGCCTGCAGAACCTGCCGCAAGTGAGAGAGTCGGCCACGTCCACCGAATGCCCAGGGGAAATGAGAAACAGCTTCTGAACACACCTGCTCCCTGAGGAGCCTCCCAGCAGACCTGAGCTATGGGCAGCCCTCCCCCGCCTCGCTCTGCAGAACCTGGAAGGGCACAGCCTGCCAGGACCCGAGGCCTTGTCTCCTGAGGCCACCCGAGTGCTCAGCCTGCAGGGGCTGAGGGAGCAGGCGGGCCTCCGATGGCTCTCCAACTGTGGGGCCTTAGGTCTTCCACCTCCTCGTAACCGTTAAGAGTGAAAACGTACAAGGAAGGAAGAAGTCACTGCCAGTCCGAGCCAGGACGCGGCGCTGCGGCCTAAGGGGCAGGGGCATCCCAGGGCAGGCAGGTGGAGGGGATTCAAGGTGGGCAAGATGGGCTCCCGGGTTCCGACCTGAACTGGGAGAGGCTGGCATTAAGGGATGAGAGATGTCAAGGAATTACCCTATGTAACAGGTTCTGCTGGCACCCTAACCATCTAAGAAGGCCTAGAGCCCCAAAGCGTCACCTCCTAACCACACCTGAATTTGTTACCTAAGACCCACAGACATGGGAGCTTTGCGGATAGATACCCTTAGCTATCACAGCAAATACTGTCATTATTTACTTGAAGCCTCAGAATGCAAGCTTTCTGAATACTCCTCCAATGACCCGACTAACTGTCCAGCTACTTAGGTGACCATCCATAAAGGCTTATATTGTCCAAGAGACGCGTGAATGTCAAAAGCACAGCAAGGCCATCTTGGCAGCAACAGCATCTCACACCGCAGGCCTTCTCCGGCAGGATGCCAGCGACACCTGGTGGCCGACAGCGTAACTGGGAAGCAACCATCAAACCCTAGATTGTAACATTCTGAATTTGGTTTGGGGGGCTTTTTGTTTATTTGCTTGCTTGCTCGGTTTTGTTTTGTTTTGTTTTGTTTTGGGGGGGCTGCAATCACGGCACATGGAGGTTCCCAGGCTAGGGGTTGAATGGGAGCAGTAGCCGCCAGCCTGCACCACAGCCACAGCAACGCCAGATCTGAGCTGCATCTGTGACCTACCCCACAGCTTATGGAAATGTCGAATCTTTAACCCACTGAGCAAGGGCAGGAATCGAACCCGCAACCTCATGGTTCCTAGTCGGATTCGTTTCTGCTGAGCCACGACAGGAGCTCCTGTTTTTCTTGATAGGAATGTCTTATTGAGTGAGAAACAAACAGCCAACAGGGGTACCTCAAACCTGAAACTAGGGTGAGCTCAGAGGCATCCTAGTGCAGGATGGCTTACCAAGTGAAAGCGAGGAAGTTGCTTAAGCTTTACTGAAATGGGGGTTTTCAGACAGCAGGAGATTGGTTAAAATTGATTATTACACTATTTTAGGAAGATGATTAATCTTACATTTATGATTATCAGAGTCATCTGCAGAACTCAGGCAGTCACTTAAGCTTTGTTTACATTCATGAAATAAACTAGACTAAGCTTTCCTCGGTTCGTCTGCTGGAGACCGCTTCAAGCCTGGTGTCTATTTTATTTCACTTGAACAAAGGATATTCAAAATATCTAAGGTGATTTATTAAATGATGTTGTCATAGAGGGAAATGACTGTGAAGCTCCTCTTTGGAATTAGTTAAGGATGTGCCATCTTTTTTTTTTTTTTTCCTGAATTTGGAAGGGAGCCCCACGTTAGCTAAACCGGCCCTGCTCATGCAGCACTGCCTGGCAGCTACTTCATTCGGTCATGCTCCACTGCCCTGTCACAAGGTCCAGCAAGTAGAGGTTCTAACCAAATCTGACCGCTGTTTACATTTAGGGCAGCGCATGAGGTGGTCTCCTCACCCCACCTGGACCCCGGACCCTGCCTATGTGCGACCCAATAAGCCACCTTTGATGTTTTCCTTGAAGGAGAGCACCTGGTGACTTTCCGTAAGCACTTGATGATAGTGTAACTTAAATTCTGTGTTCCTAGCTTCTAATCTATTCCTCTGTTAATGGAGGTTAATTCCCTTTTTTTTTGGTCTTTTTGCCTTTTTCTAGGGCTGCACCTGCAGCATATGGAGGTTCTCAGGCTAGGGGCAGAATTGGAGCTGTAGCCACTGGCCTACACCACAGGCACAGCCACGCAGGATCTGAGCCATATCTGCGACCTACAACCACAGCTCACGGCAACGGTGGATCCTTAACCCACTGAGAGAGGCCAGGGATCAAACCTGCAACCTCATGGTTCCTAGTCGGATTCGATAACCACTGAGCCATGACAGGAACTCAAATGCAGGTTAATTCTTAATCGACCTACTTGTCGAGGTTGAATTTAGCCCCAGGTAACAAGAATTAAGGAGAAAGCGAATGTCCACTGAGGCACAGCTGAGTGTCAATAAAAATGCCCACTTGAGAGCCATTTTCACGGTGATTGCTTCTGGTAGGTTCTCTGTACAGGAAAATAAACCCCCACTGGAAGTGCTGACAGGTTATCTCTCAGCAAAGTACCTGAAAGGGATCCAGGTGAGCTCTGCCGTGAAATCCACCTGGGCAGCCCTCCCCAGGCAAACTCATCCCGGTGCTGCCCAGCACACGTCTCCAGCTCCTCATCTCTGTGGCCCTAATCAGTGCTCCCAAGCACTGCAGGGGTGCCCATTGCTGTCACACTAAGCACACCCAGTGTGCTGCCAGGTCGTACAATGACTTCCTATTTAAAGGAAATCCATTATCCGGACAAGACCCGGGGCTGCTGTGCATCCGTCTGGGAATCACTAGAATAAATATCACCATGGATTTTATCTTTTCCAACCCAATGAAGACAATACTATGAAAATAAGACCCTGGAGTTTCCACCGTGGCTCAGCGGGTTAAGAACTTAACATAGTGTCCGAGAGGATGCCGGTTCAGTCCCTGGCCTTGCTCGGTGGGTTAAGGATCTGGCTTTGGCACAAGCTTCAGCACAGGTCGCAAATGCAGCTCAGATCTGGCATCGCTGTGACTGTGGGGCAGACCTGCGGCTGCAGCGTCGATTCAACCCCTAGCTTGGAAACTTCCATGCGCCGCAGGTGTGGCCATAAGAAGAGAAAGAAAAAAGACGAGAAAATAAAGACCCCAAGGGACAATAACGCCCTGGGGCTGCCAGCTTCTTCTCTCATTTCCTCTCTGCCTCCACTTCCATCATTCAGAGGCGCCCACGGCCGGGGGAGGAGGGAGCGAGAAAGGACCACCGAAGCTGACCGCTCCGGGCTGCCGAGGGCCTGTGGGGCGGGCAGAGTGGAGAAGCAGCGAGCCGTACCTTCGAGTGGGAAAGATTTGCTTCTAAAATGCTATCGATGGTTTCCGCTGAGATGCCGAGAGAAGAGCGAAGCTCCTCTGTCAACCTGGCGACGTTCTGCATCAAATCCTTCACCTTGACGTCTGGAAAACACCCCAAGAGGGGGGTCAGGCGGGGACAACTGCTGGGGCTACTCCTGACTGTGACAACAAGACGGGGCCGGGATAATTCCTTTGCTAGGTCCAGCCCACCAGGGGCACTACATAAAGTCACATCATCTCAGCTTCTAGGACTAACGGAGAGAATTTATCCTGGAAGTAAAAGAAAACCCCTGGTTATGTGGGTTCCTCCCTCTAAGACCTGTGTGTTGTATGATTTACTCTAGAAAGAGGTGTTTTTTCTTAGGGAACAGTGACTGGGCGCTGTAGGAAACTCACTTCTCTCCATTTTCTACTCATCTTAACTTTTCTTAACAAGAGGAGCTTTGCCAGGATGCTTCAGACTGGACGGACCAATGCTTCGTGGGCTTTCGGAACTGTACAGATGGAACATACGGCGAAATAGGCCCGCAAATGCTCCTGCTCCAGGAGGGCAGGGCCAGGAAGCCACCCAGACCAGGGAAGCTCATCGCTCTTTCCCGCTTGGCTTTGGTACCCAGGGTTTTAGGACTTTCTCCTCAACTCCAAATACATCAGAGTAGCCAGGCTCTAAATTATTATTTATCACATACGGATCACAGAACTCCCTTTATAGGTTTTATTTCAAAAATATATTTGTGTGAGAAACTAAATTTAATTTTTTAATCAAGCAAACATGGTGGGAAGATGTACTTACCCTCAGTTACTGTGAAATTGCTAAGAAAAGTCACTATGGGATTCCCAGACAACAAAGTCTTCTCGAGGCTTTGGACCAACCTAAAAGGGCAGAAAACTAAAGCTCATTTAGGGAAGATAAACCATCAGAAACAATGCTGGAGTGAAGAGCACTCCCTCGGATCCCTGGAAACGAGCTGCACACGATCACATTTCTATACAATTCCTGAGATACTCAGACCCCCGATGTCTCCCCATGTGTGATGCCGTTAACATGACGGCGGCCCTGGAGGGCGAGGGGACTCGGGGAGGAGGGGCACAGGGACGGCGTCTCACGAACAAGGAGGGGACGGAGAGGACAGATCCCGGATGGAGGAGAAATCAGGATATCAACAAGTCCCAAGAACCTCCTCTTTCTGTGACTAGGTCACCTGCAGGAAACCAAGGGCCCGATTTCCTCTCCCAGTGGTTTACACTCTGATTGTACAGAACTGAATCAATCCACTTGAACGCAATTTGAAAAACTGTTAACCGTTCTTAGAGAACACATTCAGTGCCATACTGAAATCTCAGAGCCTACTATTTTGCTCGAACATCTGGTCCCCAACAGTTCCTACAGTTTACAGTTTTTTAAAAACATGTCCTGGGAGGAGTTCCCATCATGGCTCAGCGGTAACAAACCTGACCAGCATCCATGAGGATGCAGGCTCGATCCCTGGCCTCGCTCAGTGGGCTAAGGATCTGGCGTTGCTGTTGGTGTGAGCTGCGGTGCAGGTCGCAGATGGGGCCCGGATCCCCCATTGCTGTGACTGTGGTGTAGGCCAGCAGCTGTGGCTCCCATTCCACCCCTAACCCAGGAACTTCCATAGGCCACAAGTGCAGCCCTAAAAAGACAAAAAAAAAAGTCATGGGAAACTGGCATCGGTGAGAAAATATATGTATTAACATGGATATTAAGAGTGTGTTGCATATTTCGGTCTGAAATTCATAATTTAAAAGTGCAGGACACATCGTCTTTACGAAGGAGGACACCGGAGGCGGGAGGCGCGGGCGCACCTGCGTGTGCCCTGCGGTCCGGGGGCCGGGCGGCGCCCGCATTCACAGCCCTGCTCGCGGGCCTTTTCCAAGCTGCTCCGGAAGCTTTCCAAGGTGCTGGAAAGATTCCTGCGGAGGCCTTCACAACTGAGCTGATGCGGAAAGGCCCACGTCTTCTCCAGTTCCTAGAAAACATGGCAAAGATCCGGTTAGAAGCACACGTACTGGTTCGGGTGAGCGCTAGTCTGGGAAGCGGACTGCGCGCCGTCAGCGGATGGGCCTGGGTCTCGGGAAACACGGCGCCGAGGACCGGGGCCGGCGGATCCTGCCCAAGGGTCATGCGCACTGCGGGGCCTTGAGGAGCCCCGAGGAGCCCCGGCTGGGAACCAGAGGGCAGGTTCTCGAAGGCACGGCGGGGACCAGCGCCCCCTACTGATGGCCTCCTGGAGCTCCTTCCCGGCCTGGAAACGGAAGCTTTTCCAAATTCATAGCCACCAAGGACTGAAAAGAAGCCACGTGTGTGTCCAGAGGGCGGCCTGCCTCGACGGTCTGCAGTGCAGGCTGGAAGGTCTCGCGTCTCCCCTCGGGGTTGGGGGGAGGTGGGGGGAGGAGGAGATGGGGGAATGGGGGGGCAGGGAGAAGCCCCAGGGCTCTGAGGATCTTCCTGGAAAAATCCCTGCTCTAGGCCCTGATTCTAAGACTCCGTGCATATCTTATCAGCATCTTTTACAAGCATAAACAACTTTATAAAAGACCAATCATGTTGCAAAATATATATATTTATAATACCAATAAATTGATTAACATGTAGAGCATTTATTGTATGTAATAGTAACTGACAAATACAGGTAATTTAAAATGGAAAACAAGCCCCAAAGCAGCAGGCATGTGCGTGCGTGTGTACAGACACATGTATGAGTCTATACACGTTTCCTTGGCCACGGCCCTTCTGCTGTATGTCATTGGTTCCACCTCATCAGAACTTGCTAATCCCATCAGACTGTGTTTCCATCGCCCAGTCCTTCCTGATGTCGGATGCAAGTCCCAGGTCATGGTGACATGGGACAGTGCCTAAGTCAACATATTTTAATAAACAAAACTTCTAACTAAATATTTTTTCCTACAAAGGAAAGTCATGAATCCTTCAGATGATCAGAGAACTAACAAATCCATGTTGCCAGCGGGTGAAATGTGAGGGCTACCGAAGGTCACGGTGGAGGGACTTGAGCTCTGAGTCCATCCCTCAGGGGTCCCCAGGATCAGGGGAGCGGGGGTCTGTGTGGGCAGCAGGGCTTCTCAGGACCAGGAGCTTGAGCATGTGGTGAGAGCACCAAACGCAGGCCACCACGAGGGGCTCAGCACCGGGACAGAACCTCCAACACTTCCCAGCCCCGCACGTCCCTTCCCCTGTGGAGGCCTCTCCTCCCGGCCCACAGGTGCACAGACATACCCAGGTCGGAACCACGGGCACAAATGAGGAGCCTCATCTCTGAGAAGGCAGGTTGAGTAACACGAGCTGCAGTGGGCCCTGCCTGTGGACTGTTCCCTCATTAGCACCTCTAGGGAGTGCCTGTTGTGGCTCAGCAGGTTAAGAACCTGGACATAGTGTTCCCGAGGACGCAGCTTTGATCCCTGGCCCTGCTCAATGGGATAAGGATCCAGCGTTGCCACAAGATGTGGCTCAGATGCGGTGTCCCAGATGTGGCTCAGATGTGGCTCAGATGCGGTGCTGCTGTGGCTATGGTGTAGGCCAGCAGCTGCAGCTCCCATTCGACCCCTAACCCAGGGACTTCCATATGCTGCAGCTGCAGCCTTAATATTTAAAAAAAGAAAGAAAAAAAAAAGCCCCTTTAGTATGTATTTACATGCAAATTAATTTAACTCCACTCATTTATAAAATTCCCACTATATATTTTATCCTTAAATGTAATAACATGCTAATCTTGAAATGTGGGGGTCGGGGGGGGGATGTAGAGAAGGAAAGTGCCCCCCCCACACCCCGAGCAGCAAAGACCCTGGAAGGGGAGCTCCAACCCCTCCTCAAGGGCACACTGGCTCCAGGTGGGCAGTGTCCTGTCAGGTGGGAGGCCTGAGGCTGGCCCCCAGGAAGCTGAGACCATGGGGAGGGAGGGCAGCACACGGCAGCCTCTCCTTCTCGGCTGGAACAGGCCTGTTCCCATCCAGGAACTGGGCAGGGACGGGTACCAGATCTGCTCTGTAGATGCAGCGCTGCCGCAGGTGGATCCGAGGTGGTGGTAGGAAACCATTCAACCTCGAGCCCCGGCCACATCCGCCAACTCAGCTCGTCTCAGAAATGCTGAGGCTCCCTGGGCATGCGCTGCCAATTTTCAAACGTAGTTTCTGAGCCCCATGGAGCTCACAGATGTATCTATTAAAATATTACCTACTGACTTAACGTTGATGCTGTCCCATAATCACCATACCCTGGGACTGGGAAGGACTGGGAAGGACTGGGTGATGGAAGCCCAGTCTGACGAAGTAAGTTCTGAGGATGTGAAATACATGATATCCAGCAGAACTGCCGTGTCCAGGGAAGTGCGTGCAGACTTACACGTGTGTGCCGCACACGCAGACGCTCACCGCCGATGGAATGTGCCATGCTGGTGCTGAGAGCACTGTGTGCTAGAACACCCAAGGAGAGATTTTTTTGGAAACGAAAAGCGGCAAGGTGCCTCTTGCCCGCTCGTCGGGCGCAGAGCACCTCCTACCCCACGGCCTGGACGACGTCTCTTTTTCTGAAGGACTCAGGCCCTGGAAGCACGGACCCGCCGGAGGAGCTTTGCACGTTCCCTGTCTGTCATCAAAGCCAGGAACTTCTGCACTTCATCGAAACTGACCCAACTCTTAGCAGCCAGATCGGTGACCACTCTGTCATCATTTACACTTTAGGTACAGTCTTTGAGGCAGTTGTTTCAAAAGCTGGAGTCTCCCATCTCAGCACTCACAAATCGTCTATACGGGTTTTTGGGTTTGTTTTTAATCACATGTAACACCTCACAAAGATCTGCACAACCTGGAATAAATAAATCACTGTGACCTTGACAAACTGTGGAGCTGGGAGTTCCTGCTGTGGCTCAGTAGGCTAAGAACCCAACATCTGTTGAGGATGTGGGTTCAGTCGCTGGCCTCACTCGCTGGGTTCAGGATCCAGCGTTGCCACGAGCTGCGGTGCAGGTCACAGACGCAGCTCAGATCCAGCATTGCTGTGGCTGTGGTTTAGGCCGGCGGTGGCAGCTCCGATTCCACTCCTAGCCCAGGAACTTCCACATGTCGCAAGGGGCGGCCCTAAAAAGAAAAAAGGAAAAAAAATAATAAGGGACAAAGAACCAGCAGCAAACCTCTTACACTTTTAACAAGCAGCTCTCACAAGTCTGTGCCAGGAGAACCCAGCAGACGACGTGAGGAGCACAGTCTGCGGCCGTGACGCCCACACGAGCCAGCGGCACAGTCCCTCCGGCTTGAGCACCGAACCCGGAACGGCGAGACCAGCCTGGGCCAATCGGCATGACCGCAAACACCTCTGAGACATCCAAGACGACAAACCTGAGAGTGGTCGTGCACCAAGATGACGCCTTGCAGAGCAGACAAAACCAGGCTCCTTATCCGGCCTTGCTGGCAGCTCAGAGTGGCACACAGGATGTCCGTGGCCAGGGGAGGGTTTTCTGCCGGAGGAAACACACCGAGAAGCAATGATTCGATGGTCCTGTCCTGAACTAGCCACTCTACAATCAGGGCGTTTTTAATATTATGATTTTTTTTTCTGTTATAGCTGGTTTACAGTGTTTTGTCAATTTTCTACTGTCCAGCATGGTGACCCAGTTACACATACATGTATACATTCTTTTTTCTCACATGATCCTGCTCCATCATAAGTGACTAGATATAGTTCCCAGTGCTACACAGCAGGATCCCATGGCTTATCCATTCCAAAGGCAATAGTCTGCATCTATTAACCCCAAATTCCCAATCCATCCCACACCCTCCAGCAAAGGAGAGGGAGGCATTCCCCCTGAAAGAGATGCCCAGCTCCAGCCATCATGACAGGGCAGCAGGTTCCACGAGCAGAGACACAGCACCCAGAAGCCCAGCTCAGGGCAGGGAGGGGCCGCTCGCCGCGGCTAGAGAAGGTCATGGCACTTGGAAGGGGACGTGTGGGCCAGGCCCTCAGGGTCTCTGACACCAGGCAAGAAGCCTGTGCTTTATTCTAACCGAAACTCGGGACAACCCCGACCCAACTCACTCCCAGCCAAGCTCTGAAAACAGGCAGCGGCACCTCGCCGCCTCGCTCACGTGAGCAGCCCACCTGCGAAGATGACAAGCAGACGCAGGACCAGCAACTTCACTTTCTGCAGAGTCACCGAGGCTCCCAGGGGCTTCAGAGGCTGCTGGAAAATCCAACACGCCTCCACAGCGCTTAGGGAAAAACAGACACCTGCGTTAGAGGACGAAGATTACAAGCTGAGCACGGCGCTTCTCCGGGCAGGCACAGTCGTAACACACGTGCAAGCCCAGAGATCACACTAGACACAGGCTAGGAGATGGTGGGTCTCCTGTTTTAGTTCAAAGCATCATTTTGTTGCCAATCAACCTGATAGGTGCTCTCTCCCTTTTTTGCCTTGACCCGTTCTCTTGAAACGCAAAGGTACATGATCAGGACAGAAGGACAAAGCAAGGTGAAGATTCCCGTGGTCTCCAGGCAGCGATGAGAATCCGCTCTTGCCAGTAGATTCATACGTAAGTAAGATCTGATCTTGAAGCAGACTCCTAGGGTGTCGTAATGCGTATGTGTGTTTACAGGTGTGCACATGTGCTGTGGGTCCTTAGGGAGTCTGCTTGGAAGATGCGGGGAAAAAGCCTCTTGACCAACTTTTTAATGAGCTGCCCAGTTGCTCAGAATTTGACCCTTCTTCCGAGCGATGTCATAACGCCATGGAGTTAAAGTAACTCACAGCTTTAACTCTCATCGTTCTAACCGCACGAGACTTTTGTTCTACTCTCAGATGAGTGTATGTGCTCCGTACAAAACTCAAGACCGTCCTAAACATCAGATGCAACCGAGCAGGTACATCATGGTGTCTGTGAAGCACTTCTAAAAGAAGAAAGCTTCAAATTATTTTTCTTTTTACTGTGGGCCCCATTAACTCATTGAGGGTCCTGCGGCCCAAGGAGATGCCCTGAAAAGAAATATCCTTGATAAGACCTGGAGGTTGATTGAAAAAAAAAAAAAAAGCCACATGTAGATCAATGAAACTGGAAGATCTCCTCATACCATACACAAAAATAAACTCAAAATGGTGTAAAGACTTAAACGTAAGACACCATCAAACTCCTAGGACAGAACACAGCAAAACATTCTCTGACATCAACCTTACAAATGTTTTCTTAGGTCAGTCTCAAAGGCAACAGAAATAAAAGCAGAAATAAACCAATGGGAACTAAGCAAACTGACAAGCTTTTGCACAGCAAAGGAAATCATAAAAAAAAAAAAGACAACTTACAGAATGGAAGAAAATAGTTTTCAAATGATGCAACTGACAAGGGCTTAATCTCTAAAATATACAAACAACTTAGATAATTCAACATCAAAAAAGAAAAAAATCAACAACCCAATGGAAAAATGGGCAAAAGACCTGAATAGACATTTTTCCAAGGAAGATATAGAGATGGCCAAGAAGCACATGAAAAAATGCTCAACATCCCTGATTATTAGAGGAATGCAAATCAAAACATACCACCTCACACCCTGTCAGAATGGCCATTATTAATAAGTCCACAAATAACGAATGCTGGAGAGGGTGTGGAGAAAAGGGAACCCTCCTGCCCTGTTGGTGGGAATGTAAACTGGTACATCCACTATGGAGATCAGTATGGAGGTACCTTAGAAAATTATACAGAGAACTACCATATGACCCAGCAATCCCACTCTTGGGCATCTATCCAGACAAAACTTTCCTTGAAAAATACACATGCAGCCATATATTCATTGCAGCACTATTCACAATAGCCAAGACATGCAAACAACCTAAATGTCCACCACAGATGAATGGATTAAGAAGATGTGGTACATATACACAATGGAATACTACTTAGCCATAAAAAAGAACAAAAGAATGCTATTTGCAACAACATGGATGGAACTAGAGACTCTCGTACTGAGTGAAGTCAGTCAGAAAGAGAAAGACAAATACCATATGATATCACTTATCCCTGGAATCTCATATAAGGCACAAATGAACCTTTCCACAGGAAAGAAACTCATGGACTTGGAGAACAGACTTGTGGTTGCCAAGGGGGAGGAGGACGGAGTGGGATGGACAGGGAGCGTGGGGTTAATAGATGCAAACTATTGCCTTTGGAATGGATAAGCCATGAGATCCTGCATAGCACTGGGAACTATATCTAATCACTTTCGATGGAACACAATGGAGGGTAATGTGAGAAAAAGAATGCATATACTTATGTGTGACTAGGTCACTTTGCTGTACAGCAGAAATTGACAGAACACTGTAAATCAACTATAATGGAAAAAATAGAAATCATTTAAGAAGAAAAAAAAAAAAAAGATACAGGCCTCCTGGTTTCTCACGCGCCGTCCCTATGGAAATCTCGGCTAATTGCGTGCGTCATCCAGGCCTGTGCTCACTTTGCCAGGGCAGATGAAGAAGGTGCCAAGACATGTGGACAGCCCAAAGCACAGCATCCAGGGACCACAGCAAAGTCTTCTCTTTTTTTTTTTTTTTTTTCATTTTTGGCCACCCTGAGGCATATGGCGTTTCAGGGCCAGGGGTCAGATCAAAGCCACAGTGGAGACCTAAGCCACAGCTGCGGCAATCCTGGATCCTTACCTAACCCAGTGTGCCAGGCCGCGATCAAACCTGAGTCCCAGCACTAAGACACCGCCAATCCCGTTGCGCCACAGCGGGAACCCCAGTAGTTGCATTTTTCTATATGCAATTCGATATTTTCAACAGCGTATTAGTCTAAATTTGCTTTCTTCAGAGGGAGCATGAAACTTTCTGAAAAAAATGCTTAACTTTTCTTTCTGCTGTGGCACTGACGTGACCACAGGTCAGTGACAGGGCAATCCTGCTCAGACACACCGGTGGGCTCAGTAGGGCCACCTCCCTCAGCCAGCGTGAATTTTCTTTTACTGGATTCTTGTGTTTCGGTTGTTGGGAGTACAGCCAGTCCTTAAATAGTGCATTGAGCATGCGTTAATTTGGAAACTTCAGTGTGCCGGTGCTTTCTAACTATCAAAACGCAAGCCAGTTTAGTGATTAAAAGTGGTCTCATGAGTGGTCTCCACTCATGAGACCACTCAGCATCGGGGCTGCTGGCATGCTTGAGGAGATGGATGCTGGTTTCCTTATGGTCACAGCAGTTAATTGTAGATTAAAAGAGTCTGAAACCACTGGATACTTTCGAAAGTAAGGTGGAATTATACAAAATCCTCTAGCGAAGCCAGATGTAAAAACAAAGGAGTATTCTAGGAGTTCTTGTCACGGTTTAGCGGTTAACAAATCCAACTAGCATCCATAAGGATGCGGGTTCAATCCCTGGCCCTGTTTTAAAAACAGCGGCCGCCTGTCCTGAAATGTTCTTGGCTAGCTTAAGAAGTGTCACCCTGGAGTGGGCCCATGTGGCAAGACCCCTCATGTCAGCATCAGCCCTCCCCAGCACGGCCAAAGGGTTAGGCGTTTCCAAAAGGGCATCCAAGACAGGACTCCCTCCACCACCTCCCGGATAACACCGAGTAATCCCTTGGTAGTTTCTAACGTTGCTCTGTCCCTTAAGAGGAAATGAAGTGATCTTAGGTCAGCTCTTTCCCCATGAGAGAAACCTTTATGCACATAGCACGTCTCATGGACATGCTTCTGACCTCCCAATTAAGGACTTCTGTGCCTTGTATCCTTTGCTCCAAGAAGTTATACTTGCCACTCTAGCCAGTCTGCTTGCCTTAATCACTTCATTTCCAGGGTGACACTTCTTAAGCTAGCCAAGAACATTTCAGGACAGGCGGCCACTGTTTTTAAAACAGGGCCAGGGATTGAACCCGCATCCTTATGGATACTAGTTGGATTTGTTAACCGCTAAACCATGACAAGAACTCCTAGAATACTCCTTTGTTTTTACATCTGGCTTCCCTAGAGGATTTTGTATAATTCCACCTTACTTTCGAAAGTATCCAGTGGTTTCAGACTCTTTTAATCTACAATTAACTGCTGTGACCATAAGGAAACCAGCATCCATCTCCTCAAGCATGCCAGCAGCCCCGATGCTGAGTGGTCTCATGAGTGGAGACCACTCATGAGACCACCTTTAATCACTAAACTGGCTTGCGTTTTGATAGTTAGAAAGCACCGGCACACTGAAGTTTCCAAATTAACGCATGCTCAATGCACTATTTAAGGACTGGCTGTACTCCCAACAACCGAGCTTTCAATGTGATGGTACACCCTCTCCTTTAAAGCTGAAAGAAGGTGCACCATCTGTCTGCTTTCGTGGAGGCAAGAAAAGGATCCAGTTTCAAAAGTTCTAGAAGTTTCTCCTTTGGAACAATACTAACTATGTATTTCCTTAAGTTCGTGGTTAGCAATGAAAGAGTGGAAACATACCCAGCTGACCCCTGAACAACCAGATGAGGTTATGGGCGCCGACCCTCCGTGTGAGCAAAAACCCGCGTCTGACCTTGCGGCCGGCCTCCGTGTCTGTAGTTCTGCATCCACAGATTCAACCAGCCCCGGGTTAGGTGGTACCGTAGTATGAATTTATTGATACTGATTCACTTCTCGGTGGGGTCTTGCAGGTGTTCAAGAGGCTGCCACAGCGATTTTCCTGTGTGCTTCATAGTGGCGTCATGGGAGGGGAACACTGACTAAAACACTGACATGCTGAAACACGTTCCAGATGAAAATTAATATTCTGTTGCCAAGTAAAGAAAAGAGTGGATGGATTTCCTTTATCCTTCCACTGCAGCGCCTCGAGCCAAACAGCTTCATCAGCCACGTACTTTGCTTTTAGAAAGGGAAGCAACATGAACTGTCTGTAAAGTGATGCTCAGTGTTAAGAGGTGACATCTCTCTGAAGGCTCAGAGCCCTAGCAAGCCACCTGGACAGTTAGTGGCTCTGTGATGTGTCAGCGTGGTCAGGCTGAGGGACAGCCCAGAGTCCCTTTCTTGTATGGTTCTGAACCGGGTGGCTACGCAGGTGATTCCCTCATGAGTGGAGGATGGCCATTTTGCAGCATCACAAGCACTAACCTAGGTGTGGCTGGAAGAGATTTATCACATACGACTAAAGCCCCCAGTCAGTCAGCTTTAGGCCTCTGTGAAAGAAGGCTGCTACCCTGGGGAAGCCTGACTTTATCAGTCGGAAGGTCTCTGTAGACGGCTCAGGACCTCCCTGCCCCAGCAACCCCTCTGGACGTGCAGCTCGATACCTCCCCGACGGCGCCCCTTCCCCACTGCCCTCCTGACCTCTACCTGTGGACAGCAACCTGCCGCTCAGGCCTGCAGCAACCTGCACAAAGGCTCAGCTTACTCTTGAGGGAACTTTCCTCATAGCCTGCCCTGATGGCTTTGGACTTGGTCTAGCCAACCCCCAAATTGCAAAAGCCGATTCCTTATGCAAAATCTTTGTTCTGATTCTACTTCTGTGGTTGAGACCTGACTGATACAGGCATCATAGAGTGATCTAGAATTCCCCTCTAACCTTTTCTATTGACAAGCTTCAAAAGAGATGAAAAAATGACATAAGAAAGAACATAATGTGACTACCTGCGGTAAAATTTTGAATTTTCATCCATTCCAAATATAAATATCACAGTAGGTTAACTGGAACGAAAAAATGTTTAAGCCCTTCATTTGTGATTAGGCAGTTAATAAATTAATCCAAAACATGGCCAGGAGGAGTTCCTGCTGTGGCACAGAGGGTTAAGAATCCGTCGTTGCTGCAGTCATAGGTTACAGCTGCAGCTCGGATTCAATCCCTGGCCCAGGAACTTCCACATGCCGTGGGTGTGACCATAATTTTTTTTTTAATGACCATGATATATATCGAAATACATATATAATAACAATATTTCAGTTCCATATAAAATAGAATTTAATAATCACTTTCATAACAAAATTATAAGAAAACATAATAAAGAGATTAATTGCCAGGGACAAGGCTTCAATACATGTTTACTAGTTAGATGGCAATCATCAAAATTATCTTACTAGATTTTAATAAAATGTTCTTTAGACAAAAATCTTTTCAAAAATCATCCAAAGGGGAGTTCCTGTCGTGGCTCAGTGGTTAATGAATCCGACTAGGAACCATGAGGTTGTGAGTTCCATCCCTGGCCTTGCTCAGTGGGTTAAGGAGTCAGTGTTGCCGTGAGCTGTGGTGTAGGTTGCAGACACGGCTCGGATCCTGCATTGCTGTGGCTCTGGCGTAGGCCGGTGGCTACAGCTCTGATTTGACCCCTAACCTGCGAACCTCCATATGCCATGGGAGCGGCCCAAGAAAACGGCAAAAAGGCAAAAAAAAAAAAATCATCCAAAGGGGTTGGCACAGGGGCTGTCACTGACATTTATATACTGCAGAGAAAAAAGTGGATCATAATGTGTAACAACTACAGGTTCTGTTCAAAGCAAAGTAGACTCACCTTATCTCTGCAGTGATGTTTCTGCGGAGGTCTTTTAGCAGGAGAGATATTCTGTTTCCAGAATGTGCCTTGACTAAAAAGGAGAAGAATGTTTTCCAAAGCTGTTCCATGAAATCCACTAGGCTTCTTGGAGGGAGAGGGGTTCTCTCACCATCTTCCGACTGAGTATGGTTCAAGGGGAGGTTAATGAAATTCATTATTTGAAGGTCAGCATCACTTACATTCAAGACTGCTTCTTGAGAGCTCTCAGCTAAGTTATTGATTGAATTAATTAGGGAGCTTTCCAAAAGCAGCTGAACAACTGAGAAATTAGTTAGCTGCTCTTGGTGTAGCAGATGAGTAAGAAGGGCAACATCAAAATTATCTTCTCTAGAAATGTTTTCGAGGTGACTCAAAAAGGCAGCAATATTTTTAGTCCACAGAGCTGTGTCATCAGGTAAACTCTGGTTAGCTGTAAGAAGAAATGTTTGTACCATTTTGGAGTCATCTTTGTTTGCATATTTATGAAACCAGTTTTTTATGGCCAATAAAAAATCTTCAATAATTTCTAATATCTTCAATGATGATGAATCCAGGCGTTCCAAAAAAGGGGCAAGTTGCAGAGTGATGTTTTGAAGAGTCACTGAGTTAATCATTTGCATTTCTTTGTTAATCTCAGAAAACAGGGATCTGATCCTAAAGTCATGGGTTAGATCTGTCATGATTTGCTCAAGCTCAAGCCAGAGTGCCTCAAAGTTGTCAGTTGCTCCAGTCTCTCTAATAAGACTTGATAGTGCTTCCAAACTGCGGCCTGTAAGGTTTGCATTCAGAAGGGTCATAAACGGGGAGACTACGGAATTAGTCCTATTTTCTAGGTTCTCATCCCTAGACAGCAAGTCGATTATTCTCCCCAGATTTAAGGAACTAGTATTTCGAACAGATGCTTCTGCCCCTTCAGTAACATTAAGGGTCTTGTTTAAACTAGCTAGTTTATCAAGAAGGTTTTCATCTGATGTGACTTTTGTTAAGTCGACATTTTTTAATTTTCCTATGACTTGCAAAGCAACTTGCTTAATGGGACCACCAGGACAAAGTTCAGAGATGCTACCATGGCTTTGATTTCCAGAAGACAGGACGAATGGTAATGTCTTATACCAAAATCCTTGCACAGTTTCCACAAGGGAAGTCTTGACATGGAGGGCTTCAGACAGCTCTAGAAGAATGGACGTCCAGTCCATTAATTCATGAACGACACAGGCCACTTTCCTACTTAGCTCCCTCTGTGACGTTTCATTTAAACATGGTGAATCTTCACTGAGGGGAGACAGGTGGAGGTGGGCAAGGATCCTGGCCACTTTGCTGTAAAAAAGAGACGTGAGCTCATGGGCATTACAGGCCTCTGACTTAGGATGCTGCTGCAATCCAGAAGCCGTGCGATTCCAGCACCAAAACACAGGAAGACAAGTTAAGGCCTCTGGAAGAATTTCCGGATTATCTGATATTAATTCAGTCGTGTCCAAAAGAGTTTTTATCACAATGGCAAAGTCTTCCTTGGTGACATCTGAAAGGCTTCTGCCATGAAGGAGCGTGAAGTTATAGGCATCCTTGAGGGCTTCCGTGACGTTCTTGCCGACCACTCTCTGCAGGAGCCCCACGGCACGAGGAAGCAGGTAATACAGATCTACCACGGCGTCAACGTCACCTCTGGGGAGCAGGCGTGAGAGCCTCAGCAGATGGTTGACATTCCAAGCATGGGAGCTGTCGACAAATTTTTCCATCAAGTCAACGAAGAAGCTGACCCCCAAAGTGCCGGATCCTAGCCTGCTGATATTCCTAAAGAAATCCATCAGGCCTTCCCCAACCTGTCCAAGCTGCTCTGCTAGCAGGTGTATGTCTGCATTCTTGAGAGTGTGCATCAGAGAAGTTACTGTCTTCAAAACTTGCAACTTCCCGGGCTCTTGTGGGATATTGTGATCAACTGAGGGCCTTAGGAAATTGAATGCATCCCTCATCAGTTGAATACTGAGACCCACAGCTTTTGTTATTATTTCCGGTGAAGTTATTTGGGGAGAACTTTGAGGATCATGAGATAAATTGAAGGCAAGGTAACTAGCTAACTGATCAAACGAATCGCCTAACCCATGTATTTCCTTTTCCTTTGGACTGGTCGCAAATGCATTTAAAATCTTTTCAGTTTCAGAAGAGGTGTTATTTTTCAGGGTGGGAGGGGAACTCGCTTTCGCGAGTGTTTGAATTTTCTTCCCCAGAGCTACTAAATGCAGCCAAATATTTTGAAACAGAAGAGGCATTTCAGCTGACATTTCTGTGGGTTTTAGAATTAATTCAGTAAAATGTTTCCAGTTGGACTGAGGTGCAGCATCAAAGTCTCTTGTTACGTTGCTGATAATCAGCCTTACTTGGTTTGTGGAATCATTTAAAACGGTTAATAAAATCTCAAATTTTGGTACCTCTTCTTTTTCCAAGACTGCAGTAAGTATAACATTGAGAAAGTCAGTCATGTTTTTTAAGTAAATATTCACACAATTCATATTCGATGTATTCCGTGAACAATCAGGCTCCATCATTACATTCCACATCCAAGTCACAAGCTTCAAAGCCGAGTTCATTTTGTCCTCCGCATCTCTGAAATGCCCCACGACACCCTGAAGGCGGCCTTGTGAAAAACTGGAGTTGGACAACATCCTACACAGATGGGTGATGATGTCTATGCACCGGCTGCATCCTTTCAGCCTGCTAACTGTGTCTGCAGAAGAAAATGTGGAATTTAACATGGCCAGAATGTGAAATGTCCTCTGTGAGGTATTGGCATAGAAGAAGCCGCCTTCCAAAAGAAACTCGGTAACATTTCGGAAAACGTCAGCACAGGACAATACATCCTGGTCATGGGACACATTTTTAAGAAATGATACTGTTTCTCTGAGGTCGGCAAGGACATCTGCAAACCTCACTTCATAATCTGTAAGGCCCTTGGAAAGAAAGTGATTCCTCAAAGGTACATTTCTATCTATATAGTCTGAGGTATTGCTTAACTCAATAAAAACGTCCAGGAGAGAAGATAAAAACTCTCTGCTCCCGTTTGTGCGTAAAGGAAATGACTTCAGCTGACCCAAGGCGGTTTCCATGGTGAGAAGGGATTTCTCTACATGGTCCAGGTTGAGCAACTTTACTCTAACTAATCCATCACTTAATGCTACCCAGAGATCCCTGAGATTTAGAAAATCATCCCAACTGTGAAAGCCATCAGCTTGAGTCACATTTCTAAAGAAGTGTAAGATGAGTCCAGCAGGGTGATGGGTTGGAAATAGTCCGTGGCAGGTTTGGGGAACAGGCACAGCACTTTCCAGTTCATCCAAAAGCTGAGTGAGACCAAGATGAAGCGAAGTGAAAACACCCAGGTTCAACCTAAATACCTGCGATGCGCTTCGGCAGATTTCAGTCCACATTTGCAGCCATGAGACGGTGCAGTGAAGCGCAGTAAACTGAGGGAATGCGCTGCCCTCTGCGGTGAGGTTGGAAAGGATCTGTGCCCAGGGAAGACCAGAAGCAGACCCCTTCTCTACGGAGTAATTCACAGAAGGAAGGCTTTCGTTATTCAAAACGAAGCATTCATTACCCAGCAGGGCTTCTCCTGAGCCATTGAGGAGCTGGCTCACATACTGAAATACAGAATTACGAAAATCTGCATCCGTCACGAAGAGCTGTTTGAGGTCTGTCAGAGTAGCATGGATCACTTGCATTTCTGGGGCCTCTTTAGACAGCAGGGATTGGGCTTGAAGCTCCAAAAAGTTAAAAACTGAAAGCAGCTGCTGACAGTAAGACACTTGAGAAATTCCCCCAAGAACCCCTGTTGTCTCATAAAAAAGTGCAAATGCCTTACTGATGTTCTGGAAATTAAATCGCCTTGTGATATCCAAAATGTGTTCTGAGATTTGTGTGAGGAAAGGGAGCAAGGACTCTCTACTATGAATGCTCAAAAATGTATAGATGTATTGGTAAAATGAAGAGTAAATCTGCAGAAATAAAGCTGAGTCCTTGTCCTGGAAGACGTGTAGATATACACGTGTCAGAATTTTATCAATGTCTTTTTTTTGAGGTTCAGAAAGGGCTGAGAAAAGTTTAGACGCGTTCCTCAGAGAATGGACTGTGCCCACAGCGTCTGAGACCTGTTCCTGCCTCAGAAGTCCAAGTTCACAGAGACTGTTTATTACAATTTCACTTAAGTGAACAAAATCCATTTTCCTGGCTGGCGATTGACGCCCATCTGAATGGAATAACTGGGAAAAGTTAAAGCTTTTGCTAAGAATCCTCTCATCTTCTGGATCAGAAAAATTTAAAAGCGTAGACAAGACTTCCAATTTAGCTCTTTCTCTTGCTGAAATGTCATATATCCACAATTCTAGTAACTTGGGATGCATTTCATAAAGTAGTAATTCCAGAAATCTCAAGCTATTCCTCGATTCCTTCTTTCTCCAGAGGTTTTCAAGAGTTTGTACTTTTTCAATCATCTCTTTGCCAGATTCCAAAAGTTTCTGAGTATCAACACCAGCTGTATCTCTCTCTAAGTGTGTTAAATGATCTATCCACAGGTAACTTATATTTAGAAGAGTCTCAGGGAGAGACGGGAGGGTACGGAATTTGGGAACACCGGATGAGTCAAAAGGATTAGGCACTAATAATTTCTCCAAAAATTCTATGAAAGATAGAAGAAGGTTTATCTGCTCATCCTCAAGGGGCTGCAACTTCTCTTCCACCGTTAGAAGTTCCTTGGTGAAATTTAAGAGCCTGCAATATTAATAAAATGAATTCAGTATCAGGAAAAAAAATTAAGACAAATGCAACTTAGCAAATTTTAGCTAATACTCAAATTTGTTGATAGTAAACATAAATGAAATATCTATGAGACTATGTAATTTCCCTTAAATTAATGTGGCTATTTGAAAATGTTTTCGAAATCTACAATGCACACATTTAGCTTAAAGTCTGCTTCTTGCACCAAAAACAATGCATTTTAAGCTAAATTTTACTCAATGAGCTTATATGCATGATCATTAAAGATAAATTTGCTATTTATGCAGGAAGAATCTTAGGATTCAGTTCCTTATCACATCTCAGAACCTCCGACTACAGAGGTTGTCCAAATGGCGAGACGGTTTGAAAACACCCCTTTATGATTTAAAGACGACTGTCAGGATTCCTTGTTCTAGAAAGCAACTGCAGTGCTCTTTAGCCAATGCTATTTCCCACTGCTAGAAACGCTTTATTTCAGATGGTGTACTTTCCCTCTAGGTGTTTTTTCCTTTTTCTTTTTTTCTTATTTTATTTTTTTTACAGCCGCACCCACAGCATATGCAAGGTCCCCAAATCAGAGCTGCAGCTGCCAGCCTCCGCCACAGCCACAGCCACAGCCACAGCCACAGCCACAGCCACATGGGATCCAAGCCATATCTGTGACTAAGGCTGCAGCTTGCAGGCCATACCGACTTCTTAACCCACTGAGTGAGGCCAGGGATTGAACCTGCATCCTCACAGAGACAATGTTGGATTCTTAGTCAGCTGAGCCACAGTGGACTCTCCAGGGGTTTCTTTTTAAAATGCAAAGGAGCAGCTCGGGCTTATGACAAATCCCCACTTAGAATGCAAGTCCTCGTCTGGACAAGTTACTAACCTCTACTAACCCAGGAACTACAGTCCACTTTGGAAATCCTTGGGGCCTTGTGCTTCAGACTTTAGAAAGGTAACCTGGCGTGTATGTCACATACATTTTCCTGTCCCTCCATGTGTGGGCCCTGGGGCAGCCCATCATCAGCTCCCCAACACTCATGCAGGGAAACCTCAGAATGGGCCTGAGGCCGGGAGCAACAGACTCAACACTGAGGTCTCTGCAGAATGAGGTGTGACACCAGCCATTAGAAAAGCTTTGATTTTCAGACTTTTTTAAGATTTCAGAATTGTGGAGACAGGCTTTTGACCTGTCTTGGTTATTACTGCCCTAACGGGGGAAGGACTTTCTAAACTCCTCGAACTCTGTAATCCTGTTGTGTAACACACTGTCTGGCATAGAATAGACATAGGATGGATCAACTGCAGGAATGCTGTGTTTCTCCCCCTAGCTGAGATCTGAGAGGAGAAAAAAATACAGGCTTAATTTAGTGTATTGTTATTTGTACAACAGAGAGTGGCTACTTTGAACCATGGAACACTGAAAACATTTCCTGGGAGAAAAACCCCATCAGGAAAGAGAAAGCTTCACTATTAAGAATTCAGTATGGGAGTTCCTGTTGTGGCTCAGGGGGTTACAAACCCAACTAGTACCCGTGAGAATATGGGTTCCATCCCTGGCCTCGTTCAGTGAGTTAAGGATCTGGTGTTGCCGCAAAGTGCAGCTCCAATTCGACCCCTAGCCTGGGAACTTCCATATGCCACAGGTGCAGGGGTAAAAAGAAAAAAAAAAATTTAACAAAAAAATAATTCAGTATGAACCTTGCTCAAAGCCAGCCCTGCACAGAGATACATCCACAACCACTATGCAAGTAAGGGCATTCTAGGTGGAGCAGAATGCAAAACCATCTTGTCTTTCATGAGGAACTGAGAGGCCATGGGGTAGTGACAGGAGGATGTAACAGCCAGCGTAGAGCTAGTACCACTGGTGGTGATACTGACACACAGGCTTTATCACTTTGCAGTTTATAAACTTCACAACTATAATCTCAGCTCACTCCTACAACAGCCCTTTGAGGTATACATCGTTATTTCCATTTAATGGGAAAAGGAACATTTCAGGATTTTTCTGAGTTACAAATTCAGACTGCTTTTATGTGGCAGGAACCAGATATAGCCCAGGTCTTCTCATTTCAAGCTCAGCTTTCTTAGCATTAATGGTACTTGTGTCCGTTCCTATTCATTCATTTCTTTATTCACTAAGTCAACACCTACCTATCTAGCACCTGTCATGAAGGATACTGTGCCAGACGCCATGGGTCTAAAATTAACCACGCCCTCGGAGCGTACGTCATGGCTGTCTCCCTGTGCTAGCAAATACTTGAGACTTTTCAGGGGGGCAAAGGTATATAAAACCCAAGATGAGCAAGGGACTGATTCTCTTAAGGGTCCACCCCATTGTCTTTCTCCTGTGTCCATTCATAGCTGACCTTAAGAAGTTTCCCTAGGAGTGATGAATCCCAGGTCCAGATGCTGTGGAACGGCTCTTAAACTTTGGTATGCACATGAACCCCCTGTAAACGTTTTCCTATCTACAGAAACTTGGGTTCTACACATAGGCAAGATTTAGCACATCTGGGGCAAAGTTCGAGCATTTGTATTTTTAGCAAACTTCACAGATAAAATTGATCCATTCCCAAGTTTGAGAGCTGTTGCTCTAAGGCAAAGCTTCTGTCCCCTCGCCTCTCAACACACCCCACAGATAACAAAGTGTGCCTTTAAACTATATACAATATCCATAATTATATATAAAAATTTCCATTTCAGTACATGTGCTGAAATAGCATAGCAGGATATAATCTGGCAGATTTAGTTGCAAAGATCCCTTCTCTCCCAAAAGTCTCCAGAAATATAAGAATCTTAAGTCAGTGCCCCTACGTCTAAACTCGATGCAACTAGATAAGACTATTTTTCAAAGAAAGCTTTTGTTGGGGAGTAGTTTATTATAAATAATAAAAGGAAAAAGCTTTACT
This sequence comes from Phacochoerus africanus, assembly GCF_016906955.1. Classification (NCBI taxonomy): domain Eukaryota; kingdom Metazoa; phylum Chordata; class Mammalia; order Artiodactyla; family Suidae; genus Phacochoerus; species Phacochoerus africanus. Next base: position 134,460,050 of record NC_062554.1, on the reverse strand, counting down.
ATAATCTGCATTTCTTTTCAAAATCCATGGAAACATGAGTCATACATCCTATGAAATAAATATTTATGGAGAAGTGAACATGTATGAAGCACTGCATCCATAACTAAACCAGAATCTCACCTTTTAGAGCAAGGGTTTCCTATCATTAGGGTTTATTTATTTTCAGATAATAGTTGAATCAAGGCCTAGAAGTTGAATTCTGAAAACTTACCTGGATAGGGAAGTTTTTGGAGTTTTGAGTAAGTTATTCAAAAATGCAAAGTAATGGTCACTGATGATTTTCCAATCCATGTTTTCTTCATAACAAGGAGATTCCTCAGAGAAAGCTAAATAAAAAGGCATTTCATGTCATCATTTCAAGTTGCGTATAAAAGTCGTCTACAAAACTGAAAAATGCTACAGCATTTCAGTTAACGTGGTTGAAAATACAAGAGAGAATTAGAAGTTCCTCTTTTTTTTTTTGTCTTTTTGCCTTTTCTAGGATCGCTCCCATGGCATATGGAGGTTCCCAGGCTAGGGGTCGAATCGGAGCCGTAGCCGCCAGCCTACGCCAGAGCCACAGCAACATCAGATCCGAGCCGCATCTGCGACCTACACCACAGCTCACAGCAACACCAGATCCTTAACCCACTGAGCAAGGCCAGGGATCGAACCCACAACCTCATGGTTCCTAGTCAGATTCGTTAACCACTGAGCCATGACAGGAACTCCTGGCAGTTCTGATCTGACTTCAGCTTCTGGCCAAGATGAAGTACCACTGGCCATCAAGCAATGTAGGACAGAGACACGTGAATGACAGAAAATAAACAAGGTGAGACCTTCTACTCTGTGACTCAGGCAGCAGGAACAGAGCTGATGCCCAGTGGGTGTCCTGAGTTGAGAGAAGGAAGTTTAGAGTCCAGAAGACAGGGGAGAGGACCAGAAATGAGAAAGCTGTGCAGAGAGGGTAGCTGCCACCTGCCTCCTTCAAGTATGCAGCTAAGGTGAAGCAATCCATGAAAATGAAGGCGCTTCCTGAGACCCCAAAAAGAATGACACCCCACAATTAAAGATAAGTGGCCAGTGATCTCACAGGGCCAGGAACAAACTCTGTTCCCATGAACCAGACTGGAGCAATCAGGATTTGTTAAGACATTGAGCAAAAGATGCAAAAAAGGTCTTGACTAGGTGACAACGAATATTTACAACCACTCTGAGCACTTCCAGCCCTGCCCAGCAAGTCTTAAAAGCAAGACCCTACAGAATCAAACTGCTTTCAAGCAATGTTTCAATAACATAGGAAAATAGAATAACAAGCACAAAACAAGGCTAAATTCATAATATTTGGCATTCAATCAAAAATTACCAGGCATGCAAAAAAGCAGGAAAATGTGGCTCATAGATGGGAGAAAAAATAATCAATCAAAACTTACCCAGAACTGACAGAATTCAGGTAGAAGTAGTAGAGACGAGCATTAATCACATAAAAACAGTTTATACTATTCATACTACATAGTTTAAATACTCCACTTAAAAGGCAAAACTTGTTAGGTCAGATAAAATAAGAACCAAATATATGTTGCGTATCCAAAATGTACTTGAAATAAAAGACATAAATAGCTTAAAAGAAAAAAGATAGAACAACCGACACTAATCAAAAGGAAGCTTTCAAATGAAGTAGACTTCAGATGATAATACCATTATTTTATGACCAAAAAAGTCTTCAGGTATTCAAGAGGACATACAATTCTAAATCTTTATACACATTATAACAGAGCTTCAAAACAATGACACAAAAGCTGATGAAAATAACAGGATGAATAAACAAATGCACAATTATAGTTGGAGATTTCAATACCCCTCTCCAAATAATTAATAGACTAGGAAGACAAAATATCAATAAGGCAAAAGATTTCTGCAGTACTCTCAGACAACCTGATCTAATGGATGTTTACAGGATGCCCCACTCAACAACACTGTGCACATGCTTCTAGAATGCACACGGGACATTTACCAACACGGGCCACATTCCAGGCTCTAAAACACACGACAGGATTAAAGTCATACGAAGAATGTTCACTGACAAATAGCTCAGAGAGCAAAAAAGAAACCAAAAGGTAAATTAGAAATCACTTTAACACTGGATGACAGTGAAAGTACAATATGCCAGTCTTTGTGAGATGCCACTCAAAAAAGTACTCAGGGAGAGACTGACACCATTAAATACCTGTACTGGAAAATAATAAAGGTTTCAAAACCCCGACTTTCAAGTTAAAAACCTAGAAATGAAGAGTCAGTTAAACCCCCGGGAAGGAGAAGAAAGAGAAGAACAAAGACCAAAGTGGACACTCAGGAAAAAGACAAACATTCATGGAAAACGAACAAAACCAAAGGGGACTTCTTTGAGATCAACAGCACTGACAAACCTCTGGGCAGAGAGATCAAGAAAAAAAAAGAAAGACACACATTCCTGATATCATGTATAAGACAGGTGCAGATTATTCAGATCCTGTAATATTAAGAGAATAAAAATGGAATACATTTGACCCTGGAGCAACATGAGGGTCAGGGGGGCCAACCCTCCATGCAGCAGAAAATCCGTGTATAATGTACAGGCAGCCCTCTATCTCACAACCCTCACAGCTGAAGATACAACCAACTGCAGAATGCACAGGACTGCAATATTTACCACTGAAAAAAAAATCCACGCACAAGTGGACCAGTGCAGAGCAAACAGCATACAACTGTTCAAGGGTCAGTTGTATGATGAAAAATGTTATGGCAGTAAGTTGGACAACTTAGCTGAAACAGGCAAATTCCTCAAAAGACAAATTCCCAAAGTCCATTCAAGAAGAAATAGATCATCTGAATAGCTCTACGTTTATTAAATAAACTGAACATATAGTTAAAAGAAAACTGAAGGCCCAGATGGCTTCACTAGTGACGATGCCAATTCTACACAAACTCTTTCAAAAATTGAAGAGGAGAAAAGACTTTTCAACTCATTTCATGAAACCATAATTACCCTGATAACAAAGTAAGACAAAGATTAAAAAAAAAAAAAAAAAAAGGAATTCCTGCCGTGGCACAGAGGGTTAAGAATCAGACTTCAGCAGCTCAGGTCACTGTGAAGCCATGGGTTCAATCCCTGGCTTGGTGCAGTAGGTTAAAGGATCCAGCACTGCCGAAGCTGTGGCTCAAGATTCAGTCCCTGGCCTTGGAACTTCCACATGGCATAGGTGCAACCATTTAAAAAAAAAAAGAAAGAAAGCTATAGTCTAATATCCCTTGTACCACAAACGTAAAATGGTAAACAAAATTTTAACAAGTTGAATCCAATAATATATTAAAAAGATACATATCTTACCAAATGGAATTTATCCTAGTTATGCAATAGCATAAAAATATTAAATATTAGGATTTTTTAAGAAAAATAAAGAAGGGATAAATAAATGGAGAGATATACTATGTTCATGAATCAGAAGACTCATTATTACACGAAAAAAAATCATTCTCCCTAAATTTATCTACAGATTCAATTCAATCCTGGTCAAAATTCCAGCAGAATTTTGAGAAATTGAAATGCAAACAACCTAGAATAGCTAAAACAATGTTTCAAAAGAACAAAGTCAGAAGGCTTATATTACCTGACTTTAGGACTTACTGTAAAGCTATGATAATTAAGATTGGTGATACAAGTATAAAGATTCATAAAGAGATTACTGGGCAGAATAAACAGTGCAGAAAAAGACCCATATATTTGAAAATTTTAACAAAATGCAAAGGTAATCAGTGGAGAAGGGTTAATCTTCACAACAAATTTCTCTGGAGCAATTGGATCTCCATATGCAAAAAATAAAACAATACCATCTGATATGCACCTAAATCATAGATAAAAATTAACTCAGAATACATCATAGACCTAGTTTAAAACCTAAAACTATTAACCTTCTAGAAGAAAACATAGGTGAAAATATTTGTGACCTCAGTTAGCAAAGATTTCTTAGCTGCAGTACTAAAACCATGACCCACTGAGAAAAAAAAAAAAAAGATAACTGGAACTTGATCAAAACTAAAACTTTTGCTCCTGGACGACACTGTTGAGAAACATGGAACTACAAACTTGAGACTAGGAGAAAATATCTGCAAAACCTCCTATTTGGTAAAGGGCTTCTGTCTCGCCTTCACAAGGAGTTTTTAAACTCACTAATAAAGAAACATGCAACCCAACTTTAAAAATGGGGAAAAGATCTGAACAAGCGATTGATGAGTAAGGATATACAGATGATATATAAGCCCATGAGAAGCTAGATGTCCAAACCACTACTCATAAATGGGAATGAAATCCATAATGAGGTTCCACAGCACACCCATTAGAATGGCTGAAAACGGTTAAAGCGACCCCACCAAGTGTTGGCCAGGATGTGGAGGGAACCGTCTGGGAGGAAGGGTTCTGGTGAAACTGCAAAATGGTCCAACTTTGGGGGTTTTTTGGGTGGGTTGTTTTGTTTTGTTTGTTCTTTTTAGGGCCACACTTGTGGCCGATGGAAGTTCCCAGGCTAGACGTCAAAACAGAGTTGCAGCTGCCAGCCTACGCCACAGCCACAGCAACACAGGATTCGAGCGGCATCTGCAACCTACACCACAGCTCATGGCAACGCCAGATCCCCAACCACTGAGCATGGCCAGGGATCAAACCTGCATCCTCATGTAAACCAGTTAGATTTGTTTCCACTGCACCACAATAGGAACTCCCTAAAATGGCCTGACACTGAAAAACAACTTTTCAGTTTCTTAAAAAGGCACACATGCACTAACCAGATAATCCAGGCATTTTACTTCTGGTCTGCAGAAGGGGGACCAGACTGACTCTGACCTTGGAGTACCTAAAACAGCTAACAGTGTGGGTGTTACTGGAAATGGTGGCGAGTCACTTACCCTTTCTACTTGAAACAGTGAAGTTCTCTTTCGTTTCCTAGAATAAATGCTGGAAGTCAGGCCTATTCCCCTCTACCCCATGCTGTCAGCAAGCTTTGGAGAAACTGACCTCCCCAAGAGGAAAGAAGTGCAGAGCAACAGTTGGGGATTCGCTCCTGCAAAAGTTGGCTTCTGCCTGATCGCCTAGAGGGGAGCCCTCTGGCTGAGAAGCCAGCCCTCTCTCTGCACAGGGCACTTCATCAGCATGTCAGCGCCTCATCCACACATCATCAGATGCTAAGACCACATAAAAACAGAAGCCAAAACACACAGAAAAAACAACGCCTCAGAAGAAATAGAAAACCCAGATACAAACTTTAAAATAAGGGAATATTTCTGAGTAAGAAAAGAAGATGCAGAGAGAGCAGAAAGCAACGTTTCAGGTCTCCTCAGAACAAGGAAGTCTTCTTAGAAATTTAAAATATAAGTTAAAATTTTAGTTAAATAGAGTTGTTTAAAACAAAATTGAGAAAATATCCCAGAAATGAGAAGAGAAAATATCCTAAAAGATTATAAAGTTAGAGAATCATGCAGGAGATTCAATTTACGGCTGCTAGGAGTTCTCAAAAGAAAGACACAGAGAAATGTAGGGTTTGAATTGATCAAAGAATGATACAAGAATATTTTCCAAAATGTTTATTTTCTGGTAAAATGGCCCACTGGGTATGCGATGTGATACACTTTTCAAATGCAGATCTGGCTTTGCTCTGACTATGGTGTAGGCTCGGATAAGACCCCTAGGCCAGGAGCTTCCATATGCCACGGGTGTGGCCCTAAAACAACAACAGCAACAATAAGGAGCTGGCACTGCTGCAGCTTTGGCGTAGATCATAGCTGTGACTTGGACCTGATTCTTAACCTAATGGAAATTTCATATGATGTGGAGTTGGCAAAAGAGAAAGAAAAAAAAAATTCACCAGAAAGAACCAATAGCAGAATACGAGAGGCAGAAGAACAAATAAGCAAGGTGGAAAACAGACCAGTGGAAATCACTTAAGTGGAGCAGGATAAAGGAAAAAGAATTTTTTAAAATGAGGATAGTCTAAGAGACCTCTAGAACCACACTAAATGCTCCAGCATTCATATTACAGGTGTGCAAGAAGGAGAAGAAGGGCCAAAGAAAATATTTGAAGACATAATAGCTGAAAACTTCCCTAATGTCGGAAATAAATCACTTGCTCAAATCCAGGAAACACAATGAATATCATACAGAATAAACCCAAGGAGGAACACCCTAAGACACATATTCATCAAACGGACCAAAATTAAAGACAAAGAGAAAATACTGAAAGCAGATACAGAAAAGCAACAAATAACATGCAGGGGAACTCCAATAAGGTTACCAGCTGATTTTTCAGCAGAAACTCTACAGGCCAGAAGGGAGATGGCATGATGCAAAGTGATGAAAGGAAAAAACCTACAAACAAGATTACTCTACCCAGCAAGGCTCTCATTCCAATTTGAAGGGAAAATCAACAGCTTGACAGATAAGCAAAAGCTAAGAGAATTAAACACTGCCAAACCAGCTTTGCAACAATTATTAAAGGAAATTCTCTAGGTGGAAAAGAAAAGGCCACAGCTATAAATGATAAAATTACAAATGAGAAGGCTCATGGGTAAAGGTTGGGAATCATCCCCACACAAATGTGATATCAAAACCAGGCACAAGAGTTCCTGTCGTGGCACAGTGGTTAACGAATCCGACCAGGAACCATGAGGTTGCGGGTTCGGTCCCTGCCCTTGCTCAGTGGGTTAACGATCTGGCGTTGCCGTGAGCTGTGGTGTAGGTTGCAGACGCGGCTCAGATCCCGCGTTGCTGTGGCTGTGGTGTAGGCCAACGGCTACAGCTCGGATTCGACCCCTAGCCTGGGAACCTCCACATGCGTGGGAGCGGCCCAAAGAAATAGCAAAAAAGACAAAAAAAAAAAAAAAATCAGGCACAGTGATTAGAAGAGGGTACCAGTGCAGTATACTGGAGATGCAGTTGCAGTTAAGAGACCAGCAACTTAAAAACAATCTTGCTTCCTTATAAGGAAACACAGGCCGTAAGTGATACATTAGACCAGAAGGACTGAGTAGATATTTACAGGACATTGCATCAGAAAGCAGCAGAATTCACTGTTCCAAAGGGCACATGGAACATCCTCTAGGATAGATCACGTTCAGGGCCACACATCAAGCTTCAGTCCTTTGCTGTGCTTAGGGGCCGTGCTGCCGCCACACCGAGGGGATACCTACGTACCTGGAGGTAAAATCACTGACTTACCAAGCAAACCGTCCTGGAAACTCTCCTGCTTGTTAACAAATCGAGCCAGTTCACACGTCTTCCTGACAAATCCTAGGAAGGCTTTCCAGGAGGGTGTCTGTTCCAGGAAAAGCTGTACTTTCTTTAGTGTATGAAATAGCCTGCAATCAAGAACAATCCAGAGAAAACAAAAGTTAATAATGGTTTCCCAGAAGGTAGCATTACAAATTCATCTAAATACACATATGTACAAAAGCCTGGCACTAGTCATATAGGAGATTAGAACTTTTGAAATAGTTTTCTTAATAGGTATTTATTTATGAATTCCCCCACAATGATTTGCAAACTGAGGAAAAGTCATTTACGGGAATTCATAAAATATAAGGCAACAAATCAAGAGCGGAGAAAGGAGAAAGTTAAAGGGTAGAATATGAAATGAGTTTGAGGTTAAGAGACATAGATTTCCTATGCTGTGAACACCCTAAAAGCCAGGGAGAGTGTAAATTTATCACACATACATAAAAATCGAAATAAAAACAATGCAAAGTTTCTGGAAAAGCATAATTCCCATGAGGAGCCGCTCAGCAGTTAAGGCTGGAATCCTGAATCGTGATAGACAAGAACCCCAGGCTAAATGATGCCCAGGATTTCTTGTGAAAGATTAAACCAATGGCTAAACTTCAAAGGGACTGTTCAATATTTTACATTTTGTAGATGCTTTCCAATAGTACCAAATAGGTTAATCTTTTTTTTTTTCTTGCTTTTTGCTTTTTAGGGCTGCACTTGCAGCATTTGGAGGTTCCCAGGCTAGGGGTCGAATCAGAGCTACAACTGCCAGCCATAGCCACAGACACAGCAATGCAGGATCCGAGCCATGTCTGTGACCTACACCACAGCTCACGGCAATACCAGATCCTTAACCCACTGAGTGAGGCCAGGGATTGAACCTGTGTCCTCATAGAACCTGAAACCTCACGGTTCCTAGTGGATCCATTTCCACTGCATCATGACAGGAACTCTGACTTTTTTAAATAGAAAGAAAATTGAACAACTGTCTATTTACAAAAAATAAAATACAGGAAGTTCCTTGTGGCACAGTAGGTTAAGGATCCAGCATTGCTGCAGCTGTGGCTTAAGTCACAACTGTAGCTTGGGGTCAGTCCCTGATCCAGGAACTTCCACGTGGCACGGATGCAGCCAAAACAAACAAAAGAATATACTATGTTCACCTGTCTCTTGAGTAGAAGGAAGCAGTTGGAATCCTTCCTGATTCTAATTATTCAGAAGTTTTTCTTTTTTTTTTTCTTTTGAGGGCCGCACCTGCGGCATACGGAGGTTCCCAGGCTAGGGGTCGACTCTGAGCTACAGCTGCCGGTCTACACCACAGCTCACAGCAACGCGGGACCTGAGCAGTGTCTGTGACCTACACCACAGCTCACGGGAACGCCAGATCCTCAAGCCACCGAGCGAGGCCAGGGACTGAACTCACAACCTCATGGTTCCTAGTCAGATTCGTCTCTGCCGCACCACAACGGGAAGTCCTAATTCCTCAGAAGTTTGCCACCGCACAGGTACTTACACTACGGACATAAGCTGGTCCTTGCAGTCCCCTTGGGAGACCTCAGCTCCCAGAAGCCGCAAGAGCCGAGAGCAGGGAAGGCTCGCTGCCAAGAGCTGTGTGTCCAGATCCTGCCAGCCCGGAGAGTCCTCAGGTTCCAAAACTGTCGTATTTGTGCGCCCAGTAACAACCTCTTGCAGTAGGTGATTCTTAACAGGCAGAGAGAGACTGCTTGTGACACATAAAGCCATTCAAATGCGGGTCCCTATGATGCAGGCCTCATGTAGTCTCCCTCAAAAAGGGGCCCATCTGAGCAGATTGACACGTCACTGTCCCAGTTCATGGTCACCAGTTTCCTGATTTAGTGGGTTTTTATTTCAGGATAAAACACGAAACAAGTAATATCGAAAATAAAACAGACTACAAAAAGATGAACGTTAATATAACCTTCCGTGCCCAGTAAGAAAAACAGGGGCTGGGCGGGACATGGTCCTGGTCACTAATCACTCAGCACCCTACAGCCCTACTTGGGAGCTGGGCAAAGGCGGCCCCACGTCCTGGGCAGGGGGGTGAGGAGAGCACGCCCGCTGGTGCCGCTGGCAACTAGAAGCAGCATGACTCCACCTCCTTTGGCCTTTGCAACTAGAAACGGAGCCGGGCGTGAAAGCTGGACACGGGAAAGCAGAAGTGGCCTGGGGAGAGTTCGAAGAGCCCGTGGCCAGGCTCACTGAGTGTCAAGTAGATTTTGGCCAAGCGGGTGGCACATGAGCACTGGCGTGGTCAGACGTGGGGACAGAGACCAGAGGCAGCCGGGCCTCACTGATCTCAACACCTGCGTTGAAAAATGGCATTCCAGCATCAGCCTCTTGAGTGGGTCTAACCTTAGAAATGAGCTCCCTGTGCCCTGGGAAGAGACCCTGGTACTCACAGCATCTTCTACTGACTCAAGGAGCTTGTGCAGAGCGCTGGCCTCACGGGAGGAGTTGTGACCACACACCAGGCCCTCAAGGCCCTCGAGGCCCTCCTGGACGCGGGGGTGCCCAGGACGCAGGAGAGTTCCCACCTCCGACAAGTGACCGCTTAGGCACAGCCCAGTAGCGTTCTTCATCAGCAACTAAAAGACAAAGGAGAGCCAGAAGGAGGTAACCTCGAGAGGCTAACACCCTCTCCAAGAGCTAGAGAAATCAAAGGGATTTGTTTTTGTCCTTTTAACACCACACTGGGGCAGGTGGACGTTCCCTGGCTAGGGGTCGAATGGGAGCTGCAGCTGAGGCCGACACCACAGCCACAGCAACACGGCACCTGAGCCACATTTGCAACCTACACTGCAGTGTGCAGCCACGCCAGATCCTCACCCCACTGAGCAAGGCCAGGGATCCAAACCACATCCTCACAGGTGCTCTGAGAGGTTCCTAACTTGCTGAGCCACAATGGGCACTCCTTGAAGTCAAGTGTTGAAAGAAAAGACAGTTCCTCCAAACCCGGGCTATCGTTCTCTTTATTTTGCTAGCGCAGTTCACAAGAGCAAAACAAAACACCGAGTGGGCTTCTCACAGGCCCTTTCCCGCTTGTTTATCTCCAGTCCTTTGCTACACGCCTTACCTGCTCTAACTGCCCAAAAAGCACAGCCTTCTCCAGCTTCCACTGGCCGGCTCCACTCGGATTGGAGCCGTTAGCAGACGTCTCCAGGCGAACGAGGACTTCTGTAGGATGGACAGAGGGATTTAATGTTCACCCAGGACGGGCCGCTCCACGCCTGCCTTCTGCACGTGGCCGAGAATCAATGCACTGAATTCTGAAAGCGCGCATTTCAGCAGACTGGACCTTCCGCCAGACAGTTTATCACCTCCCTGCGGGAGGAGACCTGAGAAAGTCCCTGCGATTCCATCTCCTCTTTGGGAGATGGCCAGGATGGCCTGGCCGGCCTGTCAGGCTCCTCTTCCCTCTCCCTCGGCCACAAGCACGCAGAGCCTCCCGCTGCCTGCTGCAGACCCGGCCACCAGCACAGAGGGACACCAGGCAGATCAGGCAGAGAAGCGCAGAGGGGACAGAACGGGTGACATGGGCAAAGCCCCCGGCCTGTCCCGCCTATAGCCCCACAGATGGGGTGTGAACGTGGACTCAGACCCCGGCCCAGGAAAGCGTCTGCCTGGGGCCCCAGGGCGGGCTGACGGCGCACAGACCTGCGACCGCTTCAGCCTTGAGGTGCTGGGTGTGACATCCCGCAGAGGCTCCACCACGAGGCATGGGGACGTGTGTGACGTCCACAGAGCTCGCCTCCAAACCCCAGAGCCAGCGGGCAATGCTAACTCTGCCTCCCAATCAAACTAGGTTCAACTTGTAATTCTGACATAGCTGTACAACCACACGCACTTGTAAGACGTAACAGACGTAACACAAAGACATCCCAGCTGCTCCCTCTCTCTTTCTTTTCTTAATTTCTTTTTACAGCCGCGCCTGTGGCGTATGGAAGTTTCTGGGCCACAGGTCGAATCCGAGCTGCAGCTGCCAGCCTACACCACCGCTACGGCAACTAGGGATCTGATTTCCATCTGCGACCTACGTGGCGGCCTGCAGTGAGGCTGGATCCTTAACCCACTGAGTGAGGCCAGAAATCCAACCCGCATCCTCACAGACGCTGTGTCCAGTTCTTAACCAGCGCAGCCACGATGGGAACTCCCCCAAAGTTTAATGGGGGTAAAATTAGGTAAGTTGGGACAAATAACCCTGAAGCAGGTTTACCTTGGACAAAGTATGAGGTCCGGGCTAGCACCTTCCGGAGGGCCCCGTCGAGCTGGAGCAGCCTCCCCAGAGCCGGCCCCGGGGGCAGGCTCGCGACAACGCGCTGCAGTCGCTGTAGGTGCAGGAAGCTGAGGGCAAAAATAAACACACGGAATGGAAAGGGCAGCAGTTCAGCGTGTGGCCCCGGGAAATAAAGATTCCACTCACGGGAAAACATGCCACTGCTCAGGAAGCGCCCGCGCAGAACGCAGTCCCACGTGCCCATGTGCGCCCGCAAGCGGGGTCCTGGCAGACGGCGCCCCTCGAATCCACTGACCTGGGGCCACTCTTGTCTACTGACTATGGGTTCAAGAGCCTCCTCAGCCCACCACAGAGACGTATACTCCCAGGGTGTGTGAGGAGGCAGGGGCAGGGTCCGGCTCCCGGGGGACGTAAAACATCTGCCACGACGTGCACACTGAGGCGCATGGCACGACTGGCCCGCGGGGACCCCTGTGCCGCACGGGGAGCTCTGCCCAGGCTTCTGTGATCAGCTCCGTGGGAGAGGATCTGAGGGAGAATGCAGATGTGTAGGTGCATGACTGGGTCACTTTGTTGTACAGCAGACTGTACCACAGGCTTGTAAATCAACTAGACTTCGATAAACTTTGAAAAATAAAATAAAATATCTGCCACGACTCCTCCAGCTATCAGAAAATATTTTATATGCAAGTGCATTTTGGGAGTGTTTCAAGAGGTCAAGATGGTGCATGGTGGCTCCTGCTCCCTGACGTGTGGCTTCTTGATGGGGGCCCTGAGGGATAAGAGGGGTGGGTCACCTGTTCCTCCAGCTGTGGGTCACTCTAGAGGAGGACGCCAAGTGGCTCCTGGTACTTAAAGCAAAATGTAGTCACTCGCGTCTCCAGTCCCTGATGAGCCAGGAGACAGGGAGGGCTTCCTGGGGCTCCCAGGGCCCTGTCTGCCAGAGTCCAGGCAGGATGCTAGGCGAGCATGCCAAGGGCAGGCTGGAGGTTTTAGGATCACCGAGCTGACCTAATGTGGGGCCTCTACTAAAGTGCCTTAAGTCACAGACATGTTACTTTGGGCAGCTGCAGAATAGACAACGCAAGCAGGAAAGTTTTCAAGGCCCCCAAAGTAAGGTCTGCATCTGAAGCTCGCGTGTGACAGAACACCCTGTGTCCTTTCTCTAGCAACTCCTACAAGGCTGTAAAAATACAAAATAAGGAAACACAGGAGTTCCCACTGTGGCACAGTGCGCTAAGAATCTAACTGCAGCGGCTCTGGTTGCTGCAGAGACATGGGTTCAATCCCCAGCCTGGCGCAGTGGGTTAAGGACCTGACATTGCTGCAGGTGTGGCATGGGTCGCAGCTGTGGCTCTGATTCAATCCCTGGCCCAGGAACTTCCCGCATGCCACAGGTGCGGCCAGAAAATGAAAACACAAGTTCTAACCTGGCTGCTGCTAAAATATTTCTGGACCTGATGGAAACATTTCGACTACACAAAAATTTTAAATAAATATAGAAACAATTAGTTCCTTACAGGAAAAAAAAAAAAAAAAAAACCTTTAAAATGTTTTTGTTCATTTTTGAACAAACAGCAAAAGACATAAGACCTACAGTCCAGAATCTTAAAACCCTCTCAAACACGGTGCCCTCACCGGATTGTCTTCAGCATCTGAGCAGCAGGCACATTGCTGGGGAGCCCTGGTCCACGATACAACACACATCTCGTGTTTTCCAGTTGCTAACTGACCATTGCTTGTCTTACGAAGTTGCATGGATCACACTCCTAAGAGGCTCACGAACTCTTTAAAAACCCGGGATTGCCTGCTCTAATCAGTAACCCACAGGAAAATATGCCTTACATCCTGGTAGAGGGGTGGTGGCCTTGTGGGCCACTCGCTACCAAGGTGTCATTCAGGAGGAGAAACGCAGTGTGCAAAGCTTCCGCCACCTTCCACAGCAGGCTCCCCTCTGCAGACTGATTCCTGAGAGCCTCCAGGCCACGGCTGGGCCCTGCCAGCACCTTCTGGAGCAGGCCGCCCCTTCGCCACTGAGCAAACACCTACACATTTAGAAACGAAACCAATATCACTGACAATGATAAAGTGGAAATAATAGTATTTTGTTAAGAAATAGTAACAGGCGATTCTAGATGACAGACAGGCCATTGTTACGTGGTTGGCTGACTGAAGCACCTGCTGACAACGGCACTGATTTGAATTCCTGCTCAAAAATTAAAGGTGATGAACTCCAATAACGAATGTAGCCGACTTCTTCACTGACCCAGTTTCTCTCTTTCCTTCGGCCAGTCCCGTTTTCAAGAGAGAAAGAAACCCCTTTGCTAAACAAGTGAAATATGGCTTATCAGCTGTCCTGACATAGTTGGGATGGTATAAATATATTCACATACCTTAGAATTATATCATAATTAATACACAGTTAGTCAATACCATTTTATGTCATGAACTTGGGGACACTAAAGGCCAGGAGTAGTGTGGTTTATTGACTTTAAACCAAAATACACCAAACCGGAAAGTGTGCTAAATACATGGTGAACCACTCAGGGTGCTGAATACCTTTGCCTTAACCTCGAGTTCATTACCCAGACCACACACACACACACACACGCAAGGTTTCCGCTGACCATGTCGATGCTGGTCAGATCAATGCGGCCCCTTGATCATTTTAGCACCAGATAAATTTAATGCCACCAAGTGGACAATCACATCCATATTTTTTTACTGATGTTTACCCATTATTTGAGAGTTTGACCTTCATCATAAGAAGTGATACATACTAGGGAAGAAAAGTTGAAGAAGTGGGTCTCCGAGGACCACATGTGATGGGAAACGCAACGACCAATAAAGTGAACAAAGTGAACGAGCTGCGCTGGTCACCAGGCCTCCACCTTGCACCCCTGCAGAGCCCCCGGGAAAGACAGAAACTGCGAGGCAGCCAGGGCCCCGTGGCTTCCAAGGCCACCAGCAGTACCGCCACTCATGCTCTGCACTACCGGACATCCCTGGGAAAAGAGTTTCCCTTTAAGTCACGGTCACCGATTGGGCAAAGTGCTTGTCAAAACCAGAGTGAAGGGACAGGCCAATCAGGACCCCAAGCACCCCAGGGCCCAAACACCCGCGGAGCCAAGCAGCCTAGTGGAAATCTCACACCCCAAACCCTAGAGAATGGTTCCTGCAACTGTGATGCTTAAGTCCAGGAGGCACTTCCTGGTGCCATTCGTGTCAAGGACCCAGTGAGATGAGGCTGGCGGATGCACGTAGCCAGAGGTGCACATACAGGCCAGGCCGTGGGCTCCTCGTGCCTCTCCCTAGAAAGTCCAAGAGTGAATGAGGTGGGGATGAATGGACTGGCCATTTTTTTCTTTTCTTTTGGGGCCTCGCCCATGGCATATGGAAGTTCCCGGCCTGGAGGTCGAATCGAAGCTGCAGATGAGGCCTACACCACAGCCCCAGCAACACGGGATCCGAGCTGTATCTGCTACTTACACAGCAGCTTGCAGCAAAGCTGGATCCTTAACCCACTGAGGAAGGCCAGAGATCAAACCTGCATCCTCATGGATACCAGTCGGTTTCTTGAGCCACTTCCTGGATTGGCCTTTACGAAGCTTCAGTGAGCAAGGTGAGTCAGCCCTGGGGCACTGCTGCACAGCCCATGCTACAGCTCCGTATTTACACTTAAAAACCAGGTAGAGGGTGGCTCTCACATTAAGTCTTCCCACCACGATAAAATAAAATGGGAATCTTAAATGAAATCAAACAGCCAACGACGCAGGAGACGTTTGGACAAGCCGCGGCACGGCTGTTTGACAGGACATCACCTGCTTGTAGAGGTGCAGCTGGCTGACCTCACGGACCAGGTAGTTTTTGGCCGCTGACCACCTGGGGTCGCAGTCTCCAGGGTGACCCCCTCTGTCACCTTCATCCTCAGAGGAACCGGACAAGGCTGAACACACCATCCGCTCCAGCGAACTGTCTGTGGGAATCTGGCAAAAATACGGAACATATTTGAAGTCAGGGGTTGTTGTTTTTTCCTTAGAATGTTTCTCTCTTTGGAGAGGTTGACAGAGCGGCTTGTCCGTGCGAATGACCTGGATGGGAGGCCTTTGGAGTCAAGCAATAAGGTGGTTACATTTCTCAGGACAACCCGGGAACAGCAGGCGCCGCCGCTTGTTTGGGACATGGGGGTGATTTCAGCTACTGCCCATCTTCACGCGGGGCCAAAGGCAACCACGGGTCGGCCCAGGTCCATTGAGGCTTTGCACTAACACGTGTGCTTTGCCCAAAGCATTTTCTTTTCTAATTATCATAAAAGGACGACGGTGGAGGGGTTCACACGGGAGATCTGGGTTGGAAATCGTTTACCACTTTGAAACCACAGCTCCTTTATTCTTATTATTTTATGTCACCGTAAACGACCTTCCCCCTGCATTTCCTCTAAAGTCACTCAAAACACTTACGGTCGTGCTGGAATGAACCTCATTTCTCTCTGACATAGTTTTACAACAACTGCGGTGTCATCTTTCAGAAATTCCATTGATGGCAATGATTAAAAAAAACATTAAAGCCCCATTTTTCCCTTTGGAGTTTCCCTGAGGATCCGGATTAAAACTATTCCCTGCGACTACTGAGACGCAAAGCCACAGAGTCCCCCATGGTCTTTGTATTGGGTTTTTGTTTTTTTGTGTTTTTTTTGTTTTTTCTTTAATTAAAAAAAATTACTCAGCAAGTCCCAGGTATCCTGTTAGAGAAATAGTGCCCTTCCCTGCCCTTTAGACTTGACGGGTCTGTACAGGGACAGGCAGGGGAGCCCACTCCATTCCAGGGCAGCAGGTACAGAGACCACGGGCAGAGCAGGAGAGTAGCAGGTTCCCGGACTCGGGCAGGGCTCATATTGATGCCCTAGTAAAGGACATTCTGTGGGCTGGGAGGCAGGTCATGGTCCCTCAGAGACGCCCACATACTGGCCCCTAGAACCCGTGGCTATGTCGCGCGGCATGGAGGAGACAGGTGAGTCTGCAGAGGGCATTGAGGAGGCTCATCTGCCCTCTGAGAGGAGGAGGTTATCCTGAGTCATCCAGGGAGCCGGATGAAGTTTTAAGGGTCCTAAATGCAGGAGAGAGGCAGAAGAGTAAGCGTTGGCACGATGGAGTTCCTGCCATGGGGCAGTGCGCTAAGAATGCGACTGCAGAAGCTCGGGTCCCTGTGGAGGTGTGAGTTCGATCCCCAGCCCAGCACAGTGGGCTAAAGGATCCAGCACTGCTGCAGCTTCGGCTTGGATTCAGTCCCTGCTCCGGGAACTTCCATTTCCCTCTGGTGCAGCCATTAAAAAAAAAAAAAAAAGAGTCTGAGTGATGCTTTGTGAGAAAACCTCACCAGCCGTCATCGGCTCTGAGGATGAAGGGGCCACAAGCCCCTGAACGCAGTGGCCTCTAAAACCTGGAAGAGGCAAGGACGCGCTGTCTCCCCTGGAGCCTCCAGGAAGAACGGAGCTGTGCACATACTCCGCTTTTAGCCCAGAGGCCACCGCAGCCTCCTGAGCTCCGGACCTGAGATGGTAAATGGCTGCTCTGTGAGGCGACCGCCTTGGTGGTCATTTGTCACAGTGGCCACGAAGACAAACCTGTGATGCGTGAGGCCCATGGAGCTTTGTGGACACTCCGTGCAAGTTCCTGATCAGTTTCCTTTTAATTCTAATTTCAAAATGTTTACCTTTCTAAGATCAAAGTTTTGTATAGTTTGATTCAAACTACACTCTAAAATAAGGAGGGAGCAGGGTCAAACAGGGCAGAGGAAGCAGAGTAGCAGTCAGCCCCCTGGGGTCTCACGTCCCACACCCAGGAGCACCCTGAGAAGAGCTACGGTCACAGTTCCAAGCCCGACAGGAGGCAGGTGGTTAATAAAACAGTGCCAGGTGTGAGACAAGCAGGTACAACTCCTTATACTGCGGCCAAGCCCACAACCTGCCCAGCAGAAGGGTCTTTGCAAACCCCAGGCCAACACAAGGGTCAGCAGCTGCATCAGGGGAGGCCAGCTTCCACCCCTCAGAGGTCAAAAGTCTCAGCCTGCCTCCGCACAGGAACTGCATGGAAGCATGGAAAGTGTTCTCAGGGAAGCACGAGGTCCTGGGGACCCTGAGAAGTGAGCAGAATCCAGGCCCTGACCGCAGACCACCCTGCCCCCCACCCCAGCAGGCAGCCATGGGTCTCCCCAGACCCTCAGCACCTCAACCCTGACCCGGGGCTGCACAGAAGAGACCCCCCCAATC
The DNA here is from genome assembly GCF_016906955.1 of Phacochoerus africanus. Lineage (NCBI taxonomy): Eukaryota > Metazoa > Chordata > Mammalia > Artiodactyla > Suidae > Phacochoerus > Phacochoerus africanus. The sequence continues at coordinate 134,442,260 of NC_062554.1, read as the reverse complement.
CAGAGGCGGGAAGAGGGGTCTAGAGGAGCAGTCAGTTCACCCAAGAGGACAGGTGTGTGTGTGGGTCTTGGATCCTGAACCAGGCGAAGCAGAAGTGCCTACAAATGTGCTAAGTGATGCAAGGCATTGCAGGCGAAGGCCTCCCAGAACCTCGGGAGCAGCAGCAGCAGCGAGCTGGGTCTGGAGGGGGTCGCTGGAGCCCCCATGCGCCATCCAGACCCCCACCAGCCTTCAGAATCTCAGCCTCGGGACCTGGTTCCTCTGCTTCTGCTGCTGGAGCCATGAAGTGTCCTACTGAGGCTAGGCTAACATGACAAGAGGAAAGCAACACTTCTAGAACAGCCGGACACAGCACTGGCTCAGATTTGATAAGAGAAGCCCTGTCCTAAAGCCCCTCCCCGCCCAGTCCACCCCGGAGCAGTTCCAGAGTCACTGTCAAAGAGACCCCATCATCGTGATGAGCAGTCAAGCAGGCATACCTCCTGTAGCTGAGCTGAATAATTCAGGATGCGGTCAGTGTGAAGGTCCTCAAAACCAAACTGGGATTTCAGGTCAGCCCGAACCTTCTGTGGATCCCACACCAGCTCTGTCAAGGACAGGGTGTATCCTGACTCTGCAAGACAACCAGTGACGGACTGTCAGCTGCTGCATCACGGGGACGGGTCTCAAGTCATGCAGAAAAGCACACCTTCTCCACTTCGAAACGAGAGGCAACTGCAGACCAAGTGCCATGTGGACCGTCGAACAGGAAAAGCAAAGAGAAGCTGAGACGGAATGTTTCAGAACAAACAGTGACACGGCAGATGCTCCCCGGAGCAGGTGACGGCAAATTTCTACTGCACAACTGGACGTTATCTCAAGACCTCTTTGAAATTCACATTAGTGAGCCCAATAATTTCATTAAAAAAAATCTATCTTAAAAAAAATCTATCTCAAGAAATCGACTAGAATATTTAAAGGAAACGTAACGTACAATTGTTACTGCATGAGTTTTGTACTGATACTAAAAACCTGCTCAAGGTCCAGCACTCGGGGGTGGGGGGGAAGATAAATTATGGTATGTTCATAGCATAAAATACTGTGTACTCTTTAAAACTATTTTTTATAAAAATTATTTAAAATCAGAGGAAAAGTTCCCAACAGAGTTAAAATATAAAACTCATAAGCTGCCCAAGTAACCCAGCAATGGCATCTGTAAGTGGCATCCTCAGAATACACCTCCCGGGCTTCTGAGACCAGATTATCTCAGTGAGTATGGCCTGGCAACTGTGAACATAAAAGCACACAAATTCTAGAGTGGCCGCTGTGGCACAATGGCTTGACAGTTTCTCTGCAACACTGGGACGCAGGTTCAACCCCTGGCCCGGTACAGTGGGTTAAGGATCCTGCATTGCTGCAGCTGTGGCATAAGTCACAGCTGCAACTTGGATCCCTGGCCCAGGAACTTCCACACGCTGCAGGGTGGCCAGAAAGAAAAAAGAAAAAAGAAAAGCACATAAATTCTAAGATGAACTTTCATCTAAAAATCCAGCATCCAGGTCATTTCAGATCACTATTCAACAGCCACCTGAGTTGAAAGGCATCTCCCTACGCATGGCAGCCACGGCAGAGCACTTTCTCCTGTGTGACTTCATGGTGCCCTTAAGTGAGTGCCGTGAGGGCGACAGGAAAGGTACAATCATACCATTTACAAAAACAGCCCAGTCACAAGGAACTTTGGGAGGGACTGAAGACGGGGGGCCGTGAACCCGAGATGCCGCCCTTCCAGGCTGGGAAACAAGCCTGGCTCCGAGATTGGCATTTCCTGTGTGTAAAGGGTGCCAGGCCCAAAGCCAGGCATCTCCTCCCGAGGGCACCGGCAGCTCCCTGGTAGGTGCAATAATCGTCCCCTTCGGGGGAGAAGGACGCGAACACACTTCTAGACTCAGTCATGACGCGGTCTCAGGAAATCTGATTCCCAGGCCTGAACTGTAACCACCCATCTCTGCGGCTCTCGGAAGGCAATTTTCACAGAATTCCAGAAAGGAGGGGAGGAGATAGTGACGTCAGTCTACAGACGACTGTAAAATTATAAGATCATTCTGAGAAAAGTTTAAGAGGAGTTTTCTCGTGCCACAGGGGGTTAAGGATACGGTGTTGTCGCTGCATTGGCTCAGGTCGCTGCTTTAAGCACAGGTTCCATTCCTGGCCCAGGAACTTCCACGTGCCACAGATGCAGCCGGAAAAAAACGTGAAAGACAACTTGGGTTCTTAAATTCATTGCTGAATGACAGAGTTCGGAGCATGTGGATTCACGATTCAGTGAAGAGCATGCTTGGACCATTAGCCCAAAGCCACCAATTATGGGGCCAGCCCTTCCCCTTCACGCTTTTGACGAGGCAAGAGGGCTTTTCTTGGAGACAAGAGAAATGCAGACACTTTTGAGTTGCCTCCAGAAGTATGTTTCATAATAGTATTCCTAAGCTCTGACTCCCTGGCAAGTTGACAGGCAAGGGCATCTTTTAATTACATTCTTTGTTGTAATTCTGTCTCTAACCGTAGAAGGCAAATCGAAGGTCGTAATTTGGATCCTGCACAAAAACCTGAGCTTCCTAATGAGTTTATTAAAGTTGAGGTCACCAGGAGGATTTCAAAGGGGTATTTTATGTCATCTCCTGTTCCCCCTCTGGGTTTTATTCTGAGCCAAAGGAATAAAGGTTCCTACTGGAATTGAGCTACAAAAGCAGCAGGTTACACCCTAACGCAGAGGTTGCAAAGAAACGCTGCCTGTCTGTGGGGTCCTCCCTCCTCTGAGCCACAGCAACAGGAAGAGCTGGAGGCAGGACCAGGGGTGGTGGAGGTGTCAAGTTTCTCCATGGAGCAGGAAAGCTCTGGAAGGGATCATAGAAACCTCCGCGTGTAAACACTTTGCTGTATAGTCAGGAGACGAGATACTGAGAATAAGGGGCAGGTGGAGCGTCTGTGACCCTGGGGCCCCTGCCTCCAACCCCACCCCCACCCCCACCCCCATCTTCCCAGGAGGATGTTTCCACAGCGCGGATCTAAGGCTGCTCTAAGGGCCTCTGTGACCCAGTCTGGGCTCTCTCTGGATGACTTCCGGTCCACACCCACTTCACCCCAGACACGGTGAATGTCAAACACTCAGCATCCTGGCCAAAGCCCCCACATGCGGTTCCTCTTTCAGGCAGTGCCCCCTGGTCTCTTTGATAAGCTCTAACTCATCCTTCAAAACCTCTCCTTGAAGACTTTCCTGAGAAAGATGTGAGTCATATTCTGTGGCCTTTGTTTTTTTGGTTGACATATTTGTCTCATTTACTAAACATGTTTGTCCTGCAAGTAAGAATTGTGTCTTACTGATCATTTTATTCCCATTACATTGGAGAGTCTGACTTACAGCAAGTTCCCTGGGGTTTGTGGGGTTTTTTGCTGTTGTTGCTTTTTGACCTCGCCCATGGCATGTGGAAGTTCCCAGGCCAGGGATCCAACCCGCACCACAGCAGGGACCAAAGCTGCTGCAGTGACAATGCCAGATCCTTAACCTACTATGCCATAAGAGAACTCCAGAAAGTTCTTAATAAGTGTGTACTGAATGAGAAAATGAATAAATGAATGGATGGATGGGTAAATGGGGCAGATGGAATGACGGATGGATGGACCGAGGATAGAGGGATGATGAATAGACGGGTGGATGGAGGAGTGGACGATGCATGGATGGATGATGGATGGACATGTGGGTAGATGGAGGGGTGGATGGGTGAGTAGATGAATTCTAACTCCACTGTTCTCTCTTTGTATTTCCCTTACAGAAGGAGACAGAGATAGAGAAAGACAAAAGGAGAGGATTAAAAGTTAAATGTTCAGGTCCAGTTGACAGTTCTAGAAATAGTATCCTGGGAGTGCCTGCTGGGGCTCAGTGGTAATGAATCCGACTAGCATCCATGAGGATGCAGGTTCAACGCCTGGCCTCGCTTCAGTGTGGTAAGGATCCAGCATTGCCACAGGCTTCGATGTAGGTCACAGATGCAGCTCAGATCCCACGTTGCTGTGGCTGTGGTGTGGGCTGGTGGCTACAGCTCCAATTCAACTCCTGGCCTGGAAACCTCCACATGCCACAAATGTGACCCTCAAAAGCAAAAAAAGAAAAGTATCCTGAAACAGAGAGCATAGAGGTGGTTGCCAGGGGCTGGAGGTGGGGAAGACAGAGAGGCATCAGTCCCTGGATGAGCCTTCGGTTATAAGATGTGTCCTGCACAGCGTGCGATTCTAGTTAACCAGACTCCACCGCACACTTGCGATTTGCTGAGATCACAATCACCCCAAAGAAGGTAACTTCTGTGAAATGATAGATGTTTTAATTCCTTGGTTTTGGTCATCATTTCACAATGTCTACAAATATCAAATCATCACATTGTACACTTCAAATATGTACAATTTTATTTGTCAATAAAATAAAATGAGTATTTAATGAAAAAAGAAAGGAGGCATACCTAGGTCAAGAATGGAGCTAAATAATTCCACATTTCCCTATGGAATTGCTGCCAATTCAGCTAGGGAGCCTTCTAAATCCATCTTACCTGCCTCCTCTCACTGGCCCTTCTGTGTTTCAAATATGTCTTCCTAATAGGAATTCAGCCACAGGCGTTCAGAAGGAAGATTAAAATCAAAGAGCCAGCGATGGGTTTGTCCTTAAAGGACATCAAGTCAAAGAATTTTCAAAGCAGGGTTTTTTCATTAAAAATGACATTTTTATTAGCAATCACTGCAGAATGTCAACAATGGTAGAAAGTCAAACTCAGGTTGGAGCTCTAAATTTTCAGGCTACTTCTATCTTTTATGAACAGAAACAACTGATTCTTTCTGGCATTAGATATTTCAATTTAATCATTTCTTTGAACAGCATTTTAGCTCTACAGTGGCTGCCAATAAATTTAACTAGCAAGGGAGTTCCTGTTGAGGGTTAGCAGTAATGAACCCAACTTGTATCCATGAGGATACAGATTCGATCCCTGGCCTTGCTCGGTGGGTTGAGGATTCAGCATTGCTGTGAGCTGTGGTGTAGGTGACAGACAAGGCTTGGATCTCGAATTGCTGTGGCTATGGTGCAGGCTGGCAGCTGCAGCTCCGATTCGACCCTTAGCCTGAGAAGCTCCATATGCCGCAGGTGCGGGCCTAAAAAGACAAACAAAAACAAAAACGCTTAACTAGTGAAACACTGCCATCACTGCCACATCACGAGAGCTCTAAGATAGCCATACCTGTGGTTGCTACTTGACGCTCCTGCAGAAACGTCAGCATCGAAATGGCCACATTCAGCACCATCTTGGAGACCCTGGCAAAGGTGTGGCTGAGTGGCAGCCAGTCCAAATCCTCTAGAGATGATAAGGAACTAGAGCCGAAAGAGAAGCAGGGCGGAGTGGGTTAGTCACTAGCAATACAAGTGGCACGTCTGGACCCAGGTCCCTCCCTCGCCTCCCCCCCCCCCCGCCCCGCCTCCCCCCGAACCCCGGCCCCGCAGGATGTGGCTGGACCACTCACACACCCACAGTCACGGGAAGGGGGCTTTCAACGTGGCCTCAGCTCCCTGGGGAAGCTGCACGTAAGAGTTAGGCGCTCTCTTAAGTTCCCTCAGGCAGCTCAGGGGGCGGGTGGGTGCTGTTACCCAGGACACTCAGTTTCATACCTGGAAGGCAGCCTGTTGGAGCACCAGGCACCCCATCCTCCACGGTCCTACCCCAGGCAGCTGAGTATGTCAGGGCTTTACTCAGCGGGTTTCTAATTGTGTCAAACGCCTGTTTGAAAGAGTTCCATCCGCTTCCTGGTGTTTTTCTTGTGTCAATTACTCAGAGATTATTTTCCCATTAAAAAGTGAGGAGATACATGTTTTTGTTTGGTTTTTGTTTTTTGGGTTTTTTTTTGTTTTCTTTTGCTTTTTAGGGCTGCACCTGCAGCATATGGAAGTTTCCAAGCTAGGGGTCGAATTGGAGCTACAGCTTACAGCCTCTGGCCTTCACCACAGCCACAGCAACATAGGATCCAAGCTGCATCTGCAACCTACACCACAGCTCACAGCAATGCGGGGTCCTTAACCCAATGAGCAAGGCCAGGGATCAAACCCGTATCCTCACAGATCCTAGTTAGATTCATTAAAAACTGAGCCATGAAGGGAACTCCACATGTATCTTTTTGAATTTTTTTTTCTGGGTATATGCCCAGGAGTGGGATTGCTGGGCCATATGGTAATTCTATTTTGAGGTTTTTAAGGAACTTCCATACTGTTGTCTATAAGTGGTGACATACTCAGCTTACATCTCCAGCAGCAGTGTAGGAGGGTTCCCTTTTCACCACACCCTCTCCAGCAGTCATTAGTTGTAGACATTTTTTGCTACACCCATGACATATGGATGTTTCCAGGCCAGATATCGAATCTGAGCCACAGCTGGAACCTATCCACAGCTGTGGCAACACTGGACCCTTAACCCACTGCATCACAGCGGGAACTCCTATTTGTAGACTTTTCGATGATGGCATCCTGACTGGTGTGAGGTGATACCTCACTGTAGTTTTGATTTGCGTTTCTCGAATAATTAGTGATGTTGAGCATCTTTTCATCTGCTTTTTTGACCACCTGTATGTCTTCTCTGGAGAAATGTCTATTTAGATCTTCAGCCCAATTTTTGATTGGGTTGTTTGGTTTTCGATATGGAGCTGTATGAGCTGCTTGTATATATGCCCGGTCAGTCACGTTGTTTGCAAATATTTTCTCCCATCTGTGGGTTGTCTTTTGGGTTTGTTTATGGTTTCCTTTGCTGTGCAAAAGCTTTTAAGTTCGATTGGGTCCCATTTTTTAATTTTTTGTTTTTATTTCCATTATTCTCAGAGACAGATCCAAAAAGATATTGCTGCCATTTATGTCAAAGTGTATTCTGCCTATGTTTTCCTCTAAGAGTTGTGTAACAGCTGATCTTACATATAGGTTTTTAATCCATCTTGAGTTTGAGTCTATTTTTCTGCATGGTGTTGGGGAATGTTCTCATTTCACTCCTTTACATGCAGTTGTCCAGTTTACCCAGCACCACTTACTGAGGAGACTCTCTTTTCTCTACTGTATATTCTCGCCTCCTTTGTCATAGATGAATCGGCCCTAAGATCCTGCAACCCCATATGCATACGGAGAAAAGTACAATTCAAAAAGACACGTGCACCCAATGTTCTTAGCAGCACTATTTATAACAGCCAACATGGAACTGTCCATAGACGGAGGAACAGATAAAGACGTAGTAATATGTACAGGGGACGATTAACCATAAAAAATAACGGAATACTGCTACTTGTATCAACCTAGATGCACAAAGAGATTAGCACACTAAGTGAAGTCAGCTAGACAGAGGGAGACCCTTCCCTGACATCGCTTATATGTGGAATCTTTAAAAAGGATACGAATGAATTTATTTACAAGACAGAAACAGACTCACAAACAGAGAAAACAAACTTAATAGTCACCAAAGGGGAGGGGACAGAGGGATAAATTAGGAGACTGGGATTAAAATATACACACTCCTATATATAAAACAGGTGGCCCGCAAGGCCCTACTGTAGAGCCTAGGGAAACACACTCAGTATCTCGTCATAACCTACGTGGAAGAGAACATAAAATATGCATGTATGTGTGCGTATACCTGAATCACTGTACCCAGAAACCAGCACATCACTTAAAAATTTTAAACTGAAGAGGGAAAACCAATCGCCTGCAACTAGTTATGTTTCTCTCTTGTGCAACTTACTTCACAGCTGCCTGCAGCAGGTGTCCTGCCCCTCGGATGCCATCTTCACCCTGGTCATTGCCTGCACGCAGTCGCGGCAGTAAAAGTAGAAACTCCCAGACGTGGGGCTGCCGGTGAAGACTTTCCAACTTCGTCAGCACCTCCTCAGTCTTATTAAGGTCCATCTTAAAAATAAGGAAGGAAAAAAAAAAAAACAGAAAAAAAAAGAGCTTCATACTTTAGTTTTATTGATCAATTAGAAGATGGGGTGAGGGCAGTGCTGCAAAAACAAAGAATGGAAGTTCCCATCGTGGCTCAGTGGTTAAAGGAACCTGACTAGGGACCATGAGGTTGCAGGTTCAATCTGTGGCCTCGCTCAGTGGGTTAAGGATCTGGCGTTGCCGTGAGCTGTGGTGTAGGTTGCAGATGCGGCTGGGATCCTGCATTGCTATGGCTGTGGTGTAGGTTGGCAGCTACAGCTCCAATTGGACCCCTAGTCTGGGAACCTCCATATGCCATGGGTGCAGCCCTAAAAAGACAAAAAAACAAAGAATGCAGAACCCCTGGGGGTCCAGATTCCTGCCTAATGTGTCACCATTTTGAGCAGATTAGATCTTAAAATTTTTCTGCTAGATGTTTGGGGTGTTTTTTTTTTTTTTAATTTTATGGAAGTTTGGACAGGAGAAGAGAGGTAGAGATCTGTTATTATAATAAGCTGGGCCAGCTTCTAAGATTTTGAGATAGTGTTTGGAAATAAGTGAATTGTTCAAATTTGAACAAAACTAGAATACCTACTGCTGTTGGGCTTTTTCGGTTATGGGAGCTGAACACAATCATAACACGCTCAGTGTCAATAACTGAACGCTTCTGTACCCACAAAATCCCCCCCCACACACCAGTGAGCACAGCCAAACGCCCCCAACCAACCACTACGCGGTGCGCCTGGACCGAGACAAGGTCTGGGCCAGACTCACGAACCTTCAGCCTGACGAGACAGGCAGGCCTCAAGCCCACCTGCTAAAGCTGCTCACACTGAGTCACCCGCCCTTCGGGATGCTGGCTGTCTCAAAATGGGTTTCTACACAGCACTACCAAAAAGCAAACCATCAGACACTTGTATGGAAAAATAAACTTAAAATCAATGTTCTGAACTTCGCCACTGTGGATGGAAAAGGTCGCCCGCGTACCTGTAACCGAAGGATGTTGTGGCCATCAAACCAAGCCACACAAGCCACACAAGCCACCCCGACTGTGCCGCCTGAGGGCATTCAGGGCGGAGAAAAGCAGGGCACAGGCCCTAGAGAGTGAAGATGCACATCCGAGGGCTGACCTCAAGAGCCCGGCCTCCTGCACCCTCCCGTAGACAGAAAAGCACTGAAAGCACGGACTTGAGAGGCTGGTTTTCTCTAATTAACAGTCACCTTTTCAAGTTCTGACTACCTACAGTGTTTATAACAAAACTATATTTTCTGGCTCCTCCTGTTCTTGGGTGGCTGTAGGGTGAGAACCCTGAAGCCTAACCACTTGGAGGTCCCCAGAACCTGTCCCTTTGGAGAGAGAATTCAGCAAAGAGACGGGGTAGTGAGGCAAATAGAGTTTATTAAGAGAGAAGAGAGAGAAGACAGGTGAGGAGACAGCACAGGCGGACTCCGGTGGGGGCGGCGGAGGCGGGGGGCAGAGGCAGAGACAGACAGACAGAGAGGAAGAGAGCAAGAGAGTGACCCCTGCCTTGGGGGTGGTTTAAATCAGGGGCGTGGGGCCGGCCTTCCGGGCTTCCTCTGGCCAATCGCCTTGCTCCGTCTGGCCTTGAGCCCACATTTGTCCTGCCTCAGGGCCCTGCCCTGGGTGCTGGGGCATCTTTTAGCCAAGATGGAGTCTAGCTCCAGGGCCTCGGGGGAGTGGACAGGATGGACTGTGGTCTGTGCCCCTCCCTTCTCTGACCCCCGAGGGACCTTCCTGTGAGTGTGTTGGCCCCGGGGGTCCCCTGGACCTCAAGAATGAGACACCAGTGGTCCCCTTCTTTTATCCGAGCGGGACGCAGCCCCTCCCTGCTCCTGCTGTAACTTTTATCTCAAAGTGTCTGTCCACAGGGAAGGGCTTCCAGTTGCTCAGCCCGGCCCCCATCCTTCTCCTGCTTCCCTCCCTCACCTCTTCAGAGCAGCCCCTCCCAGCTCTCCGCCGGCCTGTCTTGAAGGCTTAAGTTCTCAGTTTTGTCCGCCAGATAAAACATGATTCTCAAATTTTAGGTTGTACATTTGTTTTTCAGTTGACACCATGATATCTCTGAAGAGTAGGCTTCAAATCTTTGTTAAAATACTTACTGTTATAAAACGGGGACCAAAAGAAGAATCTACAATAAAGAAGATGGCAGATAGGTGAGGTCAGTCAGCAATCACAAAGCACTGATGTGTACCTACTTTAGTTCTAAAATCAAGGGGCCCCCAGAATCCTGGCCCCTCAAACTGAAGGATAGACCTGAAGGAAAGAGTCACTGGAGATTTCCAGAGCACATCGACATTAAATGATTTAAGCAGTAAACCACATTCCAACAGTTTGCCAACAAGTAGTTGCTATTTGACCCGTCTCTAATTCCACAGGCACCGAGAGCATTCAGGACAGGATAGAGAGAGCAAAGGGAAAAGAAAGAAAAACAAAGAAAAAGGTTGAAGAGGGAGAGAAAAGTGAAAATATGACTTTCAGATTATATCTGGAATCCTGTTGTGATAAATAAGAAATATGCATTGGTCTCTGCCCTCAGTTCTTAAAACCCCCATAGTTCCCTGAGTGACGGGTGTGATACAGGCACCTCTTTTTACGTTAGCCCTCAGTGCGGTTCCCGCAGGAGCTTTTAAGACTCTTATCATCTCCCCAGGGATAAAAGTATCTCTAAATGCTAATGAGATGCCTGGGGGCTGGGGCCCTAGATGGCTTCAGGAGGGAGACTGATCACCAGAAAGGCCAAGGCAGGAGGTCCCGCTGCGGCTGAGTGGGTTACCAACCCAACGAGTACCCATGAGGATGCAGGTTCCATCCCTGGCCTCACTCAGTGGATTAAGGATCTGGCGTTGCCGTGAGCTGTGGTGTAGGTCACAGACATGGCTCGGATCCTGCATTGCTGTGACTGTGGTGTAGGCCGGCAGGTGCAGCTCTGATTAGATCCCTAGCCTGGGAACCTCCTTATGCTGCGGGTGCAGCCCTAAAAAGCAAAATGAAAAGAAGGGAGGGAGGGAGGGAGGAAGGGAAGAATGAAGGAAGGGAAGGAAGGGAAGGAGGGAGGGAGAGAGAGAGAGAGAAAAGAGGGAGGGAAGGAAGGAAGGAAGGAGCCAAGGCATAATTATAACACAAGATGGGCCCCTGGACTCTACTGCAGGGCTCACCCCTGACAAATGCTTCCTTGAGCCACAGAACACAAAAAAGTACAAAGGACTGAAAATGACTGCACAGGTGCGCAGCTGGGCCAGGTAAGAGCAGTAAGATACAGAAGGACAAGAACCAAGGTGCCAGGAATAAAAGCAGGGTCCTGGGCACGACCCTTGAACACAGCACCACCAAGGGGTGGGCGCACCGCCTAAGCCAGCCCTCCCGCCCAACCCACAGATCCACCCCCACCCCACTTAAAGAACCAGCAGCCCCCCAGCCCCATCAAGGAGCGAGCAAAGGTACTGATACCTGTTTTTGCTTCCCCGTGCCCACAAGCCCCCACGAAGCCTTGCCCGAATTTCTACGGATGAAAGAGTCCACGGACCCCCGTCAGCAATACTTAGAGAGCTGGAGCTTTCGTCCCCACCCCCACCCTGACCTTCAGAGAGGACAGAGGGGCTGCAGATGGAGCTGAGCACAAGGGCAAGGACGCCATCAATCATGCGCGCCTGACGGAAGCCCCAGAAAAGCACGACATGATGGGGTGCAAGGAGTTCCTAGTTGGTGCCCAAATCCACAGGCCTGGATCGCATAGGGACAATGCCTCATCTCAGTTTGTCTAAATCCCTCATAAGAAACTGGTAACGGCAAGCAGGGTGCCCCCCTGAGCTCCCTGAGCTGTCCCAGAGGATCACGGGACCTGCGGAGGGGCTGTGACAATCCCAACTTACAGCCAAGTCGGACAGAAATGCGGGGAGCCAGGGGGCCCCTTCTTGCAATTGGCCTCTGCAGTGAGAGCAGTCCTGGGGGGTCCAGAGGGGTCAGAACTGAATTCAATTATAGGACACCAGTGGGTGCCCACAGAGAACTGGAAAATTGCTTGGTGTGGAAAACTCACACGTGTGGGGTCAGAAGTGTTGGGTAGATGAAGAGGTTTTCTTTCATTCATAAACCACGGGAAAGGGCTCAGACGGAGCCAACGAAAACTCGAGAAACACTTCAGCCCCCTGACCCCCGCCGAAAGAAATTAGCTCTCCAAGAGAATGCTGAAAACCTCATTTGAAAACCAAATCCCATAAAAGTAGGTTGATGCCCTCACAGCACCCAACAGAAGACTCCGTCGTTTGGCCTTCAAGCTACCGGGGGGTTTTTGCTGATGCCTTTGGGTCCATTGTGATCGGCCCCACCCTCAACCAAGGTGCTGTTTTCTCTCTTAGAAAAATAACACATAATACCCGCTCCTCTGAAGAGCTCTTTCTGCAGTTTTCTGCCAGACTCCTCATTCCATTTCCTTGTCTATATTCCATGAAGAGAAAAAAATATGTGTGTTATACATGTATTTATGTATATGTGTATATACACACATATAAATCTGAGGTGCGTACTTAGGGTTGCTTGATTAGCAAATGAAAACGTAAGATACCCGTTTAAATTTGAACTTCAGACAAACAATGAATATTTTCTGCTCTAAGGATCTGGACTATACTTACAGTAAAAAAAAAAAAATGTTATTTACCTGAAATTCATATTTAGCTGAATGTCCTGTATTTCCTCTGGCTGTCAGAGATAGGGCACTATTTTTTAAAAGGGCAGGATGGCTGTGGCCCGAGTTTACGGATGATGTTTTCAGGCAACAACCTGGGTATATGTGACGACAGGACCTCTCTGAGGTCCACGCTTCTCTTGTCAACCAAGCTCACCAAGACCTACCTCCATCGAACCTTCTCGAATGGAGATTAATAAGGAAGAGATGAGCCTAGGATGTGGACACGCTTCATAATGAGCAGAAACAATGCAGCCCGATCACCTGAATCGAAAGGTGTGTCATCACAGCCAAAGTGCATCATCCAGACAAGAGTCAAAGTGTCACCGACAAAGAAACACCTGCTCGAGTCTACCAGGAGAAGGACGGGAGCAGGGGGTGGGGGCGGGGCAGGGGGCGGGGCAGGGGACAGACTTTAAAGACAGAGGAAGACGGAGAGAGAAAGGAAGTTAGAAATTCAAGACAGAGGAGGGACGGTGGAAAGAGGGATCCTCGGGCCAGGGGGAGGAGGCAGGGCTGAGCTGCAGCCGCTCTGAGGCCCATGCCCAGGTACCCTCGAGGAGGAGCAGTGAAGATCCAGCCCCACCCTCCATAACCCCCCAGGTGCCGGCCTCATCTGCGGAAGGTGCCTAAGATCCACAGTGAGCACTGCTGGAAGGGATATAAAATGTACACAGAATTTTAAAGACACTCTGGGGGAGTTCCCACTGTGGCTTAGGGGACTAAGAATCCTGCAAGCATCCATGAGGAAGTGGGTTCCATCCCTGGCCTCCCTCAGTGGGTTAAGGATCCGGAGTTGCTGTGAGCTGTGGTATAGGCCACCAATTCAGCCCCTGGCCTGGGCACGTCCATATGCACAGGTGCAGCCCTAAACAGAAAAGGACAACAACAAATAAAGACATTCTGGGTTCTCCCCGCCCCCAGGGCAAAGCCCTTGTCCAGGTGGGTCTGAGGGTTTGAGAGCTTCACTTGCCTGGAGTCTGGGATCGTTCCACCCAAAGTTTCTGTAGGTCTCTCGCCTCGTCCATTACTTCATAAACTTCCTTGGCAAGGTCCTGCATCTCTTTTAAGAAGGCCAGGTCATCCACCCTCCCGTGAGGGGCAGCTGCATTTTGAAGCCTAGACGAACTTTAAATAAATGGAGTAAATACCACAAACAGAACGCTTTCACAGGAGTAAGTCTCCTCAGTGCTTTCAAGGTTCTTGGTCCCCGACACCAAAGCGAGGTACCCGCTGACACAGGCACCAACCACTCTTAACAGCCTGTTTACTGGGATCTTTTTAAAAAAACTTGCCCAATTTAAAATTGGGAAGTTGTTCTCAGTCGCTTTATTACCTGCAAGGCCAACTCTCTGGGATGTTTATTAATCATTTCATTTTCTTCATTCATTCAACACAGATTATAGAGCCCTGAGCAAGGGCGTCGAGACATCAGGGAGCCGAGCAGGCCCTGTCCCTGAACACAGAGGACACAGGACGGGTCCACAGACGAGCCTCATCCCTGGGGGTCGGTCGGGGTGGACGCCCTGGGGAGAGTGGACTGGGCAGTGAGATGGGGAGAGAGCAGGAAGTCTGTGGGGGGGGGGGGGGGCTGAGACAGAGATGGCTCGGCAAGGGCCAGGCCTGGGTGGGGGTGGGGTGCTGGTCCGAGGGAGCCCCTGCAAAGGCCGACAAGTGGGAGGGGGCTGAGGTTCAGAGAGAGAAGGAGATGAAGGGGGCGGGGAGGGAGGGGGAGAAGGGAGAGCAGGTGGAGCCACGTGGCTCCGGCCGGTTGGTCAGGGCAGGACTCTGCTTGGGCATCAGAACAGCGAGCCACTGGCACACGTTCCCCCAGGAGTGACCTGGTCTGATCACAATTCTGGAAGAGCCCTCTGGGTCTGGAGTGGAGACAAGACAGGATAAGAGTGGAAGAGGGATGACCAGGCTTTGCAGAAAGGGGGGGCCGGCTTCAAGTCTGCCCCGGGAGTGGGCAGAGAGGACCTTCGACGCAGGAAGGTGGGCCGTGTTACCCATGCTTTTACTGTGTTTCTGAGGCTCTGGCATCAGGGGCGGCTGACCTCTGACCCTGGAGGGCGGCCGGTCCATGAGGACACAGAAGTCACTCTGGACCGTAGCTCATCTGCACATCTTACCCCCGATCAGAGCCAGTCAGGCACCGTGAAGTCCGGGGCATTGAACAGAGGGACCCTTGGGGGACTTCCAGGGAGGAGGGGGTGCTGCCTCATCAGGGGAGACATGGAGGTGCGGCAGAGACCCAAGTCCACGATCCCCTGGACAACAAGGACAGAAGCCAGACCCCTTCAGACAAGGCTAGAGATGGGGGCGGGGCGGGGTAGCAGGTGGTCCATGTAGGCCGACGCTCAAGGCCACCGTCTCCTTTTGTCGGGATGATGGCTGACTTCCGATGTTTGAAACAGGGCACCCCTGTCGCATTTGTGAGAAACAGTCTCTCCAGGGTTTTCTGTTTGGGGTTTTCGGTGTTTTTTTTTTGTTGTTTTTTGTTTTTGTTTTTTTTTGCTTTAATCTCATGTTATCTTTGAGTCATTTTACTACCAGAAGACACCAAAATGAATGTAAAATGTGTTTACAATAACCTTCATCAGCACAACGATCTAAGGAGTAAAATTCTAGCCGCAGGTAAACGTCCAATCCCAGGAGAAGAGTGAAATCCCATGGGTTTTGAAAGGCTTTCCTTTCATCTCTCAAAACGAGGCTCCTGGAAAAGGACTCCTGCAGAGAAGATGGATCAGACTTGAGTGGCCGCTGACCACTGAGGGGGCCTGTGGAGGGACAGACTGGACCCCCACCCGGGCCGGAGCCCGCCCGGACATCTGCCCTTATCCCACGCATTCCGGTGGTTCTAAGACAGACAATCCATGGGCCAGCCTCCTGGAGTGGGAACACGCTCACCCTCGCCGTCAAAATTTATACAAAATAAAAATGAAAAATAAATACAGGACAGGTCCGAATGGAGTTACCTGTACTAAAGCCAAGACTTACACCGGACCTAACTGGAGTTACAGTTTTCCCACAAGAATAATCCCCGTCAGCGTGAAGTTTTCTCTTTTCTTTTCTTTTCTCTCTCTCTATTTTTTGCTTTTTTTTTTTTTTTTGGTCTTTTTAGGGCCTTACCCAAGGCATATGGAGGTTCCCAGGCTAGGGGTCGAATCAGAGCTGCAGCCACCAGCCTTCACCACAGCCACAACCACAGCCACACCAGATCCGAACTGTTTCTATGACCTACTCCTCAGCTCAGAGCAACGCCGGATCCTTAACCCATTGAGCAAGGCCAGGGATCAAACCTGCGTCCTCATGGATGCTAGTTCGGTTTGTTACTGCTGAGCCATGATGGGAACTCTGAGAACTGATTTTAATCAGTAAGAAGCTACTGATTTAAAATAGGGACTCGGTTCACCAGTTGTCAGAAGCATGCTAAAGTCACATTTAGCACAGCCATGAGGCAAAAATGTAAAAGTGGGGGAAATTTTTCCTGATTCAAAAATTATCAAACTCATTAGATTTTCTAAAAATCCCAGATTAGAGGATGTTGGGAAAGAACTAACAGCTGTGCACAGGAAAATCCACCACGAAAGGAAGACAGAGCTCGCGTCACCCCTTCTACAAGCATCTCCCCTTAACTGTCACCCCGATGATGAAGTCAGAGGAGGAGCAACAAACATTTAGTGACAAATAAATTAAATTTAATGCCTCTCAGGTCCGTCCACTTAGAGATGAAGAAATGAAGCCCCAAGAATCACAATGAATTTGCTAAAAGCAAGGGGCTGGAGGAGTTCCCTTGTGGCGCAGAAGGTTAAGGATCCAGCGTTGTCACTGCAGCAGCTTGGATCACTGCTGTCGCATGGTTTCAGTCCCTGGCCCAGGAACTTTCACATGCCAGGGCCGTGGCCAAAATGGAGAAAAAGAAAAAGAAAAAGAAAAAGAAAAAAAAATGCAAGGGAAAAGGGCAGAGCCAGGGCCAAGGCCAAGGCCAAGACCAGGCCCCAAGGAAGACGGCAGAGCCAAGGCCAGGCCCTAAGAGCCCAGCACCGGCTCCTTGCCTTCTGTTACACCTGAAGGAATTCTCACCTTCACCATGAGTGGGTCAGAATTCCAAAAGCATAAGGAATCAGTTATTGCTTCTGTTGTGGCTTCAGATTCAAGGATAAAAAAAACTCCTGGAGGCCATGGACCAGGAGGCAGCTCTCCCGCCTCACCCACACCTGGGTACCTCCTGGGAGCCAGAGTCACCGGATTAGAGAGATTGAGGTAATTCAAGCTGAGTTTCCCCGTGATAATGAACGGGTTTTTAGTTCTCTTTCCTATTATTATCCCAAAATTACTTCAATCTGTCCTTAAAACCAGATTATGAACTCGTACTAACATGAGAAATGTTTATAGAAGAAAAAATACACAGAAAATCCTGGATTAAATGTGTGTGTGTGTGTGTGTGTGTGTGTGAGAGAGTGTGTGTGTGTGTGTGTGTGCGTGTGCGCGCGCCTATGCACGTGTGAGTTCTGAAGCCCCAGGGAAATCCCAGTGCTGTAACTGGATTTGAGTGGAGACCAATTTCCTCCTTCCTGAATCCAGTTCTTTCTTTGGTCTTTTTATCTTGTGAAGTTTGACCCTGCAGGTAGGGGAGGGGCTGTGACTGGAAGAGGGAACAAAGGGTATTTGAATGCAGGGAGACCAGGAAAGGCCACTTGGCAGGTGACTGAACCTCTTTCTGGGCCCT
The DNA here is from genome assembly GCF_016906955.1 of Phacochoerus africanus. Classification (NCBI taxonomy): domain Eukaryota; kingdom Metazoa; phylum Chordata; class Mammalia; order Artiodactyla; family Suidae; genus Phacochoerus; species Phacochoerus africanus. Next base: position 134,424,865 of record NC_062554.1, on the reverse strand, counting down.
GAGACTAGGATCTAAGCCACCGTCTCAAAGGGCCAGGAACCAAAGATCACACAGCCATACCCACGCGATTTCAGAGAAGGAGCTGAGGTCCGAGGTGGGAGGAATCGCTCAGGCCATCGCTCAGCGTGCAGATGAGCAAACTGAGAGGCTCCCCCAGAGCCAAAATGTTTCTCAAACAACGCCTCCCTGACAGTTCCTTAAATTATTAAGCAGAGAATTACCATACTGAAGCAGGAGATAGATGGGGGCTGGGCTGAGCAACTGGAAGCCCTTCCCTGTGGACAGACACTTCGAGATAAAGGTTAGGGCAGGAGCAGGGAGGGGCTGCATCCCGCTCGGATAAAAGAAGGGGACCACTGGTGTCTCATTCTTGAGGTCCAGGGGACCCCCGGGGCCAACACACTCACAGGAAGGTCCCTCGGGGGTCAGAGAAGGGAGGGGCACAGACCACAGTCCATCCTGTCCACTCCCCCGAGGCCCTGGAGCTAGACTCCATCTTGGCTAAAAGATGCCCCAGCACCCAGGGCAGGGCCCTGAGGCAGGACAAATGTGGGCTCAAGGCCAGACGGAGCAAGGCGATTGGCCAGAGGAAGCCCGGAAGGCCGGCCCCACGCCCCTGATTTAAACCACCCCCAAGGCAGGGGTCACTCTCTTGCTCTCTTCCTCTCTGTCTGTCTGTCTCTGTCTCTGCACCCCCCCCCCCCCGCTGCCCCCACCGGAGTCCGCCTGTGCTGTCTCCTCACCTGTCTTCTCTCTCTTCTCTCTTAATAAACTCTACTTGCCTCACTACCCCGTCTCTTTGCTGAATTCTCTCTCCAAAGGGACAGGTTCTAGGGACCTCCAAGTGGTTAGGCTTCAGGGTTCTCACCCTACAGCCACTCAAAAACAACATGACCTTGCTAGAGAAATAAAAACACATGCCCATACCAAAAAAACCTGTGTGTGAGGAGCACAACGCATAGCAGCATCATTCATAATAGTCAAAAAGTAGACACAACTCATACAACCATCCGCTGATGAGCAGATAAACAGAACAGAGGTACACAAGAGAATACGAATTGATCAGTAATATAAAGAAGTGAAGTACTGCCACCTGCTACCACATGGATGAACCTTCAAGATGTTATAGTAAGTGAAAGAAGACAGTGACCAAAACCCCACGGGTTGCAAAATTCCGTTTCTATAAGTGTCCAGAACAGTCAGTTCTATAGAGACAGAAAGTAGGTTAGTGGATGCCTAAGCCAGAAGTGGGGTTGATGGGGAAAAAATGGGGAGTGAGTGCTCAAGATTTCTTTTTGGAGTGAGTAAACATTTCCTACAATTAACTGTGGTAATGCTTGCATAACTGTCTAATTATACTACAAACTATTGAATCAGATGCTTTAAATGGGTGAGTTTATGGTATGTGAATTAAATCTACATAAGACTCTTTTTTAATGTAATCTTAATCGAAATCCCAGCAGCCTTTTTTTGTAGAGATTTATATGTCGATTCTAAAATATATTTGGAAATTCAAAGAGCTAAAATAATTTTGAAAAAAAAAAAAAAAGCTGAGAGGTCCCAATGTGGTGCAGTGGGTTAATGACCCAGCCTGTCACTGTGGAGGTGCCTGGCACAGTGGGCTCAGGACCTGGCATTGCTGCAACTGTGGTATAGGGCACAGCTCTGGCTCAGATTAGATCCCTGTCCCAGGAACTTCCATATGCCGTGGGTGGGGCTGAAAAAGAAAAAAGTGCTGAGGGATTTACAGTACCAGATTTCAAGACTTTTTCTCTAAAGCTATAATTGGCCTAAGGATCATCATGAAGGCTACCAAAATAAAAGAGGGCAAAACTAGATCAACACAGCATTATCAGATCAACTGGTTTTCAACAAAGGTGCCAACAGAGGCTTATGGGCATAGGATAGTCCTTTCAACGAATGGTACTATGGAGCTCCCTCATGGCTCAGCAGGTTAAGGAACCAGGTGCTGTCACTGGTCTGGTTCTTGTTACAGCTGTGGCTGAGGTTTCATCCCCAGCCTGGGAACCACTGTATGCCACAGGTGTGGCCAAAAAACAAATAAACAAATGGTGCTACAGCTGGATATCCATACGGAAGATAAAACTCAACACAAAAGTCCATTCAAAATGGATTGGGCACCTAAACAAAAGCTAAAACTATAAAACTTCTAACAGAAACAGTAGTAGCAATTGTGATGATTTTCAACTACACAAATATTTCATCATTAGGAAAAAATACAAAAAGTACAAACCAAAACAAACAAACAAAAAAGATAAACAGTGTTTCATCAAAATGGGAAAATCCCTGCTCTTCAAAAGACAGATCACAAACTGGAAGGAAATATGCACAATCCATATTTCTGATAAAAGATTTATAACAAAAATATGTAAAGTACTCAAGAAAGCAAAACCCAAAATTATAAATTATAAGAAGATTCAAGTATAAATACTTTATACACTAAAAAATTCAAATGGCCGCTAAACTTATGCAAAGATCCCCCACATTACTCATGATTAAGGAAATGCAAATTAAAACTATAATTGGATCACACTTTAAAAAGCATGCATGGCTCTTACGGAAAAAATTATAAAGCTATGCCCGAAGACCCTGAGGTAAATTTGAATGATGGATCATGATCATGGGATTTGAGGTGATTCCAATCTTTTTTTTTTCTTTTTGTCTTTTGTCCTTTTAGGGCCACACTGCGGCATATGGAGGTCCCCAGGCTAGGGGTGGAAGTGGAGCTGCAGCCACCGGCCTGTACCACAGCCACAGCAACGCCAGATCTGAGCCATGTCTGCGACCTACACCACAGCTCAGGGCAACGACAGATCCTTCACCCACTGAGCAAGGCCAGGGATCGAACCCGAAACCTCCTGGTTCCTAGTCGGATTCCTAACCACTGAGCCACGATGGGAAATCCCAATCTTTTTGATTCTAAAGTTTGGAAGACACTTAAAGGGCGTCCAGGACTGAAAAGCCATGAGGGAAGTGGAGAAGGGAGGCCACAGTGCCAGGTGAGCCGGCCAGATGGTCCTCAGTGGAGCTCAGAATATTTGATGAAGAAAAATAAACTATTATATTTAGAATGGATAAGCCATGAGGTCCTGCTGTATAGCACAGGGAACCATACCCAATCACTTGTGATAGGACATGACAGAAGTTCACCTGAGAAAATAATGTGTATATATATTACATTATGTATAACAAATGTATATGCTATGTGTATAGATAGTTGCGTCACTTTGCTGTAGAGCAGAAATTGGCAGAACATTGTACTGTAATTTCAAAATATTTTAAATCAAACTATTGATGACAGTGACATGAGAAGAGCAGAAAATAACAAGGAATAATTCTAAGAGAGCATCTGGAGGGGTTGGGCGTGAAAGGTGACTCAGCCAAGGATGAGAATGAAGAATGATGGGGCCTGGGGAGCAGCTCCTGCAGGTTCCAAGAGTGAAAGGATGAGGGGAGTAGAGTCAGAGGCATGTTCGTGTCATAAGGCATCTGAATTTTGCTTTTATGCTGTTAGCTTTACTTAAAAAAAATCAGGAGCAGAGTTCCCATTGTGACTTAGCAGTTAACGAATCCCACTGGGATCCATGAGGTTATAGGTTCCATCCCTGGCCTCGCTCAGTGGGTTAAGGATTCGGCGTTGCCATGAGCTGTGGTGTATGTAGGTTACAGACTTGGCTTAGATCCCACATTGCTGTCGCTGTGGTGTAGGCTGGCAGCTGCAGCTCCAATTCAACCCCTAGCCTGGAAACTTCCATATGCCGTGGGTGTGGCCGTAAGAAGACAAAAATAAAAAATAAAATAAGAGCTAAAAAATTAGGAGCAACTCCTTATACTGCATCAGAATACCTGCTTACTCTGCTGACAGTAATGATTCGCGTTTCAGAATTTCAGTTCTGAAACCCTCTTGTAAGAGCTGAGGGGAAGCTCCATGAGAAAGCCAGGAATAAGGAAGCTGATTTTCATAATCATAACCTAGATCGGATGAAATGTGGGGTTTCTGCCCAAAGTGAACTTTCCCCAAGGAATGATAAAAGGCACAAAAATTCACAAGTGAATTAACCAATGATCATGTTTAAATAGACTTGAAACGGACACTTCGGCTTTCAGATACTTGTCATCGGAGACAACTACTGACAAGTAATCAGCAGTGACTCTACGGCCTTGGGGATCCACTGAATTGTATGGAACCAGTGTGAGAGCAGGTGAGCCCTGCTCGGTGGGGTGGGCAGGTGTGAGGCCAGAGGCGAGCGGACCTTGCTTCTCCTCCCTTTCTGGCTCCTCTTCCTCATGTGTCCCTCTTTCCTCGCTTCTGACAATGTCCTTTCTCTGTTTCATTGTGTTTTTCTCAGACCCCGGCCTCAAGCACCACTAGACATGGGAGGTACTTGATTCAAGGCCATCAGCATCAAAGGCTCTGAAGCAGACTGCGGTTCTCAGAGTGCAGAAGGAAGCCTGTCACCAGGTTGTGGTATCACCTGAGGGTCGGCAGGTGGAAGTGAGGGTGCTGGACTGGAGAAGGATGGAGAAAAGGGGCCGTGAATTCCTGATGTGGAAGAGAGGTCATTACTGTTCCAGCTGGAGTCATAAGTACTGGTGTTTGGGTTTTGTTACTTTTCCTTTTTAGGGCCACACCTGTGGCATATGGAAGTTCCTGGGCCAGGGGTTGAATCAGAGCTGCAGCTGCCGGCCTATACCAGAGCCACAGTAACACCAGATCCCAGCCGCACCTGCGACCCAAGCTGCCACTTGTGGCCACACCAGATCCTTAACCCACTGAGCAGGGCCAGGGATTGAATCCGCATCCTCATGGATACTAGTCGGGTTCTTAACCCACTGAGCCACAAAGAGACCACCCAAGAATTGGTAATGATTTTTCAGACTCCACTGATGGAGTGCTTCTGTGCTGGCGTTGGCTGGACGTTTCTTCCTATTTTGTCTTTGGCACTCATAGCACTAGAAGTAAGGTAAGTGAGACACGGATTCCAAGAGGCTAAGTGATTTGCACAGGTTCTAAAAAAATGACAGGGCCAATAGAGTTTGGGGGCAAAGCCCAACTTCCCTACTTAGCAGCATTTTAATTTGCCACTCCGAGCCAGGAAGAGACGTAAGAAAGCCCTGCAATGGACAGGTCGATGAGCCTCAGCCGCTTCCAAAGTTCCCAGAAAGGCACGGTCTTTGTCCACACAAGCGGCAAGATGGCCAAGTATTTCAGGGTTAGGATGCTGAACTACTTCCAAATGATGCTCCTGACGTCATACTTTCACATTACCTGCTTCAAAACCCTGTAAGCGCCGGTTATAAATACTGCAGTGCATGTGTCCCAAATTATCTAGAAACTTTTCATTTTCTTCTGTAACTTAAGGCTGAAAGACACGGATCACACATTTGCACACGGGTCACACTGAAACGTCTTAGCTTGGTCCACACCAGGAAGGACAGACGAAGCAGACCCCGATTATTTATTCGCACTTGAGAAATGCACACTCTCTGAGGACCGGTCACTTCCCTTCATTCCTAGCCCCCACTGAGAGATGTTTCCGGAGTTTTCAGAGTGCTCTAAATTAAAACTCTCTTTATTTGGACTTTTCTCACATAAAACACTGCCTGCTCTTTCTCCTTTTTGGTCTTTGATGCCACACCGGTGCCACAGGCAAACACCGGCCAGGCTCAGCATCCAGAATCAGAGCCAGGCAGCAAACTGTCACCTGGTCCATGGCATTGGCGAGATGGAGAAGGAGGTGTTTTAATCTATCTCAGCTGTGAACAGGATGCTGGTCAAAAAACAGCACAGAAGAAAAAAAAAAAAAAAACAGCAAGGACTCAAAGAAATTCTTATTTTAGGGGCATTTGGCACAAAAATGAATGTCTGGCTAAGCACATAATTTTAAGAGCAGAGTTTCAATCTACGGAAAACACTCTGGGAGTTCCCATCGTGGCTCAGCAGAAATGAATCTGACTAGCATGAGGACTCGGATTCTACCCCTGGCCTCGCTCAGTGGGTTAAGCATCCGGTATAGCCGTGGGCTGTGGTGTAGGTCACAGATGTGGCTTGGATCTGGCGTTGCTGTGGCTGTGGTGTAGGCCGGCAGCTACAACTCCGATTAGACCCCTAGCCTGGGAAACTCCTTATGCCACTGGGTGTGGCCCTAAAAAGAGAAAAAGAAAAAGAGAACACTCTATGGCAAGAAAATGGAATTTTCCAAGCAGCAATCATTGTGATTCTTAAAACAGCAGTGGAAAGACGAGCTACTGGAAATCAACCATTACTTGGTGTTGTTATCAGGTTGAGTCTGGATTTAATAAAACTGACTTTCTCGTAACTCAAAATTCTGTGTTTTCCATGCTCTCTGGCCTATCCACACATTACTGAGGCTGTACTAAAGGCATCATGCCTATTCTATTCACCAGCTTCCCAAGAATTCTGAAAAGGGTGTTTGCGTGTCTCTTACCGAAAATGGTGCTCCATGGACCTTTCATAGCTTGTGTTCCTGCACCTGGATCCGGTGTTGCAAAGAAGGCCTCGGACAAAGGGGAACACACCCTGACTGGGCAGGTCCCGGGGCTGCAAATAACCTGGGTGTAGACACAAGGAAGAAATGAATCCATCCAACTGGTCCCAGGAATGGAACACCTGCTGAGTTCAGTAACATGTCACATCATGTGATTATATGCTTTCCTGCTGTTAATTTAAGGAGATCTGGGCACTCCGACCAGAAAAAGAAAGAAGGAATGAAACTCTTTACAGCTGCCTCCTTCCCCTGGGGTCTGCACACAGCTCCAAGGCGGGATGTCTCTGCCTGGCCCTCTGCACACTCGCGTGACCCTGTCTGCCTGCTCAGGGGGTGCCAGTACCTCCGCTATGCAGCCTTGCCTCCAGATACACGAGCTGTGGGCAGGAAGAACAGGAGCAGAGAGAGCTTCTCCTTTCAAGTGGAGTTCTTAGTTAGGTAAATTTTTCTAGTTTAATACACCTTGGATTTTTAAATGTTTAAATGTAATCGCTAAAGATCACTGAATGCAAAGTTTAGAAACGCTGGATAGGATCCAAGGTTGTTCAGGACAAGTGTTGGTACAATAAGCCACTTCCTCTGTAAAGCGCTGTTCACGTGTGCCCCCACGTCCCCCCTTCACAGAAGCAGATGGACAGGCAGAGTTGGGATGCTGATGGTTGCGGACAGCTTGACAGTCACCAGCCTAGAATGCTGCAGCTCATAAAACCTTGACAAAAACCTCTCCACTCAGTCTGGTTTGGTCCCGGGATGGTCTTACCTGTGCCCAGCGTCCAGCGCAATATGCTCTGCCCATAGAGGACGGTCAGCAAGTCTTTAATGAATGGACAAATGATGTGTATTTTCTGTCTTTTAGAGCCACATGTGCAGCATATGGAGGTTCCCTGGCTAGGGGTCGAATCAGAGCTATAGCTGCCAACCTACACCACAGCCACAGCAACGCCAGATCCTTAACCCACTGAGCGAGGTCAGGGATCCAACCTGAATCTTCGTGGATGCTGGTCGGGTCCCGTTCGAGTCACAACGGGAACTCCAAATGCCTGGGCTTTGGAGCTAAAGGGACAAACGGAGTTCTTAGCTAAGGGATCTGGCGCCGGGGCTGAAGTGGAGACCACAGTGGACTTGGGTCACAGCCCAGCAGTAGCAAAGGCTGTTTCCTACTATGACTGCTGTGTCCCATCCCCTCAGGAACGTGTCAGGAATGGTGGTCACCAAAACAGGGCATTACTGGGTCAGAGATTAAGGACTTTGTCTTCAAAATTAAGGAGCCGGTGTGGTAACATCAGGCCTCCTGAGGACAGTGGGAGGGGAGAGGAGGGGACATCTGCGGGTCATCGCCTCTGGGCCAAGCCCTGTGCTGAGCACAGGCTCCTGCCTGCTTCCTTGCTGAGTCCCTGGAGGCAGGCAAACTGGCTGTCTGTACAGAAAAGAGACTCACAAGGGCTGGACTCCTTGCCTGGGCTCACACATCGGGTCGGTGGCAAGACGGTGCTTCAAAGTCTGGTCCTCAAGCGACTTGGGTTCAAGACCCCTTTGAGCCTGGGACCAAGCCTTCTCTTCCTGACTCTCCCTCATCTGCACCGGGGCTCGTCAAGGCCACCTCTTTGCGGGGACTGTACTCCTGACGCAAAGGAGGAGCTGGATAAATGCTTAAGGAGCGAGTGTAGACTTCCGGCATCAAGAACATTGGCACCTGTCCCTCTGGCGGGATCGAACTAGTAGCACGTGGTGACGCGTGGGAGTGCAGACGCGCTGCTGTGTCCCTGGTGACTGAGTCACCCCCGGCATTGCCTGAGCCACCATCGACCTGGGCCTTTCCCTCTGTCCTCGATGTCACACCGTGCACTTGTGACATCCAGGTTGCAGCATCCCTGCCCTCTCTCTCCCTGCCTCCGGGGCACAGCACACTCTCATTGGCCCATGAAAAGCCCTTCTGTTTGTTATTTCTTTTCACTTTTTTTTCTTTTTTCTTGGCTGCCCTGCAGCTCTTTTCATTCTTGTTCTCACCTCAGCCCCTCCACCTGCTGCCAACACCCCCCCACCGCCAGCCCTTGTCCCAGGCCAGCACCCCAACATATTTGCTATAGATCCTCAAATCCACACGCATGCACACTGGTGAAAGGTTTTGTACTCTTGTACTTCTAAGCTATATAAATGACGTGCTATTTATAAAAAGACCTTTCCAAACACCCCTTTCCACTTTCAGGATGCAGACTTAGAGCATCAAGACTGACAGTTGATATAACTCAAGAAATGATTTCTTCATACTTAGGAGGTTTTCACTGCAAATGCCATGCCGCACATCATGTCACTGCAGCCTGGCCTCCGTGTCTCCCCCGCCCCTGCCTCATTGAGCCGCCCCGGGTGATGGCACCAACACCTCGGAAACGTATCAATGCACATCTGTCACGTCCTGCCTTCCTGAATGCTCCCACCCCAGGCCTCCTCCTCCTCCTGTCCTTCTGCCTCTGCTCCTCACTGCCCCTCCGGGGTGCTCCCCACAAGGCCTGATCCCAGGGGCCTCTCCTCCTAAGGGTCCTCCCTCCATCCAAACTCAAGTGGGCTCAGGACTCACCCGCCTGCCCGACTGGGCAGTGGATCCAGGCGGTCTGACAGATGGATCCTCAACCTCCCCCAGCCCCACAAGCACAGCTCCCCGACCCCCTCGTGTACCTCCTCGGTTCAGAGAGGTGCTCTCTGCCCGGGGGTCCCTGCGGGAGGCCTCTGCCTCTGACGTCACCCAGCCTGCTGTGGTTTCTTTCAGGCCCCCTCCTTCATCTCTTGTGACTCTGTCCTATTCCTGAACTGAGGCCGTTTATTTATTTATTTATTTAGTCTTTTAAGGGCCGTGCCTGTGGCATATGGAAGTTCCCAGGTTAGGGGCTGAATCAGAGCTGCAGCCGCCGGCCTACACCACAGCCACAGCAATGCAGGATCCCAGCTGTGTCTGTGACCTACACGACAGCTCACTACAATGCTGGATCCTTAACCAGCATTAACCAGGCATAGAAACTGCATTTTCATGGATACTAGTTGAGTTTGCTACCACTGAGCCACGATGAGAACCCCCCAAATTGAGGCAGTTTAGTTAAAGGAAAAAAATCTACCTATTAGATTGAGCAACCATCTGTGAATATCACTCTTAAAAGAAAAAAAAATTGACACTTAATGATACACATCCTAGAAATAGAGTTATGGTGATATTACAACAGAACCCTATCCACTCATTCTACTTAGGGTTCAGAATCTACAAAGAACAACAACAACAAAAAAGGGAATGCTGTGGTTTTTTTTCCCCTAGAGGTCTGTAATTCAAAAAGTGTAATAAAAGTGAAACTCACAATTGTCTCTCTGTCTGGGAGGTTCTTGAAAACGAAGTACTGTCAGAATCATGAACAGGATGCATGGCCAGAAGAATTCGGCGAGAGAAAGGACCTGGGAAAGTTGTAGAAAAAAAAAAGAAGAAGAAGAAGACTGTAACTCGCTCAGGTCACCTGTTCACTCTCTGTAACAAATGAACCATTTCTTGGGGGTGGGGAGGAGGGGAGGGAGTAGTTAATTCTGGCTGAATATAAATGGGCAAAAAATTAAAAATAGACCTCAAATTAAATAACTTGACACCATTAAGAAACATAGATACATAATTAATTTAGAGTTTTAAAAATTATTTCTAATAACATAAGATAGTTTTTTTTAAAAACAAACAAGTATAAAGAAAACAGAAAATGGGTTATGGACCCAAGACTCACATAGCTGATTTTGATATCATAAATAAATACATCTGTGTATGGTTAGGAAACTGAAAAAGTACAAAAGGAATACAACCACTCTCCCAAAAGATAAGTTATCCAAACACTTTTTTAACTGATTTTTTAAAATCATAAACAAATATAATTAATATGTTTGGAAATAATTCTTCACATCAGCACTTACAGATCTGCCTCATTATTTTTAAAGGCCACATAATGATCTCTTGTTGAATTTAATTTACCTAACCAATCACTCAATTATGGAATTTACGAAGTTTTCTGTTTGGGTCCAGAGCTATTAGAATTTCCCAGACATTTGACTGGCTTTTGTAAGTATATCTATGACATAGCATTGCTAAATGAGATTATTGAGTCAAAATATGTACGATTTTTAATTTGGAGTTTTAATGGATAGATGTAACCAAAATACTCTAAATTATTTTATTTTGTTTTTGCTGGCTTGTAGTCATTGTTTCCTCCTTTATTTTTTTATTTTTTATTTTTTTGTGTCTTTTTTGCTATTTCTTGGGCCACCCCCGTGGCACATGGAGGTTCCCAGGCTAGGGGTCGAATCGGAGCTGTAGCCACCGGTCTACACCAGAGCCACAGCAACACGGGATCCTACACCACAGCTCACAGCAACGCCGGATCGTTAACCCACTGAGCAAGGGCAGGGACCGAACCCGCAACCTCATGGTTCCTAGTCGGATTCGTTAACCACTGCACCACAACGGGAACTCCTCCTCCTTTATTTTAATTAAAAAATTCAGCCCTTTGTTGGTTTTAGGTATTGCAAATATTTTCTCTAGTTGTTAATTCACTTTCATCATCTAAATCTGTTTTTTTTTTTTTCCTTTTTGGCCACACCATGGTGTGTGGAAGTTGCCAGGCCAGGGATCCAAATCTGAGCCACAGCTGCAACCCACACCACAGCTGCAGCAACAGCAGACTCCCAACCCACTGCACCAGCCTGGGACTGAACCAGAGCCTTAACAGAGACAAGCCAGATCATTAGCCGGGGAACTTCCTAAATCTTTTATGCAATCAATTTATCATCTTTTATTCATAGAATCTGGATTTTTTCCCCCCTAAACATAAAGACCACCATACTTTAAAGGAGCTTGTCAAAGCTAAAGCAAAATAGGCAACGGCAACAGCTGAATTGTGAATATTTGTCAGCCAGTCACAAAATCAATGGGAAATTGCTAGTTTCAAATGAGAATCACATTATTAAAAATGAACAACACCCCCCCCCTCCAAAAAAATCTACCTCTTAACAGTAAAAGCTTTCTCTGAAGATCTCAAACTAAAAATAAAATTCCAACTAAACCTAAAGTAATGTTATCCCCGTTTTTTATGTACAGGTGATTGACCCTCTGAAAAGCGGAAGCAGGAAAAACCTTCATTGTTCTGAATTTGCAATTACTGCCTTCAGCGGAAAGTACGGAAAAGCAGCAGTTCTGCTGTGTCATGTCCATTGTGAGTGAGTGAATCACCTCCTTTCATGGGCCATTTCTCACAGGGCCACAAAAGCAGCCTTCTCTTTCTCACCACATTTTTGTATCATGTTTTTCTTCTCATGTGTCATTATTATGCTTAAACCTTGCTTAAGATGACTAATCTTAACCTGTTAAATGGAGTTGCTTTCTGGGTAATTTCTAGATCTCCTGCACTCAGGGCCTCCAATCACGGCTTCTCAGGAAGAGGCCCAAGCATATCCGGGCATTAGTGTCGTCCAAAGGCAGCAGAAGGGGACACTACAGGAGGGGACACTGCACGAGGGGATACTACAGGAGGGGACACTACAGGAGGGGTGCTGCAGGAGGGGTGCTGCAGGAAGGGACACTGCAGGAGGGGTGCTGCAGGAAGGGGGTGTTGCATAGGGGGAAACTGCAGGAGGGGTGCTGCAGGAGGGGACACTGCAGGAGGGGTGCTTCAGGAGGGGTGCTGCAGGAGGGGGGACACTGCAGGAGGAGGTGCTGCAGGAGGGGGTGCTGCAGGAGGGTCCAGTCTAGGAGAAATGGTCATCTGCCAAGTCTGTTCGTGCTCACAAAGCAGTGGCCACCCTTCCAAACAAACAGAAAGGCCTATTCTTTCTTCCAAGAGTCCCCGGAGGGAAGCTCCCACTGGGAGTTCTGTTCTGCACCCCAGATTTCACACCCCACAGCCATGTTTACAGATGCCCTTTCCTTCAGTACAGCTGAGCTGCTGTGGCATGAGGGGAGGTGCTGACAACGCCTGCACACAAATATGTATGTACAGGGCTCCAGGGAAAAATGGTATATTGACATCTCCTCACAGAATTTTTCTTTTCCCAAACAAAATAAGAGGGAGAAAAAGGAAAAGAAATGAAAATAGAGCAGACAAAGACAGGAGTGGGGGGAAAAGACAATTTGTCTTTACCTAATAAGAATGCTACAAAACGTGCTTGCTTCAGCAGCACATATACTAAAACTGGAGCAATATAGAGAAGATTAGCATGGCCTCTATGCAAGCATGAAGTGCAAATTTGTGAAGGGTTCCATATTTTTAAGAGAGATCCTAAATAACACAATAGAAAAGTTAGACTTAATTGACATTTTCACAACATTACATCAAAAAAAAAATCAGAATATACATTCTTCTCCAGTGCACATGGAACATTCTCAAGGATCAATCACATACTGGGGCACAAAGCAAACCTCGACAAATTTAAGAGTATAGAAATTATTTCAAGTATCTTCTCTGACCACAATGGCATGAAACTACTAATCAACCACAGGAAAATAAATGAGAAAAAACTAACTACATGGAGACTAAACAACATGCTACTAAAAGACCAATGGGTCAATGAGGAAATCAAGAAGGAAATTAAAAAATACCTCAAGACAAATGATAATGAAGCCACAACCACTCAAAATCTATGGGATGCTGCAAAAGCAGTGCCCAGAGAGAAATTCATAGCAATAGGCCTTCCTCGAAAAAGAAGAAAAATCTCAAATCAACAACCCACCACTTAAATGAATTAGGAAAAGAAGAACAAACAAAACCTAAAGTCAGCAGAAGGAAGGAAATCATAAATATCAGAGAAGAAATCAATAGAGACTCAAAAAACAATAGGAAAAAAATCAATAAAACCAAGAGCTAGTTCTTTGAAAAACTAAACAAATTTGACAAATCTCTGGCCAGACTCACAAAGAAGAGGAGAGAAAAAACCCAAATAAACAAAATAAGAAAGGAAAAAGGAAAAAGCATAACAGATACTGCATAGATACAAAAAACAATAAGAGAATACAATGAAAAATTGTATGCCAACAAATCTGACAACCTAGAAGAAATGGACAACTTTCTAGAGACTTACAGCCTGCCAAAACTGAATCAAGAAGAAATAGATCAACTGAGCAGACCAATCACTAGAAACGAAATTGAATATGTAATAAAAGCACTCCCTACAAATAATAGTCCAGGACCAGATGGCTTCACAGATGGTTCTACCAAACATACAAAGAGGTACTTATACCCATGCTCCTTAAACTTTTCCAAAAGTTTGAAGAAGAAGGAACACTCCCAAAGACATTCTATGAAGCCACCATCACCCTAATACAGAAACCAGACAAAGATACTACCAAAAAAGAAAACTACAGGCCAATATCTTTGAATATAGATGCAAAAATTCTCAACAAAACTTCAGTCAGCCGAAACCAGCAACATACAAAAAACATACACCACAACCAAGTGGGATTCATCCCAGGTGCACAAGGATGGTTCAACATACTCAACACAATCAACATCATACACCACATTAACAAAAGAAAAGTCAAAAACCACATGATCATCTCAACAGATGCATAAAAAGCATTTGACAAAGTCCAACATCCATTCATGATAAAAACTCTTACCAAAGTGGGTATAGAGGGAACATTCCTTAACATAACCAAAGCCATTTACGACAAACCCACAGCAAATATAATACTCAATGGAGAAAAGCCATTTACGACAAACCCACAGCAAATATACTCAATGGAGAAAAGCCTTCCCACTAAAATCTGGAACAAGACAAGGATGCCCACTCTCACCACTGCTATTCAACATAGTACTGGAAGTCCTAGCCACAGCAATCAGACAAACAAAAGAAATAAAAGGTATCCAAACTGGAAGAGAAGAGGTAAAATTGTCACTGCATGTAGATGACATGATACTATACATAGAAAACCCTAAGGACTCAACCCAAAAACTACTGGAACTGATCAGCAAATTCAGCAAAGTAGCAGGATATAAGATTAACCTTCAGAAATCAGTCACATTTCTGTATACTAACAATGAAATATTAGAAAAAGAATACAAAAATACAAAACCTTTTAAAATTGCATCCCAAAAAATCAATACCTGGAAATAAATCTGACCAAGAAGGTAAAAGACTTATATGCTGAGACCTATAAAACATTAATCAAGGAAATTAAAGATGTAAAGAAATGGAAAGATATTCCATACTCCTGGGTTGGAAAAATTAATCTTGTAAAAATGGCTATACTACCCAAAGCAATCTACCAATTCAGTGCAATCCCTGTCAAATTACCCATGACATTTTTCACAGAACTAGAACAAACAATCCAAAAATTTATATGGAACCACAAGAGACCCAGAATTGCCAAAGCAATCCTGAAGAACAAAAACCAAGCAAGAGGCATAACTCTCCCAGACTTTAGACAATAATACAGAGCCACAGTTACCAAGACAGTGTGGTACTGGTACCAAAACAGACACACAGACCAATGGAACAGAATAGAGAACCAGAAATAAACCCAGAAACCTAGGGTCAATTAATCTTTGACAAAGGAGGCAAGAAAATAAAATGGGAAAAAGACGGTCTTTTCAGCAAGTATTGCTGGGAAACCTGGACAGCTGTATGCAAATCAATGAAACCAGAACACACCCTCACACCATGCATGAAAATAAACTCAAAGACTTAAACGTAAGACAAAACACCATCAAACTGCTAGATAGAGAACATAGACAAAACATTCTCTGACATCAACCTTACAGTTGTTTTCTCAGGTCAGTCTCCCAAAGCAACAGAAATAAAAGCAAAAATGAACAAATGGGACCTAGCCAAACTAACAAGCTTTTGCATAGCAAAGAAAACCAAAAAGAAAACCAAAAGACAACTTACAGAATGGGAGGAAATAGTTGCAAAAGAAGCAACTAACAAGGGCTTAATCTCTAAAATATACAAACAACTTAGACAACTCAACAGCAAAAAAGACAACAACCCAACTGAAAAACAGGCAAAAGACCTGAATAGACATTTCTCCAAAGAAGATACACAAATAGCCAACAAGCACATTAAAAAATGCTGAACATCACTGATTATTAGAGAAATGCAAATCGAAACTACTATGAGGTACCACCTCACACCAGTCAGAATAGCCATCATTAATAAATCCACAAATAGCAAATGCTGGAGGGGGTGTGGAGAAAAGGGAACCCTCCTGCACTGTTGGTGGGAATGTAAACTGGTACAACCACTACAGAAAACAGTATGGAGGTTCCTTAGAAAACTATACATAGAACTACCATTTGACCCCACAATCCCACTCTTGGGCTTATATCCGGACAAAACTTTCCTTGAAAAAGACACATGCAGCCATATATTCATTGCAGCACTATTCACAATAGCCAAGACATGGAAACAACCTAAATGTCCACCGCAGATGAATGGATTAAGAAGATGTGGTACATATACACAATGGAATACTACTCAGCCATAAAAAAGAACAAAATAATGCCATTTGCAGCAACATGGATGGAACTAGAGACTCATATTAAGTGAAGTAAGTCGGAAAGAGAAGGACAAATACCATATGATATCATTTATATCTGGAATCTAATATACGGCACAAAAGAACCTTTCCACAGAAAAGAAAATAATGGACTTAGAGAACATACTGTGATTGCCAAAGGCGGGGGTGGGGAGTGGGATGGACTGGGAATCCGGGGTTAATAGATGTGAACTATTGCATTTGGAATGGATAAGCCATGGGATCCTGTTGTACAGCACAGGGAACTATATCTAGTCACTTATGATTCAGGATGATAATGTGAGAAAAAAGAATGTATACATGCACGTGTGACTGGGTCACCTCGCTGTACGGTAGAAAATTGTCAGAACACTGTAAACCAGCTAAAATGGAAAAAATAAAAATCATTATTAAAAAAAGAATGCTACCAAACTGTCAACAGGAGATCCCGTTGTGGCTCAGCAGGTTAAGAACCCCCATAGTGTCCATGAGGATGCTGGTTTGATCCCTGACCTCACTCAGTGGGTTAAGGATCCAGTGTTGCTGAAAGCTGTGGTGTAGGTCACAGATGCAGCTTAGATCCAGTGTTGCTATGGCTGTGGTGTAGGCCTGCAGCTGCAGCTCCAATTAGACCCCTAGCCCTGGGATTTCCATATGCCATGGCTATGGCCTAAAAAACAAAAAACAAAAAAACTGTCAACAAACAAGTTTCCTGAGCACATCACCCAAGCCCAGCATGGCTCGGTCCCAACTTGGCCCAGCATCTCCAAAGCCATAACAACGTGGCCAGCCGCACAACCTCAAGGGCTCTCCCTAGTCAGAAAGGAACAAGGAGGCTAGCTCTGCTGGAGAAGAATCCAGAAAAATGGGGAAAGAATTCAAGTTCGGAGAATAACTTCCCCAACTGGATGGAGTAAACACGTAACAAAACGTCAAAGGCGAGCACAGAGCCCAGCTGGGCTAATACGACTTGCAAGTCATTTCCGCCGTCACCCAAACACCCCTCCCGCTGTGGAAAACCGGCAAGTAAAGAGCATGCGCAGAGACTGCCCTGGAGTTTGAAGGAGAAATCAAACTTGTCTCAAGTTTACTGAAAAGAGAGTCAAGGACAACCACAACACCTGGGCAAAGCTGCCCAAGTACGAATCAGAGGAGCGGAGAGAACACAACAGCAATGTAGACATTCTGGAAGGAAACAAACAAATAAAGCAAAGAAAAGAAAGTCATGGAGCATGACGAGAAAAGAAACAACTCCAATAAAATGAAGCATGTCTGTACAACTGTTTCATAAAGAACAATTTAATAAGAACAAACGTTCAAAAAAACAAGACCTTAAAAAAGATAATAAATGAAAAGAGAGGTTGCAGATCCAAGGGGAAAATAACAAAAAATCATGATTGTGGAATTCTGAGTGATTCAGAAACCACAAAAACAGAATAGACACTGGTTAAATTTAATTCCTGCACTAGAGAAACAGTTTGAGATAACAACAGTGACTTTTTAAAACAGTTTTAAAGGCAAAAATATTAACAAAAAAAGCTAACATAAGCAGCTTTGAAAATCAAAAAACTCCACAACCTAAGAATAACTGCCATCTCTGAAACAGACAATCTGAAAAATGGAACAAAAAATATGCTCTAGTGTATAACACAGGAAAATTTCCCTAAATAGAGAAAACTTTATCTCAAGACTGAAAGAGTATGCTGTGTTTCTAAAAAAGAAAGTGCAGCTGAACTACAGTTATTAAACTTCAAAGGTAATGGACAAATACTGCAAAGCATCCACACGGGAGGAAAAACACTAGTCTCCTCAAATATGTCCTCAAAATATTCAATGCTAGATAACAATGCATCAATATTTACTAAGTCCTAGGAGAAAGAAAGTGTGATAAAAATGTGATACCTAGTAGTTCCCTGGTGGCCTAGCAGTTAAGGATTCAGCATTGTCATTGCTGTGGCTGGGGTTCCATCCCTGGTCTGGGACCACTGAGGATGCGGCCGAAAAAAAATGGCACCCACTGCAAATGACCTTTAAATAAAAAAACAACATAATCCATTCTCAACCATAAAAGAACATAGATAATTATTAACTGTGCATGCTGAGTGGGGAAAGGTTTAGCAGTGAAATCCAACCAAAATGAAAATGGGACAGAATTAAAAATCTGACAATATATCACCCTACAGTTAATACGATGCCGATTAGCAACAATAGGGGAATTCCTGCCGGAAGAACGTAGCTTTGTTCCATTGCTGGCCTTACGGATATGATAATGAAAGACAGCTCCAAGGAGCTGGAAGGAGGGCGTTAACAAAAAATAAATGAAAAAGCATAAAGAAGTGATGAACTGAATCTGCAAGTGTAAAGACTGATTAACAAAGAGGAGAGCTCCCCTCAAGGGGAATAGGGAGAAACCAGGGAAGGCAATTTTTAAATAAGTAGTGGCTGAGAATTTCCCAGAACCTAAAAAAACACAAAGTCATTGATAAAAGAAATCTAACACTTATCAGGAAACATAAACCCACATTAACAATATCAGCACAAAATCAAAGAGAGGATCTCAATAGCAAATCAAGAAACAAAGACACAGTTCCTCAAAGGAACAATGAGACTTACCAAAGACTCATTAGTAGCAGGAAAGTAGAAGATAATTAAATATCTTTAGGTGACTTGGAGGAATTCTGCCCATCTATGATTGTGCATCCAGAAAACTTACTTCTCAAAAATGAGGGTAAAAGAAAATTTTCAGATAATCAGAAACCAAGTTATCCAGCACAAGACTGGATAAAAGAGGAGTTCCCGTGTGGCTCAGCTGGTTAAGATCCCGGCTATTGTCCAGAAGGAGGCAGGTTTGATCTCATCTCTGGCCTCGCTCATTGGGTTAAGGATCTGGCATCGCCACAAGCCGTGGCAAAGGTCACAGATGTGGCTCAGATCTAGCGCACTGCTGTGGCTGAGGTGTAGACCTCAGCGCAGCTCCAATTCGATCCCTAGCCCAGGAGCTTCCATATGGGGCAGGTGTGGCCCTCAAAAGAAGAAGGAAAAAAAAAAACTGGACAAAAGTAAAGAAATGAGACAGATATGCTAGGTAAATATTAAACAAATTACAGAAATATCAGACAAGAGACTTTAAGACAAAGAGGATTATTAGAGAGAGAGGATCGCTACATAATAAAAAGTAAGAGGAAGGTATAATAATTTTATACATTTATATGCTTAATAAATATAATCAAACATATAAAGCAACAATTGCTAAAACTACAGAAAGAAAATTCCAAAGTTACTTTCACAGGAGAAGAATTCAATACTTCTCTCACAATACTTCTCTCACAATACTTCTCTGATAATTATCAGTAAGAAAATGTTTTGTTTTGTTTTGTTATTGTTTCTACCTTATGGAAGTTCCCATGCTAGAGGTCATACAGAGCTGCAGCAGCTGACACCTGTGCCACAGCCATGGCAATATCAGACCCAAGCCACATCTGTGACCTACACCAAAGACTGCAGCAACGCTGGATCCTTAACCCACTGAGGAAGGCCAGGGATCAAACCCGGACCCTCACAGAGACAGCACAGGTCTTACGTATTTTTTATTTTTATTTTTTACTTTTTTTTTTTTTGTCTTTGGTCTTTTTAGGGCCATACCTGAGGCATATAGAGGTTCCCAAGCTAGGGGTCTAATTGGTGCTACAGCTGCTGGTCTACACCAGAGCCACAGCAATGCCAGCTCCGAGCCATGTCTGCGACCTACACCACAGCGCACAGCAATGCCAGATCCTTAACCCACTGAGCGAGGCCAGAGATAGAACCCACAACCTCATGGTTCCTAGTCAGATTCGTTTCCGCTGCGCCACGATGGTAACTCCCTATGTATTTTTTAAATAAGATACTATTTATATTATCAATGAAAAGTCAAAGCACCTGGAGGTGGGTGACTCTAACGAAAATACATGCAATTATTTCATGAAGAAAATTCTGCAGATTTATTGAAAGACTCAAGAAAACCTAAATAAATGAAGAGATGAACATTGTTGATGCATAAGTAATGGCAACCCCATCAAGAGGTTAATTCTGCCCAAACTGATCGATAGGTTCAATGCAATGCCAACAGAATTCCAACAAGCTTTGTTTCTTTTGTATTGATTTTGCTGTTGTCAAATTTAAGGAGCTGGCTCTAGAATGTATTTGGAAAAACAAAGACAAAAAGAAAAATCCAGGACAAATTTCACCAACAAATTGAAGGAATTTGACCTCCCACATATAAGACTTTCTATAAAATGATAATAATAAGACCAGGCACTGTTAGGTCAACAATACAGAAAGAGGCTCTGTTCGACCTCTAGGCTGGGAACTTCCATAAGGTCAAAACAAACAAACAAACAAACAAAAAAAAATCCAAGCAAGAGAAAGGTGATACGGGTTAGAAAGGTGGTCTAGGGACCAATGGGAGAAAAACTAGCTAATTCAACAAACAGCGCTGTGGGGTTGGTTATCCCCAGAGAGGGAGCGGGGGCAGGGCAGCCCGCATCACATGCACGGCTCTAATGGGGACACAAAGACACTTCCAGGGGTTACAATAAGGCCCAGAGCATCTCCTTCAGTTTTGTCTGTGTTACATACCACACACACACACACACACACAAACACACACACACAAGGAAAATTCAGCCATGTGAAATTAAAGCCTCTGTTCCTCAGAGAAGCTATTTGAAAAGGGAGACTCACCACAGACTTGAAGAATCTATTTCAACGTATGCAACTAACGACGGGGTATCCAGAATATACATACACATGCCCACAAATCAACGAGGAGATGATCCAACAGGAAACACTCAAAAAGGAGCTCCTGCTGTGGCTCAGTGGGTTAAGAACCCAGCACAGCCCTTGCAAGGGTTAAGGATCCGGCGTTGCCCCAAGCTGCCATGTAGGTTGTAGATGCAGCTCAGATCAGGTGTTGCTGTGGCTGTGGCTGTGGCACAGGCTCCGGATTTGACCCCTAGCTTGGGAACGTCCATAGGCCACCAGTGTGGCTGTAAAAAGAAAAAAAGAAAACACTCAAAAAATAGGAGCAGACAAGAGCAAATTATGAGCACCTCGTAAATACACAAGCAGATGCCCAATCTTGGTGGTCCTCAGGCAGACACACAGTCGCCGTGAGATACCATCTGACATCCACCTGTTTGGGAAAAGGAAAAAGCCTGACAACATCAAGTGCTGGTGAGCACATCCATCAGCAAGATCTTTCATGAGCAGCCTGACAATATTATGAAACTGAAGATGTGCAAATTCTATGGCTCAATAATTTACCAACTATGTAACAGACTGGACCGTATCACTTTAGCTATATTAGACAAGTTTTAACCTACAAAAAAAGCTTCGGCCTAATAGTTACTGTCGCGTGTGTGTGTGTGTGTGTGTGTGTGTGTGTGTGTGTGTGTGTGTGTGTGTGTGTGTGTTTGGGGTCATACCCTCAGCATATGGATGTTCCCAGGCAGAGGTCAAATCGGAACAGCAGCTGCCGGCCTCCACCACAGCCACAGCAAGTTGGGATCCAAGCCACACCTGCAACCTACACCACAGCTCACGGCAACTCAGGATCCTTAACCCACTGAGCAAGGCCAGGGTTGGAACCTGAGTCCTCATGAATACTAGTCGGGTTTGTTACTACTGAGCCACAGTGGGAACTCCCTAATAGTTAACTTTTTGAGATGGTTTGCACATGTGAACCAAAGGTGGGCTCAAGTCTGCTTATAAAAGCATTATCTGTGAATGAAAAACCTGGGGGGAGGTCATGCCGAAAACAAGTGGAGAAGGGATGGATAAGTGTTGGCGTACGAGAGCCACAGGACCAGGGACCTCACTGGCTTCAGGAAGAGCATCCTCGGGCAGGAACACACCTGACCGAGTCCCCCTCGGGGAGGGGGAGGGGGAGGCCGAAGGCGCCTGTGCAGGAGCCTGAAGCAGAGCCCGCACTGCCCGAAGGAGCCTCTGCGGAGGATGCAGCCACACAGAGGACCAAGCCCTGGCCTGCAGGTGTTCGCTCCCATCACCCTGGAGCGCTGCCGGCGCCTGTTCACCCGTCGCCTCATCCTCCCAGGGCCAGTGAGGTGGGTAACACTGCCCCGCTTTTACAAGCTGGAAACCAAGGGGAGTGGTGCTTCCCTGCTTTCCTCCAACCCGTTTGTGATGGAACCTGGGCTGAATCTCGGGCCTGCAGATTAAAGAAGTTAATTGCCCATCTCACTTGAACAAGACATCTCACAGACTAAGTGTAAACCCATTTTTAAACCCTCCGAGTTGCTTAGGCAGCATGTGGGTTTGGTTACAATTGAAAACCACAAAGAATAAGATGCTTTGGTACAAAAAATAATAATAATAAATGAATTAACAAGGAAAGAAGGCTGTTTGGAAGGAGGGGCTTGTCAGGAGATCTCAGCGGCTGAGAGAAGAGGAAAACAGGCCAGCAGGTTTAGAATATCAAGGAAGCTGTAGCACAACATATAATTAGTCTGTTGCCCTTCTCCTTGGAAACAAAGGGCTTTGAAATAAGCGTGAAATTCTATTGTGTGTCTTTGGAGAACCTAGGCCTCTGGATGCCAATCTCTCAGAAAAGGAGACTTTCCCAGAAGTATCATGAGGTCCTAGCTATAAAATACTGCAAGAAAAGTGGCTTCAGACAAAGCATGAGGCTAAACCAAATGGCAGGAGTTCCTGTCGTGGCTCAGTGGGTTTAGAACCCAATGTCGTCACCACGAGGATGCAGGGTTGATCCCTGGCCTTCCCCAGTGGGTTAAGGATCCCTTATTGCTGCAAGTTGCAGATGCAGCTTGGATCCACTGTTGCTGTGGCTGTGGCATAGGGCGGCAACTGCAGCTCTGATTTGACCCCTAGCCTAAGAACCTCCAAATGCTGCAGGTGCACCTGTAAAAAGAAAAAAAAAAAAAAAGGAAACTCTCAACTGAGTTGACCTACATCACTGAGGTCCAGAGCTGGGACTTCTTGCAGCCTCTCCATCAAGTCTGAACTTCCGTCTTGAGAGGACCTTTTGCAAAACTTTACATTGGTTCCAGAGTAAGTTTGGTACCAGGAGGAAGAAATGGAGAAACTCTCCCTTTGCTTGTCTTTTGAACCTTTATATTGAAACACCACTGCTTTTCTTCAACAGACACAACGAAACATTCGTCTAGCACCTCCCTCTTTCCAGCCCTGTGCCGGGACTTCAGCGTAAGTTATAAAGATGAATAAGGAATAAATTCTTTCATCAAGAACGGGTAGGAAACAAGCAACACACATGACAACACTCTTTCTGGAAGTCAGGTGAACAATATTTTTCAAAATAGTAGATGTCTATACTTTTTGGTAAAAAGATTCCAACTCAATGGATGTTTTTAAGAAGACAACTGGTAAATCTGTGCCCAAAACAAAAAACAAAAACAATTTCTACATTGTTTCCTGCCACAGCTACATCTAGTGAGCATGGAGACCCTACAGCCGAGAGAGGCTGAGGTCACAGGCGAGGAGAAAGGCAGCAGGACAAGTGTCCAGGAATGAATGCTCCACCCACAGGAACACAGAGGGTCCAAGAGGCAGGGCGCCCAGGAGAGGAGAGCTGAGACCACCTTCCCCACGTTCCCACTCACACTGAACACGATTCTGATCAAAATTCTAACTGGAATCATTTTTTATTTTTAATTTTTTTAATAAATGGGATTTTTTTAAAATTTCTACTTCAGAAAGATTTTTTTTTTTCTTTTTAAGGTCTAACCTGCAGCATATGGAAGTTCCCAGACTAGGAGTCAAATCGGAGCTGCGGCAACACTGGATCCAAGCTGCATCTGCCACGCAAGCCACAGCTCACAGCAACGCTGGATCCTTAACCCACCGAGCAAGGCCGGGGATCGAACCCGAAACCTCATGGGTACTAGTTGGGTTCTTTTTTTTTTTTTTGTCTTTTTGCCTTTTCTAGGGCCCCTCCCATGGCATATGGAGGTTCCCAGGCTAGGGGTCGAATTGGAGCTGTAGCTGCTGGCCTACAGAGCCACAGCAATGCAGGATCCGAGCCATGTCTGCGACCTACATCACAGCTCACGGCAACGCCAGATCCTTAACCCACTGAGCAAGGCCAGGAATCGAACCTGCAACCTCATGGTTCCTAGTCAGATTCGTTAACCACTGCACCACAACGGGAACTCCACTAGTCAGGTTCTTAACCCACTGAGCCACAATGGGAATTTCCTGGAATCATTTTTTAACTCAAAATGATACAAAAATATAATTTGTGAGCAAATAGTCTCCAAAAGCAAAGAAAATTCTGCATGAAAAAGAAGAACTATGAAATATTATAATCCTATAAAAATATTAGAAATATGAAAGAATCGATGCTTTTTTAGAAATGAAATTGGTGCAAAAACAATCAGAAATGCAGATCAATGACATATCATGGGATGCCCCCAAATAAACTCCACTAAGTTGCAAAACATATGACAAAATAACATTTTTTGGTACAATGAAGCAAGGAAGAATTCAACAAGGTGTCAGGCCACCTGAATTCAGATTTTTTTCATACAGCTAGACTAAGTCCTTAGGCGGTGCTCAAGAGTGCACTCGAAGGAGATGGAAGTCCAAACAGGTTTTCTAGAAAAACTAGGAAAAAGGAGAATATTCATCAAACGTACGGATGAATGAAGTATGTAATTCCCGAAGTTTTGGAATTATAAAAAACATACTTCAAAGAGAAGAGATGATATTAGAAGATATACAAATTTTTTTTTTTCATTTTGTTTCTGCACCTTTTCTTCCTGCACCCCGGTTATGGGATCCCCAAGGTAGTGATCTCCTTAACAACTTCCTTGCTACTCTTCTTTTTGTATCCTCTTTAGTCCGTTTTTCTAAACTCTTTTTTGTTGTTGTTGTCGTTGTTGTTGTTGCTATTTCTTGGGCCGCTCCCGCAGCATATGGAGGTTCCCAGGCTAGGGGTTGAATCGGAGCTGTAGCCACCAGCCTACGCCAGAGCCACAGCAACGCGGGATCCGAGCCACGTCTGCAACCTACACCACAGCTCACGGCCACGCCGGATTGTTACCCCACTGAGCAAGGGCAGGGACCGAACCCGCAACCTCATGGTTCCTAGTCGGATTCGTTAACCACTGCGCCACGACGGGAACTCCAGAAGATATACAAATTAAATATGAACAATAAAAATAAGGAAACAAACAAGCAAAAAGAACAACTGTCTGTGGAAATACTGGTAATACATGTAGCAAAGTCTTGATAACCAATCAGCAAGAAAAATTGTTCAGGCCACTAATTACGACATTGGACGAGAATGCGATGGGCAATTTATATAAAGGACAATACATATTTTTATTCAATGTCCCTTCTTACCCAACCCCATCGCAGTATTCTAGAATACTGAATCAACCTTAGTGTGCCATTGCACAGATGCCTCGGCCAGCCCCTCTCAGAGCAGCGTGAGGCTGCAGCTGCGCCTCCCAGACGCAGGGGAAGGAGGCAGGACCAGTGGCTGTAATTCACTCCCCGCTGAGCAGAGAATGCAGGTGTGTTCTCTGGGAGACTTGCTCTGACGGACCCCCGGTGCTGGACAGCACATTTCAGGGGGAGGGGGGAGCCAGGGGCACACCTGAATTCCTACCCGCCTATGAACTCCCGAAGCACCCCACGGTGAGAGTTTGTCTCCTGAGGCTGGAGTAGAGCTGACATGACGAGCCCCAGGCTGGGCCCTGGGGACACCGCCCCCCCTCACAGCCTCAGAATCCCACCTTAACAGTCATTGCAGATGTAGTTAGTTGAAACAGGGACTACTGGAGTTGTCGGGGGGCCCATGAGCTAAGACAACCGTGCCCTTATAAA
The DNA here is from genome assembly GCF_016906955.1 of Phacochoerus africanus. Taxonomy (NCBI): domain Eukaryota; kingdom Metazoa; phylum Chordata; class Mammalia; order Artiodactyla; family Suidae; genus Phacochoerus; species Phacochoerus africanus. Next base: position 134,398,942 of record NC_062554.1, on the reverse strand, counting down.
CAGGAGACATTTGATGACCTGGAAGCTGCCTGTTTTGTCTTTTAAAAACAATGCACATTTTGCCTTCCTCTTGATGACAATCTGTTTCTTTTCATAGTAAAAGGCGTGCATTTTCTCCGCATAGTTGAGTAAAACGGCGCATCAGAGGAAGAAAAAAGGAGAACTGTAGAAGCCGACTAGTACAGAGGGCAGGTGGTCTGAAGAGATGCGGAGGGGACAGCCACCTGCAGTCAAGGAAAGAGGCCTGAGAGGGGGCCCGCCCTGCGCCAGCCAGTCTCAGACTGGGAGACCGCAGAGCTTAGAGACGGGACGTCTGCGGTTCAAGCCTTCGGATCCGTGGCACCTGCGAACGTCAGCCCGAGCTGCCTCACACACTCTCCATGGTCAGTGCTGCGGTGCCCCAACAGCCTGTGGGCCTCATTCTGTCATCACAGGACTGCCAATGCAACAGCATGGTAAACGCATTGCAGTCACCCCTTACGGCACTGAGGTCCCATGCCAGGGACGTTTTTCTAACCTTTTTTATTTGCAGAACCTTTCAGAGACCGTCATACCCAGAACTCCACTAGCACCACTTCCAAAATCAGTCTGGCAACAGTTCATGCCTGAACTTTTGAACTTTGTTTTTCTCTAATATAAATCTAGAATGCTATTTTTATATATATTTATATATATATATACATATATACACACATACATACACATATATACAACTGTAGCATCTTCTGAGGAACCATTTTCTGATCTTTTTTCCAACCTATCAAAGGGGTCAGCTTTGGACCTTTGACCCCCGCATTCCTGCTAATGCCCTCAGGAGACCTTTATAGCAAATCTGACAAGTAATTGGTAACTTGTAATCATACACAACCTCTACGACTTAAGCACTTTTCCAAAAGAAATAGGAGCTACTTTACTTCTACGACTTAATATCTAAAATGTTTTGCAACTTCAGACAAATACAGAAATTGTGGCATCATGTTAATTGTTTCCAAAAGGAAATTATTCTTTAACACCAAGTTAGGCTTTCAGCACCTGAATCCAGTGGTGAACAAAAACCTCAAAGAAATGAGAGGGGCTCTGTCTTGTGGGGAAAACACACGCATGCACCAGAAAGCTCTGAGGTTTCAAGCACTTGGGGCTCAGATTGAGAGTCTGTTCTCTAAGCGTTAAAGAAAAGTGGTCTCCCAGGAGGTGATTTAAGGACTGGGCCCTGAGGTAGACGGCTGGAGACAGAAAGAGCCTGGAGGCAGCCTGGGGTGGGATGGCTTCCCTGGAGCTTTGCTCATGGGAGGGGGCAGAATTGAACTTGGCTTGTGCCAAGTGGAGAGCCCCTCAACTTGGAGCTGGGACAGCCTCAGGGGCTTCCTGGAGCCAGGCCAGAGGGGAAGCCCCGGTGAAGACACCGTAATTCTATCTGTGTCTAAGAGAAGGTATACCTGTTACCATACAGGTGACCCTAGAGACTCACACGGAGTGAAGAGAGTCAGAAAGAGGAAGACAAATCCCATCTGATAGCTCTTATATCTGGAATCTAATATATGTCACAAATGAACCTTTCCACAGAAAAGAAACTCGTGGACTTGGTGAATAGACCTGTGCTTGCCAAGGGGGAGAGGGAGGGAGTGGGATGGATGGGGAGCTTGGGGTTAATAGATGCAGACTCTTGCCTTTGGACTGGATTAGCAATGAGAGCCTGCTGTGTAGCCCTGGGAACTATGTTTAGTCACTTATGATGGAGCATGATAATGTGAGAAAAAAGAATGTGTGCATGTATGTGTGACTGGGTCACCATGCTGTACAGTAGAAAATCGACAGAACACTGTAAATCAGCTATAATGGAAAATAAAAATCATTATATATTAAAAAAAAAAGGCAAGAATACAGCCCTTCATGTGCGGGGAGGAGTCTGGGTTGGGGTTCCCAGGCAGACGGTGTGTTCCTGGTGAAACGGGGCCACAGAGTTTTGTTGTTTCCATCAGCCCCCCGCTCCCCAGCCCACAGTTGGGAAATTGGGGTGGATCATGGGTTTTTAGGATAGCGATGTCTCTGCACTAAACTACGCTCCACGCCCCCCCACGAGCCCACGTCTCCAGTAAAAGCTCACCAAACCCCAAGGCTTGCCTCCGCTCTCATTATGAGTCAGGAACCGGAGCCTGAGCCCACTGGGGAGGGGGTAGTCACAGGAGATGAGACACGGAGCAGAAAGGAAGGGTCCACCAGCGGCTGGGGATCGGAGGCAATCGTGACCCAGAGAAGGTCACTGCCCAGGGCAGACCCGAGGGGCTGATGGGAACTGCGTCATCTCCAGGGTGTGGGGTGAGTGTCAGCCTCTCTTCAGTAAAACATGGAAAAACCCCAAAAGACTGCAGAACCGGGAGACATCCAAACAGCAGACGCCCGGCTTACATTATTTGGTTCTCTTGGTATTAAATTATTACTATTATTATTTTGTTTTTTTAGGGCCACACCCGCAGCCCATGGAAGTTCCCAGGCTAGGGGTAGAATCAGAGCGGCAGCTACAGGCCCACACCCCAGCCCACAGCAATGCCAGAGGCCACCTCATCTGTGACCTACCCCACAGCTTGCAGCGATGGCGGATCCTTAACCCACTGAGCGAGGCCAAGGATCAAACTCACATCCTCATGGATACTAGTCAGTTTTTTAACCTGCTGAGCCACAAGGGGAACTCCCTGTTATTAAATTATTAAAACGAGGTTCAAAGAATCAGAATGATTTACAGGGAGAATAAAACATAAAAACAAATTATAGAAGTTCACATGGAAAAGCATGGCTCACAGCCAGTGGGTCTTTGCCAGTGTCAGGAAGGTTCTTCAGAAACAGCCCAAGGGGATACTCCCAGGGGCATCACCACCCATGCAGACACAGCTGGCCGGAGCTCTGACCCAGAAACCCTGCTTCAGGAAATTCATTCAAGAGTCACAAGCTAGCATAAGACACATCCTTCGCACATAAAGACGTCATTCCCAACAGCAAAGTACTGGGAAGAATGTTCACACCCAACATAGGATGTGGTCCAAAGGACGGAAAAAAAAAACTAGAAAAGTAGCAGACACGTTAGGATAATGGAATTTTAGGCGATTTTTAAACGTTTCCTTCTTGTTACAGGGCTATTTGTGCAGTAAATAAAATTCCAGAGAAAAAATAAGTAGTATTAGTTATTAAAATGTGCTTCTAGTCATACTTATCTTTTGTCTAAGAACAGTAGAATTTCAACAATCTAGAAAGCTAAGGTGACAGGTGCTACTTGGTCATTCTATACGCTTCTATTTTCCTCCGTTTGAAATGTCCATAAGAGTTTCCTATAGGAACCAGAATAATTATTAAACATAATACAGCGAAGGGTTTTTTAAAGTAAATCTAAAAACAAACAGGTTTCCTCCAGGGGTAAACTCATCTTACAAAACAGTTCTTGATTTTGACCCACCGAGTAAACACTTGTTTGAGGCTGTCTAGTCACTTGGTCAGATGGGTTTTCCCCCCAGTTTCTGCCAACACCCCAATCCCACAGTCCACTGGGCGGGGAGAGAAAAAGAATTTCCAGATGATCATAGGCGACCAGGAGGAAGCTGTGAAAAGTAGGTCAGTTTAAAGACATTCGCCCAGAGGGGCCTGGCCTCGATATCTCCAAGGCAGCCGAACGAGGAGATGTGAGCCCTTCACATTTCACCCCTGGGGCTGCCTTCCAACCCAGTGGTGCCGGAGGATCTGAGTTATCCTTGGCCTCGCCTCGCTCTGTGGGCTCACCTCCTGCCCCCCAAGATGTCAGAGACCCCAAGTCTCTACCACCTCTGAAACTGGCCGAATAAGCAAGCAGGTCTCAATCTAAGGCTGAGCACTGTGGCAAAAGCACCTGACACACACTACTGATGCATCTGACCCTTACAAACGAGCTCGCTTAGCAGGGAGGACACTTGTCTGCACAGTAAGGGAGCGGGTGGCCGGGCTGGGATTCGGGCTCCGTTCTCTGCACCAAACCCCCTGTGTGGTTTCTACTCCTTGGCTGTCACACGCAGCGTGTCAGTGAGTAACCTCGGGCAAATATCACTTCCCGCTGGTGCAGGGACATGGGCACGATGTCTCCCCAGAGGTGGGTTCGTTCCGTACGTCCTTGTGTAAACCACAGGTCTCCTCTGTCCGAGCCTCAGAGGGTAGCTTATTTATTGCACGTGTGCGGTGTGCTGGCCACACTCTACCTCACACACCGCGCACGTGCAATAAATGTCGTAGTCCCTTCTTCTTTCACTCATTCAACTATTTATTGAACACCTATTATGCTCCAGGCACTGTTCTGGGTGCTGGGGAATATGTTGGTGGACCAATCAGAAAGAACTCCCTGCTATAAGGGATCTGAGCATCTAAGGCAAGCTCCAGAGGAAATTAACCCGTAAATAAGTCCACGGTGTGTCATGAGCTGATAAATATGGAAAAAGGGGGGAAAACAGGCAAAGAATGATGGGATGCAGGAGCCAGCACTTAAATAAGCAGTCATCAAACGAATAAGTGCATACAATACTTCTGATGAGGACATTTATCCCAACAGCACAAACAGTTGTAAAAATGTTTAAACAAATCAAGTTCTGATAATGATGAAGGCGAGAGAGTCCCTGTGTCTGACCGCTGAGCTGTTCTGAGGTTTAAATGAGTTAAAAGCTAAAAGCAGAAAGAGTAGCGATGGGGAAGCTAGCTTCTACCCACGACACTCTTTCACAGGAAAATAAGCTCAGTTCCCTCAAACCTACCACGTGCCATAAAATACACTGTTCCTAAGTCGGAAAACACTGACGCAGACACCAGCGCACTAGCAATCCATCATGGATAGAAATCTCACTTGTCAATTTCTGACCTTCAAACTTCTGTGCCGTCAAATTTCCACTGGACTCATTCTCATCCTGAAGATCTTTGCGTGATAAAGAAAAAGCATCTTTGTTTAAATGTTTTTAACATTTACCTTATTTTCAGGAAGAAAAGAAGAACATTTTGCATATGAGAATTCAGCCAAATGAGATGCAATGTCAATGATCGAATTTCTTCCAACAGAAGCATTAGTCAGCAGAAAAGAAAAAAAACAAAAAACAAAAAAACACCTCCACGTGCTAAGGACGGATCTTAAAGTCAGACATGATGCAGGCACTACTGAGGATCTACTTCTAGTGAAACTATTCTAAGTGTTCATTTTAATCTTGCAGCGTTGGTAATAAGGAGAGCCAACTGTAATAATAAGCAATTGATTCTGCTTCGTTAAAACACACCCTTACAGGACTTCCGTGCAGCGTCAGTAAGAATTTGGTTTGGGTGAGTCCAACCTATGTAGCAGAGCCTTGCAATGCAATTGGGATACAATTCTCAGGAGATGGGGACTAACTCTAATCGTCTGACACCAAAGAACAGCAAAATTCAGGCTTCACAGCCTCATGGTCTGTGAGCCTCAGCTTATGCATTAAAGGCATGTCATGCCCTAGCCCTTCAGCCAGAAGATTTGCAGTTCAGTCTTACAGCAGATGCGCAAAACACCAGTGATAGTTCAAATACCTTCTTTTTAAAACTTTTTCTAAAGTAGAGCCCTTCCGACCCAATGCTGCAGCCATGATTTCGACCTGGTCACATTTGGCCCTGAGGGCAGGTTCTGTCTGGCTTTCCCAAGTCCCCGCAGAGGTGGGGGAAGCAGCCAGACCAGCCCCTTGTCCCCAGCCTCAGCCACCACACTGATCTCCCGGGACTGTGGGAACATGCAGCGCTCACCGGGTGCCTGATCCTGCAGAGCCAATTCTTCCAGAGCAGGGCCCAGAACTGGCGCCCAGCCCGCCCCATGCCTGCCCTCCTGTGTTCATCGGGAAGCTGGCCCAAGCACCAGGCTTATATCTGCCAGGCTGGGCAAAGGCACAGGGCAAAGAAAGACGCCTATTAGTCAATCCCAACAAAAGTGAGTGATGCAAGCCAGATCGCTGGTGACTGAATGAGGCAGGCATCGAATGTCCCTCTTGTTCTGCATCTGTTGAGAAATCTTACCCAGTGTTTGGTGTTTCAGGAGGGCTGGCTTCCAACAGGCAGCCTCTGGGCACGCACATGTCCAAGGACGCACACAACGGATGCGAGCAGCCAGAAGCAGTGCTCACGCAGAGCGCGGCCCCCTCATCTCCCTTGATGCTAACAGGATGGAATTATCGCTGCCCTCCCCCTGAAACCAGCCATCCTACTCATCAACCAAAACGGTTTCCGTTTTGGACATGCCCTGGCAGATAATCAGAGGGAAAGGAGAGGGAAGGACGGAAGCAGTGTTGGCTGGAGAGGCGGGGGAGAGCAGGTGCTTCGAGCTCCAGGTCGGCTGGGCGGTCACGCCGCCTCAATCCCCCTTTTTCACCACTTTCCCCCAAAGGCTTGGGGATCTGGTCGGCCTTTCCCATTTCTGTGAGTAAACCCTGGATGCCCAAGTTAGACAATGCAGGTCACTCTCCCATCTATAGCTTAGCGCTGCCACCAGAGAGCAAGGCAAACGACAGAGCGCATCATCAGCTACGCCGGACCTCAGGCAAGCCCCCCCCCCCCCGGGGCAGCAGAAGCCGCAAGCTGTGGGCTGCTCTGGGCCCGGCCTGAGGCTCCAACACTTGTCTTAACCTTAATTGTTTAACGGGAGGGAACTCAGCTGGCAGCAGCTGGTCCTCAAGGCGAAGCTCCTGGGCTCCTGTCGCCCCCGCCTGTGGTCGGGGGATGCCAGGCAACGAGACTCTCGTGCTCTTCCATTTCAATGCAACCTCCACGAGCTATGAATGTGCCATCAATGGCTTTTGCAACAGGAAGCGGCATAGGCATTGGCAGAGGAATTGAGTCAGTGACCCTGTAAATCTATTTTTTAAAAGAAACCATTTACAATTTGGATTCTATTATTTGTTACCCGGGTTGCAGCACCGGAGTGAAGCCATTCCCCAGTATGGCAGGGGGTTGGCTCCCATGCGTGAGTTTGCCTGATGTCCACACCACATCCTCCTTGGCTTTCACCCCCTCAAAACCTAGCCCTGCCATCTCTGTGCTGCCACCCCCCAGGACCCTCTGCAGACAACGCACTGAACACACACGTCACAGGGGACTGCTGTTGTTTTCAGAAACGCCACTGTGAGGAAAAGCACCCCCGCATTTCCTTCTCAGAGCAGCCAGAGTTCTGCGTGGTTGCACCTGACCTCTTCCGTGCTCCCACGGAGGGTGCCGGGAGCGTGGCACACACATCACGACTGCACCATGAGGGTGGGATGCTGCCCGGAGCAGTTTTCCAAGGTTCAAAAAGAAAACTGTAGTTAAACCTAGAATTGCCACAGGACTCTGCAAGTCTACTCCTAGGTATATACCCCCAAAGAATCCCAAACAGGGACTCAAGCAAGTACACGTGTTAACAGGTCCTTTTGCCCGACCCACAGTGAAGCCAAACCAACTCGGATATGTCAGAGTTTGGAGCAGAAAGGTTCACTGCAGGGCCGGGCAAGGAGACGGGTGGCTGGTGCCTTAAAAATCCTGAACTCCCGAAAGGCTTTCAGCAAAGCTCGCTTAAAGGCCAGGTGAGGGAGGGGGGCCGTTAATTGTTGCACATAGTTTTCCCGTCACAACCTTTGTTCTTTTTTTTTTTTCCTTGTATTTTTTAGTAAAGTATAGTTGATTTACAATGTTGTGCCAACTTCTGTGGAACAGCAAAGGGGCCCAGTCATATGGTCATGATGCTCCTGGAAGCTCCAACAAAGCAAAGGTCATTCTCCACTCTGCAACTTGCCATCTAAAAGTGTAACATTCCCCGAGGCCACAGCCTTGAGAATTATACACAAAAGAGAAACCCTCAACACTGAACAAATCCGCTAAGCAAAACAACATCATTACCCTCGTTTTACCTGCTCAAGCTTCCAAGGAGCCCCTTTTGCCCTCGGAGGTCCAGGCCGGAGCTAAGAGGAGGCCCCTGCACGAGGGGTCACCCTGCCTGAGAGTGCTGGGCCAGCATCCAGCCTGAGTCCTCCCGCCAGTGCCCAGGCCCTGTCTAAAGAGGCAGATCTCAGCTGGCAGCGCCCTGGGACCACATCCCACCTCTGTGACGCGCACCCCCAGGCGAGTTCACAACACAACACAAGCGCCCACCAGGAGACACGTGGATAGACACGGCTCGGCAAATGCGCACGGAGCATCATTCAGCCACACAAAGGGGTGACATGCTGACACTCACTAGGACACGGGAGGAGCCCGAGATAGCAGCCCGACAGGAAAGGCAGGCAGCGCAGGCCAAGGGTCCCCAACAGCTGAGCCCGCAGACAAGGCACGATCAGTGAGCTGGGGCGGGGGGCGGTGAAGGGTGCCGGGTCCTCCTTCAGGGCGAAGGACGTGCTTCTGGAGCCGGGGAGCAGGGATGTCCCACACGGGGGACACACTGAACAATCGCTTTGAAACCGTTCACTTTCTGTTACCTGAATCCACCTCAGGAAAGCAGACCTTGCCTGGTCTCTGCTCAGCTGTGCAGCCCCATGGAAGCAGCTGGAAGCCGCGGGCTGTGACCGCGTCTGCTCCCCGCGGCGACTGGGGGATGCTCTCGTGCATCCACGCAAGAGCCCGCGCGGCCCTGCTCCAAACGGCCACGGACTCTCCTCCCAGATGCTCAGGGGCCATCCCGCCTGCTGGTCGCCAGAACCAGAAATGCCTGTTCCAATCAAGTGCCACCTGGCACGCCCCTGCTCCTGGCAGTGACACCGCGTGTGCAGAGACCCTGAACCCCCCCAGTGCACTGAAATGGCCCGCGTGGATACTGGCTCCTTGCCCGCCCTGCACCCCCATGCTGGCCCCCTCCATCCCACCGGCCCCCCTCCAAGAGTGCAGCCAGAGGGAGGGTGATAGCGAGAGGGGCAAGGGACTGAGCCCCGCCAGGCCCGCACAGGGACTTTAAGGTCCTTGTCCAGGACAAGCCTCGTGTGTAAGTTCCCTGTGTGGTAAACCGGCTACCTGCCCATCTGGAGAGGCCACCTGCCCCTCGGTTGCCCCTGCCCTCCGCAGCCAAGGCCAAGGTCAGACCTCACCCAGAAGCTCCACAGTTCCGGCTGTATCCCACCTCTTCCTTCCCTGCACGGAGCCCTGCAGGGGCCGTAGGTTGGGGGGTGGGAGTGACAGGAGGAAGCGTTAGTGATCCAGCCAGAGAGGGAAGGCAGGAGTCCTCCGCTGTGGCGCTCAGGGTTAAGAAGCCACCTAGGATCCATGGGAATGAGGGTTCAGACCCCTGGCCCCGCTCAGGGGATAAGGATCCGACATTGCTGCATGCTGATGCAGCTTGGAGCCAGCATTGCGGTGCTACGGGGTAGGCAGACTTGTGCAGCTCGGATCGGACCCCTAGCCTGGGAACTTGCTTATGGGGCAGCTTAAAAAAAGAGAGAGAGAGAGAGAAGAAAGTCCCTGAGCTATGGGCAGGGACTCCTAGACAGTGTCCCCACACTGGGAGTGACTGCTGTGCTGAGAGCCAGCTCCACAAGGCTTCCCAGCCCCACCCGCACCCACACCTCCTGCCACAGAGGGAGGTGAGTGGCTTTGTCATTTCCAATCGCCAGTCCTCCAGGTCAGGTGCCTGCCTGTGGCCCCAGCCAAGGGGACAGATGAATAAAAAAAGTTGGGAGGAACTGGATCCCTCACCCGTGGTGCAGCCCCTGAGAGCCTCAGGGGCATGCTCTGTGGTTACCGAGGCCTGTGCCCGGCTCTCTGCAGAGACCCTGGGTCCCAGCCCGCGGCCTCCTGCCTGTCCTTACCCCCCAGCCCCCCCGGCTTCTCAGCTCCCCAGTCACCTACACAATGGTTTCCACGTCACATGTCCTCTCTTCTGAATGTTCAGCGTGATCTGTATTTTCCTTGCTGACCCTGATGGATACAGAGTGTGCCAAGTGGTCCACAGATGCCAGCTCACAGGGGAAGGTCTGTCCCAGCGTTGAGGCCAGCCCTGTCGTTATCATCAAGAGAGGGCTTCTGCCTTTCTGCGCCCCCCACCCTCCATTTCACTCAGAATCCTCACGGCACACGTGGCTAAAAGCGAACTGAATTCATCCATGGGGAATGGTGGGATCCTGCCTTTTCTCTTCCTCTTTTCCTGTGTCTACCGACAAGCATCGCACCCATCCAGCCAGCCCCCTTAGCACAGCTCTGGATGGTGAGAGCAATAAGGAGCTGGGTCAAAGGGTAAAGAAGAGAGACGATGACATCATTAACAGGAGAGAAGGCGGAGGGGCCTCTCCACCAGGAAGGGCCAGAGATGGGCCCCCCTCCCCCAGGCAAGGGTTGGATTTGAAGTGAACACCACAGACTGAGATAAGACAAAGCACCTAACCCGGTTTGTGGCATAAAGGAGAGCTCGAAGTGCCTGCTATGAAAATAAAATGAGCAAGCAGGGGCTCCCCCCGCCCCGTACTGGCCACTCCCACATTCTCCAGCATCAAGATCAGCTCACCTGGTACCAGCCCCCCAACCCCAGCCATCCACTCAGACAGCCACCTGTTCCACATCCACGCGGGCGGACAGCACACACAGAGGGAAGCACGAAAGTTCAGATGTCACCACGACAATTAGAGGAAAAAACATGAGCAGGCTCACCAGCCCCTCTTCTACCATAACTCACAAAACCAAAGTCTGCTGGCTCAACGGCGATTGGAAATGGGACACTTACTGTGAAAACTACATCACAAGGAGAGTCGGGAAAGAAAAAGAGAGTGTATGGATGGAATCGTGTCCCCCATAATTCATATTTAGAAGTCCTAACTCCCCACTGTGACCACATTTGGAGGTCAGACCATTAGGGAGGTAATTAAGGCTCCATGGGTGGGCCTTGACTCAGCAGGACGGGTGTCCTATCAAAGAGGAAGAGACCAGAGATGGAGTTCTTGCCATGCGCACACAGAGGCAAAGCCACACGAGGACCCAGCCAAAAGGTGCCCATCTGCAAGCCAGGAAGAGATGCCTCACCGGAACCAACCTGCTGAGGCCGCGGCCTTCCAGGTGCAGCCTCCATCTCTGTGAGACAAAAATGCCAGTTGCTTAAGCAGCCCTGGGAAGCTGACTTTGCATCTGTGGCTTCACTGGCGAGGCTGGCTAAGGACTTGAAGGCTGATGCTTGCATTTCACCCAGATCTGGGATCTGCGGCCCTCGAATACACCGAGGAAACCACGAGATCGGAACTCCCGGGGGTCATCCTTAAAGCTGGAGGTTCCCCAGGAGAACTGGTCACTCTCTTGGACCACAGTCTCCCGAGTGATCCCTGCCGGACTCCCGATGTGCCTCAGGCATCGGTCATTACAGATGGGAACCCTCCACCGGCCCCTTGTCAGGGGACTTAGTCTGCAAAGGTAATAGGTGGATTGATGAGCTATCGCAGGGCTTGCCCCAGGATCTGCGCTTTGCCAGGCCCCACTCCCCCTTCCTGCTCCACTGCCACTCACCTTAATCCTCTGATTTAAGCTTAGATTCCTAGCAAGGTGAGGAGGAGGCCAGACACACATGGGGGAGGGGAGGATGGAGGGCTGAATCCCACCCTCACTGCTTTCCTGGCTGTGCTTCAGTCTAGCCGTGTTTAAAAAGACTGGGTCTGAAGTATTCTCACTTCCACCAGTGCCAATCCATTCCCAAAGACATAAACCCCCCCCTCCACCTGCTGTCAACCTGAATGTAGCGGCTGATCATAGGCACAGGGCTGGTCCCTCTGAAAGCTGTGGTAATGGACTTTGAAAGTTACAATGAAATTCTTCAAGATTTTCAAGTGAAATGGCCTCTCTGTCTCTGTTAAGAAGCTGTATTGAAATGAGCAACAATAAGCAATTAGAAGTTTCATAGTTTAAACAACTTCCACAGTCCAGTTGTCCCTGATTTCACTGTCATTTGGAAATCTTGAAAAATATAATCTCATGGGTAATTTAAATAAACTTCCTTTTCTCTGATCCTGAAATTCTATTTTTCTAACTTCAATAATTGCCCGTGAATCTGAATGGGCTTCTCACTCTAACAGAAAACTTAACTCCAAAACATATCAAAAGACTCGGTGTTCAAAAGACAATAAAATGGCTGGAACATGTGGTTTTCATCTTGTAATGGTACCCAGTGCCCACTGAGACAAGAAGAGTAAAAAGATATACTCAAAACTCCAGTCATAATACTGAGAGGAAAGTTGCCCAAACCTCTGACCCAGGAGTAAGGACACCGAGTGACAGCCTCCTTTTAATCTCCCCGGGACAACCTGAGGCTTCAGGTACCTTCCATGTGAGCGGAATTTTCTCGCTCCAGGTTAAAACATGAAATGCAGTTTCTCTTTACTCCAAGGCCAGAGAGTCTAGTTCTAATTTGGAAACATAGGACGGCAGAATCAAATGCCAAATCTAAAATTCAATTAATACTGGAGGCACAAACCACAGAAGATGGAACCAGAACTTGCAGAGTGAACCTAGCTATGCCGACTGCTTGCTGAAACAAAACAAATCAACATTCCCCGGAAGATTTTAATAGGATCCAGTCAAATAATATTCAAAAAATCCAAGAGCAGAATTCATAGCTACTCAACATACATTAAAAACCAGGAAAAACCTTTTTAAAAATAGCTCTCAAGGGAAAGACATTCAAATGATGGCAACCCCAAGAGGACCCAAAGGGTGGAATTATTAGATAATTAAAGTAATTATTAGGAGTTGCTGCTGTGGCACAGCAGGTTAAGTATCCCAAGTTGTCTCTTCAGCCTGGTGCAGTGGGTTAAGGATCAGGTGATTTATGCCACAGCTGCAGCTTGGATTCAATTCCTGGTGTGGCCAAAGAAAAAAGTATTTCTTATAACCATGCTCCATGAAATAAGGACAAAGTCTTGAAACAACTGGAAAGATGATTATTTTCAGCAAAGAATTATAAAAAGGGACAATGGGAAGTTTTAGAACTTAAATATAAAATCACAAAAGGAAACATTTATTGGAGACACTCTAGCAGAATGGATAGGAAAGATGACAAAGGCAGCAAACTTGAAGATAGACCAATAAAAGTTATCCAGTCCAAACACCAGGTGGGAAAAGATTGAAAAATAATCATCATCAGAGACTCAGGGACGTATGGGACAAAGTCAGAGTTTGCCACTGGTGTGATGGAAAGAGAGGAGGGCGAAACGAGGATAGAAAAAACTCGAGGCTACAAGACAACACACAAGGGATAATCCATGAAAGGAAAAATGTATACTCAGACTTTATCTAAATGAAATATGTTGCCCTGTGAAAAACACTGATAAGAGAATGAAAAAGGAAGCCTCGGGCTAGGAGAAAATATTTGCAAACCACATATCTGACAAGGGGCTGATATTTAGAATATTTGAGCTGTCAAAATGCAGCAACTGGAGTTCCTGCTGTGGTTAAGGATCCAGTGTTGCTGCAGCTGCAGCATAGGGTCTGTCTGTGGCTTGGATTTGATGCATGGCCTGGGAATTTTTGCAAGTGTGGCCATAAAAGGGAAAAAATACCTCAACAAATAAAAAAAAATTAGGGAGTTCCCATCGTGGCTCAGCAGTTAACAAATTTGACTAGCATCCATGAGGCCACAGGTTTGATCCCTGGCCTTGCTCAGTGGGTTAAGGATCTGGCGTTGCCATAGCTGTGGGGTAGGCCACAGACATGGCTCAGATCCTGTGTTGCTGTGGCTGTGGTGTAGGCCAGCAGCTACAGCTCCAATTTAACCCCTAGCCTGAGAACCTCCATATGCTGCAGGTGTGGCCCTAAAAAGCAAAAAATAAAATAAAATAAAATCAGGAAATAGGCAAAAGACATGAAAAGACATTTCGCTGGATATCAAAAAGACCATGAAAAGAAAACATCGATAATGATCAGGAAACGCTCGTTAAGACCAAGACGAGATAGCATTATACACCTCTTAGACCTGCCAAAATAAACCTTCGTGAGAAAACCAAACACTGGCACAGCTGTGGAGAAATTAGATCTCTCCTATATTGCTGGTGGGATGGCAAAATGATACAGCCACCAAAATATTTTGGCACTTCCTTTAAAAATTAAATGTACACTTAGCATATAAGCAGCAATCATACTCTGGGCATTTGTCCTCAAGACATGAAAACTTATCCTCACACAAAATCCTGTGTGTGAATGTTCATAGCAGCTGTATCAGAACAGCTGAAAACTGGAAACAACCCAAACGCCCTTCCAGGGGGGAGGGTTAAACACTGTCCTTGATCCGCACAGTGGAAGACGACCGGGCGGTGAGAAGGAATGAGCGACAGTCTGTGTTGGCCATAAAAGGGAAAAGCAAAACAAAACAAAACTCAACCATTAAAAAACGAAATTCATTCCTTGGATGAATCACAAGGATATTACCTTGAGTGAAGCATGTCAATCTCAAGAGCCACATACTGCATGCTTCCATTCATAGAACATTCTCAAGCAAACGTGTTATAAAGATGGAGAACGTATCCGTGGTGGAGTCAGGGGGTTGGATCTGACTACAGAAGGGTAGCATGAGGGAAAACCGTGTGGACACAGGACAGGTCTGTATTTCAGTTGCGTTTCCATGAATCTACGCCTGTGATAAAATAGCACAGAATCACGCACTCAGTTTCTGATTTTGCCATTTATCCTACCGTAGTTCTGTGAGATGTGACCATTGCAGGAACCTGGGTAAAGGTTACAAAGGATTTCTCTGGACTGTCTTTGCACCTTGCTATATATCTACACTTACTGGAACATAAAATGTTTTTAAAAAGTTGTAGCGCTGCATATTTTTTGAAATTTGCTACAATGTATAAGACAAAACAAAATAAAAACAACCAGCTGGCCAAGCTCTGGTCTTATTTTGTTCTGGTGGCCACCCTGCTACATGAGACTCAAAGTTTCCAGATTCAGAAGCAAAACTCAGTGGCCCCACGATGCAATCTCATGCCCTCCCCCAGAAGTGGTCCAGGAGTCTCCCGTGGCTCTTTGCTCACCAGTGAGAGGCTTGGGGTTGGGTGCTCGGCTGTAGTTTCCTTGAGGGTTTTCCTTGCTCTTGAAAAGTGGACAGCAAATGAGATGGCCTTGACCTTGGATGTGACAGCTGTAACCACCACTGCAAGAGGGTGAAGCCACTCCACAAAGGAGGGCAGGGAGGGAACATAGAATTGAGACCCTCTCCAGTAAATGACCCGGATCCAGACCTACTCTCCACCTGGACAACTTGTAACGTGAGACATAAACAGCAGAGGGAGGTATGGCTCCCTAGAGACACGCAGCCCGAGGGAAATGCCAGGGAATGTTTTTCTTAGTAGAACCGACTGGGTTCCCCTGGGTTGTGAACACTGTTCTCAGACATGAGCCTGTATCAGAATCGCCTAGAAGAGCTGTTAGATTTGTGGGTCCCGCCCACAGAAGTTCTAATTCGGGACCACGTGTGCAGAACCACTATTTGAGGCTTCCTGTTTCCAGTCACCTGCGGACCTGAGCTACACGTGAGTCAAGGTGGCTCTGTCCTCAAGCCAAAGGCATTGAGGAACCCTTTTCTATGCGCAGGAGCTCCCTTCCCCCGGGCAATGTTCTCACTGCTCTATGATAAATATTTCTTAGAGAAACACAATGATCACTCAGCAAGCCATCCAGACTGTGGTTATTTAGGGATCAGCAGTGATAGAATTCATTTTGTGTGATATGAAATAGAAGTCTCCTGAAGCTCAAGCCTGGGAAGTATTACTCCTGTTCACTTGGCAAACTGTTCCTGAGATTCTAAACACTGGTTTCAAGGGGGAGTCTGAAATTAAAAACACAGAAAAGAGGGTATCTCTAAGGAAGGGGCAGGCCGAGGAGGGAATGCTCCCTCCAAGTCGGCCGAGCTCTGCAAACCTCTTTTCATCTCTTCTTCTAAAAATTATTTTATTGGAGTTCCCGTCGTGGCGCAGTGGTTAACGAATCCGACTAGGAACCATGAGGTTGCGGGTTCGGTCCCTGCCCTTGCTCAGTGGGGTAACAATCCGGTGTTGCCGTGAGCTGTGGTGTAGGTTGCAGACGCGGCTCAGATCCTGCGTTGCTGTGGCTCTGGCGTAGGCCGGTGGCTACAGTTCCGATTTGACCCCTAGCCTGGGAACCTCCATATGCCGCGGGAGCAGCCCAAAGAAATAGCAAAAAGACCAAAAAAAAATTATTTTATTATAATAATTATTTTTTGACCTGCGCCCCTGGCATGGGGAAGTTCCTGGGCCAGGGACTGAACTCCACCAGAGCAGCGGCCCCTGTTGCTATAGTGACAATGCCAGGATCCTTAACCTGCTGAGCCACAAGGGAATGCCTCCTCTTTCTCCTTTGACTCAGAAAGAGCAGGGACGTTTTTCTCATTTCATAAAACCTCAGGTAAATGGTTGCCCTGGGACCCTAGCTCACTGAGGAAGTGACAGGTGGCAGCGCACAGCCGCCTCTCCCAAGGCCCTGGTACCACTTCCCTGCCAGCACCCCCGGGGCCTTGGACAACCCCCGCCCCTGCCCGCGGACAATCGCTTAGGATCAAAGGACTGATGGTTTTCTCAAAGAGCCAGGGAACAGGCAGGGACGGGCTCACTTGTCGCAGATGCTCTGCTTGGTGGAAACTGCGACGGGAATAAACCGGCTCCCCCGTGCAGGTCGCAGCAGATCAGACACCTCACGTGAGTCTCCAGGCGGCTTCCCGACAGCATCGCACGGAAGGCTGACAACCCTGCTCCGACAGAGCGGCATGTGTGTCCCTTCGGGTTAAAACAGGCTTTCCCTTCAGGTGCTCGCCTGTCTGCAGAGAAATCAGGACCTCGCTGGGGCGGCTCTTGCGGTACCTCGGCTGCAGGACCACAGATTCCACAGCAGCCAGACTGCCTTCTTACTACTCGAGTCCACAGTCTGGCGTTCGGGTAGATTTGGACTCAAGCCCATTCACTGGCTGCGAAGAGAATTCTTCGGGCTTTCCGCTGCATCGGAAAATGAGAACAAGCCCTCCAGGCTGGCAAGACGTTGGCCGGACTGAGCATTACGAGACTTTTCAGCAGCTTTTAAACGTACAGTGCATTTTAGGAGCATTTTTCAGACCTAAGGCACTGATGCCTAAATGTTTTCATAGGGATGGCTTTAAACGTCACAGGCAGGCGGGCAGCGCCTCCTTCCGGGGATTCCGCGCCCGCGAGCGCGCGCGCGCCCGCGTGTGGGGTCTCGGGGTCGGCGCGCCCCCGGAGTGCGCCTCCGGAGTGCGCCCCCGCGTGGCCGGAGGCTGCAACCAGGTGTGGAGATGCGGTCGGAGGTTCGTCAAGAGGAGCATCCTTCTTACCTGCTGCTGATGAAAAACAGCCAGCTGCTACCCTCTATCCACACGCCGCTGGCTCCTGCTGACTGCTTTTACATGCCAATGCGGAGCTCTGTTCAAGACAAGCCGAAAACCTGGATTTTTACGTAAAATATCTAGAAATTCAAAATTTCATGTGAGCTCAGCTGCGGTTCCCTTGCCAAGACTGAAGTATGGTACTATCTAGGATGTCCTTTCTGGTCTAGTTCCAATCTTTCTATTAATAGTACCTAAAAGTAAACAGATTTCTTTAAAAAGCAATTTCCATCAGCTTCTCTCTCCTTTTTTGTAGTTGTGAATTACTACAGCAATTCTTTAAGAGCTGAAAAACGTGATAATATTAGGACATCATTAAGAGCTGAAAAATGTGATATTTAATATTAAAACATCTATCATTATCTCAATGTGGAAATTAATTTTGATTAATTAATGTGTATTTTTTCTTCCCTTTCAGATTTTCAATTGTTAAAAGATAAAGGCCACATCTTTTTTCTTTTCCTTTCTTAAAGATTTATGTTACACGGAGTTCCCGTTGTGGCGCAGTGGTTAACGAATCTGACTAGGAACCATGAGGTTGCAGGTTCGATCCCTGGCCTTGCTCAGTGGGTTAAGGATTCAGTGTCGCAGACACGGCTTGGATCCCGTGTTGCTGTGGCTCTGGCATAGGCCGGCGGCTGCAGCTCCAATTCGACCCCTAGCCTGGGAACTTCCATATGCCGTAGGAGCGGCCCTAGAAAAGGCAAAAAGACCAAAAAAAAATATATATATATATACATATATATATGTTACACTCTTCTTTTTTTTTAACCACACCTGTGACATGTGGAAATTCCTGGGCCAGGGATTGAACCCATGCCACAGCAGCAACAACACCATGTCCTTAACCTGCTGTGCCACAAAGGAAGTCCCCATGTTACACACTTCTGAAATGCTTGTTGCCTTTCACTTTATGTGGATATAATTTGTAGAAGCAATACCTGTGGGATTTACGCTTTTAGAGAAATCAAGTTTGAAAAATCAAACTGTTACATCCTCAGTGGCTCTCAATTTATTGTAACTGCCTTTTTATTGGATCAAACTTTTGATTCCTTGTAAATGAAATGAACAAACCTTCTTTCCATTTAAAAAAAAAAAAAGACACAATATGGTCCAATACAAAGGAAGGGGCGGAGGGCAAATACAGCATGAAAGCTCTCAACATCCCTGCACCTGTCACTTAGCAGGTGAAAAAATTACAGGGTTGGAGCCAGTAGTTTCTCCAAATGACTCTGAGGACTTATAAAAATACTATCCAGCTTTTCTTTAACGCTTTACAGTCTTCCAAATATCTTCAGATATATCATCCCACTCACATTTGAAAACTACGTATGCACAGGCCACCCTCCTGTTCCTCTCACCCCAAGATAAGGAAATGTACCTTAGAGGTGAGGTCGTAACTAGGACGGCTATAAGTTATCAAGTGGCAAAGCAGCACAACTGGGAAAGCACCTCTTCTTGCTCTAAAAGCCATCGTGGTCTGTCCCACCACAGCCAGAGGGCAGGCCTGGCTGTTCACACCTGGCCCCGCTACCAGTGCTTCGGCAGAGTGGGCCCAGTTTGAGCAGGTGCTCCTTTCCCTCCAGGTAATGGGAGCCTCTCGGTAGAGAAGGACAGGGACTGGCAGAATGAAAGCAGTGTCACATGCCTTTCCACTTTCCCCACCCCTCACCTCTCCTGCCCCAAGAACCAGGGAGCCAGAGCAAGCCACTAAGACCAAGCCAGGAAGAAGGCAGCAGGTCTAAAGGCATACAACGTGGCCCATGCCACGAGCAGTGGTCACCACACTGGGGTCCATGAAGACACCCCTCGTGCTCAGCTAAAGAAAGACCAGACCCAGCCATCACAGTCTTGCAATGGTGCATTGCCCTCTGATATAAGGACTTCCGGAGCCAAATCTACGCACAAAGCGAGAATGTAACTGCTTGAGGGAGAATCCAGAAACTAAGCCAAGAGAGTTTGGGTGAAAAATAGTGAGGCCTTGGAGTTTCCATTGTGGCTCAATGGGTTAAGAACCCGACACAGTGTCCTTGAGGATGCGGGTTCTACCTCTGGCCCTGCTCAGCATGTTAAGGATCTGGAGGTGCCACCAGCTGCAGTGTAGGTCACAGATGTGGCTCTGATCGGTGTTGCTGCAGCTGTGACTCAGGCCTGCAGATGTATCTCTGATTTGACACCCTAGCCCGGAACTTCCATATGCTGCAGGTGCAGCCCTTAAAAAAAAAAAAAAAAAAAAAAAACATATAGTGAGGCCTTGAATATGGACTTTACTTCTTCCAGGTGACAGCGGCTGGAAGGCCTAGTACCTTATTCCTCTATCCCTGTCTGCCCAGACATCCACGCATCCTGGAGAGAGCATTCAGAACTGAAAAGATTACATGCCAACCAATATTAATACATGTATTGGAGTAGTATTTGACATTGATTTCTATTCAAATAGAAATGGGAATAGATTTGAAAAGAACCCATTTTTTCTGACAGGAAGTCTATTATGACTGATGTGAAATAAAGATGAGTTCAGCGGAGTTCCCGCTGTGGAGTAAGGGGATCAGCTGTGTCTCGGTAGCACTAGGAGGCAGGTTCGATCTCTGGCCGGCCCAGCACAGTGGGTTAAAGGGTCTGGGGACTATAGGTCACAACTGTGGCTTAGATCCGATCCCTAGTCTGGGAATTCCACATGCCAAAGGGCAACCAAAAATGGGGGAAAAAAAAAAAAAGAAGATCAGTTCTGCCGTTTAGAGTATCTGATATATCTGAAAATTGAATGAGCCCAATTTTCAGCCCTGAGGCTTGATGGAATATGATTAAACAAAAGGACAATAAATAGCCCAGAAATCACATCCATGGCCTTGCCTAAATTTAGAAGTTCCTAAATTTTTACCAGGAGGTACACAGATTTTCAAAAGTATTTTCAGGACTCCATGACCAAAAAGGACACTTGTTAATTGACATTAAGAATCTATGTGGTGTGGTGAGATTTTATATATATATGTATATATATATATGTTTTATCCCGGTTCCTGGAAAAGAGCTTCACAAGCCCTTGGAACATCTTTTGTTATTCACAACCGCCATGGCCTGAGTGTTTGTGTCCCCCAGAATCTGTGTGTTGAAGTCCTACCCTTCAAGTTGATGGTGTTGGGAGTGAGGCCTTTGGGAGGGGATGAGGGTTCGATGAGGACGTGAGAGTGGGGCCCTTATGATGAAATTAATGTTCTTATAAGATGAAAAAGAGGAGTTCCCATTGTGGCTCAGCAGGTTAAGAATCTGGCTAGTATCCATGAGGGTGAGGGTTCGATCCCTGGCCCTGCTCAGGATCTAGTGTTGCCGTGAGCTGTGGTATAGGTCACAGATGCAGCTTGGATCTGGCATGGCTGTGGCTGTGGCTGTGATGTACGTCTCAGCTGCAGGTCTGATTTGGCCCCTGCCCTGAGAATTTCCATTTGCTGCAGGTGCAGCCCTGAAAAAAAAAAAAAAAAAGAATAAAAAGAGATCAGAGCCCTTCCACCCCGACCCCTGCCATCCATGGGAAGGCACAGCAAGCAGGAAGCATTCTGCAGGCTGGGTTGAGGGCCTTCACCAGGGGCTTGAATCAACCAGCACTTTGATCTGGGACTTCCAGCCTCCATGACTGCAAGAAATAGATTCCTATACCGTAAGCCTTTGTTAGGCAGCAGTTAAGCCAATAGAATAGCAACAACCCCCTTCCTACTTTATCTGACTCTTGGGAGGGAGGTGAGCGGCGCTGGAGTTCAATCCTGTGGCCAGTGGTTTATTCTATAATGTCCAGATAACGAAAACTTGATTTGAAGACTCTGAATGCCAGGCTTGAGGGAGCTTCCCCCTTGGTGACCATATGGATGTACCAGGAAGAAAGCTGGCACCCAACTCATGGGGACAGGAGCTCCTGCACCCTGGACCCTCCCAGCCCCGGCCCACCTGCTCTTCTGGCTGTTGCCTCACAGCTTTCCAGATAAGGTAAGCCGTTAAGCATAGCATTTGCCCAAGTTTTGTGAGTCATTCTAACAAACTACCCCACCTCAGAGGGTTAGAGAGGGACCCAGACTTGAAGTGTGAGTACCCTGGGGACCCTGCTTGCAGCCGGCATCTAAAATGAGGCCAGCGGTTGGCAGGTCAAGACCTTGCCCTTCCACCTGTGGGGCCTGATGTACCTCCAGGCGATTATGTGTCAGAATTGAATCCAATTGTAGGACACGCAGTCAATACTGGGGATGGTCAGAGAAGCACATTAGAGGGGAGGCCTCCAGAACCTTCTCATCTTCCCGAACTGAAGCTCCATTAACCAGTAGCTCCCCATCTCCCCTCCCCCAGACCCAGTAACCACCAGCCTACTCTGCCTCCATGGACTTGGTGACTCTAGGGACCACATGTAAGCAGGGTCATAGAGTATTTCGACTTTTGCGTCTGGTTTATTTCATTTAGCATAAGGCCCACCAGGTTCATCCATGGCGTAGCCTGTGACAGAACGCCCTCCTTTTTTCAAGGCTGATAATTCCCATCACAGGGATGGACACTCTGTTTATCCATTCATCCGCTGATGGACATTTGGGCGTTTCCACTTTTGCTTATTGTGAATAATGCTACAGTGAACACAGGTGTACAAAGGTCTTTTCAAGTCCTTGCTTCCAATTCTTTGGTGCGAATACCCAGAAGTGGAATTGCAGGATCATGTGGTGATTGTATGCATAATTTTGGGGGGCACCGTGTACTGTTTTCCAGTCACTGTAGCTGCACATTTTTAGACTGTGACTTGGGGGAGTCACATGACCTGTTAGCCTGGGAAGGCTGGAAAGGCCTGAGACACACAAACATTTCCCCCCACCCCCCATCCTGAGTGCATCAGCATCTTCACAGACGTCTGCGCATCCCTGACTCCTGGACCAGTGTCCGGCCCGGTTGCCGGGTGAAGGGGGGCTGCTCCACGCCATGGCATCAGGGGGTCAGCAGAGCACAGTAAAGACAGCAGCCACGACAAAGGAGGGAGAACCTTAGACAGCAGGCCAGCCACCACCTCAAGCCCCCAATAATGACAAATGTCTCCCCCTGAGGCAGCGAGCATCCCAGAGCCCCTCACCTGTGGGTCCTTGAAACCCTCACAGCCAAGGGCCAGGTGTCACTATTGCAATGTTTCCAGGGAAACACCCGTGCCAAGTCACACTAGAGCCAGGCCACAGGTCTGCACATGTGTGCCGTGCCCCAAGGGGCTGGGCAAGGAGCGCAGTCCTTCCCGTCTGGGCTAAAATCAACTGGACGGCTCTTCAGACACCCACGGTCTCTCCACGGTGCTGTCATGTCTCCGTGTTCCCAGCACTGGTAGCTTGTCTGGGGGTTGCGGTTTCTTGCTGTTACACCGAGAAGGAGACTCAGCAGGAACCCAAATGAGAGAAAGATATTCCAGGTGAGTTGGGGCTGCGTTAACTTGGGATTAAGAGATGCCAGTTAAGGGAGTTCCCGTTGTGGCTCAGTGGGTTAAGAACCCAACTAGTATCCATGAGGTTTACAGGCCTCACGCAGTGGGTTAAGGATCCAGTGTTGCTGCAGGCAGTAGGGCAGGTCACAGATGTGTCTCGGATCCAGTGCGGCTCTGGAGAAGCTGGCAGCTGCAGCTCCTATTGGAACTCTAGCCTGGAAACTTCCATATGCAGGATGTGCAGCCCTAAGAAGGGGAAAAAAAAAAAGAGAGAGAGGCCAGTTAAGGAAGTTGTGTTGGAGAAATAATATCTGTCGCGACTCTGAAGCCCTTGGTTCACCACTAAATCCCCGCTCCTTCAAGACCCCTGTGGACTGACCTACCGTCTATAAAACAAAACGGGAGGGTACTACCTTCCTTAGGGTCCTGCGACAGTTGTTGAGCTGACTTCCTGCTGCACCTGGAAAAAAACTCACATCTGACAGGGACCTGGGTCTACAGGGATCTCCCTGGTACTTCTGTGCCATCACAACAAGAGTTCAGCGGGTGCTCCCCGCGTGTGTGCGCCCTCCAGCCCTGGCGCGGGCCCTCACGGGTGGGCGGGGAGGGCTCTTTCTCCCCGCAGATGGCAGAGCCCAGGGCTGCGACGTGCCCTCCCTCCCACAGCCAGCAGAGGGCAGCACAGACCCACCCGGGAGCCTTGGAGAGGCCTCAGCATCTGTAACGGAGAACGTCATCCAGAATCATCCACCTGAGCCCCGCCCTAGAGGCGGGGCGGTGAGCGGGCTCCCGGATGGCTTCCAGCCGGAGAGGGTGGAGGGGCTGCCGCCAGCGGGGACCCTGCAGAGGCAGCCCGCGCAGGAGGACCGGCCCTTCTCTTGCTGGTAACTGCCCAGGGTCTGCGTTCCCTCTGCTTTACCACGCGGGACCCCGCAGGCACACTTTCGTGGGAGGGGTGCGATCAGGACCAGCCCCCCACGGCATAGAGCGAGGGGAGCCGTGGCATGCTCAGCCTGGCCCTGGGTCTGAGGGATCAGACGCAGTCTACACGGGCTGCAGGCTGGCCCAGCTCAGGGAGCCAGAGGCTGAGGCGACACTGACCGGATCTGGGTCTGAGCGGAGGTTTGCCATCAGGAAAGAAGGCACTGAAAACAGAACTGCACATCAAACCCCAGTCACGTGGGTGGAGGCCAGCTGAGAAGTCCACTGGGCTGGGGGACCTGGGGACGTCCCCAAAGCAGATGCTGCCAGACGCACCAGAGACAGGAAGGGACGGCCTGGACTCTCCCTTCCTTCCGCCCTCCAGCCTCAAGACCCGGGTTGCTGCTGACGCACCCCGGGAGGAAGCTGAAGATCACTTACATATGGAATCTAAAATAGGTCACAAATGAACTTAGCTGTAGAACAGAAACAGACGCACAGACGTAGAGAACAGAATTGTGGTTGCCAAAGCAAGGAGGGCAGCAAAGGATTGGGAGCTTGGGATTCGCAGATGCAAACTGTTGGATATAGAATATGGATAAACAAGGTCCTCCGAGAGCACAGGAAACTAGTCAGCATCTTGTAATAAACCGTCATGGAAAAAATTACAAGAAAGTGTACATATATCTATGGGTGTGCTTGTGTATATAAAATATACAAATATGTGTACATACGTATTATATGTCTGCATACATATGTATAAATCACGCTGCTGTACAGCAGAAATTAACACAATATTGAAAATTAACTAAACCTGAATTTAACAAAAACCCCTGCAGGTTATATTTTCCATGCGCTCAACTACCTTGTTTGGCTGCCGGGTTCTCTGGTAAGAGTCTCCTTATTTTATGCACCACTGTATCCTGTTGGGTAATTCTAAAGCACAAAAAAAGGGTTAGGACACCCATATTCTCCTAGGAAATGTTCAAAATTGTAGTTGCCCCTTCTTGGAAGCCAAAGAAAAATAAAAGAAGGCCTAAAAAAAAAAAAAAAAAAAAGACCAAAAGCCTAAAAAACCAAACAAAAACAAAAACTGATATAAACAGATGAAGTCATTCTTGTAAAGACCCTTGACCCACATTAAGGACAGAGACGTATTTACATTAAAATAAATATATATGACACTAAGAACACTTTTTAAAAAATGTTTTAAGGACTCAAGTTTTACAGAAGAAAAGATAAGCAGATCAGGGGGGTTTTCCAGAGGTGTCGATTAGACAGCTGGTATTCCAGTTTTGCTGTGAGGCCTCAGACTCTGACCTCTACGTACAGATACTGTCTTAGAGGTCTGAGAGTGTCTTCCACTGGCATACATCTCCAGGCTGCCAGTGTGGAAGAACTGAGACTTTGCTTTGGGAATTAAAAAATAATCATAAATCCCTTATAAACACCTTTTACTAAATAAACATTTTGCCTGGCAAGAGAATGTACACAGATTTTCTAGCAGTTGATTTAATTATAGCAAAATCAGTGAGGTCAAAGTTAATGAGATCAATACGCTTGGGCAGCCAACTCTATACCCATGAAAAATGGTTTTTCACTTCAAATGAATGGTTTTCTAGAGCAAACCTTCTCAGCACATTCAGTCTCCTAAAGAAGCGTTACAGAAGCTCAGGTTTTGATACGTCAGAAAGGATGCCAACAAAAGCTTTTTAAAAAGCAGAATATCACAGGAGTTTCTGTCATGGCTCAGTGGTTAAGAAATCTGCCTAGAAACCATGAGGCTGCGGGTTTGATCCCTGGCCTCGCTCAGCGGGTTAAGGATCTGGCGTTGCCGTGAGCTGTGGTGTAGGTCGCAGGCGCGGCTTCGCTCCTGAGTTGCTGTGGCTTTGGCGTAGGCCGGCGGCTGAAGCTCTGATTAGACCCCTAGCCTGGGAGTCTCCATATGCTGCAGGTGTGGCCCTAAAAAAGACAATAAATAAATAAATAAATAAAATAAAAAGCAGAATATCACAGAACTTCTTGCAAACAATCTAGTCAGGAACACGTAAATAATTAGGAGATACTTAAAGTTAGGTTAAATCATTGTCTGTCCTCGCTGAGGTCCTCTGTAACCTGCCTGGCATGAAAATGCACTTTGCCCTTCTTGGTTACAAAAAGAAAATGCAAGTAGTCTGATGCTTTACTGTGTCAGAGGCTTTTCCCCTTGAAGCTCCTCATTTAGTAACACTATAATTTATGAGTTGATTTTTAAAAATGGTAGGCTTTAAAAAAACTGAGGCTGAATTAAAGTAGTTAGGACTTTTAATTTCCTATTTCTGAACCAGTCTGCAGTTAACAGGCTCCGGGACACCTGATCCTTCCCCCCTCGTAGACCCAATGCCCCTCCCCGTCCCCGACGACTTCATTCCCTGTCCCCGCGGACTATCCTGGGCTCATCAGCTGGACGGTCAAATTCCCAAGTCTAACTATTGATTTGTTTCACCCGCATAGTTTAGGATCACACGCTCATGAGTAATCCTCAAGCGTAATTAAGATTCAATAACCATTTCATAAAAAGTTATTTCTTCAGAAATGGTCATCTTGTCTAATCTAAGCAACCTAAGGTCACATACCATTTCTTCATGCATCTCAGCCCTGAAAACCCGCCTGCTGTTTTTCCTCCCCCCTCTCAAAGTGTCGTGTCCGTGGCAGGAGCATCCTCTCTCTGACTGAGGGCGGCCAGGGAAGTGGCCGTGGAAAAGGTCATGGTCCTCCTCAATTTTCAAGGTTGAGAGGCGTTCCCGTGGTGGCTCAGCAGGTTAAGAACTCAACTAGTATCCCTGAGGACTTGGGTGTGATGCCCGGACTTGCTCAGTGGGTTAAGGATCCGGCATTGCCGTGAGCTGTGGTGTACATTGCAGACATGGCTCAGATCTAGTGTTGCTGTGGCTGTGGTGTAGGCTGGCAGCTGCAGTGCTGACTCAAGATTTGACCCCTAGCCTGGGAACTTCCATAAGCTATGGGTGTGGCCCTAAAAAGGAAAAAACAAAAAATTCCAGGAAGCAAACCTCCCAAGGAAGTAAGCAACTCACGATGAAACCTATTATGTGTAATTTATGAACATTTTAAAACATTTTTAAAAGTTTGATTTTTGGCTTGAGTCACCTCTCGGGGGAACAAAATGCCATTTGTTTTCATGTTATAGATAATGCATGACTAAAATTCAAGAGGGCAGTCCTGTGCTTAAAAAAGAATGCAGAAGTCCCTTCCCTTACAGGCAGCTGGGCTGATGCGTTCTTCAGTCACATGTCCACGCTGGTGGGGCTGACAGCTAGGCATGCGCAGTTACGTTGGAAGGACTGATTATTCTTATCTGGAGTTCAAGATTTCCTCCTAGGCGAAGAAGAAAATGCCATGTGATGGCACATTAGACACAGGCGTATCTGTAAGAGTGCAGAGGGCCTTAACGACCATCCCGCCAGTCAGAGCTGAGAAAGCATCCCAGATGGGTGCAGAGCGACAGGACCTGCTCTGTGGGAGACACAGGATCGAGCCAGGCCTGGAAGGGCAACGGCTGACGTCCACCCCTGCTGCCGGAGACAATTCAGAAACCACGGATGTTTCATTTCGTGGTAACTCTCTGAATTGGCGTTTAAGACACCTTTCATTTAGTAAATACTTACTAAGCTCCTCTCTGTGCCAGGGACAGTTTTTACGTGTCCATTCGGGAGCATGGGCAGAAATCCTTTTGCCCAGACAGTCTGCATTCTAGGGGAGGCAGAGACTATAAACACGATATTTATTTCATGGCATTATCAGGGGATAAAGGTTATGAAAATACAGAGCTGAGTTAAGAGAGGTCAGGAATGCGGGTGTGGGAGACATGCAGTCATAGAACCCTCTGCGTTTCCTGCCCCTGCGCTGGGCGTTTCCACACTCATCAAGTCCTCGTGTCCTCCTGGTCTCCTCTACACGCCCCTCTACGCCCCTGCACAGAAAATGAGCTCCTTGTGAGCAGGGACCACAATTAACTTTCACTGACTGCTGTTTGATCCACTTGTACAGTAGTCAAGATTAAGACATGCTTGTTTGCAAAATGCTTTACCATCATCTCTGGTTCTCAAAACAACTTTGTGAGCGATGGAGGCCCAACAGTTGTGTTATCCCAAAGAAGTACAAAAGACTCCAAGGTGGTGGTGTGGCTCAGTGGGTTAAGGACCCAGTGTTGTCTCCACGAGTATGTGGGTTCAATCCCTGCCCTCGCTCAGTGGGTTAAGGATCCAGTGCTGCCGGGGCTGTGGTGTAGGCCTCAACTACAGCTCTAGTTCAACCCCTGGCCTTGGAACTTCATATGCTGCAGGTGAGGCAGTAAAAAAGAAAAAAGAAAAAAACAGGATTCCAAGGTACAGAGGAATTCAGTGACCAGCTCATTATTAAGACTTAGGCAATGCCTAGAAAACCCTAGGCATAGCAAAGACGCTACCAGAAAACTGTTAGAGCTCATCAATAAATTTGGCAAAGTCAAGGCATATGGAGGTTCCCAGGCTAGGAGACCAATCAGAGCTATAGCTGCCGGCCATAGCCATAGCCACAGTAATGCCAGATCCAAGCTGTGGATCTGGCATTGCAACCTACACCACAGCTCATGGCAACACCAGATCCTTAACCCACTGAGTGAGGCCGGGATCGAACTTGCATCCTCATGGATACTAGTTGGGTTTGTTACCACTGAGCCACGGCGCCACGACAGGAACTCTTTAAATCTTTACTGGTATCACGCATGGAGTTCACAGCTGTGAGGGCCACTCTCTGCAAAGGCTCCCGGCGCTACCCCATGTTCACATCGACCACCATGAACCACCTGCACTGCCATCCTTTGAACACACACTCACTAAGCTTGTGTCCTCTCACAGCCCATGTACCACTCATCGTCCAAGACCCTTTCAGGCCATTACTCAGCCAGCCACCTGGTCACTGCTCCCTGGAACTCATACCACATGGCTGCCCAGCCCTCCACGCTTTGTCTTGCATGAATCTCAAGCTGTCCTTCCTCATCTGGTGAAAATCTTGCTTCTGACTCACAATCTCCTCTTTGTCTCAAGCGTTGCCCTTATCAAACTTCCTTGAGAGGATGAAGAGTAACTGTGTACTAGGGAGTTCCAGGAAGGGGTGGAGTGAGTGAATTCTCTGTGCTTCCTTCCTTAAATCCCTAATGCCAACCCAGACTTGAAATATAAAGGCACTGGTCTTGTTTGAGTCATCATTTCATTATGTAAAATGAAGTGCTTATTAAATGACCCAGAAAGAGGCAGAGAAACATACCAGGTAAGACCCTGGGCTTTGTAATCAGTAAGACTTGTGTTCACACTCATTTACTCGCTGTGAGACCCTCAGCAAGAGCCTAATTTGTCCTAAACTTTCCTTTCCTTTCCTGTAAAATAGGGGAAATAATATTCTCTACCTCTCTTAACACAGTGCCGCACTTAGGATGAATGTTAGAAATTCAGTACTACTGTTATGGACACAGGATTATTACCGACATTTGTTTTGAAATGATTAAACACTTGTATTTACTGTCAATTCTCATATAGCTTCATGACAACTACTGCTGCTCTCCTAACTGTGGATATTAATTGTACAGGAAACAGAACTTACTTCTTCACTACCAGGGAAGAAGGAAGCCTTGTGTAAGACTGAAATGCAAAGTCACTCACAGTGTAAGGCCTTAATGTCACAAGGTTGTGGTGAGCAATATTCACCAATGAAAATTACTTTGGGGATAGTGAAATGTGCTATTTTAAGGCATGGACTAATTGTCTAAGGGGGCACTTAGAGTCTTTTGACACACTGTATAGTATGGTTTTATTATTATTTCCTAGGGAAAGTTTTTACTGAAGCCTTGAAAGTTGGGATTTGGTTACGTTCTTCCTTTCAGATACCTTGCAAATAGTTCAGAAACTTGAGGCAAATTATTCTCTAAATCTCAAAATGAAAGCTACTGATTTCTTTCAAAAACTGAAACTTAGATAATGAGGTAGTTTTCCTATTTTTTCTCCATTGTCAATTAGCAATAATACAGGTGAAAAATCTAAGAGTGATTATCCACTTATATCCCTAAGAAAGCAATGGTGCTCATCCTTAAACTCTGCAAACAAATCAAGAAAATAGCAGGTACCTAATATATAAACGGAACACAAGTTTTTTTCAACAACTCGAATGTTGACAATGGAAAGAGGATTTGAATATGATATTGCATTAGGTGGATCACTGATACCAAATAAGGTGGAAAGTACTTCAGCAGCTGGAAACAACTTTGTTGTTGTTTGTTTTTTTTTTGTTTTTGTAGTTTTTTGGATTATTGTTGTTTCCGGTGATTTGAGGTGATGATTTGGATGCAGGCACTGTTTTGTCAAAGCATTCCTATAATTTTGTGCATTTATGCCATGAACCTGGAGAAGTAGTTCTTCTCTTATGGAACCCAAACACTCGTTAATTGGGTGTGTCTCCAAGTTCTCCAAATCCCTTAAATGTGTAGGATCTATTGAGGACCCTGTAGAGATGGTTTTTACCTCCTCCCCTCTCTGACTTCCCCTGCATCCTTTACCTCTCCTGACCGCCTATGACTGCTTTCTCCTTTCTGTCCTCCTCCACTTGGGATTATACCATATCTTATCCCTTAGTCTACCTACTCAAAGTAGCCTGACTATAAGCTATTGTGTAATAAACATGTAGCTATTTGCTTAAGGTGTGGGGTGTAAATGGAAATTATGCCACAATCCAAAGTGGCGCACAGATCGAAAAGCAGAAACCACTGAACTAAAAAGGAACCGTTTTGTAGTTACACTGGAATGCAGCCACACCATTTCTTACCTAATGTCTACAGTTCTTTCACATTACAAAAGCAAAACTGAGTATATACTGAGTACATACCACAGAGACCCAGAGAATGCATGGCACACAAAGCCAAAATATTTACTAGTGGCCCTTAAGAGGGCAAGTTTGCTGACCCCTGAGCTATATCAGACTGTGAAGATTTTCTCACAGGCTGGTCCCTGTTTAAGCCTTGCCTTTCCACCCTTTTCCCAGGCCTCTCTCACATTAGATACTCATTCCTTTTGTTCGGATCTTTACTGCAGTCTCGAGGTACCTCATTTCAACTCTAGGTTTTCTTGTAAATGCCAAACTCCATTTTTCTTTATCATACACAGTAATTCACCAGGTCCTTGCTACTCTGGCTATAGCCAGGAGTCCTAAAATTTCCTATCCATAAGATCCTCAGGGCATTTTCAAAAACAACACCACTAAAGCACTATAAAGAGATTAGGCTATTCTTGTAGAATCCAAAGCAAAATCACCACATTTTTTTTTTTAGTATATTTCTTTCCTTTCTGATTCTTTTCCCTCAGCAATGTGCATTAAATTAAAACTGGTATTTTATATTCATATACATGTCAGAAATTTTAAACTAGAACTAGAAAAGATAAGGAAGATAAGGAAGTAGAAGAAGCATTTTATAGTTAATGAATACATATGCAATTCAAATTTTTCCAAACAAAAAAGCATAGAGGATAAGATCAACCTTCTCCTAAATAGAAATGAATTTGCAAAGCTGTTATGTTTATCCTTTGGCCTCTACTCATTTTGCTTCTGTCAAAGGGCTTGTTTTTTTTTTTTTTTTTTGGAGTTCCTGTCATGGCCCAGTGATGACAAACCCAATTACGAACCATAAGGACTCATGTTTGCTCAGTGGGTTAAGGATCCAGCATTGCTGTGACCTGCAGTGTAGGTTGCAGACGCAGCTTGAATCTGGTGTTGCTGTGGCTGTGGTGTAGGCCAGCAGCTATAGCTCTGATTCAACCCCTAGCCTGGGAACTTCCATATGCTGAGGGTGTGGCCCTAATAGACCGAAAAAAAAAGGCTTGTTTTTCATGACTGTTCATGGAAGCAAATAAAATGTGTGTTGCTTTTTAAAAATTCAGATTTGACAAGTTACTTTTTGAAGCTTTGATGCTCATCTACCCTGAACCTTCTCCGATGGGCATTTGCATATGCCCCAGGGATACCTGGGTGGTATACCAACAGGATGTAGAAGTCATGAGATTAAAAAGGGCAAGGCTTCCTAGAAAAATGTTTTTTTCTATTATTCTGATAGTTCAAATGGAAAATAGTATTATTTCTATATTAACACAAATAACATATGTGAGGGAGCAGAAGGCAAATAAGGTAAGATATTTAAGATGAGTAAGACAGAAGTTATGCCTCCAAGGCTCTTGAGTGATGTATTCTTTCTCCTTTACTATTGGGGTATTAGGATAGAAAAGTTGTGCAAAACTGTTTCATAGCCATCTTTGCTGCCACCAAATACAAACAGGCAAAACATGAGCAGTGAAGGCAATGGCTGTCTTTACAAGAGTTCATTAAAATATAGATATATTCCACAAGAGTGCTTAAAATGTCCTTTGATTTGGCCTCATTCCTGCTGGTTATCTGCCTAAAACACATTTCACCTTTCTTCCTATCTAAGTTGGATTAACCCAGCTCAGAATTCAGTCACCCAAGAAGCTCTCCCAAACAATTCCAGTCCAAAGTGATATCTTTCATTGGAATTCACGTCACTTCTTCTCTATACCGCTTTTTTAAAATCAACTATTTTCTTTAAAAGTAATATGTGCTCCTTATCAAAAATACATAAAACATAGAAAAATATAAAGAATATTAAAATTGCCTATAAGAACATCCACCCAGAGGTTAGCATTTTTAAGCTTCTTTCATAATATTTAACAGTTGCAAGTTCATACTTTGAGATTGTATTGACTGTATACATTTTTTTCACCAAATGACAAGCATTTACCCATCACTTCCCTTAGGTTTTATCTAAACATGTCCCATGGTATTTGACCTTTCATGTCTTGTTTTTTTACCTATCAGCTCTATTACGTTCATTCACTTGCTCATTCATTCCTTCTTCAAACACTGAGTAGTCACTTACAACATACCAAACTTCGTGCTTATGAGTTTTTGTTCTGTTCCCATACTAACTTATGAATAAGGACGGTTTTTAAAATTTTCCCCCAAATTTTAACTACTGACTTAATCAAATGAGAAGTACACAGTAAGTATTTGAGAATGAACTTAAGAAAATTTCATTTATCCTCAACTTTTTGGAAACATTCATTTGCATTAGGGTGCTTCTCAAATTGTACATACGGACTATTGGCCACCTTTTAATAAAAAGGTAGGAAGTCCTTAATGAATTGTTTCATATTTTCCTTTTAAAATTTAAATTTTGGCCACAGTGCATGTTTAAGCATTTTTGGCAACATATGGTAGACAAGGAGTCAGCATCTGTACCAAGCTTAATACCTGTGTACCCAGGCCAGTGCAGAGGCAGAGAGGGCAACTAAAGAAACAGATTCCAAAGAAACAACTGTGCAGAATTATAAACCATTAGTAAAGAAAATGGAAAAACATTCCTTGCTCTTGGCTTGGAATAACTAATATTGTTAGAATGGCCACACTGCCCAAAGCAATCTACAGACTTAATGTGATCCCTATGAAATTACCTATGACATTTTTCACAGAACTAGAACAAATACTCCTAAACTTTCTATGGAATCATAAAATGTCCAGAACTGCCAAAGCAATCCTGAGGAAAAAAACAAAACAGGAGGCATAACCCTCCCAGACTTCAGACAATACTAGAAAGCCACAGTCATCAAAAACAGCATGGTATTGACACAGAAACAGACATGTAGATCAATGGAACAGAATAAAGAGTCCAGAAATAAGCGCATACACCTACGGTCAATCATCTGACATAGGAAGCAAGAATATACAGTGGGAAAAAGGCAGTCTCTTCAGCAAGCAGTGTTGGAAGGTAGACAGCTGCATGTAAACCAATGAAGGCAGAACACACCTTCATAGCATACACAAAAATAAACTCAGAATAGCTTATAAGGACTTAAATACAAGATATGACACCATAAAACTCCTCGAAGAGAACACAAGCAAAACATTCTCTGATATAAACTGTACCACTATTTCTTCGGTCAGTCTCCCAAGGCAATAGAAATAAAAGCAAAAATAAACAAATAGGACCTAATCAAACTTAGAAGCTTTGGTACAGTAAAGAAAACCATAAACAAAACAAAAAGACAAACTACAGACTGGGAGAAAACATTTGCAAATGATGTGGCCAACAAGGGCTTAAATTCCAAAGTTTACAAACAATTCATACAACTCAATAACAGAAAACCAAACAGCCCAATCAAAAAAATGGGCAGAAGACCTAAACAGACATTTCTGCAAAGAAGACATAAAGACGGATGATAGGCATATGAAAAGATACTCAACGTCACTAATTAGTAGAGAAATGCAAACCAAAACTACAGTGAGGTACCACTTCAAACTGGTCAGAAAGGCCACCATAAAATAGTCTACAAATAACAAATGCTTGGAGAGAGTGTGGAAAAAAAGGGACCTTCCTACACGGTTGGTGGTAGTGTAAGGTGATGCAGCCACTACGGAAAACAGTATGAAGGTTCCTCAAAAAACTAAAAATAGAGTTGCCATATGATCCAGCAATCCCATATTGCTGGGCATATATCTGGACGAAACTATAATTTGAAAAGATAGCGTACCCCTATGTTCATAGCAGCGCTATTCACAACAGCCAAGACATGAAAACAACCTAAATGTCCATCAATAGATGAATGGATAAAGAAGATGTAGTAGGAGATTCCTGGTGGCCTGATAGTTAATAACCTGGTGTTGTCACTGCTGTGGCTCAGGCTGCTGCTGTGGAGCAAGTCTGACCCCTGGCCCTGAGACTGCTGCATACAGCAGGGGCAGCCCCCCTCAAAATAAGAAGATGTGGTATATATAAACAATGGGATACTAACTACTTAACCATTAAAAGAATGAAATAATGCCATTTGCAGCCACACGGATGGACCTAAAGATGATCATACTAAGTGAAGTCAGAAAGGCAAAAACAAATACCACATGATAACACTGAACAGGTGGATCTAAAATCCAACACAAATGAACAGACCTACACAGCAGAAACAGACTCACGGACATAGAGAACAGACTTGTGGTTGCCAAGGAAGAGGGAAGGCGGGGAGGGACAGATGGGGAGTTTGGGATTAGCAGGTGCAAACTATTACGTATAGAATATGGATGAACAACAAGGTCCTACTGCACAACGTCCTGTGATCAACCACAATGGAAAAGAATATGTACACGTACAGCTGTGTCACTTTGCTGCACAGGAGGCATTAACACAACACTGCACATCAGTTTTTAAAAAAGACACACTGCGTGCTGCAGGACGTGAGAATGCTTAAAGATGATGCAGGTAGCACATGACGCTTCCTGCAGAAAAAGAGACTCAAGGATATATTTTGTGTGTTAAGAAAGACCTGGGTGTCTTCTGGGCTGAGGCTCTTTTTATTTAGTTGCTCAACTCTGAGAACACTTTCCTTTGACAAGAAGCAATGCAAAAAGGTCAGGTTACTCATTATTCTTTCTTATCGACTCAGTGTCTCAACTTTGTGCCATACTTTCTGGTACCCAACATGGCAACAACCATAGAGGGTAATAAACCCTTCCTTTGAACTTGTGATTTATGTGTAATGCTTGCATAATGATTATCAGCATATAAATTCTGGGTAGTTCAGTTGCTGCTTATGCTGCCTAAAAAAAAAAAAAGAAAGAAAAAAGAAAAAAAAAAGGTTTCCTGTTATTTCAGTGTTCTTTCTTGGCAAAGTACTATAAAGCTGGAAAAGAGCTCGAATTAAATGTTGATTGGAAAAAGGCCAATTCATTTCAAAAGAAAAAGATCTAAGGTTCATAACATCTTTAGAGGGACTTCACAGAGATGCAAAGGTGCACTGGAAGATGCGAAGCTCTCCCAGGATCCAGGGAAGCTCCTCCTTTGCTGTGGATTACTCACCCTCTACCCTCTTCTCTTGTGCTGAAAGCACAAATTAACTAGTCAGGAGAAAACTGCTCTTAGGATTTGGAAGTAACCTCGATTACTTAAAGAAGGTGTCACCCAGGATTTCTGTTTACATGTGTGTTGATTTTCTTTCTTATTTTCAAATGTTTATAATACGGAATGGGCTCGTTGGGGAGAATGTAGAAAATACAGGAGAAAGAGATTTAAAAAATCAATTACATAAATATACTATCTAGTGATAACAACTACTAATTTAATTCATTTTTACTAATCTTTTTTCAGATATATTTCTTTAGACACACAGATATCTTTCTTTTTTAAATATTTTCTTTTTCTTCTATAGAACCTACTCCTCAGAGATAGATTGGAATAAAATGTATGTCATAGCCATTTTCACTTTCTCTAGGAAAAATTAACTTCTGTTTATTAAAAAGGGATTGAAGGATTTAGAGAGAGGGGTCAAGGGAAATATCTGGAAGAAAATAAAGAAAATAACATTTCCTAAATTCTATTTCAAAAGTACTCTGTATTATATTCTATATAGAGGCATGCTAAGATTTAAATAAAACATTAAATTTTATCATAAAAGTAGCTAGCTTACCTTTGTATGGATTCAGGATACACTAAATTAACCAGAAAAGGATAACTTTTAAGAATTTATCAAATTAATAAACATACATTGATGCTTTCTAAATAAGTGGCCCTGGGATCTCAAGCGGTCTACGTCTTTATAGATTTATTTGGTAAGAAACTATGAGCTTTGCTAATGATCTCTAGAAAATATCAG
Organism: Phacochoerus africanus; assembly: GCF_016906955.1. Classification (NCBI taxonomy): domain Eukaryota; kingdom Metazoa; phylum Chordata; class Mammalia; order Artiodactyla; family Suidae; genus Phacochoerus; species Phacochoerus africanus. The sequence goes on along the minus strand of NC_062554.1, from coordinate 134,362,512 downwards.
GATATTTCCAAATATTTAACAGTAGATTCACATATAACTACTACTAACTTCTGTGTAATTCTGGGTCTTCTTCTTCTTCATTTATTTATTTATTTTTTTTAGGGCCATACCTGTGGCATATGGAGTTTCCCAGGCTAGAGGTCAAATTGGAGCTGCAGCTACCGGCCTATACCACAGCCACGGTTGACACAGGATCCGAGCTGCGTCTGCAACCTACACCACAGCTCATGGCAATGCTGGATCCTTAACCCACTGAGCAAGGCCAGGGATTGAACCCTTGTCCTTATGGATACTATTGGGTTCATTACCAACTGAGCTACAATGGGAACTCACCACCTCCGGAATTCTGCGTAGCACGGGGCCCCGGTGGCTTTACATCATCGCTACAGCGACATGGGATCCGAGCCACGTCTGCAACCTACACAACAATGCCAGATCCTTAACCCAATGCATGAGGACAGGGCTCAAACCTGTGGCCTCATAGATGCTAGTCAGATTCGTTTCTGCTGAGCCACAACGGGAACTCCTAATTCTAGATCTTATTAGTTGCTTTTAGAGTATGGTCTGTCATATTTACCTTGATAAATATAAAAAATGAGCTGGACATCAACTTCGATTTCCATTTAAAATCATGCACAGAGGGAAAAAAACAGCATAAGCAAAGTCAATTGACAAACTAGAACCAAAAATTGCAAATTCTATCACAAATGAAGGCTAACTGGCTTCTCTAGAGAGTTGAAAATTTAAAGAACATTTCTCCCCCAATCTCCCAAAATATGGGCAAAGGACATGTACCCGTGGCACTCGAAAAATACAGGCAAGCAACCCATGAGTACATGAAAAGATGCTCAAGGGTTCGGCCTAATGGAAGCCTGAGCAATGTCTATCACATCGTGGGTTTCTGAAGAAGTAACTTCAAGAAACTAGAAATTAAATGGCTTTCTTAGAATGAAAATTCTCTATCACAAGGAAAAATGCTGTATGTTGTTTTTCCCATAATGGAGGTCAGTGGGCGCTATGATTAACAAATATCTGATGCCTGTGACTTTTTAATTGCAAGAAATCTGTGAGTTTTTTAATTATCTATGGGACATATTGCATATATTAATGATATCTAAAATATGATATCCCCTAACTTGTATTATTGAGCAATTCTGTCCACATCTGGCCTTTCATCTTTCATCTAAAAAGCAGGGGCTGGACCAACTGACCTTCAAAGCCATTCTTACTGCTAGCATTCTAATTTTGTTTTTCTTGCCTTTTTGTACAAAAGCGTGAGAGAAGTCGTTTTACGTCTATGGCATTAAATGTAATTTTCTGCCTCCAGCATTATAATAAGAATAAAAGATTTAATCTAATACACCGATGGAATATTGTTTATAACATATTTACTGTTTAAAGCCTTCAAACCCAAGAGAAAACAAAATGAATGCCTGTTCCTTCTGAGAAATGCCCTTCTTCCTGTTCAGAATCCCTGTGTATAGCAGGAATGCTCTCGAGTTAACAGCGAAGTAAGAGGCCCATCGGCTGGCAGGTGCCCACCTAGGTGCAAGCAGAGGTGGCAGTGCTCCCAGGACCAACAGCAGAAACATGGCTTAACTATCCTGTGTTTAGCAGTTCTCTTATGGGTTTTCACAACACCTAAAAAGCTCCCTGATGGGGTAAAGCCTCTGCCTTCATGCTGCTGCCCCGTCTCTGAAAAGCAGAACGTAAATATACAATTTAGAGGTAAGAGGAACATCTGCCATTGTTTTATTTAACACAGTCAGCCTCTGTTTAATGAATCCCAGTCACCTCCCTCCACCTACCACCATTCCTAAGGTTTGCAGAGGAGCTGCCATAGAGCTCAAAACATGGTCTACAGACAAGCATCTTCTCCATCCCTCCTCATCTTCCCACGGGCCGTTTGACAAAATCTCTAGGAGGAGGTGGCGGCGCCACCAGTGTTTAAGCCCCTCGTTCACGCAAAGCCTTGACTCTGGAGTTCTAGTCCTCGAGGGACCTTAGGAAGTTCACGGTCAATACTCCGCCCTTGAGCTCAGTCACTAAGACAATCTCCGGGTAAAGAGATAGACAGTAGCTCCGTGCCTGACTTAGGAACATTTTCCGTACAGACAGTTGTAATTCATTCCTTTCAGAGACAAATCCTGCTCTCTTCCTAGTTCCTAAAATCATTAAAATCAAAAGCTCTCAGAAACGTCCCAGCATTTGCTAAGTCCACGCTGGGGGAGGATGGGCAGAGCCGTGTTAAGCGCGTTTGACAGCAACACCCACTTATTTCATTCAGTATCCATAGGTAAATATCATGCACCTGGTATAGGTCTATCTCTCAGCACTGGAGATACAGCAGGAAAACGCTATTCCTGCCCCATGGAGCTTGTTCAGAAAAATAGACTCAAAACCTTTCAAATGGAGCTGCCGCTGGGCTAAGTCAAAATAAGTAAAAGAAATCCATGAGAAACCCTTCAGTTATATTAAGAAGAAATAGCTTGATGAACCCCAGGTGTAGAAATTTCACTGAAACAATGCTCCAATAAAACCCCCAATTCTGGAATTTACTCTAGTACCTGTAACTAGGAAACCAAATTCTAGCCATAGTTTCTCCCTTCTAAATTTTCTCATGAGCAAACAACTTATTTCCAAGACATTTTCCATGATGGGGAAGTTTTTTTCAACTTTGCTCAGATATAACTGACATACAGCATTAAGTAAGACAGTTGCAGAGACCACCAAATAGATACCCGTTTTCACCAAAAGTGCCAACATGGAGCCAGAGAACATTTCCGTTACATCACGCTTTTACAGCTTTGAAAATTAACAGAGATGATAATCCCCCTACCTTGGGTTTCCCACTCCCTCCCTCCTTAATTTTACCTCCTTTAATTGTCATCATGTCTGGAGATTATAATCCAAGATACTAAGATGTTTATTTCGTACATTGCCTCCACACAGAGTGTCTTACAAGCTCTTCCAAGAATCCAAACATTGTGCTGGTCTGGGTAGAAAAGGAAATTCCATGGTTTGTTGAACCCAGGAACTCTTCAGTACATCTCCGAGGTAAAACTGTTTCAATACATATAAAGTTCTACAGTTAAAGGGTACCCTCCTCCACTGTTGGTGGGAATGTAAATTGGTACAATCACTATGAAAAGCAGTATGGAGGTACTTCAGAAAATGAAGTATAGAACTACCACAGGATCCAGCACTCTCACCCCTGGGCACCTCTCAGGACAAAAAATTCGCTGCAAAAGATGCATGCACCCATAGCTGCAGCAGTATTCACAACAGCCAAGACATGGAAACGACCTAAATGTCCATCAACAGCTGAATGCATTAAGAAGACGTGGTGCACACACACAATGGAATATTACTCAAGCCATAAAAAAGAACAAAAGAATGCCATTTGCAGCAACATGGCTGGACTAGAGACTCTCATACTAAGAGAAGTCAGTGAGAAAGAGAAAGACAAATACCACATGATATCACTTATATCTGGAAGCTAATATACGACACACATGAAACTTTCCACAGAAAAGAAACTCATGGACTTGGAGAAGAGACTTGTGGTTGCCAAGGGGGAGGGGGAAGACGTGGGAGGACTGGGAGCTTGGGGTTAATAGATGCAAACTATTACATGTGGAATGATAAGCAATGGGATCCTGCTGTACAGAACAGGGAACTATATCTAGTCACTTGCTATGGAACATGATGGAGGATAATGTGAGAAAAAGAATGTGTGTGTGTGTGTGTGAGAGAGAGAGACTCTGGCTCACTTTGCTGTATAGTAGAAAACTGACAGAACACCGTAAACCATTAGATAAAAATCATTAAAAATTTAAAAATAAAAACACACATTTGTTCCAATGTGTTTAAAAGCAATAAAGTTCTATAATTGCAGAAGATGCATCTGAGGTTTACATGGAGAGCTTCCATTCCTTACCATCCTCTCATCCCTTAACTCTCACCATTCTATGAACAAAAGAGCAGCTGATTTACAGGTTGGATTTTTCAAAAAAAAAAAAATTTCTTTGCCAGATCCCAAATGTAACAAAGGGTCAATATAGAAAACTTAAAAAGCACAGCCAAAGAGAAATATACATAAGCCTATCAACTATTAATTTTGATTAATATCCAATGAATCTCTTTTTAAGTGTATCAATATATTATTCGTTTTAATAAAAGAAATTGCAAGAGGCACTTGCTTTTTCTGCTTACAAATACGGTTTCTCAAATCGATTTTTTTTTATACACTGTTTGCATAGAATTTCAATCCATAAAGCTATATATTGAAAATTCCTTATATTTCTGCTAAACACTTAAGGGCTTATATTTTCTCCAAATTTATACATCCTTGCTCACAGTTCTGACGATGTCTTTGGGATAAACTCTAAATGGAACTAGAGGTTTAAAGGTCATGTCCATTTAAAACTTTTAACACAAAAAAAGGTAAGTTAAAAAATAAAAGTTTGGGGAGGCTGCTGGTCGCCCCCCAACATGGGCTGACATTTTTATTCTTTGACAACAAATAGGAAGAAAATGTCAATGTCTTTTTTTACTGCTTAATACTGGTCATGTTACTTTTCTTTCCTTTTGCTAATCATACAGGATTACTCACAACTCTACAAAAAAATCTTACTCATTCTGAATTTTCCTTCATTGAGAGATTGGTTTGCCAGAAACGTTCTCACTCTCACCAACAGTCCCAACTCTAACGACGGTCGCTGCTTCCAGAAATATGGCACTTAAGGCACCCTCGTCCTTACCTTTTTCATGCATGTATATTTCATCTTCAATAAAACATTGAGTTGTTCCAAGGCCAGACCATAGAGTTGAGCCCCAACGTGCTAGTGGCCCAGTGTGATTTAATAATTTACCTTCCCAGGGGTCCTCTCCGGGGAGTACAGGCGAGACTAAGTGACTTTAAGCTGTTGGGAGAACAACGGCCAAACCTTTCGTGATTTTGAAATCTATCAGGCCACGAGACACTTCGGTAGCGGACGCTCAACCCTGGGAATCTCAACTATTGTCCCAAATTTTGCCTGACTCGTGCCAAAGATTGAGCCAGGGCCCGGGTGTCCAGGCAGTCTGCAGTGCCCCAGTCCCCACCAGAGCCCTGAAGGGTGTCGGGCCCCACGAAACCGCTGCCCGGGCTCTAGGGTTTCTGTTTTCAGGTCGCTGCGCTTTATTCTCTAATTCAGCGTTCCCGAAAGAGACCATGATGACCCGCCCTTTACACCTTCCCGTGTGGGGTGGCGACAGCCTGTTTACGAAGAAGAGTGAACCACCCTTTCCCGCAAGCCGCAGCGGTTAGTTCCGCAGAAGGAGGAGCCAAGGCGTCGGGCCCCCGCTGGGAGAGAGGCCCAGCAGCGGGCGCCGCGGAGCAGAAAGGGCGTCCCTCTCTCGGCCGGAGCCCCGCCCCCGCCCCGCCCCCACGGGCCCGCCTTGCAGCCCGCCCATTGGCTCCGCCGGGCCCTGGAGTCACTCCCTAGAGCCACTTCCGCCCAGGGCGGGGCCCAGGCCACGCCCACTGGCAAGACCGCGCCGGAGGCTCCCGGAGACGGCGGATTCTTACCCCTGCTGTCGGAACTCGAAAAGCTCTCCGCTTGGCAGGTGTCGGGTGACCTGCTGATCTTCCCGAAAATGATGGCGTTTTGCGCGCTGCGCAAGGCCCTTCCCTGCCGTCCCGAGAATCCCTTTTCTTCGAGGTGCTTCGTTGAGATTCTTTCGGTGGCCCTAGTGTTCCTGCTTCCCATGTCCTCAGGTAGGAGCCTGGAGAGGGTGTGCGCCCTCGCGGCGAACTGGAGCGGGTTCGCGGGGCAGGCCGACCGGATCCGAGGGCGGGACGGACTTTGCTGGGTGGCTCCGGGTGGAGGCGCGGGCCTGGGTTCACCCCGGGTCGTGCGGAGTTGGGGTAGAAGGCATGGTCAGAGTGACCTTGGTCGTGCTGTGGGGACCCCGGGAGCGAGGGAGATCCCCTAATGGCCAGAGGGAAGGGCTTGCTTGTGGTTGGCCCCGCTTGGGGCTTACCCGGGGCCAAGCTGGGTCCCTAGCAAAAGCTTGCATGGTGTTTCCGGGACTGATCAAGTCCTCTGGAGAGCGCCAACCAGGTGGTAGTGATGAAGGCTTGCTCTTAGCGCCCAGGGGGTGTTGCTAGCTAGGCTTCTGCTGTGCCCGTGGGGAGGATTTGCTCAGTGCCCTGCTGGGCTTGGCTGGGGGAGCCCGACCAGGTGTGCATGACAGTGTGCTTTGAGGAAGCGGCCAGCCCAGCCCAGTGTGGAAGGAGGAAGCTTACTGCTTGCTTTATGTGGGCCTGCAGTGCTCAGGTGGGAGCAGGCTCTGGGAGCCTGGGGTTTAGAGGGTTTGGGAAGGGCACAGGGTGCTTTTTGTAACTAAAGTTAATAGGCAGCTTGGTACCCAAGACATTATGGGTATTGATTTCCAGGATGTTCCTATTTTTCAGATTTCTTTTTTTCTTTTTTTTTTTTCCAACAGAGTTATCTTCCCGTTCTCATTTAATAGACACTATTCAGTTCTGTTATGGAATGGCTTTTTGGCCTTGCTTTCATTCTTTCAGAAGGTTAAGAAACACGGGTAGTCAAAGCTCCTGAACAATGAGTATCCTAAGAAACAAACAATATGTATTAATCTAGTTTTCCCCTACAGTATGTAAACTAAACCTGAAACCAACCCCTCAGTTTGTTTCGTGTTTCATGGAAAGGGCTTTGAAATACATATATTCTAAAAAGATGTGCTTATTGTATAAAACTACAAAAAGGGAAACCATTTTTAGTGCTTTGGTAGATTTTCTCCTGTCCTTATATGCATGTGTGTTTTCACGCCTAAGTTATTTTTAGGATCTGTTACATGTACAGTACATGCAGCATTCATTCAACTAATATTTGCCTTCTAAACACCAGGTCCTGTACTGGCCCTGAGGAGGGCCTGGTGAGCAATTACATGTCATTCCTATTTTCACGATCCTTATTTCACTATTTGCGTACGGACATGGATATGTGTGGGACTGTGTTTTGCTCACTGTCAGATTCCCGGTGCTAGGCACACATTAGGAAATCAAGTATTTTCTAGGATTTCTTGGGAGTGGCAGAGAGTAGCCAAAATGCAATTGCAATGGATATGTTCTAACTCAAGAGAAGTGCCCAGGAGGAGAGGAGCCTGACTCTCTGACAGCGTTTGGCAGGTGCCTGGTGGAAGGGATGACCTCGCTGCTTATCAGACAGGCCTCCTGAGGTCCCTTTGCTTCTGCACTTGCACTTTCCTCAGCCTTGGGGCATATTCTCCTCCTGCCTCTTGTGTAATCGGTTCCTTTTTATTCTTCCAACTCAGCTGGGGTGTTACCCCCTCAGAGGGACCTTCTCTGACCCGCTCTTCTCGGTAGACACACATTTTCCAGCTCACATCGCCCCTGGGGGTCGTTACCTCCCAAACTGTGTTTTCTGTTCTGACAAGAACGCAGAGATCTGGGTGGGCTTCTTGTCACACTCTAGGTCCAAATGCCCAAGTTTCTGCCTCAGTGTCAACACTCTTGTATGACTATCGAGTACTAGAAAATTCGAGGCGGCGTTCAGCTGGGCCTTAGAGCCCAGGACAAACTTCCCTTGCTTCCAGGAGGAAGGTTCTCTAAAGAGCCATGCTTAGGATGGTCTTTGCGTGGTGCCTGAAAAGCTAAGGCAGGGAGTTCCCGTTGTGGTGCAGCAGAAGTGGATCCAGCTAGAATCCATGAGGGCACGGGTTCAATCCCTGGCCTCGCTCAGTGGGTCAGGGATCTGGTGTTGCTATGAGCTGTGGTGTAGGTCGCAGATGGGGCTCAGGTCCCGGGTTGCTGTGGCTGTGGCGAAGGCTGGCAGCTGTAGCTCCAATTTGACCCCTATCCTGGGAACTTCCATATGCCCCGGTTGCGGCCCTGAAAAGTGGGGGAAAAAAGAAAAGAAAAGAAAAAAGAAAAACTAAGGCAGAGGCAGCTAGGGTCAGAAAGGATCTCTCTTCCCCTGATTGTAGACTCCTCAGGGCTCACCTAACTCCAGTGTTGCTTGTGACGGATCATTTAAAAAGTTTATTTCTAGGTAGCAGGGGTGTAAGTGATGGAACAGCAGTGCTAACAAGAAATTAAAAGGAATTTTTAAGAGAATGATGTTTAGAAGAGGCTTTAAGTGAGAGAGATGAACGCCATTTAAAATAGAGGAAAAGAGAGAAATAAAATGAATAGGATGTATCATGGAAGGTCCAACTAGGAATGAAGAGGAGGAGAGACAAGGTGAAGTTTAAGGTTGGAAGGTAACATCAGGATAGGTGGGAAACTTCAGTTAGATACAAATGAGAACTCACTATGCTGGGCAGGGAAAGCATGCGGATAAAATAAACATTTCAATGAAGCAGCTCCTGAGAAGGATTTGTCAGCAGGGTTGTGCCTGGGAGGCTTGCCATCTCAGAGGTAGTTGCCACAAAAGTGACCAGGCTCATTCCTCCAGAATGAGTCCACTTTGGGGGGAAAAAACCTACAATTTCCCTTTGTGGGTGATCTGCTTATTTTAGATCTATTCTTTGTTCCCAATGAGAGAAGCCAGGATGACTCAGTGCTTACAGAGTCGTTTCTTAGTTGCCTCACTCCGCTTATTCGAGTGCAAGGAGAGCAGTCCTTATCTGGTCGGTTGCTAGGTTATTATCATAACTGGGAGATACTGGGAGAAATTAGGTGGCCAGGTCTTTCTCCAGTGCAGGGAACTTCAACAGGATTATTTAATCTACTTGACCTGACTCCTGGGTCTGCCACCTGCTGGGAATGTATTCTTCAGCAAATGTTGCTTCACCTTACCATGGCTCAGTTTGTTTTCCTTAAATCAGGTGAAATAATTCCTAAGTCATAGGATGATTATGAAGAGTAAGTTGGTTTAAAAGCACCTAAGATATAGTTGGCACAGGTAGTGCTTCAATGCGCTATTTCCAAAATAATTAACATCGGCTCTATTGTTTGTTTGAAACAAGTTCTGGGATCTTTCATCACCATCCTTTAGGAAAAAATATAATCCATAGTATTTGGAGTTCTCCTTTGAGAAGATTAAAGTATTATTCCTAATCATAGCAGTAATGGAGAAGGGGTTCATAGTAAAATGACAAAGCATAAATATTTTGACATAGAAAATTAAAACCCTGATAAAGGGAAATGTCTAAACCAGTGGAAAATGTCAGGGACACACAAAAGCAGCCAAGAAAAAGTGATGGTTTACAGATGTCTCCGGAGCAAGTGGCTGAACAGTATAGAGAATTTGAATTTTGATCCAAGCGTGTATAGAACGCAGGCAGCTGCGCTCCTTCAGCTCCAGCACTGGGAGCTAGAAATGCAGTGGTGAGTGAGGCGTGGTTCTCAAGAAGGATCCAGCCTCATAGGGAGGGTCAGCAATGAACATGTGCAGTATTAAAAGTACTGTGAGATGGAGTTCCCATCGTGGCCCAGTGGTTAAGGCATCCGACTAGGAACCGTGAGGTTGCGAGTTCGATCCCTGGCCTTGCTCAGTGGGTTAAGGATGCCGTGCGGCTGTGAACTGTGGTGTGAGCTGTGGTGTAGGTTGCAGACGCGGCTCGGATCCCGAGTTGCTGTGGCTCTGGTGTAGGCCAGCGGCTACAGCTCCAATTGGACCCCTAGCCTGGGAACCTCCATATGCTGCAGAAGCGGCCCAAGAAACGGCAAAAAGACAAAAAAAAAAAAAAAAAGAAAAAGAAAGAAAGAAAAGTACTGTGGGAGAAATGAGTTGGGCCCTCGTGGGGACACATAGCCTCGTATGCTGAGTCCTATCAATGTCTCAAGGAAGAAGTGGCGTCTGAGGTGACCCTGAAGGATGAGTGGGTGGGAGGCGCGCGGAGTCTCTGGTCCAAGCGACGTGGAGCGAGTGCTGCCCAGCAGGTTCCGGAACGCAGTCGGCGATGCGGGGATGCGGGGATGCCCAGCGAGGCTTAGAAGGGTGAGCAGATGTCACGGGTCTGCAGCCGCATCTCTGAGCCTCGGGCTTCATCACGGGGCCTCGGGGAGCCGCTGGAGCACCTCTGACTCGGAGGAGCCTCATCTCGGAACTGAACTGGTGAAAGCTGGCAAGAGCAGCAGTCCGCGAGCGCTGCGGCGATCCAGGGAGGACGCGCGAGTGGCTCGGCGTGGAGGTGGAGGTGGACGTAGACGGAACACGCATTTCACTTGTGGAAGACGTGCCTCTGGTTTGCTGGGCACGATGAGTCCGCGGAGGCCACCCTGCGGCCCCTTATGAGGCAGCGTGAGACGGTCCACGGGCAGCTGGGAGGGCAGTGTATTGAACACGGAGCCTCGGCACCCCAGCTGGAGAGCCGGGGTGGAGAGGGATTTGGGGGGCAGCTCTTTTCACACCCAGGGGGACTGCAGAATGAAACGAGGAGAGTTCCTGGACCAGCCCCCGAGGCACATGGCATTATGCAGCCAGGCAGGGAGGGAAGAGCAGCCAGAAGACAGGCTGAAAACCAGGGGCGGGGCGGGGGTTGTTACCTGGAAAGGGAGCTTCCCAGGCAGGAGGCACTGAGGAGAGAGTGACCCGTAGCTGCAGATGTTAGAGCCAGGGTAACCCCAGTGACAGGATGAATTTACCTAGAATTAATGAATTACTCTGCACATGATTGATATGATTTTTTATAGGCCTAGAAATGAGTGGAAATTGAAGATATTGATGTTCGAACCTCCATTTCGAGGAAGCAAAGAAAGTTTAAAAAGAGTTGTGAGAAGGGGGGTAGGTTGGTCAGGTGGCATTGAGGTTTCTGTTTTGGTGAGAGACAGGGATTTTCTGAAGGCAGAGTGTGGGTGTGCTTGTGTCAGAGAATTACTTTAATTTTTGCAAGCAGGTAGAGAGCGCTTGCACAATTTTTGAAAGTGTACGGGAGGTGAGAACCATAATAAAGAGTATTTCCCTTCCTGAAACTCATCTGGAAAACGAGGGATTTCAGCCTATTCTATCATATAATGACTCTGTTGGTAAAGTATAACATGGCAGCCAAAAAATTATATTGTAAACTGTCCAGAAAAAACTCAGTCAAGATACGATTTTCCTGAAGCTGGGAATATTTAGTTTGTAAATCCTCACAGGAAAAAAAAAACAAAACAAACAAACAAAAAAAAACCCAGTATTCTGAGCAAGAAAAGAAATTCGATTATAAAAATAAGATATTAGGCTCAATTATTACAGCGTATACAGCTTGTAATCGACTGGTTGCCAAAGCAAACATTCTAAACTGCAGATTGTGGAGTTCCCGTCCTGGCGCAGGGGAAACAAATCCGATTAGCATCCACCAGGATTCAGGTTTGATCCCTGACCTCACTCCGTGGGTTAAGGATCCCATGTTGCCGTGGCTGTGGTATAGGCTGGCAGCTGCAGCTCTGATTAGACCCCTAGCCTGGGGAACTTCCATATGCCTCAGATGCAACCTAAAACTCAATAAAATAAAATAAAGTAAAAACTGCATATTATTGAAACCATGTCTTTCATGATGCGTGTTATTGGGAAGAAATACTTCAAGATGGTTGAATGGATTAACCCTTCCTATTGGCTGTTTTTTTCCATATACCTCTGCCATCTGTATGTGAGAGTCCTATTAGGAATTCTCTCTTCTTTTTATGCTTTCAAGATAGTTACCGAAATCAAACACATAAAACAAAGCTCACTCGTATAATTTAATCACATGCATGCTGTTACTTGATGTCATCCCTGTGCTTTCAGGATATTCTAAAATAATGATGTGCATTTTTTTCTAAAACAGAATTATATAGCATTTCTAGCCCCCCTTTTTTCCCTGTTGTCAAATGAGAATATTTGGGTATTCAGTAAATCTAATGTTGTTAATAAAATTCAATCCTATATTAATCTTCTTTATAAACAATGCTTTTTTTTTTTTTTTTTGCTTTTTAGTGTCGTACCTGCAGCATATAGAAGTTCCCAGGCTAGGGGGTCGAATCAGAGCTACAGCCATGGGCCTACACCACAGCCACAGCAATGTGGGATCTGAGCCACATCTGTGACCTACACCACAGCTCACGGCAACGCCAGATCCCCAACCCACCAAACGAAGCCAGGGATCGAACCCACATCCTCATGCATCCTAGTTGGGGTCATTAACCGCTCAGGCACGACTGGAACTCCCAAACAATGCTTTTGATAAGTCTGGTTTTTTCTTTGGTTTTTGCTTTTGTTTTGCGGCATTTGGTGGAGGAGCATTCCTTTGTCAAGATCCGCATGGTGGAAATGTTGACAACGGTTGCCAAATGTTGAAACAATTTCAGGGCATGATGTAAATGAAATAGTGAACAGTGTGTTGAAAGAGGAGTTGAGAATTTAGCATGTGAGGTGAGAAGAGGGTAACATCTCACTTGTTTAGAGTTCTCTTTGCCCATAGTCTCAATCTGAAGGCCCGGATCCAGAAAGTAAGAAAGAAAAGCTTCCTCAAGGACCAAAGTCGGTGTGTCCTCATTCTCCTTAGACCCTTCACCTTATACGAGAGGCTTCTCCATTCCTTTAGCCCTTTAGGACTTGAGGCGTCTCTATCACTTTATTTTACGTAATTGTTCTAACAGATTTGTTAGGTTGTCAAGTGCACTGATAATTGAAAGGAAGAGGACTTGCTTAAGTAGAAATGTTGTTATTCTAGGGAGGAAAAAAGTCCCTTCCCCCAACACCCCCCAAAAAAAACTTAGACGTGAAAAATTCTAAAATAAAAGCAGTATAATAGCTTTGCTGTTGGGATATATTAGGTAAATAGCTCAAACAGTTATTTCAAGGATCTTCTGAGGAATGCATGATCCATTGATCTGTGAAGGAAAATCAAATTATATTTAAAGCGGTATCTAAGAAACCAGAATTTTTTTCATGTAGTACCATTCAGATCGTAGGTTTTGATGTTTAAACAATTCTCTTCATCACCGATAGAATGTACAGTTGCCTAATATGAAACGAGTGAAGCAGAGTATTCTATTTTGGAATACCCTGCTTCCTCTTTGTTTTGGTTTATGAATCCCACAATGCCTATTCACCTCTCACCATAGCGTGTCTTTTCTAGGTTCTGAGTACCAGCTGAGTAAGAGTACAGTACAAAAGAAGGGATGGGATCCCTGACCCTGGGATCTTGCCTTCTGAGAGGAAACGGAGCCTGAGGGACAAGGGATCATTTGTTTCTGTTGGAAACTGTGGAAGAGTCATCTGACCCGATTGCCAAATACTATGGAAGGCCCCTTAGCGGAGAGGGGAGTTGGGAAATGAATTTAGAAAAGAGGAGAGAGGGATGCATACCTAAAATATATTTATATTTCAAAACTGAAAACCTTGATTCCGCCTCTTCAGTCTACCACTGGATGAAAGATCAGCGTATTCCCCTGCAACCCCAAAGCTAACCGGTTGTTCTTTCAGCCCCGAGGGGGCTCCACTGCCACCTCCCCGCGGGGGAAAACCTGCGCACGCGCGACAGCCCTTGGCCCGCTTGCATGCCTTTCCATGTGTTCTTTTCTGTCTCCTTGAGGCCAGGTCAGAGCCCCTGGCTGTGTTTAAGTGAGAGAAAATACATTACTTTCATGCGCTTCTTCTCTTGTATCTAGATGCCTGTGATGAGCCACCGAAGTTTGAAAGCATGAGGCCCAAAGTTTTGTCTAATACCAGTTACCGGCCCGGAGACAGTGTAGAGTATGAATGTCGCCCCGGGTTCCAGCCCATGGTTCCTGCGCTTCCCACCTTTTCCGTCTGTCAGGACGATAATACATGGTCACCCCTCCAGGAGGCTTGTAGAAGTAAGTAAACAAAACTTTTTTAATTCAAAAAATTTTGTTCCTGCTCTGAGATTTTCACACACTTTCGGGTGCACACTTTGTTACTGAAATGATGGTTTTCTCACGTGAACGTGGGCTTTTAGATAGCAGTGCATTTTTTCAGGCTTGGAAAAATCTCCAGGGAATGTTTTTCTTTACACTTGGTTGCCTAGGTAAATACGCATCTTATTTGGCCTTATGATAGGTAAGGAAAGAAAATAATAATAGTAAATAATAATATTCCCATGATTTTAAATAAGCCATATAGAATTTTCAATTGGATTGAAGTTTGTTTTGAAATTGGTGTATACCAATGACTTGGTAATTTTTCTTTCAGGAAAATCCTGTTCGAGTCTACCAGACCCATCAAATGGCCAAGTTAGTTACCCAAATGGGGATACTCTGTTTGGTTCGAAGGCTCAGTTTACCTGTAACAGTGGGTAAGTAAGATGCTCCTTAGAGGAAATAAGGTTACATGTTACTTAATCCATTTTCATTTCGCTTCTCTTCTTAAACACTCTCATAAAGTTGTTTTTTTTTTTGTTTTTGTTTTTTTGGTCTTTTTGCCATTTCTAGGGCCAATTCTGTGGCATATGGAGGTTCCCAGGCTAGGGGTCTAATCGGAGCTGAAGCCACCGGCCTACACCACAGCCACAGCAACACACAGTCCGAGCCACACCTGCAACCTATACCACAGCTCATGGCAATGCCGGATCCTCAACGCACTGAGCGAGGCCAGGGATCAAATCCACAACCTCGTGATTCCTAGTCAGATTCGTTAACCACTGGGCCACAACGGAAACTCCAACATTCTAATTTCATTTTGCTTTCTCTGTGACAAGTCATATTGTGGCCACATAACTGTTGGGCTTTTTATGGAGACTGAAAAGATATATAATTAAAAAAGAGAAATTTAAATTGAAGGAAAGCAGTATTGTTTAATACGTACTGTATGTAATAGTAAACCTGTCATAAACATTAAAAGTGTGTTTAACAAAAGAAAAAAAAGGGAGTTCCCGCTATGGCACAGCAGGTTCAGAATCCAGCATTGTCTCTGTGGCAGCACAGGTTCGATCCTGGCCAGTGCCGTGGGTTAAGGATCTGGCGTCCACAGCTGTGGTGTAGGTGGCATCGCACCTTGAGTTTGATCCCTGGCCCCGGAACTTCCCCGTGCTTTCCTTCCATAAGGAAAAAAACCGTGTGTTAATCAAGGTGACTTAATCCTTGACAGCAGAATGCACTCTATTTAAAATGGCCAATTCTCAGAGTTGAAGGACAGCTTACGGAACATGGAGGTAGGATTTTCCAACTAAAGATCATCTTTTTGTTTGTTCGTTTTTTCTGCTGCGCCTGAGGCATATGGACGCTCCCAGGCCAGGGACTGAATCCGAGCTGGAGCTGCAGTCTGTGCCACAGCTACAGCAATGCTGGATCCTTAACCCACTGTGCCGGGCTGGGGATTGAACCAGCGCCTCCACAGAGACAAGCTGGATGATTAACCCACTGCACCACAGCAGAAATGCCAAAATATTCCTTTGTCAAGGTAATCTGTAAAATGTTACCAGACCACAATTGACCTGCTTAACTTGACAATAATGTTGCTCCAGATCGCTTAGTTGGAAAACCTTACTTTTGAAACTGATACAAAGGAGTGAAGCAGCTCAAAAAGAGGTACTGTCCATTTAATAATAGTCTGTTCTACAGGCTGTTTTAATGGTATATATTGAGGATACTGAGTATTTACTTTAAAAATGTGAACTTAAAGGGTAAATGTACTACACTGTGGAAATGCAAGTGGTTTTTTAATATTTTCTTTGTATCCTGCTACTTTACGAATTTATTTATTCTGACACTGTGTGTATGTGTGTGATATTAATGGTTTTCTGTGTATCATATCCTTGGCAAACAATGATACTTTTACTTGTTTCTTTCCATTGGAAATATGTTTGTTTTTCTCGCTTCATCGCTCTGGTTAGAACTTCAGTACTATGCTGAATGAAAGTGGTACAAAGCAGCCTGTTCTGATCTTAAGAGGAGCGCTTCCAGCTTTTCACCATTGAACGTATTTGCTGTGTATTTTCGTGTATGGAGTTGATTACCTTGGGGCAGTTTCCTTCTGGTCCTAGGTTAGGTATTTTTATCATGAAAAATATTTTGTCAGATGCTTTTTCTGTGTCAGTTGAGGTGCTCGTGTATTTTTTTTCTTCCTTTCCTTCTTTTGATGTGGTCTATTACATTGATTGATTTTCATTCACATGTCGAGCCACCCCTAGCATTCTCGGGAGAATTTCCCCTTGATCGTGGTGTTTAATCCTTTCAATGTGCTGCCGAATTGTTTGCTGATATTATGCTCAGGATGTTTGCCTCAGTGTCCTTAAGGGTTATGCGTCTGTAGCTTCTTGTAGTGTCTTTGTCTAATTTTGCTACCGTGGTAATGCTCATCTCGCAGAATAAATTCAGAAGACTTCCCTCCTTTTTGAATTTTTTTGAAAAGTGGGAATTGGTATTCCTTTTTTAATTATTTGGTAGAATGAGCCAGTAAAGCCATGAGATCCAGGACTTCTTTATTGGGAGATTTTTGATTATTGATTCAATTTCTTTATTAGTTATAGATCTATTCAGATGATCTGTTTTTTGTCATTAAGTATTGATAGGTTTTGTGTTTCTAGGGATGTGTTCATTATACTTCGTTTGTCCATTTGTGGCATGAAATTATCCGTAGTACTCTCATAATATTTTTATTTCTGTCAAAGCAATACTGATGTCCCTACTTTCTTTTTCTGATTTTAGTAATTTGAATCTCATCTTTTGTTTTAGTTCATCTAACTGATGTTCTGCCAATTTTGTTGCCCTTTTCATTGATTTTCTCTGTTGTCTTTCCCATTTTGTTTATCTCTGCTCTAATCTATCATTTACTTCCTTCTGCTAGCTTTAAGTTCTTTTTCTGATTCCCTAAGTTGTTCACTTTGTTGTTTCAGAGCTATCATTTCTTTGGGGTTTGTTTTTTCTTTAGCTAAGACAGCAGATGGTTTATTGCATGTATGTTACATTTGGCCACAGCTGAGAACAGAGCTAGTCTCAGATGTCACAGGTCCAGGACAAAGAACCAAAGGGGACCATTTTGATATGAGCAAGGTGGATCAGAGTGGCAAAAGATATTCTAGATCCATGGAGACAAGTTCTAGACAGAAGACATGTAGTTCAACAAATTGTGCCAGCATGCATGGCCTCTTTCTGCTCCTGTGGCTTCCATGGGTGTACATGGAACCTCTGCTTCATCTTCTTCCTTTTGTGATTCAGCCTGCACGTTCGCTTCCTCCTCCGCTTTGCTCTTATGGCTCAGGGGTTTCTCAGAAGATGGTACGAAGGCCACGAGCCGTCTTTTCTTTTTTTCAAAGTTTTCCTTCGTGTGATAATCGTCTTTTTTTTTTTAAATTATGACTGCGCCCACAGCATACAGAAGTTCTTGGGCCAGGGATAGAATCCAAGCCATAGCTGGAGCAACACCAGATCCTATAACACACTGCATCCAGCTGGAGATCGAAGCTGTGCCTCTGCAGCAACCTGAGCCTCTGCATTTGGGTTCTTAACCTACTGTGCCACAGCGGGAACTCCTATCATTTCTTAATGTAAGCATTCATATTATAAATGTCCCCATAGGCACTGCTTTTTTTTGCATTCTATTCATGTCAAAGTATTTTCTAAGTATCTTGATTTCTTCTTTTGCTCATTAGTTGTTTAAAATTATATGATTTAATTTTCATAATTCTATGAATTTTCCAGCTTGTTTTGATATTGATTTTTTACTTCATCCTGATGTGGTCAAAGAGGATACTTTGTATGATAGTATCTTTTAAAATCTATCGATTAAGATTAATTTGTGGCGTACTATAATTATAGCATTAATTATATATTCTCTATTGTGTAATTAATTATATTTTGAATAACAATGATTTATTAATTTTTCTTAGTGTATTTATTTTTTGCTTTTTTTGGCCACACCTGGTGGATAAAGGATTTTTGGTGGACAGTTTTTTGGTTTTTCTTTTAGTACTTTGCATATATCAGTCCACTGTCTTCTGGCCTCTGAGTTCCTGATGGCACATCTGCTGATAATCTTAATTAGGGCCCCTTAGATGTATGTGATGGTTGACTTTTCTCTTGCAGCTTTCAATATTTTTTTGTCTTTGTCTTTTGAAAGTTTATTGTATATGTCTTAGTGTGGGTCTCTTAGAATTTTGAGCTTTCGGCATATTTACATTTGTCCCTATTCAAGTTTGGGAAGTTTTTAGCCATTATTTCTTCAGATGTTCTCTCTGCTCCTCTCTATTGTCTCCTTTGAAGGGCTCCCCGGGATATATATTGGGCTGCTTATTGGTGTCTCACAGGTTCCTTAGGCTCTGCTCACTTTTCTTCTATCTTGCCTCTTTCTGTTGCTCAGGGTTAATAATCTCCATCACCCTGTCTTCAGTTTCACCAATTCTTTCTTCTCAAATATGCGTCTCATCCCTCCAGTGAGTTTTTCATTTCCATTATTGTAGTTTTCAACTCCAGACTTTCCTTTTGGATTCTTTTTTAGGTTTTGTATGTCTTATGGACATTTCTGTTTTGTTCACACATTGTTGTCTTGACTCTCAGCATTTTTTCCTTTAGTTCTTTGTGCATCTTCATGACGGTTATTTTTCCTTCACGTTTTATTGAGGCTCCAGGGCCATGGGGTTTATGCATGAGGCCACCCTATGGACGAAACAGGAGCTGGTGGAGAGGATTATTTGAACTTCTTCTTGGGGCACAGGTTGTTGATTTGGCCACACCTCTTTTGGGGACAGTTGACAGCATGGGGGTACAAGTGCATATAACACTTGAAGCAGATCATGTACTTCTGGGAAAGCTGGAAGAGGAGAGGTGTGATGATGCCACCCTACAGGCAAAGCACCACCTACAGGATGGGTTCTTTCTGGATGTTTCCATCTGAGAGAATATGGCTATCTTCAGTTGTTTGTCTGCAAAATCAGACTCTGCTGGTGAGGCAGGAGGCCAGGCATGTTTTTTTATTTTGGCTTCAACGTTGTCAGTGGTGACACTGAGCTTGACCCCGAGGGTAACGGTCTTGCCCTCAGGATCTTCATGAAGCTCTTCATAAAGACACACGCATCTCTGTGTCTGCTGGTTGGCCCCTTTGTTGAAGAAAAATAGGAAGGCAGAACTAGCATCTACCAACTTCCCCTGGGAGTGCTTTCACAAGGCATTGATTGACTTATTTATTTATTGTCTATTCTAGGGCCGTACCTGTGGCATATGGAAGTTCCCAGGCTATGGGTCGAATCAGAGCTGTAGCCACCGGCCTATGCCACAGCCACAGCAACTCAGGATCTGAGCCAGGTCTGCTATCTACACCACAGCTCACAGCAACGCCAGATCCTTAACCCACTGAGTGAGGCCAGGGATTGAACCCGCAACCTCATCATTCCTAGTCAGATTCCTTAACTGCTGAGCCATGACAGGAACTCCACAAGGCATTTATTTTAAAGTCTTTTTCTATAACTTTGTCATGAGGTCTCCTTCAGAAATACTTCTGTTGATTTCTTTTATTCCCCTGAACAAGCCATACTCTCCTTTCTTGTTTCTTCATATGCCTTGTGATTTTTGTTGTTGTTGTTGAATTGAACATTTGAATCTAATAATGTGTTAACTGGGAATTAGATTCTCCCCATTTTCTAGAGCTTGCTGTTTTATTGGGTTTTTTTTTCTCTTTCTTTTTAGGACCACACCTGTGGCATATGGAAGTTTCCAGGCTAGGGGTCAAATTGGAGCTGGAGCTGCCATCCTGCACCACACCCACAACTCAGGATCCGTGCCGCATCTGTAACTTATGCCACAGCAACCCTAAATCCTTAACCCACTGAGTGGGGCCAGGGATTGAACCATGGACACTATGTCGGGTTCTTTACCTGCTGAGCCACAATGGGAACTCTTCTTCTTCTTCTTCTTTTGAATATTGTATGATGTGTCTGTGTTGAGGGTTGGCCTGAAGTTCATCTCAGCTTTTTTCTGAGCCTTTCCCTGAGCATGCTCAATCGTTTTCTAATTTTTTTTCCCACATAGCAGTTGTTTTTGATTGTCCTAGTGTTTAATATCTGGCACCCGATGGTGAAAAAAGTAAAAAAGAAAAGGGGAGCAGTAGGTGCTGGATTTTAAACCCTTTGGAAGTCACTTGGCCAGTGTTGAAGGAGCTTTTGCAAAATTTGGGGGAGGTCTGATGACAATGGCTGCCCACCTCTTTCTACTTCTCTGTGATCAGAAGCAGCAATCGATTATAGGAGCACCAGTCCCTGCTACTTGGAGAGCAGAGTCCTTTTTGCCGACCCTGGTATCCACAGGCTACTTTAGCGACTCCAGGAGCACATGCACAGGTGTCTGCTGGAGTGAAAGAAGGGTCGCTGCCACTGTGCTCAGAGCTCGAATTGGCCAGGGATCAAATTCAAGCTGCAGCTGAGACCTACACGACCACTGTAACACCACCAGATCCTTCACCCACTGCACGAGCCAGGAATCAGACCTTTGCTGCCATAGAGACAATGCCAGATCCTTAACCTGCTGCTCCACAGCAGGAACCCCTGTAGCCTGCCCTGGTAACACAATACAGAGAGAGAGGTATCAAAGCAAAATTGTAAATGAAAATAGAATCATTCGCGATGATTACAACGCGAGTGCAGAAGGAGGAGAGTGTACCATGCAGTGAAATCATCAGGGAAGATTTCAGCAAGTAGCAGTGTGACCCGCCTGGGTTCTTGGCCTTTTTTAATCAATAAAAATTGATAAGGGGTCAGAGAAGAAATTCGGGCAAGGCTTTATTGGAGCCCTTGCTATAGTAAGAAGAAGCGAAAACAAACGGGTTCCCTTGCCGAGGGCTGGGCAAGCTGGTCCTTTATATGTGGCAAGGGCAGGGGTAGGTCCTGGATTTTGGGTCTGCCCACCCTTTGGTGCTGCTGCGTACAGAAGACTTGTGTAGTCCCCCTGGTTCTGGTTCTGACATCCTGCTTTTGCTCGTGGCTCTTCAGAAGTGTCAGTTGGGTTTTTAATTTTTTTGTATCTTCTTGCCCATAATTTGTTCCAACTGTGCATGTATGCAGTTATTTTTAGTCCCTTAGAGTTTCTTTGTATTCTGCTGCTGGAGCTGTTTGTCCAGGTGCACGCGTTACAGTCACTGCAGCAAAAGGTCCCAGGTCCCAGGTCCCAGATCCTGGCCTGTCTCAGCCACTGTTAGGATACAGGCTTACCTGGGCGAAAGCATAGGTGTGGTTCAGACCTGCAGTAAAGCACGTCAGATGAGTTTCACACACATGTTTATACTGTGCTGTAGTGCAAATGTCCAACAGAATTATGTCTGAAAAAGTACATACCTTAATTTTAAAATACTATATTGTTAAAAAATGTTAACCATGCATGACCTGAGCCTCAGAGAGTCCTGGTAATAGTGTTAGAGATCCCTGATGACGGATCACCAGAGCTGGTACAGCAATAGTCATGACATTCGAAATATGTGAAGTTTACCAGAGTGTGGCAGGAGCTACAAAGTGAGCAAAAACTGTTGGAAAATGGCACAAATAGGCTTGCTCAATGCAGGGTTGCCAGATACCTTCAATTTATTAAAAATCAAGTAAAGAGCAATAAAATGAAGTGTGCCTGTATTCTGATCTAAAGAATATTATTAATAAGAGCTCCCACTTACCTGTACTCACTGTGTGGCAGAAGCTAACTCATCCAGTCCTCAAAACCAACCCGTGAGGTTTCATCTATTAGCTCTTTGACAGAGATGAGGAAACCGAGCAAGAGAAACAGTAAGGGGCTGGCCTAAGCCCGACTCGAGTAAGAAGTCAGTCCTCGAGCTGGAAGGGGAATCCAGCAGGCAAGCTGCAGGGCCTGGGCTCCCCGCTCGGTCCTTACAGAGCAGAGTGGCGTGAGCAGAAGCGTAGGAGTGAATGTGTTGTCCATTTCTCGGAGACAGGCAGGAGCCACGCCAACCGGCCTGACGGTAGCATAGACGTTTTGCTGTCGGCCCATGTGCGTTCACATGCAGAAACTCTTCTTTGATTAAGTTGCAGATTTGATTATAGTACTCGCATTCTATTTTGCTTAAGGCACTTCTCCCTCAACTTACTAGAGTGCAGAAAAACAACCTTAGGAGTTCCCGTTGTGGCTCAGTGGTTAACGAATCTGACTAGGAACCATGAGGTTGAGGGTTTGATCCCTGGCCTCGCTCAGTGGGGTAAGGATCTGGCGTCACCGTGAGCTGTGGTGTAGGTCGCAGACGTGGCTCGGATCCTGCGTTGCTGTGGCTCTGGCGTAGGCCAGCGGCTATAGCTCCGATTCGACCCCTAGCCTGGGAATCTCCATATGCCACAGGAAGCGGCCCAAGAAATGGCAAAAAAAAAAAAAAAGACCAAAAAAAAAGAAAAAAGAAAAACAACCTTAGAAAATGGTTTTCATTACTGTGACCCTCTTGCAGCTGCTGAAGAACATAGCACTTTTCTTTTCTCTTTTAGTTTTTACATAATTGGAGCCGAGACTGTGTATTGTCAGGTTTCTGGGAATGGTATGGCCTGGAGTGACCCCCCCCCGATATGTGAGAGTAAGTATCTCCTCCTGGAATACAGAGCAGCAGGTCTGCAGCTCTCATCCTCGGGACTCCTTTATGCTTTGAAGTTAACACAGGCACCAGTGAGCTTTCTTTATATGGGTTATGTCTATTAATATGTGATATATTGGAATTGAAAATGACAAGTTTTTAAAATAGTTATTCATTTTAAAGAAGAGTAAGCTCAATACTCATTAATACATGCTACATATTTTTTTTAATGAAAAAGCAGACATGTCTGAAATAGACTAGCGGCATTGTTTTACATTTTTTCAAATTTCTCCAGTATATGGCTTAAAGAAAGATACCTGAATTTGGTCTTTGCAAAATCCCTCAACTTATAGCCTCTGGAAAATTTCACCGTACGTTGGTAAGAATGGAAGTGAAAAGTGACTGTAAAACTTGGCGTTAATGTGAACAACTGATTGAGGGAATAGATACATTTATAAATTATGAAGCGTTTCTCAACCAGCACTGAGTTCTGTTTTTTATCATAATCCTATAATATCATTAAATCGTCAGCATCTAAGTGATGCAAAAAAACTTAGCATGGTCTTACAGATAAATGTATGTTTTTTCATGTAGGTATTTAATAGAGTTATTTAAGAAAATGAATTTTATTCTAAAAGTTCATTTCTTTTGTGTGTGTGTGTGTGTGTGTATTTTTGTCTTTTCTAGGGCTGCATCCGTGGCATATGGAGATTCCCAGTCCAGGAGTCTAATTGGAGCTGTAGCCGCTGGCCTACACCACAGCCACAGCAACGCCAGATCCGAGGCATGTCTGCGACCTACACCACAGTTCACAGCAATGCTGGATCCTTAACCCACTGAGCGAGGCCAGGGATCGAACCCGTAGCCTCATGGTTCCTAGTCCTATTCATTAACCACTGAGCCACGACGGGAACGCCTAAACATTCATTTCTACATTAATGGTTTGAATTTAGGATAATTCATTTTCTCAGAAACCTTCTAAATGGATATTACATTCACAACTACCTTATAGAAATCATATGTTAATGAACTTATTGAAGGCAATTCATAGGACTTAACTAATGCTGGTTACTCTTTTTTCTTTCCTTTTCTCTTTCATGTCCTCCCTTTTTCCCTTTTCAAGAGATTTTGTGTAAACCACCTGGCGATATTCCAAATGGAAAATACACCAATAGCCATAAGGATGTATTTGAATACAATGAAGTAGTAACTTACAGTTGTCTTTCTTCAACTGGACCAGATGAATTTTCACTTATTGGAGAGAGCAGCCTTTTTTGTATTGGGAAGGACAAGTGGAGTAGTGACCCCCCTGAGTGTAAAGGTAATAATATTTCCATTTATTTTCTTCTTCATTTGTAACTACTGGGGGTAACACTTGATAAATAGTTTCCCCTACAAGTAAAAGCAGCTGTGCTGTATGTGCTTGCTTCTGATAAATTGGTTTCAAATACGATTCAATATCAGCCAGATCAAATAAAAATACTTCTAGTTGTAGAGTTTCACACGTTTCACCCCACATTCCAGTTTATACATACTTTGTTTATGCATGAGTTAGGGTATTTTCCATGAAAGCATCAGAGAACTCAACCACACACTTGTAAACATGAGAAAGTGTTATCTTGTATTACAAGAAGTCTGTGAGTTTTGGCTATAGGAAGTGGTAGAGTAAATTGCAAAAGACTAACTGTTTCACAGATATGATTGATAAACTCTGGACAAATCTTATTTAAAAAACAATATTTAAGGCATTAGAATATGGCCAAAAGCAGGGAGACACTGGAAAGGTTTTGAATCTTGAAAGAAAGGAGCCACTGTATAATAGTAAAATATTTACTCTTTTCAAGTTAACACACAGTATTCTCTGATACCATATTCTAAGCAATAAGATAATTTTTAACAAGTTTCAAAGAATGGAAATCATTCAGAGTGTATTATATGGTCAAAATGAGATGAATGTAGAAGTCAAAACAAATAATCTAGAATGTTCTCAAATATTTGAAAATTACACAAGACCCTTCTAAGTCATGAATCAACATCAAAGTAACAAGAGAAATTAGTGCTTTGAATATACTAAAAATAGAAACAATGTAATGAAAATATCAAAACTCGTGGGATACAGCAAAGGCATTGCTTAGAAGTATATTTATAGCAGGAAATACTTGTTAGAAAAAGAGAAAAGTCTCAAATCAATAATCTAACTTCCACCTTAAGAAACAAACAAACGAAAAGAGCAAATTAAACCTCAAGTAGGAAAACACAAGGAAATAATAAAGATGGGGGAAAAATCGATCAATGAAATTGAAAAGAAATAATATGGAGAGCATCAAAGAAATCAACATCTGATTCCTGGAGAAGATAAAGTGGATAAACCTATAGCCAGTTTCACAGAAAACAGAAGATACGAATTACCAATATCAAGAGTGAAAAAGAAATCACTAAATAGCCTACAGACACTTAAAGGACAGTAAAAGAATAAAAAAAAAACAACTTTATGCCCATAAATTTGACAGCTTAAACCTTCTAACATGTGGGTTCTGTCTTTACTTTTGTTAGTGTGGCATATTCCGTTGATTCATATGTGTATATTGAACTGTCCTTGTGCAGAAGGAAATTGTGAAATGTATGAAAAGCGTTTGACAAAAGTCAGCATCTTTTCAAAATAAAAATTCCCCAAGGTTTGGTATATTGGGAACATATCTCAATATAATAAAAATTATTTACAACGAACCCACAGTCAAGAGCCTAAAGCCCTCCTGCAACTCAGGAACAAAATAAGGATGCCTACTCTCATCATCAGTATTGGAAGATCTGGCCAACAACCAGACAAGCAAAGAAATAAAAGCTATCCAAAAGAGAAGGGAAGAGGCAAAACTCTCACTACTTACAAGTGACACAATACTCTCTATGGGAAATGCTAAAGCCTCTACACAACAACTATTATAATGAATGTCTGAGTGCAGCAAGGTGGCAAGATACAAGATTAATATATAGAAAGCAGTTGCATTTCTTTACCCTAACAATAAAATATCAAAAAGAGAAAGCAAAAAACAAAACAAAACAAACTCCACAAAACTCCTGTTTAAAATTGCATAAAAATAAGAACGTAGGAATAAATTTAACTGAGGAAGTGAAAGAAGTATACGTTGAAAAGTATAAAACATTGACAGAGGAATCTGTGATTCAAAAGAAGTGGAAAGGTATCTGTGCTTTTGGATTGGAAGAATTAATATTTTTAAAAATGGCCATACTATCCAAAGCAATCTACAGCTTTAATGTGATTCCTGTCAAATTACATATGACATATTTCACAGAACTAGAATAAATAATCCTAAAATGGAACCATGAAAGACCCAGAATTGCCAAAGCAATCCTGAGAACAAAAGAACAGAGCTGGTGGTATAACCCTTCCAGACTTCAGACTATACTACGAAGCTACAGTAATCAAAACAGCATGGTATTGGCACCAAAAAAGAGACATATACAACAGGGCCAAATAGCCCAGAAATAAACCCACGTATTACAGTCAATCTATGATAAAGGAGATAAGAATATACAATAGAGAAAAGATAGTCCTTAACAAGTGGTCTTGGGAAAGCCAGAGAGCTACGTGTAAAACAATGAAATTAGGACATTCTCTTACCCCATATAGAAAAATAAACTCAAACTGGTGTAAAGACCTAAATGTAAGACATGACAACATAAAACAGGCAAAACCCTCTTTGACATTAATTGTAGTGATATTTTCTTAGGACAGTCTCCCAAGGTAAAAGAAACAAAAGCAAAAATAAATAAGTGGGACTTAACCAACTTAAAAGCTTTTGCGTAGCAAAGGAAACTATCAACAAAGAAACAACCTATGGAATGGGAGAAAATATTTGCAAATAATATGACAACAGGTTGATATCCAAAATACACAAACAGGGAGTTTCTGATGCAGTTCAGCAGTAACAGACCTGACTAGTTTCCATGAGGACGCAGGTTTGATCCCTGGACTTGCACAGTGGGTTAAGGTTCCAGCATTGCTGTGAGCTGTGATGTAGGTCACAGACGCAACTTGCATCCTGCATCACTGTGGCTGTGGTATAGGCTGGCTGCTGCAGCTCTGCTTTGACCTCTAGCCTGGGAACTTACGTATGCTACAGATGTGGCCCTGAAAAAAAAAAAAAAAGACAAAATATACAAACAGCTCACACAACTCAATATTAAAAAAAAAAAAAAGAGCCCAGTCGAAAAATGGGCAGAAGACCTAAATGGATGTTTTTCAAAAGAAGACAGACAGATGGCCCACATATACATAAAAAGATGCTCACATCATTAATTATTAGACATGCGTGAGTCAAAATTAAAACAAGGTATACCCTCACACTGGTCAGAATGACTGTCCTAAAAAAATCTACAAGTAGGAGTTCCCTTGTGGCACAGTGGGTTAAGGATCTGGCATTTTCACTGCAGCGGCCCAGGTTCTGTGTGGTATGGGTTGGATTCCTGACCTGGGAACATCTACATGCCATAGGCACAGCCAGGAAAAAAAAAAAAAAAAAAAGTCTACAGATAATAAATGCAGGAGAGGAACTCTCTACACTGTTGGGAATGTAAGTTGGTGCAGCCCCTGTGAAAACAGTATGGAGTTTCCTTAAAAAAATTAAAATCGAGGAGTCCTGTTGTGGCTTAGAGGGTTAGGAACTCAGCGTTGTGTCTGTAAGGATGTGGGTTTGATCCCTGGCCTCGCTCAGTGGATTAAGGATCCAGCATTGCCACAAGCTATGGATAGGTTGCAGATGCAGCTTGGATCTGGTGTTGTGGAGGTGTAGGCCAGCAGCTGCAGCCCTGATTCAACCCGAGTCTAGGAACTTCATACGCTGCAGGTACAGCCCTCAAAAGAAAAAAAAAAAATTAAAATTGAGCTACCATATGACCCAGCAATCCCACTCCTGGTTATATATCCAGAAAAAGCAAAAAGTAATTCAAAAAGATACATACACCTAAGAGTTCATAACAACGTTATTTACCATAGCCAAAGAAATGAAAGCAGCCCAAGTGCCCATCAACAGATTATTGGATGAAGAAGTAGTGTGTACATATAAATATGATGGAATATCACTCAGCCATAATAAAGAATGAAATTGTCATTTGTAGCTACATGGATAGACCTAGAGAATATTATTCTTAGTGAAATAAGTTACACAAAGACAAATACTATATGATATCACTCATGTGAAATCTAAAAAGGAATACAAATGAGCCTCTATACAAACAAACAGATTTACAGACTTAAAAAGCAAACTTATAATTACCAAAGGGGAAACATAGGGGGCAAATTAAGAGCATGGGATTAACAGATAACAAACTACTATACAGCAGATAGATAATCAACAAGTAATTACTATATAGCGCAGGTAATTACACCCAATCTTTTGTAATAACCTATAATAGAATATAGTCTGAAAAAAAAAATAAGGAATCACTATGTTCTGCACCTGAAACTAACACAATATTTTAAACCATCTATATGTCAATGAAAATTTACAAAACCTTCTTACAAAGCATACCGTAGGCCCATGTCCTCATTAGGAAATTATACCAAACATGTGTTTGGTACAAGGAATAAACTGTAGCAGCTCTACACAAAATCTTCAAGAAAATACAAGAGGTGAGACTGCTTCTCAGTTCATTTCATGAGGACAGCATTGCTCTGATACCAAAATCAGACAGAAACATTGCAAGAAAACTGCAAACAATAGCCAAATGGACATAGAACCAAAACCTCTTAACAAAATATTAATAAAAAATCTTCTCATATATAAAAATAAGAGTACATCATAATCAAGGTTAGGATTTATTCCATTGATATACGGACAATTTGAATTTTAAAAGTGGTCAATATTTTTTTACCATATCAAGTAACTACAAAGAAATAAAGACCACATGATCACCTTAAAACATGCCAAAAAAAAAAAAAAGGATTTGACAGAATTCATCATCTTTTCATGATAAAATTCAGCAAACTAGGAATATAAAGGAACCATCTGAAGTTGACAGAAGGCACTATAAAAATTCCCCAGGCTACATTGTACTTGGTCAAAAGACTATTTTATTTTCCGCTAAGGTAGGAACAAGATAGCAAGTGGTCTGCTCTCACCACTCTTGAGCTCCTAGCCAGTACAACAAGGCATACATATTGATATTGGACAGTGAGAAATAAACTATTCACTTACGATATGATTGTTTCTATAGAAAAGTTGAAAGACGTGGAAGTTCCTGGGCCAGAGATTGAACCATGCCACTGCAGTGACCTAAACCGCTGCAGTGACGATGCCAGATCCTTGATCCCCTGCACCACAAGAGAAGTTCCAAACTCCCAAGACTGAAGTTTTAACAAAATTGCTACACACAGATCAACCTAGAGACATCAACGATACGTGTATATACTAATAAACCATCATTAGAAATTGAAAAGTTTCAAGCGGTATTTGCACTGGCTCCAAAATATGAAATACACGTGTATAGATCTAGCAGTGTATGTGAAAGACTTCAGTGGTTAGGAAGAAAAAAAACAAAAACTACACACCTATGAAAAAAATTAAAGACCCTTCTAAATAGGGAAAAGTCAATGTCACGTATTATAAAACACAATATAATAAAGATGTCAATTCTCCGTAATTGATCTGTCCGTTCAGTATAATCCCATATAATCTTAGCGGAACTTGACGAACAGGTTCTAAAATTTATTTAGAAAAATAAAGGAACTATAATAGTTAATGCGAATTTGAAAAAAAAATTATGTCTCATCCTACTTGTTGTCAAGGCATCTTATAGAACGTACTCTAAGAATCGAGACAGTGTGGGATTGGTAAAGGGCTAGCCGCATAGAGCAATGGTACAGAGTAGTGTCTAGAAATAGACCTTTTTAAACATATCCACTTGATTTCATCACAGGTATACAAGCAATTCACTGGAAAAATAGTAAAAGTACAAGCTCAACTGGACATCCGTTATGCACAGAAGAAAAGCACCTCAGTTTATGCTAGCACCGTATGCAAACATTTACTCAAAATGGACCATAGACTTAAATGTAAAACCTAAAACCATACTGCTTTTACTAGAAAGCATAGGAAACATTTGTGCCTTAGACAAAGATTAGGTTTATATATAATCCTGAAAGCATGATCCTTAAAAAAATATATTAATAAATTGGACTTATTAAAAACTCAAAACTTCTGTTTCAGATGCACTGTTAATGAATAAGCCATAGGCTGGAAGAAAACATTTGTAGGTACACATCTGCTAATGGACTTGTATCTACATTATATAAACATCTCATAAAACATCATAAGAACACAATGCAGTTTTTTAAAATGTGCAACATATTTGGATAGACCTTTTTCATCAAAGAAAATATGTGGATGCCAAAGAAGTATATGAAAACTCGCTCCACAGCATTAGTAATTACAGAAATGCACTTTAAAACACAACGAGATATCACTCAACAGCTGTTAGAATGGCTGAAATTAAAAGCAAAAACTAAAACCCAATAATACCGTCACTGGCAAGGACATGGAACAACTGGAACTCTAATACATTGCTGGTAAGACTGCCAAGTGGTATGATCGTTACGGCACGCTGTTGGGCAATTCCTTATCAAGTTAAATATACACTTACCATACAGCTCAACAATGTGAGTAAAAAGATATATGTTTACTTAGAAACCTGCATGAGAATATTCGTAGCAGCATTTGTCGTAATTGTTCCACACCAGAATTAACTGACACGTCCTTTAGCTGGTAATGAATGAAAAGCCGGGACTCACCCATAGACTGGGGTCCTGAAGTGCGCAGCAATAGGAATGAATCTCAGGTGCATTCTGCTAAGTGAATGAGCACATTCAGGGTCTTTGATCCCATTATGACATTCTGGAAAAGCAACGCTATGGGGACTGTGTCAGTGGCTGGCTGGTTGGGGAAGGTGGCTGAGAGGTGGGGAGAGTTGGCTACAGAGTGGCATGAGGAAGTATTTTTGGAGATGTGGAACTTTTGTTACTGTAGTGGTAATTACCTGATTATTTGAATTTATCAAAACTAATATAGCTGTACATTTTAAAAAGCGAGTTTTACTGTATTCACTTTATATCTAGTAAACCTAACTCAGAAGCAAATCATTAGATGCAGTTAAGAGCAGAGTGGCCCAGCTGTGAAAAAAATCAGTGAACCCGAAGACAGGGCTATAGCCATCCAACAATAATTTGAAAAGAGATTTAAAAAAGAAACAGAGACAAACCTGTGGGAGAAAAAGCAAGGAGTCAAACGTACATGTAGTCGTGGTTTCAGAAGAGAAGAGAGAGCACTGTAGAGACTTATTTCAATAAACACCGGCCAAAAACTATCTAAATTTGATCCAAAACAACCACCCCGCAAATTTGGGAATATATTTCAAAAATTTATCACAAAACCCCACTAAACTAAATACGTCATGGTAAAACTACTGAAAACAAAAAAGAAAAAGCAGCAGCCCGTTAGAGGGAAAAACAACAAAACCTAAGCAGGTTACACCCTCCTTTCCTCACCCCAAATTGAGAACGACAGACGGACTTTTCTCAAGTAACCCTGCAGACTGGAAGACAGTCATTTCTGCTAAAGGGCTGAAAGGAAAATAAAGCGCTTGACCTAGAATTCCGGGTCAGGGAGAACTCTTTCACCACCGAAGGTGAAGGAAGAACAGCTTCAGATAAACAAAAACTGAGAGAATTTGTCATTAGCTGCCTGCGCTGCAAGAATTGAAAAGGAGGCTCTTCTGGCTGAAGAGAAACGATGCCTGATGGGAATTCAGACCCACAGGAAAGGAGGAGGACCACTCTTCTGGGTTTCAAAGGCTAATATATATTTAATCTGCCACTTAGATCCTGCTCAGATTTAATCTCATAAGAGGTTCTCTTGATCACTGCTCAGCCCAGCGTTTCTCGATTTTTGTTTTTTCCAAACTTTGCCAAACCCATTAATGGATCCCGAAGTCAATCTAGCGGGTCTACATGCGTATTTTACTTTTTAAGGAGTAAAATGGAAAACACCAGAGTCCATTGGTATAAAGGCCAGGTATTAACTTTTACCGTTATCTCAGGCGTGTGTGTTTCTCAGGCAAAATGTGTTTCTGGATCCTTGGGTTGCAGTCCAAAATGTTTGGAAAACTCTGCCCAAACCCCGCTGGTCTTTGTATTTCTTGAACATTCCAGTTCCTATGTGTTGTCCGTTCAGAGCTCTCTTTTTCATGTCTTGGCATGGCTCGCTTCTTTTTGAGTTTAAATTTGAGCTCAAGTTTTAGCTTCTCAGAAAAGTCTCCGCCACCTCTCTAAAAGAGCAGGGTACCATAATTAGTGTCAGCATGAGCTTAAAAAAATCCTAGAACTAAAGAGTATCTAAAGTTCCTTTTGAACTTACCCTGAATTTGTATCTGGTAGTCAGAGCTTTCTCAAAACTTGTCAGTAATAGAAAGTGAACGTAGGAAAGCAAAGAGATAATAATAATAGTTTGTTTTAGGTAAAAGAAAAAAAAAAAAAGCATGGTTAGATTTTTCTAAAACTATTTGCCTGGAATTCAGATGTACAAATAAAGTCTTTGTTTGTTTTTTCAATTAACATCTTGCTTTTCATTCCTTGCTTCTTTCTCCCCACTGGAAAATATTACTCTGCACTAGTTTTTCTGGCCTTAGGTAAAAGCAGCTTTACATTAATTCTGGAATTTCTCTACTTTTCAGTGGTCAAATGTCCATATCCAGTAGTCCCAAATGGAGAAATTGTATCAGGATTTGGATCAAAATTTTACTACAAAGCAGAGGTTATATTTAAATGCAATGCTGGTTTTACCCTTCATGGCAGAGACACAGTTGTCTGCAGTGCAAACAGCATGTGGGAGCCTGAGATGCCCCAATGTATCAAAGGTATAAATATTGTCTTTTCCTTTTTTCCCCTGTATTTTATTTCTTTGATGTTAAGTATCAGTGATACAGAATAATTGTAAAGAAACAATTGTTGTTTTTAACTGTCTCGTATTCCTTTCTGTGGTCATTGTGTGACTTCAGATTCTCAAAGGAATCTGTTGTGATTCTGTACGTCATTGTAGGGTCTTAGCATTTTATAGACATCATATACGCATCTACATTTCTCCTGTTTGGCATTTTTACACCTAAAAATGAATAGCAGCCATTTTTTCAGAGTAAATTAAAGCGTAGGAAGTTTTACCTAAATAAGTCAAAAACGAAAGGCATAATTCATATTAATGAGAAGAAAGCAGTAATCCCCAAGTGTTTGATCTGCATTCTTTTGTTTTCCAGAGTCAACTCCTCCTATTACCCAACCTCCAACTCCTAGTGTCTCAGGTTTAGTAACGTCCTGCTTATGCATGTCAAAGTCTTTTAAATTCATTGTGATTTTTTTTTTTTTTAAATCTTTAAGATTCCTATGATTTTTCACTCATCAGTTTTGGAAATGAAAGGAGGAAGAACCTTTTAACAGAAATTTTAGCTGTTATAAAAAGCTTAGTGATTATAGCATTATTTGCAATAGTTTTCAGATATAAGCAGGTGGTAAGTTAAGTAAAATTAAAACAGGTTCATTTCCATGTGTCATGACTTCAGGCCTTCCTTACAGAGTGATAGTAAGTTTAAAATAGGATACATTTTTTTTAATGGATTTCCATATTTTTATTGATCTAATTCACTTTTTTTTTTTGCCTTTTCTAGGGCCGCTCCCACAGCATAGGGAGGTTCCCAGGCTAGGGGTGGAATCGGAGCTGAAGCCACAGGCCTATGCCAGAGCCACAGCAACGCGGGATCCGAGCCGCATCTGCAACCTACACCACAGCTCACGGCAACGCCAGATTCCCAACCCACTGGCAAGGCCAGGGACCGAACCCGCAACCTCATGGTTCCTAGTCAGATTCGTTAACCACTGCACCAAGACAGGAACTCCTAAAATAAGATACACTTAAAGTGCTTAACACAGTACCTGGCATTAGGAAGCACTTAAATGTGAAGTGCTTAGTGAAGTGCTTAGTGAATTAGTGCAGAGGAAGATCCATGATGTCTAATTGTAAACACTTATGTTTTCTGTGGTCATTGTGTGACTTCAGATTCTCAAAGGAATCTGTTGTGATTCTGTACGTCATTGTAGGGTCTTAGCATTTTATAGACATCATATACGCATCTACATTTCTCCTGTTTGGCATTTTTACACCTAAAAATGAATAGCAGCCATTTTTTCAGAGTAAATTAAAGCGTAGGAAGTTTTACCTAAATAAGTCAAAAACGAAAGGCATAATTCATATTAATGAGAAGAAAGCAGTAATCCCCAAGTGTTTGATCTGCATTCTTTTGTTTTCCAGAGTCAACTCCTCCTATTACCCAACCTCCAACTCCTAGTGTCTCAGGTTTAGTAACGTCCTGCTTATGCATGTCAAAGTCTTTTAAATTCATTGTGATTTTTTTTTTTTAATCTTTAAGATTCCTATGATTTTTCACTCATCAGTTTTGGAAATGAAAGGAGGAAGAACCTTTTAACAGAAATTTTAGCTGTTATAAAAAGCTTAGTGATTATAGCATTATTTGCAATAGTTTTCAGATATAAGCAGGTGGTAAGTTAAGTAAAATTAAAACAGGTTCATTTCCATGTGTCATGACTTCAGGCCTTCCTTACAGAGTGATAGTAAGTTTAAAATAGGATACATTTTTTTTAATGGATTTCCATATTTTTATTGATCTAATTCACTTTTTTTTTTGCCTTTTCTAGGGCCGCTCCCACAGCATAGGGAGGTTCCCAGGCTAGGGGTCGAATCGGAGCTGAAGCCACAGGCCTATGCCAGAGCCACAGCAACTCGGGATCCGAGCCGCGTCTGCAACCTACACCACAGCTCACGGCAACGCCAGATTCCCAACCCACTGGCAAGGCCAGGGACCGAACCCGCAACCTCATGGTTCCTAGTCAGATTCGTTAACCACTGCACCAAGACAGGAACTCCTAAAATAAGATACACTTAAAGTGCTTAACACAGTACCTGGCATTAGGAAGCACTTAAATGTGAAGTGCTTAGTGAAGTGCTTAGTGAATTAGTGCAGAGGAAGATCCATGATGTCTGATTGTAAACACTTATGTTTTCTGTGTCAGCAGCATTGCTATTTTGTTCATTTTAAGTGGTCTGTGGAGACCTTACAAAGGTATCTT
Source organism: Phacochoerus africanus (assembly GCF_016906955.1). Lineage (NCBI taxonomy): Eukaryota > Metazoa > Chordata > Mammalia > Artiodactyla > Suidae > Phacochoerus > Phacochoerus africanus. The sequence continues at coordinate 134,327,862 of NC_062554.1, read as the reverse complement.
CTGGGTCCAGGACTCTTTCATTTCACGAACTGCAGCCAGTTTGGTTCATATTATAAACCGGGAAATTTCTCTGGTCCGGTGTTTCTCCCACCCCCACCAAACCTCACCTGATTCAATTCTTATTTTTCACTTTACTGGGCATTTTTTATTTGGCAACAGAAAGTAAATTTCATAGCAGCCGAAAGGTAGGCAAAGTCCTTACTTATCAACAGGAGGTGGGTCATTTCTGGCAGGGACGCCTGATCATCTGCTCTGCTCAAGACTTGAGGGACTGTTCGGACGTGCGGAAGAAGTCACGCTCCTGCTCTCGGGGCTGCTCTCTGGCTGAGGCAGAAGCCAGAGACCAGAGGAAAGGGGAGAAGAGCACTGGCCTGGGACGCGGCCCCCCGGGTCCTGGTGTCGCCCTTCTCACACGAGGAACACCGCTTCCATGGGGCTTCATTTCCCGTTGTTTAACAGCGCAAAGGATGTCAGTTATTGGCGTCTAATTCATTTCCTACTGTCCTGATATTTTAAAGGCTTGAGGGGAGTTACTGATGTTGAGATGATGCTGAGAACACCTTTTTGCTGTGATGCCTGTAGACCCGGTGCCCAGCAGCCTCCTCGAGTACCTTGATGAGCGCCGAGGAGTTTTGTGGGGAAAGAGATGGTTTTTCGGCAGATGGTGTGTGAAGATTGCATGTGAAAGCTACCCTCATCGACCCGCCCATGTTTACAGACATGGTCCTAGTGGGAATATGCACTAAGTTTATTGATATGCTCTTTTGAAAGGATTGATCATAAGCATTTCAGAAGGATTTAAAAATACCGATACATGGAGTTCCCGTCGTGGCGCAGTGGTTAACGAATCTGACTGGGAACCATGAGGTTGTGGGTTCGGTCCCTGCCCTTGCTCAGTGGGTTAACAATCCGGCGTTGCCGTGAGCTGTGGTGTAGGTTGCAGACGCGGCTCGGATCCCGCATGGCTGTGGCTCTGGCGTAGGCCGGTGGCTACAGCTCCGATTCGACCCCTAGCCTGGGAACCTCCATATGCCGTGGGAGTAGCCCAAAGAAATAGCAAAAAAAGACCAAAAATAAATAAATAAATAAATAAATAAATAAAAATACCGATACAGTTGTGTTTGAAAGAAGAGAGAATTGGGATTGTGAGGACGAGTTAATAAGATCTTTTTTAAAACATCAAAAATAAAAATTCCTCATGAGACTGTCCATCATTTTTATCTTCAGTTAGAGAAAGACTGTGAAAAGGGTCATTAATGACATGTAGTGATGATGAAATCTGCTTATGCAAATATGGAAAAATGGTCATGCTACTATGTGGAAAAGAAAAAGGTACAATTATGTATTATGATACTATGTAGATGGCATTTTTTTAGATTCGTATGTTTATTCTGAACACATTATTTTTGCGATTTGTTATTAACGTCTAGGATTTCCCTTATATAATACAAAGATATAGTGAGCATTCTCAGGCATACATTCTTATGTAGTTAAGTAAAGATACATTTCAGGTTAATCTGACAGAAGTAGAATTGCAAAGTTTAGAAAATATGTGTATTTCTCATTTTGATAAATCATTTTGAAGAATAATCTTTTTTGAAAATCAAAATTAAATCCATAATTTTGAATTTCGCATTGATAAGGCTGCAGAATTGAATTAAATATATTTTTCCAGATTCCAAGCCTACTGGTACACCTGCAACCCCAGGACCAAGCCATCCAGGTTCAGTATTCTTTATTCTCTTTATATTGCTTAGAACTTTACATGGTGATGAATTTAATTCTCAATGGAGCTGAATTTTTTCACTTGGCATTTATTTATTCAAGTCCTTTTTTCATTTTTCTATTTGGTCTCAAATATTTTGCTTGTTGATTTGTCAGAACTCATGAAGTGAACTTTTTTCCTCGGCTTTTTTTTCTTTGCCTTATTTTTACTCAAAGTCAGTGTTCCTTTTAAGATTTTATGTTACTGGATAAATGTTGCTTTTTATAACTTTTAATTGCATAAATTCTAAATGAATATAATTTTGTGAAATTTCAAATATTATAAAAGCATTCAGATGGAGTTCCCTTGTGGCACAGCAAATTAAGGATCCAGTATTGTTACTGCAGTGGCTTGGGGCACTGCTGTGGTGTGGGTTCAGTCCCTGGCCTGGGAACTTCCACATGCCAGGGACACCCCCCCAAAAAAAAGAAAAGAAAAGAAAAGAAAAAAACAGTACACGGAGTAAAAAGTTACTTCTCTTTCTTTAGTCCATTTCCTCCATCGTCACTTAGTAGCTCAGGGTGTCCTTTTAATCTCTTCCTGTACGTCAGCATCTCCAGATATGTAGTTCCACATATTTTGGTATTTTCTCTTTTTTCTTAACCAAAAATGGCATCATGCTGTTCCTTTTTTTCTGAAACTTGCACTTTTTCCACTTAATGTCTTGAACCAGCATTGTATTCTGTTTTTTTCCCATCCCATTTAATGACAATGTTGCTATATACCTTATTTTATTTATTCTCCTATCTGGAAATTTGTATGTGCAGGTTTACATTTATAGGTGTAGTTGCGTATGTCCGTCTTCTCTCTAAGGGCTATGGGTATTGTGTCCTTCTTATAAAAGCCTCAGTACTTCCCCACATGCTGGAATTACCTGAACATTTCAAACAGGCGCCCTGATTGCATTCTTTGCATTATGTTGTTGGTTTACCTGAAATTCATTATGGTGCGTGGAGTGAGACTGGGTCCCTCTCCACTCTACCCCTCACCCCCATCCAGCGGCTAAGTAGCAGTATTTGTCGAATAAATTCTTTCTCTCCAGCTGCTTTGAAGTGCCAGTTTTTACCACACACTAAGTAAATTCATAGGCGTTCTAGTCGTCTTTTATCTGTTTCCTTGAACTCTGTCCATTCGTGTGCCAGCATCAAATGGATTGCAGTACTAGGATATGTTTTACTCTTTGTCAGGACACATCCTTTTCAGAAATGTTCACGCTCTGTTAAGTTTTCTAGATCAGCTGTATTTGTTGTGGTTGTTTTACAGTTTTAACCATTGTAAGTATACCTTTCAGTGGCATAAAGTACATTCACATGGTTGAACAACCGTCACTACTGTCTCCAGAACTTTCTCTTCATCTCAAAATGAAGCATTAAATCCATTAAATAGTAACCTTCCATTCTCCCTCCCCCCCTGCCCTAATGACCAATATTTTACTTTCTCTGAATGGGACTGTTCTGGGTCAGGAAGTGGAATCCCCTCTGGCTTATTTCATCGAGCATGAGGTTTTCCAGGTTCGCCCGTCTTGTAGCGCGTATCAGAGCTGTGTTCCCTGTTAGGGCTGCCTAATAGTGCATTGTTCGTTTATACCATACTTCATTTATCCATTCATCTGTTGATAGCCACCTCAGTTGTCCCCACCTTTTTGCTCTTCTGAAAAATACATTGGGTTATGTGGTAATTCTGTGCCTACTTTTTTTGGGGAGCAAACATAATGTCTTCCTCAGTGGCTGCATCATTTTATCTTCTCACCAGTACTGCACATATAGGTTCTAATTTCTCCACCTCTTTGCCAACACTCATTATTTTCTTTTTTTAAAAGAATAGACACCTTTTCACATGTTCAGTAGCATCTCATTGTGTGTGTGTGTTTTTAAATTTCCCTAATGATTAATAATTGATCATCTTTTCATGTGCTTATTGGTCTTTTATAGATCTTCTTTGGAGAAATGTCTACTCAAGTCCATTGTCTATTTTTGAATTGTTTTGTTGTTGAGTTTTAGGAGTTCATTGTGTATTTGGGGTACTAATCTCTTATCAGGGATATTATTTGAAGATGTTTTCTCCCGTTCTGTGTGTTATTGCCTTTTCACTCTGTTGATAGAGCCCACTGATGCAAAAAAGATTTTAGTGGGTGTTTTTTTGTCTTTTTAGGGCCGTACCCATGGCATATGGAGGTTCCCAGGCTAAGGGTCTAAGTGGAGCTGTAGCCGCTGGCCTACACCACAGCCACAGCAACACCAGATCTGAGCCACGTCTGCAACCTACATCACAGCTCACGGCAACGCTGGATCCTTAACCCACTGAGCAAGGCCAGGGATCGAACCCGAAACCTCATAGTTCCTAGTCGGATTCGTTTCTGCTGCGCCATGACGGGAACTCTGCAAAGTTTTTGGTTTTGATAAAGTCCACTTTATCTAGTCTTTTGTTGCCTGTGCCTTTGGTGTCACATCCAGTAAATCATTGCCAGCTCCAACACCATGAAGATTGTCCTCTGTGTTTACTCCTGAGAGTTTTATTCTTTAGCTCTTATGTTTAGTTCTTTGATGCTGTTTGAATTACTTTTTGTATATGGTGTAAGGTAAGCATCCAGCATCATTTTTTTGCATGAGGAAATCAGATTTCCAAGAACCATGTGTTGAAATGAATGCCTTTCCCCGTTGTTCCCCACTGAATGTTCTTAGCACCCTTGTGGACAATCATTTGACAATATGTCAAGGGTTTATTTCTGGGCTCTCTGTTGCATTAGTGTGTCTTGTCTCTATGCTAGTGCCACTCTGTTTTGAATATTGTAGCTTTTTAGTATGTTTGGGAACTGGGAAGTGTCAGCCTTCTCAATTTTGCTCTTCTTTGTCGAGCTTTTCTTGGTTATTGCTCATCCCTTGATTCCATATGAATTATAAGTTGGATCTTTTAATTTCATCAAAATGATTTTCAAGATGATAATAAGGGCTGCATTTAATATGTAAGTCACTTTGCGTAATATTAACATCTTAATAGTAAGTTGTCCAATCCATGGACACAGGATGTCTTTCTATTTATTTGTATCTTAATTTTTTCAGCAATGTTTTATAGTTTTCACTGTATGAATCTTTTACTTCCTGTGTTAAGTTTATTCCTGAGTATTTTATTCTTTTTGATAATGACTGTAAACGGAATTATTTCCTTAGTTTCCTTTTTGGATTGTTCATTGTTCATGTGTAAACATGGAACTGATTTTTGTTTGTTGCTTTTGTAGCCTGCAACTTTGCTAAATTCTTTTATTCTCTCAGGTTTGTGTATATGTATCTGTGTCTGTGTGTATGGGGGTGTGTGTGTAATCTGTGAGTTGCCCTTTTATAAGATCATGTTATCTTGAACAGAGATCATTTTATTTCTTCTTACCCAGTTTGAATGCTTCTTCTTTCTCTTACTTACCTGATTGTTTCATCTGTGACTCCAGTATTATGTTGCACAGCAGTGGCAAGTGCAGGTATCCTGGGTTGTTTCTTATCTTAAGGGGAAAACTTGTAGTTTTTCACCATTGAGAATGATGTTAGCTACGGATTTTCAACAAATGGCCTTTATTGTGCTAAAGTTTCCTTCTGTTGCAAATCAGATCTTAAACTGTTTTTAAGCCCTCATGTATCTTTTAATTTTTTTTTTCTTCCACTTCTGTGAGATAGACTTGACACATGGCACTGTATAAAGTTTACAACAAACATCTTAATGATGTGGCTATCATACATCATGAAATGATTGCCACAGTAAGTTCAGTGAACTTCCATCATCTTGTATAATTTAAAATTAAAGAAAAGAAATGGTTCTCCTTGTCATGAGAACTCTTAGGGTGTTCTAGAGCAGTGTTACGGTTTTCTCCAGATATGTGCCCAGGATTGGGGTTGCTGGGTTGTGTGGTAGTTTTATTTTTAATTTTTTTTAAGGAAGCTTCATACTCTTTTCCATAGTGGATGCACCAATTTACTTTCCCACCAACAGTGTATGACAATTCTCTCTTTTCCACACCCTTTCCAGTATTTATTATTTGTAGACTTTTTGATGATGGCCATTCTGACCAGTGTGAGGTGATACCTCATATAGTTGTGATTTGCACTGATAATTAGCAATGCTGAGCATCGTTTCATGTCCTTTTTGGCCATCTGTATATCTTTGGAGAAATGTCTGTTTAGATCTTCTGCCCCATTTTTTGATTGAGTTGTTTATTTTTTTGACGTTGAGCTTAATGAGTTGTTTATGATATCCTTTTTAAGTTTATTTAGGTCCCATTTGTTTATTTTTGTTTTTATTTTCATTACTCTAGCAAGTGGCTCAAAAAATATAATGCGATTTATGTCAAAGAATGTTCTGCCTGTGTTTTCCTTTAAGAGTTTTATATTATCTGGCCTTACATTTAGGTTGTTAATACACTTGGAGTTTATTTTTGTGTGCGGTATTAGAGACTGCTCTAATTTCATTCTTTTGCATGTAGCTGTCCAGTTTTCCCAGCACCACTTATTGAGAAATTGTCTTTTCTCCATTATATATTCTTGCCTCCTTTGTTGTGGATTAGTTGACTGTAGGTGAATAGGTTTATTTCTGAGCGCTCTATCCTGTTCCACTGATTTGTGTGTCTGTTTTAGTGCTAGCACCATATTGTTTTGATGACTGTAACTTTGTAGTATAGTCTGAAGTCAACTTTCCTCTTAGAACTGCTTTTGTTCGATCTCAAAGATTTTGAATTGTTGTGTTTTTGTCATTTTCTCCAGATTTTTAAAAAATTTCTTCTTTGATTACATCAGTAATCTATTGCTTGTTTAGTAGCATACTGGTTTTTTGTTGTGTTTTGTTCTGTTCTGTTTTTTGTCTTTTTAGGGCCACACTTACAGCATATGGAGGTTCCAGGCCAGGGGTCTAATCAGTGAGTGCTGTAGCTGCCAGCCTACGCCAGTGCCACAGCAACTCTGGATCCAAGTGGCGTCTGTGACCTACACCACAGCTCACAGCAACACTGGATCCTTAACCCACTGAGTAAGGCTTGGGATCGAACCCACATCCTCATGGATGCTGGTCGGGCTCATTAACTGCTGAGCCACGACAGGAACTCCTAGTAGCATACTGTTTGACCTCTACCTGTTTGTGTTGTTCTATGTATTTTAAGTATGATCACATTGAATCTGCAGGCTAATTCTGACATTTACAGTAAGCAAATGATAAATTTGCTTACTGTACCACAGAATATTGTTCCAGGAAATGTTAATGGACAGGAAGAAGAATGCTTTGATACTGAAAGAAATTTATAGTACTTTGATACTACTTTCAATGAAAAAAATTAATACAGTTCGTATAAGGAAAATTAAATTATAAGGATTTTTGTACAAAGGCAAAAAATCAACACCTATGAATTTAGAGGACTTTAAGCTTTATTTTTCTCCTTCATCTTTCCTCTGCTTATGTTTTTCCTTTTTTCTAGGACCTCCCAGTCCCAGTGATGCATCACCACCTAAAGATGCTGAGAGTTTAGGTATTATTTTGGTTGTTAATAACCCTTTATCATGAGGCACTAGTTTTCTATGTGTATATATTACCATTATCAGTAGTTAGAGAAGAAACAACCTGTCACAAACTGCTGATAATTGTTCCATTTTTAATTGTAAAACTGTTTATTTTAAAGGTGCAGGTACCATGACAGATAAAAGTGGTAGTATGTAAAGATACATGTAGATAATATAATTTTTTAAGAATTTCCCCAACTTAGGATTCCTAGCATGGTAAGTTTACTTTCTTAAATAATATAGTTATGTGTAGTTTAAAATATATAAAGCATAGCTTGCTTTCCTTGTGACAGTGTTACTTTGTGTTGGTGATGTCTAGATAAATTTTCTTGCTCTTGGTACTTGGACTACACAAGCCTTAAAGTGCTATTAGTTGGGTTAGTTTCCCTGTAACAGGCTGGAAAGTCACCGTTGATGTTGGCTCACAGAGTTCACACAGTACACGTTAGAGAACTTGATGGAGTGTAGTTGTGACAGTTCAATGAAATGTGAAGATTTATTGATAAGGATGGAGTTTCCTGGTGGTGTAGTGGGTTAAGGACCTGGCATTGTCACTGCTGTGACTCGGGTCACAGCTCTGGCGCTGATTCGATCCCTGACCTGGGGCCTTCAGCTTGCCATGCATGTGGCCAAAAGAAGAAAGATTTATCGAAAGGGAATGAAGAAAAATAACTATTACTTCTCTTTATAAAGTTAATCTTTTTATAAAATGCACTTGAGGCCTGCTGTATTTTCCCTTGGAACACTGTGGTCAAACTGCCACTGTGCCAGGCGAATTCAGTGCCATCTTAAGATGCTTATACTGGATAATATGTATGAAGTGAAAAAAAAAATAGAGCTGATCATAACATTTTGTACCTTGAATTAGAGATAATAAAAATATTGGCAGTTTAGCAGCAGAGGTACCACTGACGAGCATTTCTAGGCATTAAGGTTTGGTAGTATTGAGTTCCCTCGTGCTCTCGTAGTTAGACCCGAGGGAACTTTCACTGCTATGGCCCGGGGTCAGACCCTGGTCTGGGAACTGAGATTCTACACCAAGCCACTGCTCACCACAGCCACAATAAATGAGTAAATAAATAAAAATAAAAATGGGTAAAGGATTAAATAAAAGATTTGGGGGTATTACTTATTGCTCTCTGGATAGTCAAAAATGCCAGGGTTTTGTTTCTTTGCATAGTTTTTATCCTTGTGCTCTGCTGTTTCATTTACATTTTTAGAATCTCCTTGGGAGTTAGGACTATGTTTTAATTTGGAGTAAGAGGGAATAGGAGCTATGAAGATACAATAAGGTACTGTTTGTAAAGACTCTGCAAATAGCATATATGTGATGTATTAATAGCACTCCATTTATGACTTATTCCACAGACCCATTTAGGGAAAATATATAAATTTGTAATAAAATCATAAGTAATACTAGACGGTTGAACTAAACTGATTACAACAAGATAACTACATTTTTATTTTTAATTTATTTTATTGAAGATTTTTATTTTTTCCATTATAGTTGATTCACAAAGGTCTGTCAATTTCTGCTGTACAGCAAAGTGACCCAGTCGTGTGTGTGTGTGTGTGTGTGTGTGTGTGTGTGTGTGTGTACACACAGGAGTGGGGGTGCTGGATCATATGGAGTTCTATAATTAGTTTTCTGAGGGACCTCCATACTGCTTTCCATTGTAGTTGTACCAATTTACATTCCCACCAACAGTGCAGGAGGGTTCCCTTTTCTCCACACCCCCTCCAGCACTTGTTATTTGTTGACTTGTTAATGATGGCTGTTTGATTGGAGTGAGGTGGTACCTCATAGTAGTTTTGATTTGCATTTTTCTCTAATAATTAGAGATGTTGAGCATTTTTTTCATGTGCCTGTTGGTCGTCTGTATGTCTTCTTTGGAGAAATTTTTATTCAGGTCTTCTGCCCATTTTTCAGTTGGGTTGTTGGGTTTTTTGCTGTTGAGTTGTATAAGTCAGTGATATATTTTAGAGATTAAGCCCTTGTCAGTTGCATCATTTGAAGCTATTTTCTCCAATTCTGTAGCTTGTCTTTTTGCCTTTTTTTATGGTTCTCTTTGCTGTGCAAAGGCTTTTAAGTTTGATTAGGTCTCATTGGTTTATTTTTGTTTTTATTTCTTGTTGCCTTGGGAGACTGACCTAAGAAAACATTTGTACAGTTGATGTCAGAAAATGTTTTGCCTATGTTCTCTTTTTTAAGTCTTTAAGCCATCTTGAGTTTATTTTTTGTGCATGGTGTGAGGGTGCGTTCTAGTTTCATTGATTTACATGCAGCTGTCCAGGTTTCCCAGCACCACTTGCTGAAAAGACTGTTTTTTTCCTCATTTTATATTCTTGCCTCCTTTGTTGAAGATTTAGTGACTGTAGGTGTCTGGGTTTATTTCTGGTTCTCTGTTCTGTTCCATTGATCTGTATGTCTGTTTTGGTACCAGTTCCACACTGTCTTGGTTACTGTAGCTCTTAATATTGCCTGAAGTCTGGGAGAGTCATGCCTCCTGCTTGGTTTTTGTTCCTCAGGATTGCTTTGGCAATTCTGGGTCTTTTATGGTTCCATATAAATTTTGGGGTTGCTTGTTCTAGTTCTGTAAAAAATGTCCTGGTAATTTGACGAGGATTGCAGTGAATTTGTGGATTGCTTTGAGTAGTACGGCCATCTTAACAATATCAAGTCTTCCATTCCAAGAGCATGGAATATCTTTCCATTTCTTTGAATCCTCTTTAATTTCCTTAATTCCTGTTTTATAGTTCTCAGCATATAAGTTTTTTACCTCCTTGGTCAGGTTTATTTCTAGGTGTTTAATTTTGGGGGGTGTGATTTTAAAAGGTATTGTATTCTTATGTTCCTTTTCTAATATTTCATTGTTAGTATACAGAAATGCAACTGATTTCTGAATGTTAATATTGTATCCTGCTACTTTGCTGAATTCATTGATTTGCTTTGAGTAGTTTTTGTGTGGAGTCCTTAGGGTTTTCTATATATAGTATTAAGTCATCTGCATAGAGTGACAGTTTTATTTCGTCTCTGTCTCTTCCAGTTTGATACCCTTTATTTCTTTCATTTGTCTGATTGCTGTGGCTGGTACTTTCAATACTATGTTAAGTAAAAGTGGGAGAGTGGGCATCTTTGTCTTGTTCCAGATTTTAGTGGGAAGGCTTCCAGCTTTTCTCCATTGAGTATTATATTGGCTGTGGGTTTGTCATAAATGGCTTTAATTATGTTCCCTCTATACCCACTTTGGTGAGTTTTTATCATGAATGGATGTTGGATTTTTGTTTGTTTTTTGTCTTTTGTCCTTTTTAGGGCCGCACCGGTGGCATACGGAGGTTCCCAGGTGAGGGGTCTAATCAGAGCTGTAGCTGCCAGCCTACGCCAGAGCCACAGCAACGCCAGATCTGAGCCGCATCTGCAGCCTACACCACAGCTCACAGCAACGCTGGATCCTTAACCCACTGAGCGAGGCCAGGGATCGAACCTGCAACCTCATGGTTCCCAGTCAGCTTTGTTTCCACTGCACCATGACGGGAACTCCTGGATGTTGGATTTTGGCACATGCTTTTTCTGCATCTATTGAGATGATCATGTGATTTTTGACTTTTCTTTTGTTAATGTGGTGTATGACGTTGATTGACTTGTGTATGTTGAACCATCCTTGTGCACCTGGGATGAATCCCACCTGGTCGTGGTGTATGCTGTTTTTTGTATGTTGTTGGATTCGGTTGGCTAAAATTTTGTTGAGATTCTTTGCATCTGTATTCATCAAATATATTGGCCTATACTTTTCTTTTTCAGCAGTATCTTTGGTTTTCATATAAGGATGCTGATGGCTTCATAGAATGTCTTTGGGAGTGTTCTTTCTTCAACCTTCTGGAGAGGTTTAAGAAGGATGGGTATAAGTTCTTCTTTGTATGTTTGGTAGAATTCGCCTATGAAGCCATCTGGTCTTGGCCTTTTGTTTATAGGGAACATTTTTATTATATATTGAATTTCACTTCTAGTGATTAGTCTATTCAGTTGATCTATATCTTCTTGATTCATTTTGGGGGCGGGTTGTAATGTAAGTCTCTAGAAAGTTGACTGTTTCTTCTAGGTTGTCGAATTTGTTGGCATGTAATTTTTCATAGTATTCTCTTGCGATTCTTTGTATTTCTGCAGTATCCTTTGAGATTTCTCCTTTTTTATTTCGTATTTTGTTTGAGTCTTTCTCTCCTCTTCTTGGTGAGTCTGGCTAGAGGTTTGTCAATTTTGTTTACACTTTCAAAGAACCAGCTCTTGGTTTTATTGATTTTTTTCCATTATTTTTTGAACCTCTATTTTATTGATTTCCTGTCTGATCTTTATGATTTCCTCCCTTCCGCTGACTTTAGGTTTTATTTGTTCTTTTTCTAATTCCTTTAGATGGTAGCTTAAGTTGTCAATTGGAGGTATTTCTTCTTTTCTGTTGAAGGCCTGTATTGCTGTGTATTTCTCTCTGAGTACTGCTTTTACAGCATCCCATAGATTTTGAATGGTTGTGTTTTCATTATCATTTGTCTCAAGGTATTTTTTTAATTTTCCCTTTTGATTTCCTCTTTTACCCATTTGTTCTTTAGTAGCATGTTGTTTAATCTTAGGCAGTCAGTCTTTTCTTATTTCTTTTCCTGTGGCTGATTTCTGATTTCATGCCATTGTGGTCTGAGAAGATGTTTGCAATAATTTCTACACTCTTAAATTTGTTGAGGTTAGTTTTGTGCCCAGTATATGGTCAATCCTTGGTAACGTTCCATGCGCACTTGAAAAGAATGTATTTACTGATTTTTTTTCTTTTTTGGATGTAATGACCTGAAAATGTCAAATAAGTCTAAATCTTCTCCTGTGTCATTTAAGATCTCTGTTGCCTCATTGATTTTCTGTCTAGAGGGTCTGTCCAGTGATGTGAGAGGGGTGTTAAAGTCTCCTACTAGTATTCCCATCAGTTTCTCCTTTTTATGTCTGTTACTATTTGTTGTGATATAGGAGTATTCATGCTCCTATTTTAGGGGCATATGTATTGACCCTTGTAATAGCCTTTTCTTGAGTCGATCCTTGTATCATTAAGCAGTGTCCTTCTTTGTCTTTCTTTATGACCTTCGTTTTAAAGTCTGTTTTGTCTGGTGTGAGTGTTGCACACACTGCTTTCCTGCGTTCCTGCGTTCTTCACTCACACATGACCTTTCTCCGTCCCCTCACTTTGAGTTTATGCTCTTGGAGACAGCATATTGCAGGCTCTTGTTTTTTAATCTAATCTGCCACTCTGTGTGTTTTGATTGGAGCATCCACTACATTGATAAAGTACTTATTGACAAATAATGTATTTATTGCCATTTTAAACCTTGTTTTCCTGTCGATTGTACTTTTCTCCTTTGTTCCTTTCTTTTTTGGTTGCATGATTTCTTTTATTTTATTTTTGTGTCCTCTTATTTATAGTTTTTGTAAATGTAATGTTTGGTTTTGATTTGTAGTTGTCCTGTTTTTCAAGTATGTTAACCCCTTCCTCTCTCTGCTTTTGCCTGAGAGTCATATAGGCTCAAACACATTGTTTAAAAAAAAAGAATCTAGATTTTCTTCCTTTCCTTCCTCACATTTTATGATTTTGAAGTTCTTTTTTAATATGTTCATGTTTGTCTTTTTCTGCTCTTTGTGTTTATTGTTGCTTGCACAATAGGGTTTTTTTTTCCTTTGAAATTTTTAAATACTGGCTTATTTAAGCAACTGCTTTCCAGCTATGATTCCTCCATCCTTTCTTCTCACTTCTTTTTTATTTGGAGAAGGCCTTTCAGTATTTCTTTTAGAGTGGGTTTGGTACCTGTACTCTTTTAGTTTTCATTTGTTGGAGAACTTCTTCATTTCTCCTTCTGTTTTAAATGACAATCTTGCTGGCTAGAGTGGCAGATTCTTCTCTTTTAGAACTTGGAATATACCTTGCCACTCTCTTCTGGCCTGTAGTGTTTCTGCAGAGAAATCAGCTGATAGCCTTATGGGGGTTCCCTTATAATTAATGCTTTGCTTTTCTCTTGCTGCCTTTAGAATCCTCTCTTTAACTTTTGCCATTGTTATGATAATATGTCTCGGTGTGGGCCTGTTTGGGTTCAACTTGTTTGGGGCCCCCTGTGCTTCCTGTATCTTGATATCTGCTTCCTTTAGATTTGGGACATTTTCACCCATAATTCCTTCAAATATATTTTCACCCCCCTTTTCTTTTTCTTCTCCTTCTGGAATCCCTGTTATGTGTAGATTGGCCTGATTTATAGTAACCCATAGATCTCTTATATTGCTTTCATGTTTTTTCATTTGGTTTTCTTTCTGCTGTCCTGATGGGGTGATTTACATTATTCTATCTCCTAAGTCACTAATTGGTTCTTCTGCATTATTCATTCTGCTCCTGAGTGCCTTTAACTCAGCTTGCATCTCTACAAATGAATTTTCTAATTTTTCTTGGCTTCCCCTTGTATTTTCTAGTTTCTTTCTAAAGCAATCTGCATTACTGTTGGTAATCTGCTCTTCTCCTTCAGTGTTTTTGCTGTGTCCGTTTGAACTCGTGTCCGTTAAGCTGCACAGGTCTATTTCATTGTTTGCTCCTTCAGGGGAAGAATTCTCCTGCTCTTTTAACTGGGAATGGTTCCTGGTCATCTTCATTTCACTTATATTTTTCTTATTCTGTGAGTTCAGGGGGAACAACTACGGTAGTCTTGGAGGGATATTTATATGTGCAGGTGCCCCTGGGTGTTTTGTGAGAGCTTGCTTTTTATTTTTAAGGTTCTGTGTGTGCTTCCAGGGAGATGGAGGCAGTGGGCAGGGCTAGTAGCCAGTGCCTGGTTGCCGGGCCCTTGACAGTGGCAAGGACCTGCAGGAAGGTGGCGTAGGCTACTCCTAGCCGCAGGGCCCTGGGACGTGACAGTGGTCAGGCAGGTATAGGTGGCGCCCGGAGTTTCTGGCAGTGGCTGCAGCAGGGCAGGTGTGTTCCCAGGGGAGTGAGAGCAACAACAGGTGGTGCTCGGTTGCAGTGCCCTCTTCTTTGCTGACCTCTGAGGTGACTGGGGTCGCAGGTGCTCCCTGTTCACAGGCCCCTGGTGGTGGCAGGCCACGTCCCCCTCTGGTGTCTGAGATGACTGCTGTGGTTTGTCCCCACTGCCTGTAGACCACGCAAGAGGTGCCACATCACACTCAGACCCCCGCTGCCCTCAGCCCGCAGCCCTCGCAAGTGGTGCCGCAGCACCCATAGCCTATGCCAGAGGTGCCCTGCCCTCCCAGAGTCGGCACATGCCCAGGGAAATACATTCCTCTGGCTGTCCACCCTCCTCTCGCCTTCTCCAGCAGCGGGGCCTCGCGTCTCCTGTGGGCCCAGACCTCCTCCCAGGTTCCCGCGGCTCCCCGCCTGTGGCGCACCGCTCCCTAGCCCCTCGGGCCGTCTCCACACAGCCACCCCTGGTCCTCTCCCCCGAACTGACCTCTGGAGCCTGAGTCTCCGTGCCCAGCCCCGACCCGAGCGTCTCCAGCTCTGTTGTCCGGGACGGTGGCGCAGATGGTCTGTGCAGCTCTCACTCTACTTTGCCTTCTCTAGTCCAGCAGCTGCACTTTTCTCTGCGACGCTGAGGACCTTCTGTCTCTGCTGATCTCCCCGAGGTCAGGTGGCTCTCCAGGGTGTGGGTTCCTTTCCTTTTTAGCAGCTCCCTCTCAGGAGTGCTGATCCCGTCCTGATTCCTTTTCTCTCTCTCTCTTTTTTTCCCCCTTTTGTTCTACCCAGTTATGTGGAGGGTTTCTTGCGCATTTTGGAGGTGTAAGTTTCTTCTGCAAGTGTTTTAGCAGATGTTCTGTTTGAATCGTTCTACACGGAGGTGGCTTTTTCTGATGTGTTTGTGGGAGAAGGTGAGCACCACGTCTTACTCCTCTGCCATCTTGATCCTTCCCCCTTTCCAAAATTAAAATTCTTTTCCTCTAGTTAATTCTGATTGTTCAGGTTACCTTTACTAAATAACCAGATACAGTAGCTAAAACAATGAAAACGAGGCTCCTGTTCAGAGTGTCACAAAGCGGATCCTGTACCTGGAATCTGTTTGGAAGGGTTCTGTGATCAGAATGACCTGGAACCACTAGCGAAGGTGCTAAACTAGATTCCCAAGTTGTGTTTTATGGTTATAGATGCCCTGATCAAGGTAAAATACAGTTGCTACTTGGAGACCCTATGTCCTCAATTACCTCCCAAAATGTTCTCATTTTTTTCTCAGGTGGAGGAATCATCGCTGCAATTGTTGTGGGCCTCTGTAAGTATCTCAGACTTTGATGCCCATTAAATCAAGGCATTACTCTGAAAAAGGGCAGTGTTTTTTAAAATAATTTTGCAGTTTCTATAGCTTTATAGCTTTAAATTAAATAAAACAAGAAAACCTGGGCGTTCCCATGGTGATACAACAAACAAATCCGACCAGGATCCATGAGGATGCAGATGCCATCTCTGGCCTCGCTCAGTGGGTTGGGGATCCGGCATTGCCAGGAGCTGTGGTGTGGGTCACCGATGCGGCTCGGATCCTCTGTGACTGGGGCTGTGGTGTAGGCCAGCAGCTGTAGCTCCAATTTGACCCCTGTTCTGGGAACCTCCATGTGCTGCAAGTGCGGCCCTAAAAAGCAAAACATAGGAAGGGAGGGCGGGAGGGAGGGCGGGAAAACCTGACCTTTTAAAAAAAGCCTGTTTGTCTGTTGCTTCATAGTCTGCACGGCCAGCTCCAAACCCTAAACAGTACATAGTTCAAGGTGATTACTCACACGAGTTTGCGTCTCCAATATTGTCTGAGTGACTTTCTAATTAAGTCAAGGACTCTGCCTTACTGTGGCTTGTGTACTATGGTAATTGGATTTAGATGCTTAAGAGTCCAGATGGAATACACATGTATATGTGCTTATAGAAGGTAACACTTTCTGCCCATGGAGATCTGACAAATTTATTTCTTTTGCTAGAAAAATTTGAATTTGGCAATGATTTTTTATAGTTACATGTCATTTGTTTCCTGATTTCTCATACTAGTTGGCATTGCAGTAGTTGCTGCTGTTGGTATATGCCTTTATCGTCATAAATGCAAGAAAAGGTAAGTGAAAGTATGTTTCTTTAGCTTATCAGTCCTTCTTCCTGTGGACATACTTTTGTGTAGCGTCTTTTTGTACTGCATGCTGTCTTTTTTTAAAAATGTGCCTGCATGCGTGCACTGAATTACATGTCATTGCTAATAATATTTTCCTTTGTTTTTAATAACATTGCAAGAAGAGTAATCTGTGCAGGTCGCTTCAGCTAATTATGATGCAAGAAAATTTTCTGTGGGATTTGAGGTTTATGTGCTATCGGAAATAAATCATGGACTGTTATGGGGCCTTCCCTACACTGGGTGTATCCAGCTTCCTAAATTGGACTAATGAGCAAGATTAAATATAAAATGATCCACTGTGGAGACTTTGACAGCGGTAGTCACTGAAATTTTTGTGGTGAACCTTTTCAGCTGTCCATATAACTTAGTTCTAAGAAGTATTATGTAGGTGGCTCCTTCAGATACCCACTTTGCTTTCTTTTCATTTAAAGTTTTTTATACAAGCTACACTGGGAAATTAAAAGCAACACTATTTGATTTCCCTCTTATGTTCTCTTAATTTACTAGGTCGAAGTAAAACTGATGTGCTTAAAGTAAAAGTTGCTGAGAGGGTAAGATTTACAAGGCACCTCATGAACTTTATCTGTCCTTTAATCTATAAAAATGAAATAAGTGGGGGGCTTGGAATTGAAAAAAGGTACAAATGCATCTTCTAAGGAGAACAGAGTTTTTAAACAATATCTTGAACTTTAGTTAATCTAAAATCTCATGGAATTCAGGCAAGAAACCTGGAGCACAGACCTCGAAAAGGTGCTTTGACGTTTCTGATTTTTAATGATTTTTCTTCCTCTATTGCTTTTGAAATAGCTTTGAATTCAAACTAATAATTGGAAACGATTGGTAGGAGTTCCCGTCGTGGCACAGTGGAAACGAATCCGACGAGGAACCATGAGGTTGTGGGTTCGATCCCTGGCCTCGCTCAGTGGGTTAAGGATCCAGCGCTGCCGTGAGCTGTGGTGTAGGTCACACATGTGGCTCGGATCTGGCGTGGCTGTGGCTGTGGTGTAGGCTGGCAGCTGTAGCTCAGATTGGACCCTTAGCCTGGGACCCTCCCTATGCCTCAGGTGCTAGCCTAAAAAGACAAAAAAAAAAAAAAAAGACAAAAACTATTGGTATTCATGGCTTTATGATATATATTCCTTTTATATTAATCCCTGGGTTTGGACTATATCATAAAAGTACATTCTTCACTCATAAAGAGCTCAAGCGTTTTTTGTTATATAAAATATAACTTCTTGGTTATATTTTGAAAATACCCACAGTACCTTCATTTGAGTCTTAAATCTTATATTTGTAGAACACATAATATGCAGATTTGGTTTCTCTACCAGCACTGTTTTTTGTTTTTTTTTTTCTTTCTTGGCTGCACCTGTGGCACATGGAAATTCCCAGGCTGGGGATTGAATCCAAGCTGCAGCTGCAACCTGTGCCACAGTTGCAGCAACACCAGATCCTTAATCCACTGTGCCTGGCTGGGGTTCAAACTCATACCGCCACAGAAACAATGCTGGATCATTAACCCCCTGTGCCACAGCAGGAACTCCAGTAGCGTATTTTTAAAACTATGGAGACACTGCAGTCTGTGAGTAGGAAATACTACCAGTGACATATGCCAAGTCTAAAAGATTTATGTAGAAATGTCCTCTGAAGAAAACAAAACAAAATAGCTTTATGCTCCTCATTCTCCTTCTTTGTTTTAAACATCACAATCCAAAATACTTTAAAGGT
This sequence comes from Phacochoerus africanus, assembly GCF_016906955.1. NCBI lineage: Eukaryota > Metazoa > Chordata > Mammalia > Artiodactyla > Suidae > Phacochoerus > Phacochoerus africanus. Next base: position 134,309,679 of record NC_062554.1, on the reverse strand, counting down.
TCCCTAACAAGGAGTCACCGAACTCTTCCAGCGACCAGTGATCGAGTGTTTTAATTCCAAACAATTATCTGATCACCGTGCCTGCAGATTAAAGTTTCAGTGGCATCAGAGACCTGAGACCCCATTTCTAATGAGCTCCCAGGCTCTGATGCTGCTGCGCCTGGAATACATTTTGAGAAACCAGGGTGTAGGCCTCTGCGGCCGTGCCCATGCTCTTTAAACTTGAAGAACCGCCATCAGGCTTACTGGGAAATGTTTCACCTGTTCAAGATAACTGGATTTTGTAAAAGACTCCTCATTTATGTGTATGTTTTTTAAAAGGACGTGCAGTAACACCTAGCTTTATTTTGCTTGTCCTTTAATGGAAAAAAACGAAAATCATCGTATTCTCCCACCACACACACACACACACACACACACACACACACACTGCTTTTCTTGCTTTAAAAACTCCTTTCCAAGGCTATAAAGTGTATGCAGTTGACTCCTATATTTCTCAAGATAACCCTGGAAGCAGAGTACCAGGCACAGATAATCCAAGTTGGTGTTCACACGTGATACGCGGTGGGTTTAGTGTAAACTTGTATTTATGGTGATCTGGGAACAGCGTGACCCTGCTCTGGGCTTTATAGCAAAGCATGAAAAAGATCTGCACGGTCGCTTATGATCACTACGTTATGATGAAAAATGGCTAAAATGTTTAGTGCTCTGCGACAGTTTTCGGTGTCTTAGCTCTCAGCCAAGAGCAGGACAGGATGCCCGTTGGTCTGATGGGCTTCATCTTTGCCCTCCTTCCTCTTCCCTTCGTAACTAACTCTTCTACGACTCTCTCCAGACGTGGAACCCAGCCCCTTCCCTCGCCTGTGCTACTGCCTGGGTCCCGTTTTGCATGTCATGACTGTGTGCTTCCAAAAAATGCCTTTCGTTCGTATTTTTTTGCCTAAACGCATGATTTTGTCTCTACTTGAGTTAAATCATCACTGAATCCACGCATTAGAATTATTGTGTAATTTATGCTTTTTACTAACCGTGACCAAATAATTTTTCTTTTTTTCCATTAAGGATATTTGTTTTTTGTTGCAATTTAGAAATAATTTACTGTTATGCTGATACGGAAACTTTGCAATTTTTTTAGTTGTCTCCTTAAAGGAATCTTTCTTTTTTTTTTTTTTTTTTTGTCTTTTTGCCATTTCTTGGGCCGCTCCCTAGGCATATAGAGGTTCCGAGGCTAGGGGTCGAATCAGAGCTGTAGCTGCCACAGCAATGCGGGATCCGAGCCGCGTCTGCGACCTACACCACAGCTCACGGCAATGCCAGATCCTTAACCCACTGAGCAAGGCCAGGGATCGTACCCGCAACCTCATGGTTCCTAGTCGGCTTTGTTAACCACTGCGCCACGACAGGAACTCCTGCTTAAAGGAATCTTACTGAAGCTTTTTGACTGTACTATAGTTAATCCAGTTCAGGTGGTAGGGAGTAGCATGACTTGGGCCAAAACGGTGAAGGAGCAAAATAGCTTGAACATTTTTTTAAACCCTCTTCTCAAATTCTTGGGCATTCCACAGAGGTTTCAAAAACTTTAAAACAGCAGCTAATACATGACAAAGGTTTCGTCGTTAGTCGAGAGAACACATTGCTGAAGTTTGGATGCATCCCAGGAAAATGAAAGGTCATCCATGAAGTTTTACGGAGATCGTCCCTCGGGGGAAGACGCTTGTGCGGCGGGAAGAAACTCCTCCGCGTGCAAGATGCGCAGGACGCGGCATCGGCATGGAGCCGACACCTGCTCTGTGATCGCCTCTCAATTTAAGGTGCTGAAGACCAGGACCCTTCTCCTCATACGGCTTCCTTCTCTGAACGCGAGTTTACATTACTCGGTTCCGGCCACGCGCCCTCCACGGTAAACAGGTCGCAGGGAAATGTGGCATCTGTGTCTGCCGGATAAGGCGTCCAACTCCAAGCACCCTCTTGCGCCGAATGCCTGGTCCAGGTTCCTGTGGGGAACCGGGAGAGCCAGGATGTAGGAACCTCGTGGTCAGCTCTCCTTCCGGTCTCCCCAGTGAGACTCGCTAGCATTCCCGCTGGCTTTTGTCCCCTTTGTTGGGCCACAGCTCCTTCCTTTTGGGGCCGAGTCACTGGTATTCAGCCCCTTCCTCTTCTTCCGTGCAGCACCCTCCTCCCGCTGGGGGCCACAGACAAGCACATCTTATTTCTCTCTGAGGAGAGAGGAGAGAAAAGTTTGCTTTTGTCATGAAAGGTACCTGCTTTCTGTTTTGTTTTGTTTTTTTCCCCATCTGAAAAATGGTCCATGACCATGTAGCTGTCGGTAACCTCAGCTAAGCTGTGTGGACAGGCGGCATCCAAGAGGACACTCGTCTGTCCCCTTTGCTGGGTCCTTGCGGTTCTGTCCTGCGGCCCCTGCTGTGACGGGAGGTGCCGAGGACCCACCAGCTCCTGCTTTCACTTGGGCACCGGCAGAGCGATGTGCCCTCGTCCGCTTGCCAGACCATCCTGCACCTCTGCCTTCTAGAAGCTGTGAATTCCCAGCAAGGGCAGTATTTTAGCCCATGGGGAAATAATCCCGTGTCAACTGCAGAGAAGAAAACTGTTCTTGGACAGAAGCCAAAAGACATTGTATCAGATTTTGCAGACATTCAATTTCAGCTGGTACATATCCTGTCAAGACCCGCGTTTCCCTTGACTGCGGTTATTTTCAGCATGTAAAAGAGAAACCACCGCCACCACCACCAAAAAATCCTCAGATTTTGAGAAATTGTGAAAGGCATTGCCTTAAGCCACTTAACCCCTTCCACCTCTGTCTTTGAATGAAATGAATCGGAAGTGCCTCCTTTTTGTGCCAGAATGTGTGTCTGCAGAGCCGGGACGAGAGGAGATGATGCTCCCGTGACTTACGATGACGGGAGGCGCTACCCTAGGTTCTAGTCCTGAGTGAGTTTGCGAGCAGATTCTACAAAGGCCAGTGACAGGAAGGGCAGTGTCCTGGTAAAAGCACAGTGGTGTTTGATCACAGGCGCCACAAGGGGAAGGCAAAACACACCAGCCAGGAAGGCGGTGTGGGCCTCCCCAGCCCTGTCTTTCTGCTGGGCTCTCTAAGGGTACCTTTGAGGCCAGAGCCAAGCAGGAAAGTAGTTTTCAGATGGCCATGAGCTTCAGGGTGTCTGTAGACATTTGAAGTTAATCTCATGACTGCTGCAGTTGTAATATAATACAACCCTAGTTAGTAATTCACTTTCATATTTTAATCAAATTCAAATCGCTTCATTGTTATATCAAACGAATGTTTCTTTAAATTTATATTAATGCTGATGTAATCTTTTTCAAATATTGGATTCTATTTAAAATTCTGTTTCTTAAAAAAGGGATTCTGCTACTATGAGAAAAAAAAAGTATTGACCTCAACAAGTAGAAAAATCTAGTGTCTTGGCGGATTCAGTGCCAGGCCTCTTTATTGACCCTCCACACCAGTTCTTGGGGGCTGCTGAACTATTACAAGTGCAGGGCTGGGACAGTCATGCTTCATAGAGATGCCACCCCCACCCAAGGGCAACAGGAACGTCTGAAATGAACACAGGTGGCTCTTTCCCGAGGTGGGCGTCCGGAAGCATTCGCTGGTGTGGGCGTACTGTAAATGACTGACCCACATTTGGTTGTAGTTTGCCTGTTAGCGTACGTGTCCTATGCTGGGAGTGGCAGTGTGTCTCCCCATCCCACAGCCAGCAGCCCTGAGGGGCTTCTCAGGATTTCAGAAGTGGCTCATCTGTGTAAGGTGAGCTTGAGTGGAAAGTACCCACCAGATTCAAAGACACCGTGCAAAGAATTGGGGTCAAGTAAAATACCTTACAACTAATTGTCCTGCTTCTTTTTTTAATGCACCTTCTAGAAAATTGAGAATTACCTGCGTGTCTCATGTCATGTCTGTATGTCTTTGGATAATGCTGGACTTGAATAATAGATCTTAGAAAAGTGTTGTTACCAAAAAAGTATGTTGTGGGTTTTCGTTACTGAGGGGCCTCTCCAATCAGGACACGTGGTTTCCCGACAGTGAGGGGAAATGAGGCATCGCTGAACTGAAACGCTGTTGGAACCTTTAGCTTTGTAAAGGTTTCAGCTCAGAGCCAGATTTGAATTGCAATACTAGGAAATTTTGTGTTTCTCTCTAGTCTTTTCCATTGGCCCTAAATTAAAATAAGGGAATATTTACTAAGTATATGTGACTGCTCTGGTTCTTGTCTTGGAGGGAATCGAAAATGTGATACAGGGATCAAAAAAGTGAGACTAGTTGAGCATTTGAAGTTACTTTAAAGGAATCCTCTGTTTACTTGTACAGTGACTGACTAGTATAAATACATTTTTGTTAATTGTCCATGTTCTAAATGGGCTCCTGGCATTTAATCAGAAGCCCGTTTTTTCAGTTATGTTCATTTCTGATGCTGTGTTCTTACCTTCCTTTGTAGGAAAACAGAGATTAGTGCTTCATACAGCACCTACCAGGATAAAGCAGCCACTCCAGCAGAATAGACGGACTAAATGACTTCCACAAACCCTTGAAAATGAAGGAAATGTCAGCATTTGAGAGAAAGATCTTGAGGAGCTAGGTCCTCCTTTTTTCACATGGAAAAGACAAGTTCTGTATGACCTCACATGTGGAATCAAAAAAGTTTTTCTATGGCAAAGGAGATCGGCTTGAAGGGGTGGGGACGGGGGAGGGGGTGGTTGGGGAAGGACTGAGTGAAGGCGGGCAGAAGACATACACCTTTTACACTTTCTCACCTGTAAGATAAACAGGGACTGAGAGGGACTGCACAGCTTAGTGACTCCAGTTTGCGAGTGATACTGTATATTGGCCGGTTGCTAGGACCGCAGATACTTAAATCTGTAATCAGCTAGAAGAAAACCAGGTCTGTGTAGGTCTGTGCAGTGATGGATGGTAACTAAACTTTAATTGTGATCATTTTACAATAAGACATTATCAAATCCTGCTGTACAGCTGAAGCTTACACAATGCTGTATGTCAAACATGTCTCAGTACTGAAAGAAAAAAAATCTGTAACAATTATTTCCTGGCTTCTCACAGTATCAGGAGTAGAACTGCTAAACTGTAATGCTGACATTTTACTGGGGCTGGAGTGTGGCCCTTTGTGCTTCTTTGAAACGTGTATGAATTTAGGTTTGAACCTCTTGTTTTCCGTTAAGTGACACTTGTATTTGCAGGGCAAGCCAACACAGTATCCCCGGGTGTTAGGGTGGGCAAATATTGCTTCTCTGCAGTCTTTGAACTCAGAGAAATGGCATTCAAGATGATGATATTTACATTTCATTTGTAAAGAAAGCGATGTTGAAAATTTTTCTGTTCAAAGGTTCATGCCAGCTCTTCAGGTTCATTCATCTACAGTCCTAAAAATGTCTTTTACGTATGTGTGTACACTTCTTTTTACAAATGTGTGTGTGCACTGCTTCAGCTCTTAGTAAAAATAAGAATACTGAACACTGAGAATTTAAACACATTTGTCTTCCTGATAATGATTATCGGAAAATACTCTTAATGGGGTAAAACTGTATTTAAAAAGTTATTTGTATCTTCTTGGCGACTGAGAGAAGCTATAAAGTGTATACATGGCAGTCACCCTTTTCAATAGTAGGAAGGCAGTCTCAAGTAATCAAAAAGAACTCAGCGTCCGTTCCAGGCTTCTAGAAACAGTTGGAGGGCTCTAACACGCACAGCAAGAGTGCCGGCCGAGTCCAAAGCGGCCTCCAGTTCTCCTCAAGAGAATCCCACTCTTTAGAGGATGAGAAATCCACTCTAAATTCTGGCCATCGGTGGCCTTCCCTCCCAACTTGAATAGGCGTCTCGTAGGGAAAAACGTGTCACCCACGGGTAGGCAGTTAATGTAGAGAAAGTTCATCAGAGCAGGTCACGTCGCCGCGTCCGTAAAGCACAGAGTGAAAGTGAAGCCACGTGTTTCAGAAGAGCAAACTTACCTCTGTGGCTCCCCTGCCGCCCATGCAAAGGGAGGAAAAGAGCCAACAGCCCAGGTGGCTCTTGATGTTCAGGTGACACAGATCCCGGCCCTCTCCTCTGTCCTCACACCTGGCAGGGACTCTTTCCAAAGAGCCAGAGGCCGAAGAGGATGGCCTGCCCTTCCAATTCAGCTAAAACTCTTGCATCTACGCTTTTATAGTTAGTAGCTCAGGTTGGGCCAGAGAAGCGTTGCCTCGAGAGAGGAATGAGGAATCAAGCGTGGAACCAGGGGAAAATGATGTGACCCTCTAAGGACGTGTTTCTAAGACGCTGTAAGTGTTGCTTCTCTTTGCAAGGATTCTGCATTAACCATCAAGTAGTAGTTTGGACCTGTTTTCACATACTTTTCAAGGATGTAGCACTTTCTTGGAAGCAAGGGATGTGGCTGTCGTTCTTATTTCTTCAAAACCCTTCAAGGAGTGTTTGCAACCAAAGATGTGCACTTACCAAAACAGACTTTCGTAGTTTCCACTTCGGATTCAGTCTTTCCACTTTATTTATATGTGAGACTGAAATGGGTGTGTAAATATATATGATGTTCTGCTTGTCAAACCATTTGTCACTTACCTAAACATATGGGGAAACCACTGTTCTCTAGAAATGTAGAGGGAAAAAAGTGTATTTGAATTTAAAGGGCTCGTAAACCTGCAGGAATATATGCGTACTAGATGGATATGTGCTATGTATTATTGTAAATTTTGTGAAAGTTGTATCTTCTCACCTGCTATAAAAGACGTACTTTCAGAGCAGCTTTATTTGTGATGATGTGTGGTTTTCAGTGTCTCGTCTCATACCAGAACATGCTGCTAATTGGGGCCCACCTTCTCGAAGTATTTCCCTCCCCCAGTCACCACTCCTGCCCTCCCCTCCAGGCTTCTCCCCTCCCAGCCCATCATGTGCCTCCCCTGCTCAAAATGTGTTCAGTCGCACCACACTGCCTACAGCATGAAGCCCAAGTTTCTTCCAAGATCCTTGAAGACTTTCTATAGTTAATTCGCAGCTCTTCTTCCCAAGCCTTCGCTTTCTGCCACACTTCAGATAACCTGCTTCAGTCAAGCCAGACCACCTGCTCTGTGCTCTCTGCTCTGGTCCTGGTTCACTGCTGCCTGAAGCAGCTCTGGGCCTGTCCCGTCCGGGCATCTTCCAGGGCCCAGCTCTCAGTGCCTGTCCTGTGCAGCACTTGTGGTTTCTGCCCGGCTCTGAGAGTCCTCCTTATCTCCTGGCCTTGACTGAACTACCTTCAGATATCTGTGTCCGTGTGTGTGGTAGAATATGTCTCTCCCGCATCGGTTTCATGCATGGGTGTGGCTGGGTGATGAGAAACCCGAGGCCCAACCAAGAAAGCATAGCATTGGTGTGCATGGAACTGATAATGGAGTTTTAATGTACGCCAAAAAAAAGAAAAAAAAGGAAAAAAATACTTGCTCTCTTGGCAGATCTGAATTAAATATGTGAAACTATGACATCAGGCCTCCTCTGTGTTTCTGAGCCACGGCTACACACTGGAATCCCCTGGAGAGTTTTACTGATGCATGGTTCCTGCCCTGCCCAGAGAACTATCATGTCATGGCCTGGGCTGTGGCCTGGCCCTGGGATTCTTTAGAGCTTCCAAGCGATTCTAACATGCAGCTAAGGCTGAGACCCTCTGCATGAGGGGTTCTCAAGCCTGAGAGTCCACTCTACATATGGACTTTTATATAAAGACATAAGACGAATGCTTATGCTTCCAGAATAAATTTGTTCTGTAATTCAGCCTATGAAAGAAATCAGAAAATGCCTGAAGCTTGAATTAAGGTCTTGAATTAAGTATCCTAACCAAGAATAGATATTTTCGCATATTAAAATATTACATATTTGTATCCAAAAGCATAGTCTATCCAGAAACAAGGCAAAATTGAGAGAACGTACACGGGTTTTTGTTTCTCTAGGCTGCTTTGCTTTCATCATGTCCAGGCTCATCCAGAAAAGGTTATCCTGGCATGGTGGTCGGCCTTGATAATCCTGGCACTGCTGCCCTCCTGTGGACTCTCAGGGCATCTGACAGTCCCTTCCTTGGTTCAGACGTGATTGTTCAGAGGTTTGGGTCTGTTCTGTTCTGTTCTTTATTTATTTTAGGGCCGTACCCGCGGCATATGGAGGTTTCCAGGCTAGGGATGGAATCGGAGCTGTAGCTGCGGTCTATGCCAGACCCACAGCAACGCCAGATCCGAGCCGCATTTGTGACCTACAGCACAGCTCACGGCAACCCCCCAACGCTGGGTCCTCAACCCGCTGAATGAGGTTTTTATTTTAACGAGCTCTTTTTGCTTGCTTTCCAGGAAATTGACTTTTTGTGCTTCCCTATGGAGGAAGCACAGTACTGGAGTCTGGGGTCAATGAGCTTTCCTTCCCTGTGGCTCAGACGAGCTTCTGTGACCACATGGCCTCCAGGACGGATGACACTGAGAGTGTCACCCGCCTGGGGCCTGAGCCACCAGCCCTGGAAAAGCTGTATGGGGTCGTAAACTTCATATTAGCCGGGCAGCCGCTCGTGCTTCCCCGCCTCTGTGTACTTTAGAGACCGACCGTGGCTGTGTGGCCCTGTGGCAAGCTTTGTGCAGGACTCTTGGAAACAAGTAGGAGATCTGGTGTCCTGGTGGTTAGGGCTTGTGGCTTCACTGGGAATTCTGGAAACTTCCGCCCTTTAGATAAGCACCTGATCACCCACTAGCTCCTGAAAGGGGCCCCAGGGAAAATCCTGCTTTAACCTGTATTTGACATGGACTCGAGTGTTAGAGAGCCTTAGGTCGGGTCCCATACAACCATGCTTGTCACATTCTCGTGTGCCCGTGAATCACATGATCCTGCCGACATGCAGATTCTCGAATCAAAGGGCCATGGTTCTGCATGTCCCTGAGCTCCCCGGACTGCTCTTTGTGGAGGCCTCTTTGCAGGAAGTCTGCTTTATGCCACTTAAAGCTTTTACAAAAGACCTACAACATACCTGTGTTCATTCATCCAAAGAAATCTGAAAAGGATTTTGGCTTGTATGAAAAAAGACAAACATCGCTCAGCATTTACTGTGCTGTGAACCTCTGTACAGGCCGCCCACGCCCGAGCCGTGACAGTGGCACCGGCGAGCTCCTTCCTGGGAACTGCACCCTGCATCTCAGCATCCAGCTGCCGTCGCTTTGAACTGTATCTGAAAGTTATCTGTGCCTTACCCCCACTCATGTCGTGGATCGCTTGGCAAGGTAGGACCATTCGATGCTATGCTGTATGTCAAACCCGCTCATGAAAGGTTGCGTGAGGAACGCTGTGCTTCCAGACGCAGAATGTGGCCTTCTGTGCAAAGGGCCTTTGCAGGTGAGATCTCGGGAGGGGAGATCATCTCACAAGAAGGCAGAGGAGGGTCTGCCACGAGAGAAGGCACCAGGACCACAGAAGCAACATGCCATGCTGCTGGCATTGAGGTGGGGGGAAGGGACCACAAGCCAAAGAATGCCGCTCTGGACGCCGGAAAGAGCAAGGAAGCGATTCTCTGCCAGGTCGTGGATGGGACGTGGCCCTGCCCTGTGACTTGACTTCAGACTCTGACTTCCATCACTGAAAGAATGAAGCTGTGTTGTTCTAGACACTTACTGTGTGAATGCTTGTGTCCCATGGAAAGGCCTGTTAAAATTCTAACCCTGAAGGTGATGGTATTGGGGCGGGGCGGGGGCACTGGGGAGTGATTAGGTCGTGAAGGTGGAGGCTCCGTGAATGGGACCGACCTCCTTGTAAATTGAGACCAAAGGCGTTCCCGTTGTGGCTCAGCAGGTTAAGAACCTCACATAGCGTCCCTGAGGATATGGGTTTGATCCCTGGCCTCTCTCACCGGGTTAAGGATCTGGCAGTGCCGTGGCTGTGGTGTAGGCCGGCAGCTGCAGCTCTGATTCCACCGGTGTCCTGAGAGCTTCCATATGCCTCAGGGGCAGCCCAAAAAAAAGAAAAAGAAAAAAAATAGAAACCAAAATCCCCTCACCCCTTGTCCCAGGAAGCTATGGCTAGACTGCAGTGAGAACCGGAAAGCTGGCTCCCCCCAGACGCGGAATCTGTTGGCACGTGGGCCGTGGTCTTCCCAGTCTCAAAAGCAATAAATCTGTTCTTTACAAGCTGCCTCGTCTGTAGCGTTTGGTTATAGCAGCTGGAAGACACCAAGTTTGCCGGAATATGTGACACAGCAGCCACAGGAAATTAAGACACAAATGCTCCAGGTCCTCCAGCCACACTTTGATTAGAAGCACAACCATAGAGGGTCTCTCAGCCTGGACTGCACAGTGAAATCACCTGAGAAACTTTCAAACAAAAAAGGTGGATATCCAGACCCCTTTCCTATGGAAGTATAACCAGAACCTACAGAGGTGGGATCTGAAAGTCACTAAGGGGTCAATGTAATGAAAAGGTGGCTGGAGAAGTATCACAAAATAAACACAAAACACAGCTTTCCTTGTGTTCAAGGAAAACCCTTAAACTGCCCCAAAACGTGGACACAGTTGTGTGCTAGGTACCCCCATGAAACCATACACCAGCTTCTCAAAACGCAGGGCTGGGCCAATGTCTTGCATGAGGATTTGCCAGGTTCGAGATTCAGGGGAAACATTTTGGTCTCCCCTAAGTGGGTCGAAGACTCTACCTGTCCTCATGTTTTCCCAGACTTACTAGCACTTAGCCCCCTCGCTGGGACTTCTCTGCCGGGACAAGCCGCACGAGGCTGCGTGGGCTTTCAGTCCGGTTCCCTCTCCGCTTACAGGAAACACAGGGCGAGACACAGGTAAGTGGGACACGAGCCGACGAAGCATTGTCGACCGAGGCGGGAAGCACGGCCTTGAAAACGAGACTCAGGATGTCTCCAGAGGAAACATTCTCCTTGGCAACTTGTTAGGAGAACCACACGGGAGTGGCAGTTTTAGGTAAAGGGCTGTCAGCTTCCAGATGAATAAAGCAGCATAGTCCTAAGTGAGATACGGTATCTGTCACTCGGGGCCTGCGTGTCTGCTTCGCATGACCTGGCCACAGGCGCTGTTGTACAATTAAGCATTCATGGGTGCATCACAAACTGTTTTTCTGGGAAAGGTGTCCCAAATCATTGCTTTTGTGCTTTACTGCTAAATTCCATCTCCTAGCACTTTCTCTCTCGGGGACTGAAATCAGAGCCACCTGCTGGCAGAATCCAGGCCTCACTTGATTTCTTGCAATACCTGGGCTGGAGTTAGGGACACCGTAGATGAATCAGAAGTCGTTCAATTTGTTACAACTGACCTAAAGCTGTTATGCCCAGAGGTCTACATTTTACCTCAGCAGAAAACTGAACAGAAAGAAGTCAGGGTCTTAACTGTCCCCCGACCCCCCATCGTGGGAATCAGAACAGGAATTCGCCATTCAGCAAAAGCTCATTCACCAGCCCCACCCGACCCCAGCCCGCTGGGCAGGGCAGCATCAGGGGAAGAGCGGCAGGTGTGGACCCAGAAAGGCTTCCCAGGGGCTCACGATGCCACCGCTTTTGGGAACCAATGGTGTGAAACAGAAGTCCTGCAGGGAGGTCAGCGTTGGCCTCGTAATTCCTGCGCAAAAAGGTCAATTAAGAGGACGTGGAATCTGCAGTTTGGTCCCCTGTGCGGCCAAACCTGGCTCCTCTCTGAGTGCACCTCTGCAGAACCCCGTCTTCGAGGGTTGAGAAAAACCAAACCCCAAAGCAGAACTCCTGCATCTCTTACAAGGCAGCTGAGGCCATCAGGGCTCCTCCCTCTATGGGCCATGTGAGTACAGGCTCGGCGCAGCCAATGTTTCTGAGGGACACTGACGGCAGAGGTGCCGGGGCTGCAGCTCAGTTTCCCCAGCAACGGGTGGCATCCTTCCGTCGAGGCCTGCAGCTCTTCTGTGCAGCCTTTTCTCGCATTTTGTTCCTTGGCTCAGAGAATGTCATGCTTCACTTCACGGGTTACATGTTTAACACCCGTCCGCGGTCACTGACTTCAAATTCTCTATGAAGCAGGTAAGAACTGCACAGCAAATTAACTTTTCAGGACCCCCACTTCTCAATGTATAATTATGAATGGAAAATAAGAGATGAGAAACAAAGACTTGATAAATTGAATACAGTAGAACATTTATTAAGGTTACGATGCATGAACAGATTTAACAGATAATTCAACAGCAACCAATCTATAGAGTTTATAGCACAGTCACCCTTCAGCAAACCGAGGGCATCAGGTATACTACGGATTTGTTTTCAAAAACCCATCTCATGATCTATTACTCCTGCGCAAAGCCCTGTAGATGTAGTTAAAGAAGTTAGTAGGAAGAAGCGTGATCTTCCTTCCCTTCTCTCTGCCCATCCATCTTCCAGGAGCCACAGGCTGCGCCGACCAGACGTGGCGTGAGGCCTCGAAGCTGCTGCTTTTCCCCCTACATCATAACCGATTTCAAATGGTGCTAGACAAAAACAGACTCTGAACACCAGGAGAAATCGGTCAGCCTGTGTAAGAGATGGGTCCAGCGGGGCTCGGTGGGGTCCAGCACCGTGGCACTGCAGGAGGCAGGTCCGATTTCAGCTGTGCGGAACCTGCAGCTGAAGGTTCCAGGCAGCTAGGAGCCGGAGGACACTGTGGCTGCGACGCGACAATCCTCCCGGGACACAGCCTTCCCGTCCCTGCGGCCGTGGAGCACCCAGCTCAGCACGGCCCACCCACGCGCGCACACGTCTGACCAGCGGCTTACGGCTGGTGGCTGCTGCTACCTGTGCACACGAAGACCTTCGCAAGCCCCGGCCCTGCTCAAGCCCCTGCGTTTCCTTTGAACGATTCCCACCCTGCACTGTCCCCCTGCACCGCCCGACACACTCGAGCGTGTGCTGCGCTGCTCCGGCTCTTCCTTTCTTGAACCGGCTCAGGTGGAGGAGGCGGGGGGAGCTGGTCCCAGAACAGCTGCTCCTCTGCAGTTGGCCTTTGGCTGTGCTGCAATTCTTACTCCTAAAACACTGATTTCAAATGGTGCTAGATACAAAGATGGAAAAATCTAAGCCACCATGTGAAACCAGCTTCCAGAAGAAGAGGGTGTCACTGAAGAAAGAAGGGAGATGAGATGGGCAGGCCCAGCCTCTGTCTCGAGCAGAACTATCTTCTTGCAGTTCCACTGGTGACCGGGCAGAAATGTGGATCCATGTGCAGGCACAGAGGAGAGTTACAAAGCTGTATTCAGGCAACAGCAAAGTCATGGCTGATAACTCAGAGAGACAGACAATCGCAATACAAAACTCAGGAACTCCAGGCTAATTCAATCAATTCCGCAACCAGTCCCTATATATTATTATTGCATGAGATGAAATAAAACAGTGAAAGCTATTACTACACAGTGTCAGTATTCACGCTTGCGCTGCTCTGCTTTGGAAGGCATTTCCCGATGTTCTCTCACGTCATCAGGAGAGGGACACCGTCATCCGCCTTCAAGGCGCCATAACCACTGCACTAAGGAGACGTTCACGTGAGCCCAGGCGCCTCTTCCGTGTGCCCTGGTCAGGGAGAGCACGGGCTCCTCCTTCCCAGCCACAGCCGGCGCCCAGGACATGACCCCACTAACTGCCCGTCTTATTTAGACGCTACTGTGACACAAAAAACTGGTGTCCTATCACTGTATAACATAGAAAACCCTCTAAGGTAAGAATGAGGTTTTGGAGTTCCCGTTGTGGCGCGGTGGTTAATGGATCTGACTAGGAACCATGAGGTTGCGGGTTCGATCCCCGGCCTTGCTCAGTGCGTTGAGGATCCCGCACTGCCGTGAGCTGTGGTGTAGGTCACAGACACGGCTTGGATCTGGCATTGCTATAGCTCTGGCGTAGGCCGGTGGCTACAGCTCCGATTAGACCCCTAGCCTGTGAATCTCCATATGCTGCGGGTGTGGCCCTAGAAAAGGCAAAAAGACACACACACACCAAAAATGAGGTTTTGTTCTGTGTTGTCTTTAAATTCTGTCTTAAAAGATTTGCAAATGGTGTTCAAATTAGATTTCCCACCTCCTATCTGCATCACCTTTTTCAGTAGTTTGAAGTTAAGAAGCTATGTGTGCATTTTGCTCCTGATTCCATAACCAGGAGAAAGACGAGACACAGAAGCTGTATCTCTCAGATCCCCTCCTAATTCTCTAGGTCTCTAGAGAGAGGCTTGTATTTTTATGCCTCCTGGAAATAACATCATGCACTGCTCTAGGGAAGAGGAGGAAATAAAATCTGAACACCAAGCTGTGCTCCTGACACCCCCCAACAGTCTGGCAGAGCAAGTCTCATTCCCACTTCTGCAGGAGAAGGACAGAGCCTCGGCGCTGTGCAAAAACCTGCCCACAGTCCCATGACTGGTGAACGGTGGGGCTCCAGGTCTAAGGCCAAAGTCTGTGTTCCTGCCCCCTGCCCACTGACGCCTGCTCTGTGGCCGGACTATCACCTCATTCTGCTCCTGAACTTCATTTTGAGCAGGACTGAGTGCAGGCGGAATCCGCGACCATACCTACCTCTGCGTGGAAGGGGACGCTGCTGACCGCACAACCTGTTAAACCCCCGCGGAGGTGGACGCACGCCTGGTCCTGCCAGGGCCGGGGGCTTTGGTACGTGCTTGTTCTCCTGCACCTCTGGCGCCTCTGCCGTCTCCACCACGCGGCTGCAGGAGTGGGGAAGCCTCTGGGATGAACGCCCTGCTGCGCTGGGGCTGCACGCCTGAGGGATCCTGACATCCACGCTGAGCTCTGCAGCCCCTGGTGTTTGGCGAGGTCCTGGTCACAGATAAGAGAACTGGGGCTGGGGGTGGGCACTGCCTGCAGGGCTCAGAGTGAGGACACCTGCCATCAGCAGGGCAGGAGCGGTTGTGGATCAGGTGACTGCTAAGGCTTGAGGGTCGGGAGTGAGGGCTAATGACTGTTTTGCGGTAGGGCCTGACTCCTACAGACACGAGGGGGTCGGAGAGCGGCATTTGGGCACTCCCAGCTTTCCTGCTCGGCACGTCAGCCAAACTCCTGCCTTGGCAATGCCCAACTGCCACTCCCCACAAACCCTATCCTAAGATGTGGTCCCAGGAGTCGCTGGATGATCCAGGCTGCCGCCTCCTCCTCCACCGCGAGGCCTTGGCACATGCGGTTCCCTCGTCCTGGGATGCTCTGCATCCACTCTCCCGTGACACCAGCCCTCCCCCAGCCCCTCCCCCAAGGAAGCCTGGTGGCCTGGAGCCGCCTCCAGGTCTCGCCCAGCCAGCCTGTCCTGGGAGAGCTCCCGGTCTGGGCTGGCTCTTGGTGACGCTGCTTTTCCTTCAGAGCATACCGAGGTCGTCCGGTCACGTCTCCCCTGCCACCCAGGAAGCGTCCGCCCTGAGTCCAGAGGGGAGGCTGCGCCCAGGGAGCTTAGAGACAGGAACCAGAGTTTGGGCGCCCTACTCTTGAGTTCTAAAATGCTCCTGGTTCTCTGGAAGAAGAGACAAAAGTCATTAAGAATGCATCATTGTAAACATTCCAAAAGAAGGGGGGTGGGGGGAGGCATCTTAGGACCCGAAGCTTCTACCCTCCAGTCCCCCGGATAAAAGGGTCTGCTGCGGTCGCAGCCCCCCAACAGCACCAGGCTTCTCTCTCCAAGTCAGCCGAGCAGTGACTCACCCGAAACCAGCGGCTGCATTTGTTCCCTAGTTGCGTGTGGCCAGGTGGTGAGGAGCAGCTGGAAGCGGCTTGCTCTTCTTGGCACCCACCCTGAGGGTCACCCTGATCTGGAAGCAGCAGCCCCGGCCCCCCCAGGGCTCTGCTGGCAAAGGCAGGGGCAGGATCCTCCGGCCGGAGCCTGGCAGCGCCATCCGAGCTGACCCACGGGGGAGAGGCTGCCCACGAGGGAAGTCACCCCCGATGAGCAGCTGTGTCAGCGTTGCAGGTACCGCTGGGCAGGAAGAGGGTCTGGGGGCCACAGTGTCACCCAAGGCTACTTCTATGCCCATATTTTCTTTGGAGGTTTTTCCACTGCTCCGCCTGGGCAGGGACCCAAGGGTGGAGGAAAGGTTCCCCCTGACCTGCACAGGGGGTTGGAACACAGCAAGCTGGACTCCTGCTCAGCCCGGGCTCCGGGGACTGGCCTGTGCTTTCCTGGAACGGGCCTGGGAGTGTCCATCCCGAAAGAGCGGGGCTGGCACAGGCCCGTCACGACATGTTCAAATGCACAGAGGGGTCGGGCAGGAAGCTGAAGACACAGAAGCAGCAACAACGTGCAACAGAAATAAGTGACCCGGATGGGCCATGTTTTGTCTAAAGGCATGCAGAGTCTGACACGATTTTAAAAAGGAAACCAAACATCTGGGGGTTAAACACGAATCTAGATGGCAAGGAGAGCTTCTCCTGCAGCCTAGAAACGACGCCGTCTGTGTCGTTTCAAGTCCCCAAAATCTGATGGCCCGCGTGGTGCCACCCCACCCCCAAATAACACAGAAGGAAAGCAAGAAGGAAGTGAACCCTTGTTTGTGAAATCCGTGTGCAAACCCACAGAACAAACAGATATTGGCCTCTGAGAACATAATGCTGCTGGCTGGTTCTGCGCTACCACCGTGTGTTCAAATCCAGAACGCCAGGAAGGTTCCTGCGAGGCAGCAGCTTCTCCCTCCCTCCCCACCGGCTGGGTGCTGAGTCACAGCGACTTATGGGCCTGACGCAAGTTCCAGCCAGAGCGGGGGAGGAGCCGGGGAAGTGGAGCCTGGTCATCCATCTTCCTGCCACTGGGAATGCTGGTTTCGGGGCTCCTGGTAGCGAGGAAGAGTCATCCGGGGGAGAGAGGGGCCAGAGAAGGCCCTTTCGAAAAAGGGGACCAGGGGTGTGCCCTTGTGTGCGCCCCAGACCATTGTGCTTTGCACCGAGAGGCCTGGCCCAGCTTCGTGTCCCTCAGCCCCAGCCCAGGGCCCCGCATGCTTTGTCCTGAGCTGTCAGGGTGGGGCCTGCTGCCAACGAGCTGCGGCGAATGAATCAGAGGAAAGGGTGATAAAATGAACGATCTGTGTGTAGGGGGCTGGGTGGGGGGAACGGGGAGCTGGCTCTTTCAGGCCGGAGCCGGGGGCCCCCTGCCCCACCCAGAGCGGGGCTCAGCCTCCAGGGATTGCCACACGTCCCAGGCCCCGGATCCCAAAGTGGGGATGACACGCTCCAGATGCAGTGAAACCCCCAAATGCCTGTCGCGGTAACGGGGCAAAAAGTCACCACCGCCTCGGCTTCCTCGGAGGCCCCGTGTCAGCAAAATCCTGATTCTTCTCGGGGCAGGAGCATGGAGCCCTCCAGCCCTTCCTCTGCACCACCAGCAAAAACCTGGGTTTGGAGGTGTCGCGACCCCCCAGACGCAGGACGGGCAGAGAGGCCCTCGTCGGGATGGCCGGCTGGCCAGGAGGGGGCACGTGCGTACCCTGCCCGGGGGATGCCGCGGGGCCTGGGAGGGCGGCAGGAGAGGTGGCAGCGAAGGGGAGGAAGAGGCAGGGGGTGAAGACAGGATCCAGGCTGCCTCCCCGCTCCTCATGCATGGCTGAACCCAGGCAGAAGGTGGGCACAGCCCTGACCTACTCTCAGGGAGGGGGTGCTTTTCCACAAGTGGGAGAGGGAGTGTGCCCAGGTCTACCACGGGCGCACAGACACACGCACACACACGCACAGCGCTCACCGCAGTTCACGGGTCCAAAGCAAGGCAGATCTGAAGGAGAACCACCAACACTGCTCCCCTTCCCTCAAAGCATCCACTTGACCCAAGGAAGCTGGACTCGGAAGTGACACTTTAGGCTCAGTTGAGGTCTAACTCTGGACACTGGGGGAGAGATGCCCAGAGCCCAGCTTCCCCATCTTCCCAGGCAGGGCTGGGTCACCCCCTCCTTCCGCCACCACGAGTCACTCGCAGGTGCAAGATCCCACCAGGAGCCCCACTCAAAGGACCGCACACCTGTTGGTGGGAGAAGCAGGTTTCTGTCCCCAGGAGCCTTTCCAGAGGTGTGCCTGGCCACAGGCACATCTCCCAGCCCTTCTGGAAGGGGAGCAGAGCCTCTCCTCGGGTCACATCCTCCGGGGAGCACGGCCCCTGGCGGGCACCAGGAAGCCTGGCACGTACCCACTAACCTCCCAGCCGCAGTTCTACCCGGTACCTGGGGACACACCTGGAGAAGCACGTGGACCCGGGCCCGCCCCACCCCGCCCCGTGACCTGGTTCCACTTCCCCAGGTGGGGGGAAGGGAGGCTGGGTGGACAGAGGGCAGGTCTGGAAGCTGAGGCCAACTCGGAACCCCTTTCTCTCCTGCTTCCCCTGCAGCCGGCCCGGCCGGCTGTACCTACACAGCTGTGCCAGCCTCGCTCTGTTATCAGGACCTCTGCCTGCCAGTCTCAGGACCTGGAACAGGGAGCGGAGGGAGGAGGCAGGGAGAGGAGGGAGGGGGGAGAAGGAGCGGGGGGGGGGGGGGGAGAGCTTCACAGTCTAGTGCATTCCCACCAGATTGGTTCGAGGGGAACACGCACCACTTCCCCTTTTCGAGCGCTTCTCGCCCCAAGACTTTGGTTTCGGTTCCTTCCCCTCTGGACCGGGGATGGCACGGCTGGTGGGCTGGGCAGGGGGCGGGCGCCCAGGTGCCCAGCCCACTGGGCTCTGGCCTGGCTCCTTCTCGGGCCTGGCAGACTCCCTGGGCTCTTACCCGGCATGCCCTTCTCCTTGTCAGGGAGGCCTCGCCCTCTTGTTTTCAAAGTTTTATAACAGTATTGTTTGTTGTCCAGCAGATTAAATTCTTTTGGAGGCCAGGGTGGGGGTGGGGAGGGAGCGAGGGAGAGGGAGGAGGGAAAGCGAGAAGGAGAGAAAACGCAAATAGCGGCCACTTAGGGCTGAGAGATGAAATGAGCTCCTTTCTGAACGCAGAGTCCACCTGTCTTGGAGAGAGGCCAGCGGCCAGAAGCCCGTGTTCCCTTCTTCCCCATCCCAGGCCCTCTCTTCCCTCGCGGCCTCCTGTTCACCTGGCAGGGGACGTGTGGTCTCAGATGTTCAAGGCCACTTCTCAGGGTTCAAGCTGAGAAGAAGAAACGGCTCACAGGGCTGTGGGATTGAGGGGTGGGCAACCCCACCCAGAGAGGAGGCATGACGGGCGCCGAGCTGGCCCCGCGAGGTCACCCTCGAGTTCCATCTCCTGAGGGGTCTGCACGACCCGCCCCAGGACCAGGTGGGGAGCTGCGCCCTCGCAGAGACGTCTCTCACCTCTGCAGCGAGCCTGGGCTCTGTTCACATCGGACGTAAAGGTAAGCCATTCCGCCACGTCAGAGGCACTGGAAGAGCTGTACCCCAAGACACGACAACACAGACAAACCCAAGGACAAGCGCTCCCGTGTACCTGCGCAGGGAGTGAGAGCGGGGAGCAGAAAAGAAAGGAGATAGAGTGAAAGAGGGAAAAGAAGCGAGACGTGACACACAGGGGCGCCCAGGGAAGGGTTTCCCACCTGGCCCGCCTTTAGATGCTAAATCCGCAGGCAGCGTGAGACGGAAGGATGTGCGACTTTCTGTATTTCATACAACCTTCACTTGGTGACGAGCTGCTTGATCTTGGCCCAGGGTCACACTAAAGAGTGTGCCCATTTCGACACACACCCGCAATGCTGGGGGGGCCAGAGCGAGGGACGCCCCTGCCCCGAGACTGTCACCTTCCATCTCCGGCCTTTTCCCAGCCAACGACCTCCGGCTCTGCCCGGGGAGCCTCCTGTTCTGCCCCCCCACCCCCCACCATACACACTCTCCCTCACGTCTCACGTGTCTGTCAAAGGTCCCTACGACTGGAAGGAGTCGGCAGGGCTGGCGGCGGTGCTGATGCAAATGCAGGATCAGAGCCACTCGGGGCTCCTTCCTGGCAGGGACGAGGGCGGTGTGCTGTCTCCCCTGCTTGTCTGCAACCCTACCCGTCCTAGAGGGTCAGGTCAAGACGTTTCTCTCTGCGAGAGAAACAGCGCTCACGAGGAGCCCAGCCCGGGCTCAGGCTTGCCTCAGGGACAGAAAGGAAAGACGGAGCCCCAGCCAGATCCCGGCTCCCACGCCTCGTGCTGCTCTGTGGTGGCCTCGGACTCAGGTCTGGAAGGACCCTGTCCGGGATGCCCAGGCTCCCTTTCTCAGATACAGAAGTCTCCTCTTCCGGAAGCCTGCAGCCAAGGAGACGCCACAGTTGTCCCTGAAGTCCAGCCAATGTCACCCGCCCGGCAGCAGGTCCAGCCACCCTCGTCCCCACCTCCAGGTGAACAGCGTCGGATGTGCCACCTCTTCACACGCACAGTTGCTGAAGGCGGCAGCCCCGGAGCAGTTCCCAGGTGGCCTCCCCATCACGGGGCCGCTCTACGAGCTGAGGCTGCGCTCCAGGCAGACGAGTGGGTGGACGTCTGCAGACACGTACGCTGCCCCTGTCCGACCCCAGTCCCTCCGCAAGGGACACCATGAGGCTAAGGGATGAAGCCTAAGCCACCACGGCTAAAGGTGCTGCAAACGAACACTTTCTCCCACCCAGGAGTTCGGGTCTACGGATGACGATCACGCAGAGGGCCACCCAGCCAAGGAGCCCGGTGGCCGCCGCTCTGCCTCAGCACCCCTCGGAGAGGGAGGGAACACTGGCCCCCGAGACCACTCCGGCCCACCTTCCTGTCCACGGGAACGGCCCACTTCTTCTCGCCAGTCATGATGCAAACAACCAGAGCTGAGGCCAGTGTTTGCAGTATCTTACTTTCCAGTGTACGTGAGCCAATTCTTGCAGCAGGTTCTGAGTGTCAAGCAGCTAACTGACATGTAACATACACACAAGGTACATCCTGGGCCAGGCTCTGGGCGTACTTTAAAAATCTGATGGAAAAATCTCGAGGACCTCGCGATGAGGCTCATTTCTAAGAGGGCTACTCAGCGGAAACAGGACCGTGTGCACACACGCATGACGTGCCACCCAGATGGGTCAGAATGAAGCAGCCGTATTCGAGAAGTTTCAAAGGTAGGAAACCTCACCAGATACGCACAGTGAATGGCTGGATTCCCAGCCGAGGACTGCAAGCCAGTTTTCACAAGAGCACCCAGAAGTTGAAAGAGCGGATAACAGGAGAACCCAGATATTCTGAGGCGCCCCTTCGCTAATATAGAGAAGGGACCCAAAGGCCTGGAGAGGTCAGGTCAATGGCCCAGGACCCGCCCCCATCCCTGCCCTGCCCCACGGTCAAGGAGGAACACAATTCGAACCCAAGGACATGACAACCAGAGTCAGGGGACCTGGGCAGGTGTCCCAAATTAAGTAGGTACAAGCAGTTAGATCCTGGCAGGATTCTCTCTGGCTCGGTCTCATCAGCTACAGGGCTAATGCTACCCCTTGTCCCCAGAGCACTGTGTAGGGACCACAAGAGCTGGCAAACGTGAAAAGAACCACGAAACATCACACGGGGTGCGGGGAGACGATGGTTGCTAGTTGATTCCTCTCCAGCCTGCGGCCCAGCCCAAATCCCTGCTCCCCACACTAGCCTGGAGGTGCGGGGGGTGGGGGGGGCGGGGCTGGACTCAGAGTTATGAGTCCAGCTCAGTGTCCAGCAGAGGGGCGAGCAGAGAGCATCATGGAGGAACGCAGCTATTTTTAAAGCTCTGCGATCTGTCTAGTGCATTGCACGGTATGTGCCCCAGCCTCAGGGCTCCTACCCACACAGAGTGGACAGCAGGCCCTGAGCTGCCAGGGAGAAGCGGGGCCAGGGCCCCGCCACCCCTGGCCCAAGCCGGGCCTTGTGTAACAGCCAGAAGGGCCTGGGACCCTGGGCTCTGCTGTGTGTGCTTCAGGTTTGCTGTCTTTTAAAGAGTACCTCAAGGAGCTCCTGGTGGTGTGGAAGGTGAAGGCTCCAGCGTTGTCACTGCTGTGGCGCGGGGGTTCAGTCCCTGGTCCAGGGACCTCTGCATGCCACGGGTGGGGCCAAAAAAGAAAAAAAAAATTAATACTAAATAGAGACTGCCTCAAGACTAAAAAGCCAAAATGGAATTGGTGGCTCCGAGATATTTCTGTTTTCTTCTCTTGTCTTTTTTTGTTGTAATAGAAGGACTCAAACAACCACACGGCAAAGGAAGGCTACACATACAGGGAAACTGCCTGTTGGCAAAGGGGCAGAGACCCTGAAGGGATGCCTCAGGGGAGGCAGGACACAGGGCCCTGCAGTCCCGAGTTCCAGCCAGGATTTAGGGCCAGTAGGACGGCATGTCTTTCCTGGAGCACAGCAGGTCCCCAGCAGCTCCCACAGGGCCCAGCTCCAGACGAGCCTTTTGGTGGGAGACGGAGGCTCGCTGTCTGCCACCTTCACGCTACCTTCACTCTCTCCACTCACTTCTGGGGGGCAGGGGTCCTTCAAAAGCTGTCTCCACCCGCGCGCCCTAATTTATGCCAACAGTGTCCCTTCGGAAGACAGGCGCACAGCTGCTCTCGGAGGGGTCTTCAGAGTCCCCCCACGCCTGCTTCCTGTACCTCAGACCTAGGTTCTTCCCTCATCCCGCGTTTCTAGCTAAGAATCAGCCGCAAGCCCATCCAGGGAGCCCCACGCCGGCGTGAGCAGGCCTCCAAGATGATTCCGTCCACTCTTGCTTTAGAGAGAGTGAAACTGAGGTCCAAGAGGCAAAGGGAGCGGGTGTGTGCCAAGGGAGCCAGAACCCAGGCCTGCCAACTCGTCTGAATGCTCCCTGCCACTCCCACCCCCCCACCGCCCACTGCTGAGACCCGCATCCTGTCCCTGTGCCTGTGCAGCATCAGCCCGCCGGCAGCAAGCGGCAGCCTCCGTGGCCGGGGTGGGCCAGGTGTCAGGCCTGGGATGCTGAAGCGGGAGAGTCGCAGGGGCTGGCGCACCCTGGGCCCGGCAGCCGCTGCCCTCCAAACAGGGCACAAGTCCTGAGCCCTGAGCTGCCCACAGGAAACGTCCCCTTCCCCGTCTGCAGCCACCAACCTGCCTCAACTCTCGAGACACCAAGCTGGTCCAAGAGTCCCACGCAAGGGGACCCTCCTCCCCGCCCTCCTCCTGTCCCCTCCCTGTGGCACAATAATCTGGAACGACGTGTTCCGGCAGGAGAGGCCGAGCTGGCACGAGTTTTACTAGTGACTTGGCAAAGACCGAACCTGAGTGTCCCCCTGGGCTGCGGGGACGAGAGAGGGGCACGGTGACCAGGCTGCGGGAGAGGGCCAGCTGGCACCTGGGGAGGGTGGGAGGTGTAAGAGCAGGGCAGCCACGGCGAAGGGAAGGAACCCCGCTCTGCCGGAGACCAGCGCTTCGACGGTTACTGCCACCTCGATTCCTGACTCACCGCAAGGGCCCATGAGCTACGCGGCCTCGGGTGGGCTTTCCCGGCTGTTAGAAAAAGCGTGGGGGGAGCATCTGCGTCAGCTCACGTTGGAGGCTCGATCAGCATGGCTTTTGCCCAGGTGGCCCAGGTCCTCCCGGTCTCAGCTCCCCATCCTGACCAACACCTGGGCCCCCTTCGTAGGCAGGGGTGTCCTTCTCTTCCACCTCGTCTGCTCTACTGTTGATTCTCTGTTCTTATTAACGACCTCTCCCCGCACGAGCACCTACCTGCCCAGGAGCAGAAACTGGCCTTCGCTGGCCCCGGCTGAGACACCGCAGAGACTGAAGACACACGTGGAGAAGGGATGCATCTGCCTACGTGTCCACGGATCCCAGCGGGGCCCTGCCTCCGCAGAAACAGACGTGGTGCCTCCAACTCCGACTCTGTGACTGCAAAGCCCCCCGGGCCCTGGCCTTTCACTCTGGGTCCCGTCAGCTGGCTTGGCTGCCCACCCCCTGAGGGTCTTGGCTCCCGCAATGTCTGACTTCAGCCACAGACGGTGAAGAAACGGCACAGACTTTGGAATCAGAAGCATCTGAGTTTCAACCTCAACCATGCCACCTACCGAGTGTGTGATCTCGGTGAAGTCACGTAATAATCACAGCGTCTTTAACCATAAAAGGGAAGTAACAGCTCCTTTATGCAGTTCTTCTGAAGAGGGATCAAATAAGCAAGGGGAGCCTTCTTAACTAAGGTCAGTCCCCCTCGCCCTGGGTGGCAGGCGGAGAGCTCCGCTGCCTGTCTCGGGCCTTCGGGCCGCGTTACAGACCCCGATCTGGGCTCCATGCACACCCGTGTCCACTCAGCCACAGCGGGCAGCCCTCGCTGGACACTGGACACATCCTCCTACCCCTGCTGGCCTTGATCCTGTGGTCAGACGCTGTACAGCCATCTCCCGGCGTGGCTCTCTCCATCCTCAGCCCCCTCCTCCCCCGCCCAGGCTCCCCGCTATTGCATCAGGCTCCCATAGGCCTGGGGCCTGGAGGCGTTCGCTGGCCTCGTCAGCCCACGAGCAGCTCCTGGGGAAGGAGCTAGCGCGAAACCCAGCCCAGTCTGCGCTTCCCTCACCAGACACTCCACGTCCCAGAAAAGCAATGCAGGACGAGGGCCTCCCACAGACAGCCGGCGAGCGCAAAAGGCACTCGCTCTCCCATACTTCAGAGGGAGGCGACGTGCCCCAAAAAGTGACCAGCCCGAGGTACAGAGCCTCTCTACAGCTGCGGCTGCAGCCTCGGGGCACTCGCGCCAGGGGCCAGGGCAAGATACGCATTAAACAATTCATAGCCCTGACCTGACCAGGATCCAGTGGAATAAGAAGCTGCTGACCAATCAGATCCCCTGGCAGAGCCCCTCCCTCCCCGGCCTCCCGGCAGGGCCCCACCGTCGGCTCCGGGGCTCCCAGCTCTGCTAACCTCCGGCGGACCCCAGCTGGAAAGGCCCCACTCTGCCTCCTGGCCCCCAGACCGCAGAGATCAAAGGTCAAGAAAGAAGCGCCAGCCTCCGTCCAGCTCCTCTCAGGGCTCTGCCTGTTCTGCTACCCGACCTTCTGACAGGCCACGCTCCATGCCATGTCAGGAGAAGCCAGGCTGCGGAGCAGGAAGGAGAGAATGGGAGGGGCCGAGCTGGGGAAACGAGCAGGCGAGTACCAGTCCCAATCCTGGGAGCACCAGCCCCAATCCTGGGAGCACCAGAGGCTGGAGAGACAGCTGCAGCTCGAGGCCAAGGCCAGCCTCCCCGTGCGCTGCTCCCCGGTGCTCTCCATCCAGCCAAGGGCAGGGCCGTGGAGGAGGGCGGCAGCTGCCGAGCCAGGTCTGGGGACGCGCAGCTCGGGGGAGCAGAGGCTCCTGAGCAGGGCCATGGGCTCCTGAGCAGGGCCAGCAGCTCCATCTGGGTCCAGCCCCACAGCCAGTGCTGGCCAGGCTCTCGCCGACACATCTTGAGGGACTTGGCCGGCTCCTCTCCACGTCCCCAGCTGCAGCAAAGCTGGTCTCTCCTCTTTATTCACGGTCCAGGTCCAACACCCCTGGCCGTCCCCCCGTGGGACTGCTGGAGGGGCTGAGTCTCATCAAATTCCTTGAAGGAAGAGACATCAGTCCCTTCCAAAGGGCCCTGGCTTCCTCACGGGGCGGGGATCTCAGGCTCCTCAGAGCCAACTCTGAGCCTCGTCTCTGATGGGAGGGGAGAAGGCAAAGCACTGGGGGGGAAATGCACCAGAGTTTCCCCGGAGGTGGGGCGGGGGCAACGCCCGCTTGCACGAGGCACTTGCAGAAAGCTGGGATCCCAAGGGTACCCCTAAAATTAGCCAAGGGCACCATCGAACTACCCAGTCCTATCCCCTTTTATCCTTAGACCCCAGATAAACCTGCCGTCAGCTCACTGCCCCCAGCCCTACCAGAATGTGGTCCAGAAGCGGGCAGGGGCCTACCTGACAGGAGAAAGAGTTCCTGGGGACGTGGACGCGCCCACAGTCTGCTCTGTGCCCCGTCTCCGTAACGCGACAGACCCCCGCATTCGGCAGGCCCTCAGCGTCTTCAATCACCGTTGCTGTTATTGTGACCAGCCATCAAGTGAGGCAGAGGAAAAAAAGAGAAAAAACCCCTTTCTACGTCACCTGCCTGGAGATGCTTTGCCATGGCTCTCACTGGGCCAGAAATTTTCTTTTAAGTAAAGGCAATGAGGGCATAGAGGAAAAAAGCCACTCCCTTAAAAAAAAAAATACCCAAACTACTGAAAGAGCCCCAAGTCCACTGCGCAGCCCAGAGTCTATCCGCGCCAGACCACAGCCCTAGGCTAAGACCCCACGAGACTAAAAGCTTCTAGAACAGGAGACGCCACAGGGACGAGAAGGCCCCGTTCCCGGGCAGACTCCCGGTTCCTCTGAGGGGTCAGCATCCAGAACCTCCTGCGAGAGGCGGGGGGCCAGGGAGAGCATACCCCGCCACCCTGCCGTCTCCCACACGTCCAGGGCCCAGTCACTGGGCTGCCCTGGGCCTTCGCTGGCTACTAACCCATTCACAGAAAAGCCAGGAGGAGGAGAAATGGAAAGAAGAGAGCGATTGTCTGGGAGACTGTGAATGGAGAGCTCTGAGGGCTGCCGCCTGAATAAGGCCGACACCCCCCACGTGAAGGGCAGGGGCGGGGGCGGGCTGGAACGGGCGATGCGCACCTGCTCACCTGGGAGGCAGGGCAGGTGCGCCCTGATGGTCCTGGCTGCGCGTGGTTTCCAATAAGCAGCCTGGTGATGGTTCGCTCACAAGACCGGGACCACGTCACATCCATCGGTACCTGAGCCGCACAAAAGGGGGGCTCAACACCGCCCCCCGAAAGGGAGGAGGCCAAAACCCTGTCCCTCCCAGCACGACACTGCCAGTCAAGCCAGATTTCCAGAAACCCCCAACGTGAGGGAGGGCGGAGAGCAGACAAGCTCCGGATGACCACACCGCACACATCCTCCAGAAACTCAAAGCGAGGCTGGAGGAGGGCAGGGGGACAGGAGGTCCAAAGAAAGAAGAGAGGCCAGAGGACACCCCGGGGCAGAGCTAGGCAAACAGGGACCCGGGAAGATACCCCACAGCCACACGGCGCTGCCAGCCGCAGTGCGCCCGGCCTCGCCTCAAACCCAGTGTCCACGCGGCCCCAGCCCCTCCTGGCGCTCACCTGCATCGGCGCCCTCATCCACATGGTTCTGAATAATCTACCAGCATCTAAACGGGGAAAGGAAAGCAAGCGTGGCAGCCCTGAACAGACACAGACATGCACACGCGCGTGCACACACACACACACACACACACACACACACACCCCTTCCTGGAGGAAAAGGCCCCATGGAGAGGGCTCGCGCTTCAGGTTCTGGTTCTCTGATAGAACAGCTCCTCCCCGCAGGGAGGGCAGACACGTCTGATAAGAACTGCTTAGCACAACGCTATATATAGTCTAGGCTCCTACCGGCCCAGAGATCTGGAGCTAGAACTTGGCAGAGAACCATGCTAGATGCTGGCGAGGCCCCCTCCCCCGCCAGCCACCTGAGAGCCTCGGCCCCTGCTGGGGCAGTGGGACCGGCAGGACCCTTCCATTCAGCCCACGAACACGCTGCTCTGAGGGCCTGGCCTTCTGGCTCCGTTTTGGGAGCACTGACTCCTCTTGAATGGGAGGAGGACGTGTGGGGGCTGAACCCTGAGGTCCAGCCTCTCCGCAGCTCTCCCGCAGCACAAGAACATCGATCGAGTCCTCTCTTCTGGAGGACCAAGGGCGGGGGTGTGCGGGGAAGAACAGAGAGGGCACAGCAGCTGGCGGGGCTCGATACACAGCTACGCACTTCCGACGCTGGAAGAAAGAAAAGAACGCAGACGAAATACTTACTGCAGAGCGCCAGGCTGCCAGGCATCTCCTTCTTTTTGTTCCAAATACATGCAAACGGGCGCCCATTCATCCCACACGATGGCCCGCACACCAGCACCACCAGCGGCTGAGCCTGTGTCTCCGAGAGGGCGTCACCTACTCGCAGAGCTGAGCTCCTCGGAGTTCTCTGCAGGGAAGAAGTGAAGGGGGCTCAGCGCCCAGGACCAACCCGGCAGTCCGGGTCCCCTCTGCACTTGCTATGTGGCCCCAGGACTCCACCCTCCGCTGCGGCTCCCCATCCAACGACCGAAGCAAGACCTGCCGGGCCCTGCGTCCCAGAGAAAGGCGAGTCGCAGTGGGCACGGGGTCTCCTCACGCCCACGCATCACCTCTCTAAAAACGAGCCTGAGGGACCCCAGACCTCTCTGAAACACAGACCCTGGGCTCTCATCAGAGGCACAGCTTCAGGACAAGGAGCCACAAAGGACCCAACACTCACAGAGATACACTTGTTTTTAGGTCAAGTTGCTCTCTTCCCAGGCTGAAAAAGACATGACGCCAAGGAGCTGGGCCTGCCTTTGCGCCGGGCGGCTCGGCCCGCTCCCACCCCCCACCCCTCTCACTCCCCTGCTCCCTCTGGCTCCCAAGGCCCCAGGGCCACTCCTAGAAACCAAATGAGTCAGGCGGGGAGGTCCTTGGGGAGAGGAGGAGGCGCTCAGCGACAAATGTTAGCGCTGGTATCATCCTCAGGAAAGCGTGAGGCTGAAAAATGGCACACGGGAAGGGGTCCGAGAGCCCCAGAGCCAGGGCCCCCCAAGGTGTGTGTCCCTCTGCCTAGATGCTGGCTGCCATGGGGGAAGAGAGAGGGGCGACCAGACACTGGGGACAAGGCTCGGCCGAGACTCAGTGGCAGTGGAGGCCCATCCTCTCTCTTGCGCCCAGGAAGGCACGGCGGGCGGGCGGGGCGGGGATGTCACGCGCACCTAGCGCAGTGCCGCAGAGGCCAGAAGGGCCTGGAACCCTGAGCCGCCATGATGCCACGCAGCTACACCCAGAGGTCAGGAGCTCGAGGCCCACCGTGTCACCTACGAAGGAAGGGAGGGGGACGCAGGGGGGAAGACAAGCTCTGACTTGGGCTGGCGAGGAAAGGCGAGTCTGAAGCAGGCTGCCCAAGCGCTGGTCTCCAGGCCGCCCATGGGGATCCACTGTCTTCCTGAGACACCAGCAGAGGCGACACCATCCCCAGGACAGGCGCTAGCAAAGCTGGGCCCACCCCACCCCAAGAAGGGACCTGCCTTCCATTCAAGGCAAGGAGCCACGGCTGGACCTGGGAAGAGGTCTCGCCTTAGGGACCAGAGAGAGAACCTCAAGAAGGGATCCCGCTGGCCAAGCTCACCTAGTAGCACAAAACAGCTGCGTTTTCTTTTCCAATTCTCAAATTCAAGGGTCTACAGAGCCCTCATGAGTTACTGGACGTCGCCCCCAACCCGATGCCTGGCGCTGTCCTTCCCTCTGCCAAGCCCTTCCTGAAAATGACCCCAGCCCAGGGTCAGCTCCCAGCCCCGACAAGCTGTTTTTGCTGCTTTCATGTTGACAGAACGTCCTGGCCGCTCGGCTGAGTGCTCCATCTCCCAGCTCCCGACACACTGAGTCATCATCCAAAGAGGAAAAAAACAACAAAGCAGCCGTCACCAGGGTCCCCGCTGCCGTCGGCTGACGACTCACGGGCTGTCGTCACTCTCTGCTCTGCAGCCCCGGAACTGGTGACGAGGGGTTTCGGGGTGTCCAACTCCCCTCCCACGGGATTCAATCGCGTCAGGAAGCAGGCAGCCACCGCTGCATTTGGAAACGAACCTGGCATCAAAAAGCTCCCAGGAAGGCTCACTGGTTAACCCTCACTCTGCCACCACCAATGCTCAAGGCTCCGTTCCCATGGCGTTTTCCCGATGCAGAAGCTCCTGATGCAAAAGGGGGTATATGTGCTCCAGGAGGGGGAAAAGCACTGCCACGCAGGCTTCAGGGGCACACTGCCTGGTGGTCTCCTCCCCTGCCGCCCCTTAGATACCCTCAAAGGCAGGCAGGCTTCCCCTCCCTCATGTCTTCCCGAGCCACCTGCCTGTTCCTTCCTTAGGAGCCCAGAAGACACCTGGGCAGAGGGAAGGGAGCTGCATCATTCCCTGCTGGGAACCTACCGGCTTGGCAGCAGCTTAGGGCATTTCTGTGGAGCAGTTAGCGTGGCTCCATCCCGTGGGCTGAGGACACGAAGACTTAGCAAAAACAAAAAAACCCAAATGACTGGTCTGAAACCGCCCGGCTAAGGTGAGGCAGCGTTGTGATGCCAACCTAGGTGTGGCCAAGTGCAACGTCTCTGCTTCCTGCCTTCTACGGCCTCCACTGACCTCCGGGTTCCAGGGCTGCTTTATCCTGCTCCGAAGATGCTACAGCCCACGCCACCCCCGCCTCCTCTTCTAAGAAGAAGGCAACCGGGATAAGGGAAGTGTGTTACTCCGTCAACTTCAGTTACCGAAAAGCCCCGTCATCTGGGGTGAACCTGGCCTCGAGAAAGAGGAGGAAGTTGACGAGGCAGCAGGGCCTGCAAGAGCTACGTGACCCAGACCCTGGGCGCAGGGACATGAGCCACCCGGGCGTCCACAGAGCCTCAGGGATTCGGAAAGCTCCTTAAATAGACACATTGTGGGGCCTCGACCTTCTAAGAGGCATCTTGCAGACCCCGACGACTGAGAGAAGCAAAGTGCAAAGGCTTTGAGAAGCCAGGGTTCTAGTCACAATCAGAGCACACTTACCGGCCACGGCCCGCTCCTCGCAGGGGTGGGATGAGGCACAAATGAAACAGCCGCTGTGAACGAGCCCGACGTGGTACCTGGCAACCAGAAAGCCCCCAACAGGTAGGTGTTCCCTCTCTTCTCTCCCCCAGCGTCTTGGAGCTCCCCATCTCATCGGGGACAGAAGACACCCACAAAGAACCACGGCACAGGTCAAGTAGCCTCAAAGAGGCAGGAAGCAGAGGGGCGTCTGGCTGAGGAGGGCAGGGGCGGTTTCGAGGACTGCTCCTTGTGGGAGGCGTCAGAAGACGGCGGGACCGCCGCAGGTGGGTGCCTGGCCGGCAGGCCGCAGCGCCCCGCTCGTGAGGACAGGGCGCGAGAGAGCCAGCCGAAGAAGGCTCCTGGTTCTGCTGGAATGCGGGGTCCACCTGGGGAAGCTCAGAGAGCTGGGAGGGCACAGGGAAGCGAGGAGAAGGCCGGCTACCGAGGCCTCCGGCATCCTGCTAGGGGAAGGGAGCCCAGGCTGGAAACGCCGAGAAACCATTTTAAATGTCTCAGCAAGAAGGACAAGATGGCCGCTGCTCCCGGGGGGGGGGGGGGGGGGGACAGGCCACCGCAGGGACCACGGCCCCGCAGGGACATGGGGGACAGCGAGGGCAGGGCCGACCACAGGCACGGCCACCCAGCCTCACCCTCCGCGCTGCCGTGGACGCCCCCCCGGCCCCACGGGGGGGGGCTGCCAGACCCAGAGCCTAGTGGGGAACACAAGCCTTGGGTCTGACACATCTGAGGAGCTGCCCCATTTCTGCCTCCACCCCGGCCCCCCAGCCCGGTTCTCCCCCAGACGGCTTTAAGCCTCAGGCTGATGATGGCAGGCAGGGGAGACCCCGGCCTTGGGTGAGCAGAGCCCAGGCTCTGGCAAAGCAGGGTCCCAGCCAGTGGAACCCCCACCCGGGGCGGCGTCCGAGGGCGGGGGACAGGGCGGTCCTGTCCCCGGGGCCACCTTCACTGCGGCAGCCACCACTGCGCCCGCCTCCGCCGCGCTGCGGCCCCCCTTCCCTCCTCCGTCACCGCCCCCGCCCCCCGCCCACTCTGCGGAACTGGCACAGCAGGACCAGGAGCACCAACGCCACCGCGGTGGAGGCCAGCACCAAAATGGCAGCTTTGGGATAAAGGAGCCCCCAAATGTCACCAACCAGCCAGGGAAGGGGAAGGCAGAGACCAGAGGGGGGAACTGCCAACCACCTCCCCACCGACTGGACGACCCCCGCCCCCCCCACCCTTCCTTACGCTCGCAATTGTCAGCTTTCCCTTCAGAAACTCCCTCCCCAGGGCAGAAAGCACAAGGAAGAGAGGGCATCACCCCCACCCTCGAGAGGTCCTGAGGCCCATGGGGACACGGGGCATTTGGAAGGACATTCTGTGCTCCTACCCCAAGCCAGGGACCGCAGCCCACTTCTGCCACCAATCGGACCGGAGCTCGCCCCCCAAGGGCGTGAGGTCCTCCCCTGCTCCCCCATCCCCTTCCCCGGCTCCAGGGGCCGGGCCGGGCCGGGCCAGGCCGGGGGGGGGGGGGGGGGACCAGGAGGCAGGGTTGCGAGGAAGGGCCGAGAAGGCACAGCCGTGCCCTCGGTTATGTAATAAGGAGGGCGGTGCTGTCCTAGGCCGGAGACCCGGGCGCAGTGCGCTCCCAGATGCGCAGTCACGGGTGGGGGCCACTGCGCAAGGCTCGGGAACCCCCTCCCCACAGACGCGGGCACTGCGACACGGCCTGGAAGGGGCGTCGGGACCCCGATCTCCCCAGGTCCTCCCCTCGCAATCAGAGGCGAGCAGCCTGCTGCCCTAGTTTTGCCCTCACTCTCCTCACACCCCAGGATGACAAACCCTTCTCGCCTCGGACCTCCAGACGCCTCGTGGTCCCGTGGCTTTCCCAGAAATCCCACCAAATACGCAGTTTCTGAACAGCGCCCGGGGCAGTCCTCATCCTCACCTTTCTGAGCACCAGGGAGCAGCAGCTTCCAGAAGGCAGGTCCTCCCATAATGGGCTCAGCTCTGGACAGCCCGGGACGTCAATGCAAATCTCTTGTCCCCGGGGAGTGGCCCAGAGTCAGCAGGAAGCCGAGGGTGGTGGCAGCAGCAGCTCTGCCCTACCTTGCCCATGCGTTTCCAGGGGAGCCAAGAATTATTTTGCCGCAACACTGAGGTGTGGCTGATTGGAAAATTCCCTTTTCTGACACCAAACTAAAGAACGAATATTTCCTTCCAGTTTGGTCATCCCCCTGCGCTCCCATCTCCTCAACCTTCGCCCCAACAACAACAACAACAAAAAAAAAGTTTGGGGAGCTCTCGGCTCCTCTTCCTCATAGCGCTTGAAATAATTAAAAAGGCACAGGAAGAGGCTTCAACTGGTCAGTCAGAAGAAAGCATACGCGCAGGAGCATACGCACACCCCTAAACAGATTTTAGAAGGCTGCTGGGCTTCTCCCCCTCCCCTTTAAGCAAGTGAAATGCAAATTCAGATTTGATACCCTGCCTTCAGCCAATCAAAAAGAGGTTTTCACCTGCCACTGGCCCGCCCACCAATCAGAGGAAGTGTCTGGCGTGAGAGCCCTCCCCTGGCCAATGGAAGGCCAGCTCAGTCACTTAGTTAATGATGCAGCAGTACAAGGAAGGCCATCACATGTGAACTGGAAGGGT
The DNA here is from genome assembly GCF_016906955.1 of Phacochoerus africanus. Lineage (NCBI taxonomy): Eukaryota > Metazoa > Chordata > Mammalia > Artiodactyla > Suidae > Phacochoerus > Phacochoerus africanus. The sequence goes on along the minus strand of NC_062554.1, from coordinate 134,276,465 downwards.
GCCAACATGGAGACACAGAGAGCGCAAGGTAAACAACTTTCCAACGCCAAAAGGATGACATTTAATCTCTAAATGCTAGCTTCCCTTCTCAGCTCATCCTTAACCCCTCTCAGCTGGCCCTATAGGTCCCGGCAGCCCCACTACCTGTCCCCCCAGAGCGCCTAACAAGATCCCACAGTGACTGCGTCACCAGTCCCCACTTTCCCCAACTACGCAGTGACAAACCTACCCGCGTGCCCCCGCTTCTCCCGGCCCACGCCCCATCCTGCCCACGGGCTCCCCACCAGACCCAGATCCCCAGGGCCGAACGTTTTAGCAAGGCAACCCCTGGAAAGCCGCCCCCCTCGCCTTCCTCCCAGCACTTCTCACGCCCTACCTTCCACCTGAGAACCACACAGATGGACAGACAGACGCTGACACCCAGACAACCTGGGAAACCAGTCCGTCTATCTGTCTGGTAGAAGGAAATGGGGGTAAAGGCTGGGAGGTTAGGTGGGCCGCCAGGGACGGTCTGCTCCTCTCTTCTCTGCCCCGGTCAGGCTGGAGCAGCTGACACTAAAGGAAAAGAAATTAAAGTGGAAAAAACCCTCCCTCAAAGGAAAAAAAAAAATAGCCAAAAGCGAGAAAGAAGGTGAGAAAGACAGAGCACCCACATACGCAGACATGGCCCCCAATCCCAGCAAATACGTACGTGGGGTAAGAAGGGGGTTACGCCATCAAGTCCTGAAGCCCATCGGACCACCCATCGTCGCCTGCGCAGACCCAGATCCCGGTCGGCCGTGAGGTGCCGCAGTCCCGAATGTTCCAGAAACTGGTCCCATTAAACCGTCCCCCGTCGCCCCCAAATCTCTTGTCCCGCCCCTGCCCCCACCGCGGCCCCACCTCCTCCCCGCGGGAACCGCCCGTGCCACCTTGCGTGTCATCCCCTTAGCCAGGCCACCCAGAGGCCTCCGGCCACGGCAGATTTCTGAGCCCTTGGCAAGTGAGCTGGCAGAACCTGGTGCCCGGTGTTGCTATGACTTGTTTCTTGATTTCTCTCTCTCTCTGCTGCAGCACGGCTGTTGCTAGCAGACCTATCGACGAGCGCTCGCTCTCTCTCCCCCTCTCTCCTCTCTCTCCTCTCTCTCTCTCTCTCTCTGAGCTCTGTGACGCAGATCTAAATTCTCCAGTCTGCTCCTTGTGTTGCAAGAGCAGAACTGCAGCTTTTCCCCTGGAGAGCCGGAGGGCAGTGCCAAGGCTGGTCAAACAAGGCAAAAAGAGTTGGGCCTACACTCCACTTCCCCGGCCACACTTCTCATCCCCTCTTTTACCCCAGACCTTGGTGCTCTGGGGCGGAGAGGGCCTGGTCCCTGCAGGCCCATGCCTTCCCTGGGGGCTCCCCAGCCACAAGACTGGCTTAACTCTGTGAGCGACGGCGCCCGGAACCCAGACAGGGCTGTCCCATGCTAAATGTGGCGTCATCTTTTCTCGAACCATAGGAGCTTCTCCTGGGCCCGAGGAAAACGACGCTCCCCGCCCTCAGGACTACCATCCCATTAACTCTTTCTGCCACAGACACGTCCACAATTACAGCCGTAGCTGATTTTTGTTGTTTTCTGCTTTTCTGGCTACAAACCAGGACTTTTTTCTCCCTGGAATTTCCTAAGGACAAAAAGCGTAATTAAAACACGGCCTGCTTACCCCATGAGTGAGATCCTTCTACTGGGGCAGGAACTGGAGAAACCAAACCAAACAGCAAACTGAACAGCAGCCTAAAGCATCTGCAGGAGAAGCAGTCTGGACCTCCGCTCTTCCTGGGCTCTGAATTTGAGGGCCTAGGTGGCTACGTCCTATTACTCCTCAAAAGGCATTTAGGCTACTCAGTCTCAGAGATTCAGGTTGCTGAGTCATTTGTTCCCAAGAAGAGCCTCTGACACCATGAAAAGCAGCAAAACAGAGTGGCCGCCAAGCCGGGACCTGGAGTGGCCAACGACTGGCTTCCTCTCTCCGGGGCAGGTGGCCAAGGGAGACGAGCACCCACCAGCCCAGCTCCCGCTGCCCCCGCCACAGTCATACCTGGTATTACCTGGTACTGGATAGCCTTCACATACCTGGAAACTCTCAACAGGGAGGGGGTTTCCCACCAAGGCTCTGGAAACTGACCGGGGTTATTTTTGGATGCTGCCAGGTCTCCAGGCATCAAAGCACACAGCTCCCAAGCTTGCCCTGCCCCCAGACTCAGAAATGTTCCCAGAACAGCTCACCTGCTAACTCCCTGGACCCCGTATACCCGGACGGACCCAGGGCGTCTTGGGTTCCCATAGCGCCACATCCAAAGAAGGCAGACCGCAAAGGTTCCTGACAACCCATGGTACCACAAGAGCCTCGCCCTGATCGGAAGTGGGAGGCGTGTGTGGGTCCTGGCGTGGCCGACTTAAAGTGTATCACACCGAGGTGCTGGCAACTTCAAGACGGCTTGAGAACCAGAGGCCATACCCCGCCTCCCAAGCAGGCTTCATCAAGCAACAACTCTGGGCCAAGGTTTCACCCAGCAGAAAGAAGACCACTTGGAAGACAACCGTGGCACGCCACAGCTTTAAAAGAAGCCCAGAGCGGTGTGCCAGGCTCTCAGCAGGGGAGAAAGTGCTTCAAATTCACACCTTCTGGGCTCCAGGGTAGAGCATGCCAATAAAGAAGTCACCTACTGGTCTGATGACCAAAGGAATGTGGCCTTGATGGCACCAGAGCAAGTCCCCCGGAATGGTCCTCTGCCCACTTAAATACCATTTGCCGTAGTTTCCTTTTCCATGGAAGAAAAACATGCCTAAGTTCATGTCAGGACATTCCTGATTTATCCAAGAGCCCAGGATCAGATAAACAAAGGGCTCTGAGCTCTGCCAGGGAGCCTCCTGCTTCAGGAGGGAGAAGCAGAAGGAAGCAGGGCTCAGCCCGGCACTGGCCCATCACCCGAACTTGGTGAATGACGTGCCGGCTCACTGCCATGGCGATGGAGATGTCACGGGTGGGTGGCAGCGAGAGAGAAGAGGCAGAGAAGTCACGAGAGGCGGAACAAGAGCAAGTTAGGGTCAGGGGGGGCCACAGAACCCACAGACGGAGGCCGACTGTGGATCAACCACAGCACAGCCGAGCTTGAGCCCATGCAAAGGAAGGTCCCCTTCTCGGGGGCTCGGCAGGAACCAACTCTGACTTGCAAAGCATTCTGACAGCACTGTGATTGGGAGGTTCTGTTTCATTTCACTTTTCATCTAAACCTTTGCTGCTTCTTCCAGTTTTACTAAGATTGAAACAGTCGTTTTCGATGGCTCTGCCTAATTCTAGGTCTTCCTTCTATTAATCTGATCCTGCATGGCGCCCAGAACAGGAAAACCCAAATGGGATGACCAGGAAGCAGACATGGATTCAGCTCCAAAAACATGGGAGGATGTTTGCTTAGCCGACAAGGAAGCAGGTTTACAGGGTGCTGCACGAGGCGTCTGATTTCCGGGGGGGCGGCGGGGAGAAATGCGAACCGAGGGGAAGGTGCCGGCCCCCTGTGTCCATCCTGTGAGGCCTGGGGAGGCTGGAAAAGGCAGGGCTTCGACTCAAGCGCCGAGGTCCCTGGCTCTCTCCAGCTTCTCTGCAGTTTGGGGCCTCGGGAACTAAACACAGTCTCCAGACATCCTGAGCGCTCCGTGGCCTCTGACTGATCTAGGTCAAAACTTGGAAATGCCAAAGAGGCAGAATTTTTTTCTTTAAAGGGAATGAGCTGAACTTTTACCCGGCCCTTGCCCTGGGTTTGGAATGCAAGCGCTCTGTCACTGCCACCGGCTCCAGTCCTATGGGCACCAGCCAGGAGCGCCGGCTGAGCGTGGGCCTCTGGCCCTCTCTGTTTCACCATCAGGGCCTCCTAGGCAGGGGCTGGATCCTCCATCAGGAGCAAAGGCATTTCTCTCAAGACAGGGAGCCGTGCCGGGGCTGATTCCAAACCCCATGCAAGTTTTGAGGGCTAGAGAGTGTTCTAGAGGTCTGGTCTCAGGCAGACCCGACAGGTTCGGGGGAGAAGGTATTTCCGTTTACTGCCTGGGAGGGGGCAGACAAAGGGCGCTCGGTGGCCCCACGGGTAAATCACTGCTTAAGTACCTACTAGGTGCTAAAGGCAAGCGTCAGCACAGGTGAAGCACACGACACCGGCCACCACTCTAGACATACACGTTCTAGCGGAGAGCCCTTCCTGCCGGCATTCCCAAGTGGGTGTTGCTGATATTTCCAAAATCTGCTCTTTAAAAGCTGGGATTCATTTCCCCACTGAAACAGCATTCGGCGTACTCAGTCGTTCCACTTGGAACGGATGGGCAATGGGGCCCTACTGTACCGCACTTTGCTGTACAGCAGAAATTGAGAAAACACTGAAAATCAATACTTTCATAAACATAAATTAAAAAAAAAAAAACCATACCAGTTGGGTTCCCAGGCTAGCCCCCAAAGTCCTGTCCCATCCACGCTGGGAAGGCACAGACTCCAGGGCGGCGGGGGCGCTCGGTGGGTCCTGAAGGATGGAGGGAAGGTGAGAGTGGAAGAAGGTACAAGCCCCTCTCCCGCTCTTCCCACTGGGGTTCCCTGGGAATGGAGACCCCAAGGGCCCAGGTCGTCCAGTTTTTCAGAAGACGAAAAAATCTATGTGCTCCATTAAACTCTTGATTTTTAAATGTGGTCCCCCAATTTTTAAAGTCAAGACCTATCTGCGGAGCTTCCATTGTGTGTCCCCTGTGGTTCTGTGTTCCAACTATGCTACAGAAGCAGGCACTGCCCAAGTGAGTTTGTGAATAAAATCAACAGAGACTATAACAAAAGATGGGCCTTGCAGATGCTGCCGCTGGAGAAAAGAACGGCCTGGAGGAGAATGAGGAAAATCCCACCCTTTGGGTCAGTGGCTGTCAACCAGCCCCGTGCTGAAGGCCGCGGGTGGAGGAGCCTCAGAATTATTTTTAACTCTACCCGATTCTAGTGTGGCTGTGGCTGTGGCGTAGGCCGGCAGCTGTAGCTCTGATTCAACCCCTAGCCTGGGAACCTCCATATGCCGCGGGCACAGCCCTAAAAAGACATAAATAAATAAATAAATAAATAAAGTGCTCGTGTTTGCGCCCCATCCTGACCCACCAGAAGGACCAAAGAATCATTCTTGTATATGGACCCTGTCCCCCAGATGGGACTTGCTGCTCTGAATGTCCTCAAAGGGTCTGCTCAGGGCGCTGGCAATATGATGGTAAGACTGGACGGTCATAATCCAGCTGACCATCCAAGGCACGGGGCCCCCCATAAGCAACACGGTGACCAAGGCACTGCCTGGCCTGTGCTTCAGTCAGTAACCCCAGCCCTCCTTTGGAGCCCCAGACGAGGGAACACAGCTGAGAAGACCTCTCTCCCCAGGTAAGCAGCCACCAGCCGTAAGCCTTCACGCTGCCTCTGGAGACCACGGAAGGAGCCTTCTCCCCGGAGGCTTTCGGATGCTTTAGGATGACTTTCACAACTACCAGTTTTGAGGCGACACAAGGAGGAACGAAAAGGGAAATGAACAAAGGAGGAGGAGGAGGCGGCGGGAGGGATGGTGGGGGAAGAAGAAGCCGGAGAGAAATAGTCTTAAAATAGCTGGACAGAAGTGAATAAGCCAAAAGAAAAGAGGAAGAGAGGTACGTATTATGCATTCACGAGTCCTTGTAGCAAAATAAACGGCTGAGCAACACAGGACCGGCGAAAGGGAGCGTCACGGTGAGCCGGGGGCTTCGACAGTTCCCAAGGCCAGCCAGCAGGCCGTGCCAATGATCCAGGACGCATGGTCAAAACCCGGGAAGGAGAGCCGAAAACGGGGCACGACTCCGTTTACAAGCAGGGGAGGTTCTTTTGCCCATGTAGGGGGAAGGGGCTCCTGTTCTTGTGTGTCTGCTGGATCCCTATATAGTCTGGGTACAAAGCCACTTGCCAGCTTTGAGTATCACATGCACCCTCTCCACCCCGCTGGCCTTTTCTCTTTTACTGATGTCTTTTGATGATGAGAGGTTCCTCATTTTAACGTCATCCAACGTATTAATCTTTTCCTTTACAGCCAGGGCTCTTGGTGCCTTCTTTAAAAGAAAACGCATGGCTACTCAGGGTGACGAAGACTCTTTACATTATCTTGTAGATGAAGTTTTATTTTGCCTTCACTTGCACCGTGAGATTGATGATCTCTCTGGAATTTATTTGTGTGTATGACGTGAGGTAGGGGTCAAGACTCATTTCTTTCCTGTGGCCATCCAACTGACCCCGTACTGTTTATTATTAAAATGACCATCCATTCCCTACGGCCCCACAGTGCCCCCGTGTCATAAATCAAGTGTCCAGATATCTATGGGCTGTCACTAGGCTCTCTGTTCCATTCCTTTGATCAAAATCAGATAGACAAATTGTTCTCCTCTTGTAGTGTAGCACCCCAGCCTTCAATCAGGTGATTTTTGACAGGAAGCTATGTCTACAAGTAAAGTTCCAGAAAATATAAATCGGAGAAGCAAAGTTCAGTGTGGACAGAGTCTGAGCCCAGTCTGGGCCTCTCAGAAAGAGCAGGATGAGAAGAAAGAGACGCAGGAAAAAAGCATCGGAAGCTAAGGAAGGGGACAGCAGCAAGAAGGGCAGAGAGGGGGACGTGAGCCTGGGTTTTGTGGATAATGACAGAAACGATCCAGAGAACAGACCGAAGCTGGTTAAAGAGACGATCGGCGTCAAAGTCAGGACCAGGTTAGCGGGCTGATCCTGAGCCAGTGAACTCAGCCTTGCTGAGCCTCGGTCTCCCAATCTGCGAGGTGCGAGGAGCCGTCCTCCTTGAGCTGTGAGGGGTAAGCAGATGAGTCGGAGGCACAGCCCTTTCATCACATCCCGACAGGGCCTGGCAATCCGAGCACTCCAGCACACTAGGTGCCATCCTCGCCGTGGTGACGCCTCAGCGCCCAGCCAGACCGAGGGTGCAATCCTGCCGTTCAGCATTCCGTGAGTACCTACCACTAAGCAAAGATAACGTGGACAGTGGTGACAAACTCAGAATCTCCAACGAGACCGGCTTGAATCTGCATGCCAGGACAGCCTCGACTAGTTACAGAGACATGAACAACTTCTTTGACCATCCCAAGTTCCCAGTTTCAGCTCCATTCATCCTTTCCAGGGGCTTTCTTGAGGAGGATGGTATGCGATACAGATGCACAACGCCCAACACAAAGTTACTGCTCAGCGGATGCCAGCATCCCTGTAACGATGCCGACGATGACGGATAGCGATGATGGTGTGCTTGGCACCACACCAGGCACCGGCAGAGAAGGCCCAGGAACACCTCGGAAGACCCACAGCTCCTGGCAATCTTGGTCTTCGGACCACGTCCGAGCCAGGCACAACCACACCTAGCTTCATCCTGACAAGACTAAGCAGATGAGATCGAGGGTGTTCAAGTGGGGGGCCCAGGCGGAGAAGGCTTGGAGGAAAAAGATGGAGATGCCGAGGAAAAGCCAAACTGCTGAGCCAGTTAAATACTTGGTAAGGAAATTCTAATCTTGGGGAACTTTAAGAAGAAACAAACACGGGATCTATAAATACGAATAATCAGAGAGAGTCTAAGCATGTGCGGGGTCAAGGTGGGGGACGCGTGTCGGAAACGGTACTCACAGACTGGAAGTCTGATGGTACCCACGGGGAGAAGGTTCCTGAAAGAACAGCGCCATTAATAGCTTCGATCAACAATCCTGACCACGATGTGGTCCGTCCTACAACCACAGCTTGTCAGTCTCCAGGAACAGCGACCCCAGAACTCCTGAGGAGCTTTTCCCATCAAATTCCCCACGCAAGGGACCGTGGCACTTCCGCGCAGGTGGCTGAGCTGAAGCGAGAGTAGGCCCCAGCAGTGACAACAAACACTCCAAGGACACAATGCGGTGCCACGTGCCAAGTGAAAATCCGAGAGACAAGGGCTGGGGACAGCCTGTGCTGGAGGGTAGGTCCTGGCAGAGGTGAGACGGCAGAGGCAGACACGGAAAAAGCCGCCGCGGGCGGGGAGCTGGACCAGGAAGCAGACAACGAGGGGCCTGGCAGACATCGGCCCTGGGCACACGGGCCTCCCCTGCGTGCAGGGCGGAGGAAGATGCGTGAGGGCCAGGGCGGGTCCCCAGCAGGCAGGAGTGAACCCCGGCACCAGCAGAGATGCCGAGGGGAACATGCCAAGGCCAGCACAGTGACTGACGGGGCAGACGCGCCCAGAGAAGGTCAGGCGTAGGTGGCGGATGTTGTGACGGGTGTGTGCCCTCTTTCTGAGGGGACGCTTTCTCCTGAGCAGACTGACTCTGTCTGTCTGTCGGGCCAAAATTTTAGGCTCCGAAGTGTCCTGCCCAAGCTGGCTCCTCCACCACCTCCTGGGAAAACGCAAGGGGCCAACTGTCTTCGGCTAGGCCACTGATGGTGAGGTCTGCTGCCACAGACAGCTCCCCATGCAGCCTCACGCAGAATCCAGGCCGGCGATGGGAGCAGCACCTGCTATTCTGAAAACGGACCAGGGCACAGAGGACATGGGCAGTGCGATGTGCCCAAGCCCCCGGGTCCAGGGGCCTCCAGGGCTGCCTGTGCACAATGCTGGGGGCAAAGCCTCCTGGGAATGAGGGGGTAACTCAACTTGCCTCCTGGCCGGCTGGTCATGAAATCCTGGCCCTGTCAATGAACAGAAATAATTTCCAGAGAGACAGCCTGTGGCTGGGCCATGGGAGCCCACGTGGAGGGACCTCTGGCCCATCCCTGCAAGGTGGAAGCGGCGGCCTGGGCCACGGGCCAGACAAGGCCGGGGTGGGAAGGGCCTTGACTCCTCTGGGCACAGGTGGGGACCCTCAGACTGCTGTTCCTGGGGTCCTCGATCTTGATCGGAAAGGGAAGCTCTGGGCGGGAGGAGACGGTCCTGGGGTACACAGAACCTGGGCCACTGATGACTCACGGGCCGTGCCGACCTCTGCGTGACCACATGAGCTTAGCACCACGAGTCTCAAACATGGAGCTTCTTTCCTGCCCCAGACCCAACCGTGGCCTGGCTGAGCTGAGTCAGAACTAGACGGCAGGTGCCACACACACGAGGCGGATGGGGGTTCCCCACAAGAGGCTGACGTGTGCCTTCATTTCCATTTGGCCTGCTCCCCACCCTGCAGGGGCCCGCCCGCGCCGGAGCCTGGGGCCTCGGGGAAGAGGGAAGAGGAACGACCCTGGGGCCACCGCGCACACCAGGGCGCAGAGGCCAGACTTTCAGCAAAGTGCCGACCCTGCCGGGAGCTGGAGCAGAAACAGGGCGCTCTCCTGACAGGGAGGAGGGGCTGAGCTCGGAGGGGCTCCTGGGGGCCTCGCGGGCAAGGACTCGGCGTGTCGCTGCGGTAGCTCGGGTCTGATCACTGGCCTGGGAACTTCCGCGTGGAACAGGCGAGGCCCCCCAAATTAAATACATAAATAAATACATACATAATGCACTAAATAACAGGGGAGTTCCCGTCGTAGCTCAGTGGTTAAGGAATCCGACTAGTATCCATGAGGACTCGGGTTTGATCCCTGGCCTTACTCAGTGGGTTAAGGATCCGGTGTTGCTGTGAGCTGTGGTGTAGGTCGCAGACGTGGCTCAGATCCCGCGTTGCTGTGGCTCTGGTGTAGGCCAGCAGCTACAGCTCCGATTCATCCCCTAGCCTGGGAACCTCCATGTGCTGCGGGTGTGCCCCTGAAAGGACAATAAATAAATAAATACATACATAAATACATAAATAACATTTAACGTCATGTTTCGGGGCAATAGCGGGGATGCATTTTAGGTTATTTTCATCAGATGAAGCCTTAGAAGTGAGATTCACAAAACTTTTGGTGACACGAGTCCACCCTCTGTGGACAGAGCTCCAGAGCAGGGAGGGCTGACGACCAGAGTCACGCGCTCAGTGAGAGGCAGTCCCGGGACTGCTTCACTTACAGAGGGAGGTGCCGGAACAACCCTGGGCGGTGCGAATCTCTGAAGCCTCTGGCCCCTGCCAGCAGCCGCTATTCTCGGGCTGGGATCCGGCTCAGGTCTCTGAGGACGGGGGTGTGCTGCCCCCCAAAGCGGTGCAGCAGTAAGAGCTCCGCCTCCCAACACAAAAGATGATGCGGAAAGGCCCTCTCACAATGCCATGTCATTGGGGAAGGAGCACCCCAGCACCCTCCAACACCGTCCCCCTAAAATCCACCAAGTCCTCAGGGCCCAGGGGGAGCTCTGAGAAGGCAGCCGAGTCCTCCAAGGATGGGCCACTTATTTATTCCAAAAAATGCGTCTGAGCCTGACAGCTTGTCGGACGCGGTGCTGGGCCCTCCTCAGAGAAGCCTGCCCGTGGCTGGCAGAGGCCTTCCTGCTCACCGGAGGCTGGAGGACAGGGAAACCAGGACAGCAGGGGACAGGGGGCTCCGTGATCCCACCTTGGCCCCTACCCAAGGCAGCTCAAGTCCTGACCCCTCCAGGGTGTGGCCCCTAGACAGTGCTCTGTGCCCTTCTGGAGCGACAGAGCCAAGGACACGGGGGACACCGAGTGCGCTGGCAACACTCAGGGATTTGGAGCAGCTGACACAAAACCAGGACCACTGGTGCTTCTGAGAATCCAGAGTCACGAGAGGATCACGGGACCCTAGACAAGAGGAGGTGAGATCCGGGGCTAAGCCTGGGGACTCCCCAGCCACTTCCCCAGAAGGGCCAGTTCCTAACAGCTGGAGGAGCCAGCCTCCCACTGACCTCCAGTCCCAGCGAAGTCACAGGGAGGGCAGCAACCACCATCCCTGCCCCAACCCCATCAGGAGGGCTGAGATGACCCGCCCAATGGAGCCTTTGGGAACGTGGGGCTCTAGGCACCCGACCCCTCTCACCAAAAGAAGACGACCGGCCTGGAGCTGGTGGCCAGCGTGCAGGATGGAGGGTGGGCTACTTCATTGCTCAGCTAAGTTTTCTCACCTATAACGGAGGGCTGATGAGCTGCTCACACCCCTGCCCAGTGTTGGAGGAGATTCAATGAGCCCACATACGTAAAGCACCTGGTACCACTGCCTGGTACACAACCAGCCTTCGGGAGGCGTTTTGATTCCTGGCATCCTGGGGGGCGGCCATTCGACTTACTTGTAAACACCAAGGGCCCCAGTGAAGGAGCCAGTTCCTCAGAGAGTCACCCGTGTGCTCACCCTCGCCCTTCACACTCAGACGGTAGGACAATAACCCAGCTCCCTGCATCCACAGGGGCCTCCCTGTCACGGTCACCCACTGGCCACAGAGCCGCTGTCTGCAGTGCCACGGAGGGAGCCTGACACCCACCTCGCATGACAGTCCTTTCAGTACCTACAGCGGTGCCCAGCACACGCCTGCCGCCTGCCGCCTGCCGGGACCCGCCCCGCTCGGGGACGTCGGTCTGCGCCTTCTACCTCCTCCCCGCCAGCAGCCCTCCTGGGACCGCACTCTCACTTGACACCTTCCCTCCTCACCGGGATCTAGAACTGGAGCCGCCCTCCAGAGGTGGCCGGAGCAGCCGCACAATGGCAGACGGGCCTCCGGCAGAACCGCGGCAGGGCTCTCACCGCCTCCCTCGCCGGTTTACCCCACGGGTGTGGCTGCCCTGCCCCCTCATCCCCACCCCCCCGTGGAAACCTTGCTGGGCCGTCTTCCCCGGGAATCTTTCCATCGTGACCTTGGGAACAAACGTGTCCATAAACCTTGGCTGGATTTTTTTCTATATGAAAAACACTCAGTGGGATGCTTCACATGAATTATGTCTCTCAATCTGCTCAACTTCCTGCGGCTGGGAATTGACCCCTGTTCTCTGACCCTGGAGCTCAGTGCCGCTGTCCTGAGGACTCCCTGGAAGGACTCTTTCCACCTGGCCAGGCTCCTGCAGGGGGATGGTGTGCTGACCCTGGATGAGGACCCGAGACCCGTGGTCTCTAGGGGACAAAGCAGCAGACCCACCTTGAGTCGCCGGTCCTTCCCGGGCGGGGCGGATGGCAAGCCACGCACGCTGGTCCTTCCCTTCTCCAAACACCATCAGCATGTGCAACCTGTGCTACACGTCAGAGGCTCCTAACAGCTGTCCTGTCTCGTCACCTGTGCTCATCTGTGCCTCCAACTAGAGTCTGCACTTTCCAAAGACGAGGCCGGGGCCAGGTTCCCAATTCCCCATTCATTCTCTCCAGCACTAAGCTCCTGCTGATTGGCTGACCAGGCAGTCAGGCCTCCCTGTCAACACGGCCCCCCCAAGGCCTCAGCACACTCACCAGAAATGGGCTCCCTCGGTCTGAGTCCCACCCTGCACGCACCGGTCCTCTGAGCTTCCCGCTATGCTCCTCTCTGTGAACCAGACCTGTCACACGTGAATTTACTCCTCTTTCTCCAACTTCTGGACAGTGTCCCCAAGAAACAGCAAGGGGACTGCCAACCTGTGTTTTCACAAATACCATCTGGCCAGAGGATGCTGGGGGCGGCGTGCCCTGTGCTGAAAATGGTGCGACGTCGATCCTGAACCTCGGGCATCAGCCAGGAGGTTTTCTTGGTATTCTGGCCCCACGCGAGGCTGAGAACGAGGAGCCAGAAACCAGTGGTGGGAGGACTGTCCAACCCACCCTCTCCTAGAGAGTCACAGACCAGGGACTCTAGCGGCTCCCCCCCGCTGCTCGCTGTAGAAGTGAGTTCAGCAAAGAGCAGAAAGGCACCATCCTTCCTGGACACACAGCAGATGAGAGAAAGGAGCAAAGGGCCGTCAGAGCCCTCAGGTGGCAGGTGCAAGGATGGAGTCCCCTGGGGCGGGGGTGGGGTGGGGTGAACTTCTTACTGTTAGCAGAACACTCACTGGCCAAGGGCAAGAGGAGCAAAGCCTCTGCCTCAGTGCCTGGCGCCTCACAGAGACCGACGGGCTCCAGACGGCAGCGCAGGCTCCTCTGAGACGTGAAAGAGCTGATGGCACAGGGAGGGCCTAACGCCCTCGGGTGCCTGTTCCAGGCACTGGCCCAAGATGCTTTACGCATTCCTACCAAGTATCTCTGATTCCTCTAAGCACCTCCGGTACCTACGACAATGGCAGGCGCACCGCGTTTGTGGATATGAGGCTAACTGAATCCAGGACAGGAGGAGAAAGAGAATCAAAATTAAATATAAGACATGGTTCATAACCAAAGGAGCTCCTAAAATAGATTCCAGCGCTAACATGATTTGGGAACAGTTATAAAACAGCCTAACTGCAAGAAAGCTTCTTGTGGACCTGGACAGTGCCTCACAGCCCTTCGCGCCACCACGGATGGTGCATTTCCAGCCACTGTCTCTGGGCTGAACAGACAGCTGAGCCCAGGACTGGAACAGCACAACTTTTGGGGGGCTGCTTTGAAAGAGCCAACATGTTAACGTTGACCTCTTCATTTTCAAAACCATCCAACACCCTGCCACTGACGGAGCACTGCCCGCCGGCCCTTAGGCTGGAGCTACCATGTCACCTTTGGGCAAAAAAGAGATGAAGGAGCCCCCGCCGGCCACCCCCACCCCAAGTCTTACCTCCCCGTCTCCTTTCACTCGCACATGCAGAACCGAGTAACAAGTTAAAAAAATGGCAGGAACCCTTACTTCCGAGTAAACTTTGCTCCTCGGCCAAGACGACAGAGCCATGCTACGCCGTGGAATGACTCCCTCCGCCCGTGGATTGAGAACCCGCTCAGGCCCAAGCTGGAGCCCTGTCAGCTGACCACAAGAACACGGCCCTCTCCCCCGGCCCGCGGGAGGACTTCGACCTCCTCTCCCACGCCCTTGACCCCCAAGGACCCCAGCTTCGGGAGATGAGGGGTAGGAGAAGTAGACCCTCCCCCTGGCGCAGCGCCCTTCCCAAGGGACTGGCCCCTCCTGAGGCTGCCCTGTGGCCTCGGCTCTCATCCCCCACAGGCATGGACACTGCTCACCTCGCTGGGAGCCTTCAAACAAGGCGAAGCCCCCAAACCGGGAAGCCCCTTGTCTCTAAGCCGCCCCACCAGCACCCTCCTTGTGATGAAGGAAGGCCCGCACCAGCCAGAGCCCACAGCACGCGCCGGGCCTGGTGCTCGCGCACGCCGGAGGCCGGGCCTACCATCACCTCCACTTTACGATTAGGACCTCGGGGCCCGTGCAAGGGTACACGGCCTGTCCCCGACTCCCACGAACACCGTGTCGGGCAAGCCAGTGACATCCTCCTCTCGGGAGGCTTCCCCCAAACTCGGTCCTTCCCCGATAAACTGCTACTCCCTGTTTTCGCACTTGACAATCGCAGGTACAAAATTGGGACTAACTGCATGTCCTGAAAAGAAAAAAAAAGAGTTGGCGTTTCCATTGTGGCTCATCAGGTTAAGAACCCGACACAGTGTCTGTGAGGACACGGCTTCCATCCCTGGCCTCGCTCCGTGGATTACAGATCCGGCGTTGCCGTGAGCCGTCGTGCAGGTCGCAGATGTGGCTTGGATCTGGCGTTGCTGTGGTTGTGGTGTAGGCCTCAGCTGCAGCTTCAGTTCAACCCCTGGCCTGGGAACTTCTATGTGCCAAGGATTCGGCCCTAAAAGGCCTGTGCACGTGTACCTTTGTAAGTAAGTTTTTACCATTGACCCACGTGAGTGAGGTGTGTAGAGAACGCCTTCCGGTGCACAAAGACGTTTTATGACACAGTACCCCCGTTATCTCCCCTCAAAGGCTAGGCAACACACAGATGGGCCATGCAGAAAAGCCGGCGGCGTCGGCCGAGGCAGTGAGGGAGCAGCAGCACGACAGATGGGCCCCGGGTCTTCCCAGCGTGAGGCCCCGAGTTCTGGGTGCCACCGCCTGAGAGGCTCCGCCTCGGGCCTGACAGCAGGGCGTGACTCGGCAAGACTGGGTTTACTGGCTGTGTGGCCCAGGGCAAGCCACTTAGCCTCCTCTTGCTCAGTCTCTTCCTCCACAGAACAGCGCTAATGGCCACGGTGACACGAAGTCACCCCGAGGGTGGGATGAAATAGTGCAGGCAAAGCGATCAGTGCACCGGCCGACACACAGGCGACGCTGGGGACGTGGTGGGGACTGCCACTGCACCTCACCGCCCAAGGCAGGCCTGTGTGTCCCCTTAGACGTCCTTGTGCCTGTTGCCATGGAGACCAGGTACAACAGTGCAGGCAGCAGGTGCTTATTCACGCAGGTTGGCTATGCACAACTTCCTCAGACCAGCCACGCACGTCACGAGCAGCTGTGGCCCAGATACAAGGGCGCGGGCGCTGAGGACAAGCCAGGGTTCTCAGTGGCCAGGAACCGTGCCTCCCACAGGCCGGGCTACGACCTGGCCCCACTGGAGCGCTGCACAGCATCTGCCTGTTGGACGCGGCCCGGGACCAGGGGGCAGGCAGATGGGGGTTCCCTCCACAGGACCAAACGGCCAGTCTGGCCCCGCATGCACTCTGCCTTCTCCTGGACGAATCCTCAGCACTGCCTCCGAACCACCCTCCTGGGCTCCAGGTCCTGCTTCAGGGCTTGGGAATACACCTGTCCTTGGTGACAAGAGCAAAGACAAGCACATGGCCTACTTCCACCAACCTGTTTCTCACTTCAAGATTAAAATAATAAACACAGACATCCAGAGGCTGGAGAGCGTGGGGCATTGGAGCCGGGGATTGAGCCTGGCAACCTACACAAGGTGGGTCAGGGCGAGGGGGCCGCAGACAGACAAGCACCGGGGCTGGAATAGGCAGGGCTCGACGGGGAAGGTCACAAGGGCTGGCCTGGTTCCTCGTGGCACTGGGCCGGGGGTGGGGGGTGGGGGGGGCAAATAGCACACTGCCCACGCGACTTGTGACTCTCAGCCCTGTGTTCCCAGCACTTCCTAGCTGGTCGCCCTGCTAGCTCCAGGCTCTCTCTCTTCTCCAATCTAGCCTAGATTCTTCCACCAGGATGTCCCCTAAAATCCTGGACCTGCCTGACCCTCCTCTGCTCCCCATGCTCCCCAGCGCCTCGCCTGGGCTCTCGCCTAGCATTCCGGGCCCCCTGGCTTCCGGTCCTGCTCCCCTCCTACCCACTCACACAGTCCTCACACCTCTCACCCCGATGCTGCTCACCACCCTCGTTCCCTCCCTCCATCCGCTGCCACTGAGGCTGAGTCTGCCCCTCCCAAATCCAGAGGTTTGGTTTTCTGTGGGTTTTTTTCTTTTTTTTTGGCCACACCTGTGGCATGTGAAAGTTCCCAGAGTGCTCACTGTTCTCATAACGTGTATTTGTGGCATGCCTACCGTGTGCCAGGCACTGGGCTAGGCGCTGAGACTATAGGGACACGTGGGATGTGTCCTGCCCACGGCGAGCTCGTGGTCACAGGGCCAAGCAGACAGGCCCACCGCCACTACACAAATGCGTCCAGCCATCCAGCATGAACAGACAGAGCACTTACTCTGAGCCAGATACTATTTTAAGCACTTTACAGGCTCATTTAATCCTTTCAATAACTCCATGAGGTAAGTGCAATTATTACCAGTCCCACCTTATAGACGAGGGCACTAAAGCATAGCCAAGATCAAGTAAAACTCACTCGAAATCATCCTCGGTGAGGGACAAACCTCCACGGACATGCGGCTCCGAGGGCCAGCAGGGCAGCCAGAGGTGACCAGGGCCAAAGCCTCCTCTCTCTATTTCCCAGAGCGATGCCCTGGAAATGGGTAAAAGAGATGCCACTAGAAAAGAGAGGCATGGAGGCAGCAGGTAACATGGCCCGCCCACCCAAGGCTGCCCTGCCTCATTCTGGGAAGAGAGCAGAAGAGGAAGGATGTGTCACACACGACAGCCAGCGGCCACGGCGAGGCAAGGAGAAGCCCAAGCCCACAGCAGATCCACTTGGCATCTCCATTTACCCCGGGCCACTTGTCGGGAAGCCTGGCCCCAGCTCTGCTGGGGGCTCAGCGACGCCAGGTCACTGCTTTTGGTGCGTGCTGGGGAGGGCGGTCTCTGGGCGCTATCAAATGGCCTCCTCTTTCGGTGGCCTCCGTGTGGCCAGGAGACCCCACGAGCCTCTGCCAGCCAGGCTGCCGCTGCACCTGTGCCAGCTAAGCCTTTGCTACCACGTGGGGAAGCTAGCACAACTCCGAGGCACAGGCGGGCAGGGCTCTGGGGCTGCAGCCCTCAGACGAGGGCAGCTCCACGTGGTGCTGATTGGGGGCGGGGGGCACAGCCTCAGGGTCAGTCAGAGCAGGTGCCTGGGGAGGCAGAGAGACTTGCTACCCTTCCAGCTCAGCCCCGATGGCATTTCCTCCTCCTCTTCTCTCACAGCTTAAATTCCGCGCTGAGAGTCCTGTGTCCCACACAGGCCACCAGCGCCCCTCCATCCTGTGGCAGCCCCAACCCAGGTTGTGGCTCTACCTCTGACCAAGCAGGAGGGACCCTTTCCTCCTCCTCTTCTCCCAGCAACTCGGGGTGGGGGGCGGGAGAGGGGCTCTTCTCGAATCTGGCTGAAATGTGAGCTCCATGAGGACAAGGACCTCTGTCTGCTTTGTAAACTGCTGAGAGGTGTGCCTGGACTGATTAAGACAAGTGATGAATATTTACCCTGATTTTACAGCAAGTACATGGCAAGACCCAAGATTGATAGCCAAGACTTTCCAGGTATGACCTGCCAAGTCACCCAATCGTTCGACGCTAGTATTCACTGAGCACCTGACATGGGAAAGAAGATGTTCTGAGGACGCAGAAGACCCCCGCGATCGAAACGCTACTGTGGGCCGACTGTTTACCAGGTGCTGAGGGACACAAAGACACGGCCTCTCTCCAAAGGCTCTCTCCGTATGTGACACGCACAGGCATACGCACATATGTTCCCACGGATACACACATATACATAAATGCATATGCAAATATATGCTGTCTGCATACATCATCTATGCAAATACCATGTGTATGCAAATATACACACACATTCTCTGAAGCTACCACCAGGCAGTTCGGGGGAGCCCAACGATTAAAATGGTTAATAAATGCAGCTGGAACCACGACGCACTGAGGCTCCATGGAGGAAGCTGAGGGGGCTCCGAAGAATCCACAAGTTCCAATCAAGCCGGAAGGTGCAAAGGCCACCAAAGGGGGCAGGAATGGCAAAAGGAGATCCAGTCAGGCTCAGGGAACCATTTGCAGAGAATTTTGACTGACCCAAGGTTTTTGGCCCTTGTTTATTTTTACGAAAACTGACACCTCTGCTTTAGACTGTTTGCTATTCTAGCAGAAGTTGTTTCATCTGAAGAACATGTTCCTTTGCAACAAAGAAACATTTTGTTTTGAACACCACTGCTCACATCCAATGTCCTTACCCTGCAAATGGTCACTGGGCTCGCCGTGGACGTAGAGCAAGCCCGTGGCAGGACGGGATATCAGCAGACGTCACAGGGCTGGATGGGGAGCAGAGGAGAAGGGCTGCTGCCAGGGACTGTGCACTGGCAGGGCCTCGGGGCCCCACCTGGAAACCCGGGGGTCTCGGGGTCCCTCTCGGCACACGCCCACAACCAGGACGTGATCTAGGACAGTCGACCCCCTCCACAGCGGAGATCTCCCTCCTGCTGGACAGGATGCAGGGCTCTTGCTGCTGGAAGTCGGGAGTTGTTTGTTGATTTTTTCCCTGCTTGGCTTGTTTTGACACGAGGAAGAAGCTAATCCTCCTGGCAAAGGTGGCTCATACAGCAGGGCAGCAGTCCCCTCCCTGAAGCAGTAGGGGCAGCCGGCTCCAACAGCGAGAAACCGGATCTCAGAGTCCGGCTGGTCAGCAGCTGACCTCTCTGCTCTGACCTCTGGTGGCTCCTACACACCCCCCGGGGCCGACTTCCCTGAGGCGTACAAGCTCTGGAGGCAGACGGGTTCAATGTCCACTTCCACCTGTTACCGGCCGAGTGATTTCAGAAAGAGACCATGTCTCTCTGTGACTCAGTTTCCTCAGCTGTCAAACAACCCCGCAATTATTCCAGAGTCACGGGGAGGCTTAAGTGAGCGAATGCAAAGCAAACACTTAGCACCACACCTGGAACAGAGCAAATACTTGATAAATTTAGCTGTCACTATTACTTTATTTTTTGTATATAGGCCCTCGTTTTAAAACCCAATCTCTTAGGTACCAGGCCAGACCAGACTGGATGCTACGGTAACCTGCTGGGGGCTCAGTAAAGACTGGTGCCAGAGATGGCACAGGCACAGTCCTGCAGAGATCCACAGCCTCCCTCGGGGTCCTGGCTTCCTTCTCAGCATCTCAGGGCTAGAGGCAGGTAGGGAGATACCTCGTGCTTCCCAGCTCTGCCAGGAAAACCTGGGCTCAGAAGCAGGTAAGGACTTTGGCCTCTCCGGCCTCCCGCCCTCTGCCTTGGTTCCTGTGCCTGACGGTGGGGGCGGGGGGACAGCTGACCGGTACCCAGGCAGAGGATGCATGTTCGCACGTACTGGGATCCTCCATTTATGTCCGGGGGGAGTGCTCCAGGCATCTTCCTTGAGATAAACAGCCTCCAGGCCTCCTGGGTTTAGAGGAGTTAGCTGGATGTTATCATTGAAAACCACTTCTAAATATTTCCTTGCAATCTGGGGCCAGCCTTGTGGGTGTATATAAGAAGGTACCAAACTGCTTTTCCAGAGGGGGCGCTGGATGAGAACACGGCCTTTCGTCTGGCCCCAAGGCAGAGCAGTGGCAGCTCAGCATTGGCGTGGAAGCTGCTGGGACGAAGACGGCAGACGCGGTGTCTGCATTCTCAGTCTTCAGCCCAACATCTCCCCAGGTTCTGCAGGAAGGAAGATCTGAAAGACTCAGGTAAGTCTAAGGCCAGCCCCGGTCCAGGTCTTACTTTTTAGATCTCAACTTGTTTGTCCTCACGCTCCAGCATCTAGTGCCAGGCATTGAGGTGCCTTGTTAGCACAGCAGGTAGCGTGTCAGTCTCAGAGTGCCAGGCATGGCTCTCCGCTGGAGCTCAGTGACCAGTAGTTACACAAAACTGAGGAAGAGCTGCACTCCCTTTTGAGCCAGGTGTGTCTGGCACACGCAAGTCTTTACACATATGCCAGTGTCCATGATAAAACATACGCCCCTGTGCTCACAGGGTAGCGGGGTGGCCCTATGGATGGGTGGACAGTAACCACACACACGACTGCAAAGCGACGCTAGACGGAGGGCTTCGATGTGGTTCACTCGAGCTTCCCCCCATGGCCACCTCTCAGTCAACCACATCTTCCGCCTTCCCCGCACGTCCTCTGCCTCCTGGACCCGGCTTCCTTGCCGTCCCCAGGCACGCCCCCATTCTTTCCACCAAGCTCTTTTTCTCACTGCTCATCCACGTGGGGTGCCCGTCCCTCTTCTCTGCACTGTTCCATATTCAGACTCCAACCGTATTTCAAGGCCTCGCTCAAATTTAAGACATCCACGGAGTCTGTGCTTCGTGCATCCTTCTCTGTTGCTGCTGCTGCTGCACCTGCTGCAAGTCCTAGTGCCTCACCCAGAGCCTGGCACTGAACAGCTCTGGCTGGAGTCCTCACTGTGGCACAGCAGAAACAAATCTGACTAGTATCCATGAGGATGCAGGTTCGATCCATGGCCTTGCTCAGTGGGTTAAGGATCCGGTGTTGCCATGAGCTGTGGTGTAGGTCGCAGACATGGCTTGGATCTGGTGTGGCTGTGGCATAGGCCAGCGGCTGCAGCTCTGATTCAACCCCCGACCTAGGAACCTCCATGTGCCTCTGGTGTGGCCCTAAAAGGACAAAAAGAAAAAAAAAAAAGAAAGAAAGAAAGAAAAATAGCTCTGGCTGTTTCAGGTGTGCTTCCCCGATCTCATGTTCTGGCCTGTGCTTCCACCACCGCGCTATAGAAACCTTTTTCCAAGGTCAACAATGATGTCAGACAGAGCTGAGTTTGCCTTGTCTCCATCAGTACTTGCCAATTCGTGTTCCTTCCTCAGACCCTATCCTTCCTGACTTGGGCGGCACCCCTCGTAAAAAGCCCTCTCCCGTTTTTAAGTACATGGCACTTGGCACTTTCCCGAGACCCCTTTCCTGTTCTTTCATGGCTCTGCTCCCACCTGTGCTGCGCCCGGGCCTGGGCTCCCATCTCCCAGCCCCCGTACCCTGGGAGTACCTTCACCTCACCTGTGGTCCTGAGTCAGCCTGGAACACCTGTTGGACAGCCCATGTGGGGAGCCCACTGTCCGTTTATGTTCACAAAAATTAAAACTCATTCAACCATTATTTATTGAGCACATAGTAGGGCCAAGATCTACTCTAGTCTTGGTAAGCAAACCATATGGAAGTGCTTGCCTCAGTGTCCATCAGTAGACATGACAAATGAAAGGATAAATGGGACGTGGTACATCCACACAACGGGGGAGGCATCCAGGCTCTAGAGGAAGGAAATTCTGACCCACGCTCTAGCATGGAAAAACCTAATGACATTATGTTAAGTGAGGGAAGCCAGCTGCAAAAGGCAAAGGTTGTGTGCCTCTACTTTTATCGAGTGCCTCGAGTAGGAGAAAGCAGACAGGTATATGCCAGGGACTGGAAGGGGAAGGTGGAATTCTTCTGCAGTGGGTACAGTTTCCATTCTTCAAGGTGAAAAGAATTCTGAAGACGGACGGTCATGATGCACAAGAATATGAAGGTACTTAAAGCCAACGAACCACATACTTAAAATGGTTAAGATGGTAAATTTTATATTACACATATTTGCCACAGTAAAAAAAAAAAAAGGTGTGGGGGAAGTCCTTGCTCTCTGTGTGCTTTTCTGCACGTTATGCCTCAGTAACAATGAAAAAGGCTCGGTCTTCCTGGAACTTTCATTCTGGACTCGAGACTGCAGTCATTCCCCAGGCAGCTTCCGTCCCGCTGTCCTGTCACCGGAACCGCCATCCCCCAGGCCTCGTACCGCTGTCCCTCGATCCCTCCTGCTCCCCCCACATCCAGGGGCTCTCGGTCCTCCTTCTTCAAGGCTTCAAGTCCCTCCTCCTTCCCAGTATCCCTCCATTTGTGATGGAGAACATGCGGAGGCAGGAAACTGTCTGCAGAGCCTGGTTCCCAGGCTGGCCCTGCCCCTGGCTCCGAGGAACCTCACACTTAAGCTTTCATTTCCTCGCCCGTTCAATGAGGAGTTTGACGCGATGCTCAGGACGGCTCCTTCTGGCTCCAGCACAGGCTGCTCTCTGGCTCACCCCACCCAGCCTGGCCCGAGGTCTGGCGTATTCCTCGCAGGCCCTCAGCGGCCGGAGAAGAAAGGCCTCTTTGAGGAGGAAGCTGGCCGGCCGGGGCGATGGCTCCCTGCAAGCACTCCCTGGCTCTCTTTCCTGCCTGCCTGAACTTTTACTGCTTGCAACCTTGTGACTCCGGATTACCTGACCTTGAATCCTGCCAGCCGTGCATGGCTGCTGGGACCTCTTCTGACCTGACTGCCTGTAACTGGGACAGCCCTGCCTGCTGCCACTGGACCCTGTCCTGCTTCCACAAACCGAGCTGCCCTGTGGCTGTGCGACCACGATGCTGCGAGCTGGACTCTGCATTCTCCAGGGTCCCTACTCACGTGCCCGTCTTGGCCCTGGGCTCTGCAGCATCCTCTGAAGGCATCCCTTTTGCCAGCAAGGTTTACACCTGTGATGGAGTCATTCACTCCCCAAATGTCCACTGTGGTGTCTACCTGTGGCAGGCACTGCTCTGGGCAAGAGCCAAAGCAGGATGCAGCACGGCTGCTTCTCCCAACAACACAGCCCATCGCCAGAACAAGCTTCCCGACTCAAATAAGATGTCATCCAACTCGTCACTGTCAAATCCTTTCATCTGAGAGGTATTAACTGAGCACCTACTATGCGCCAGGCACCATTCCAGGCATTCTACTAAAATATCGATTTATGAACTGCAATTTTCTAGGCAGTACAACTGATTACAGAGCACGAGCTTTGCAGTCAAAGTCCCAGGTACGTCACCTTTGGTGAGAACAAAACCTCTCTGAGACTCGGTTTCCTCACTTGAAAATGCGGGTTAATAGCAGTGACTGATTGATCAGCGTGTATGAGGAATAGATGAGACCATCCATGCAAAAGCTCGAACAGTATGTGGCACATAGCAAGAACCTGGATATGAATGGTTTTTATTTTTAGGCAACTTCCAAGGTGCCAGCACCTAAACACACCAAGAACGTCAAGCGTCCCTGTCTCCCCCTCCACACCCGATACCCCAGTAGTGCCTTGATACACAAGGCGTGATAGAAGGTAGCCCTGCCTTTGACGTCACTTCCCAAGAATAAAAGCCCTCTGTGCAAAGTACTGTACATATTCCCAATGCTTTTATGTGGATTTTACCAAAATCTCAGGGACATCACTGATGGTATGGATACCAAAAGCTGTGGAAGGCAAAAAAAAACCTGTGGCATGCACATAGTTAACAACATAGGAAGCACTATCTACAAACCATTAAGAAAAAAGACAGGCAGTCCCAGAGAAAAATGAGTGAAAGTCTTGAGCAGGCACTTCACAAAAGAGGATACCCAAACGGCCAGGATCGTGGAAAGGCAAGGGCAGATCACAGCACAGGGTTTACTTCATACCCATGAGAATGAGTCCAATGACGAAAGAAGGTAACAGCATACGCTGGCAAAGGCATGGCGCAACCAGAGCTTTTCCTAATTCGCTCGTGGAAGTGCAACCGGTACTGCTGCTTTGGCGCTCTCTGCTAAAACTATGATCTAGCAGTTCCAGTCCCAGGGACAGAACCAACAGAAACACACACACACACACCCCTATATCAGGCATGCATACATACATAAAGACACAGGTGTGTCTGTGCATACATTCATTCACACATATTCATAGGAGCACTGTCTGAAACAGCCAAAATCTGCACACCTTCCAAACATTTAACAACCAAACCACGGATACTAACTGTGTGCTGTTAATAACACGGAAGACCGCCCGGCCACCAGGATGGAAAACCACGAGGGCACACAGCACGGATGGACGTCACAGTCACGATGACGAGGGGAAGAGGCCAAACACACAAGAGAACAAACACACTGTGTGATTCCATTTATATAAAGCTGAAACATAGGCAAAACGCATCTGTAATTTTAGCAGTCAAAAGAGTGGTTACCCTCGGAAGGGCGGTCCGTAACAGGAGAGAAGCCCATGGCATATTCTGGAATGGGGTCTGGTATGTTCTGCTCCTTTGCTTGATGGGGCTGCTGGTTACAGGCTATGTGCATTCTATGCCCAATACTTAGGATCTGCTCACTTTTCTGTACGTGTGTCCTAATGCCAATTACAATTTTCCTTAAAAAAAAAAAAAAAAACCAGCTAGTACCAAAAAAATGAAGAAAAATGGACTTGTACCCAAATGGGGCAATGCCCCAGCACCAACAGATTTCAGTGCCCATGACTTCAACTCACGAAATCTAAAAGATACAGATATATTTCTGATCACTTTCCTACCGCCTTTTATGACAGAAATGTTAAACACTTCAAACCCGCATTAAACAAACACGTTTGCAAAACTCCAGACTCATCCGTCCAAGCCTCGTGCGCTGAGACTGAGCTCGAAAAGGCGCCTGGCTGTTTTAGAGGCTCGTTGCAAATGGGGAGCACTTTTTATGAGAGACAGGGTTTTATTAATGAGACAGCAGGGGTGGAGGCCAGGGCTGAAGGGAGTGAGAACCCAGACGACTGAGACGAGAGACAACCCAGCTCCGAACCGGCCGCCCAGGGCTTCGAGTCCGGGGACACGGCTCTGGCCCCGGGGAGGTAGGGAGTCTGCGCAGAACCAGAGATGAAAGATGTGCTCAGGGTCCGGAGCGCGATGGGAGGAGCGACGTCCCAAGGAGGCTCCGGGACCGAGGCCAAAGTAGGCTGGTAGATGACGCGAAGCAACCGCGGGGTTACGGGGAGAGCGGGTGCACGCCCTGACCCAGAGCAGGAAGTAGTGGTTGGGTGTGGGCAGACCTGGGTACACAAGGAAGTGACCTCAGCCCATCACGGAACGAGAGGATGTGACCCTGGGTGTGCTCAGACTGGGGGCTGGACGAGCACGCCTGGCTCACCCGGAAGCCTCTTTCTCTGCTGGGTGTGCCTCTCTAAACACGCACACGCGTCGTCTGTTCAAGCCGCTCCGTGTTAACCGGCGCTGAGCAGGACTTCGGAGGCTTTCGCTTTCGACCGGTCTGGCTGGCGCGCTCCGACGGCGGTCATCTAGAGCCGGGTTCCTGAGCCCCCCATCATCATCCCAGTCCTTCGCGTGAGGTTGGGGGAGGCAGTGAACCTGAGCTCCAAGAATTACCA
Organism: Phacochoerus africanus; assembly: GCF_016906955.1. Classification (NCBI taxonomy): domain Eukaryota; kingdom Metazoa; phylum Chordata; class Mammalia; order Artiodactyla; family Suidae; genus Phacochoerus; species Phacochoerus africanus. Next base: position 134,251,175 of record NC_062554.1, on the reverse strand, counting down.
GGATTTCTCAGATAATCTGTCCCCCAGTGACTTCTACCAAAAAAGGAGGCAGAAAACTCAAAACGAAACCCCCCCAAACAGGTAACCCCCCCACCACGTGTATGTACTCCACTGAGCGGAATTACCCTGCTCACCGTTTGGCTTGGGCTCACCCAGAAGCACACAGGTCTCCCCCAAATGCCTGGAAATGGAGCGGCTGTGTCAGGGGCAGTGGAACACCCCTGAGAAGTGACGCGGGGCAGGGGGAGCATCCGGGCATCTCCCTGGCGGCCTGGTCTTGACCTGGCTGCTGCCCTCCGTCCCACCTCCGCCGCTGCCGCCCCTCCCTCCACCTCTTCTTCCCCCACATGACACCTTCATGCTGACCCCTCACTAAAGAGCCCAGGCAGTGAGGTCCCGTGAGAAGAACCCTGACGCTTGTCCTGCAACGTACAAGGCCAGCGGAGTCCAGAACTCCCCTCTCCCTGCACCGTCCAGACTGAGCCAAGAGGTCCTCGCTTTGGGGCATCTCCTTTCCCCGTTCCGGCCTCAAGGCAGCCTTGCCAAGGGCAGGAGGAGGGTGTCGGCAGATGAGCGCTCTCTGGGCTGCTGAGTATCTGACAGCAGGTCGGATGTTTTATCGAGGAAGCCACAGCACGTTCTCCAGGGCAATGAGCATGGGTTTCCTGCGCTTGGGAGAAGCGCAAGTGCAACTTGGTCTGCGAGGCAGAGCAGCCGCGGTAGCGACAGGGAGAGTGAAGGAAAACGGCTCCAAGCCAGGCTCCGACCACTCCCCGTGAGGTCTGCACGGACAGCTTTCCCGGTGTGCTTAAGTTCACAGCCGAGCTCCTGCAGGCGCACCCGGGACCCAGCCGCACCAAGCTGCCCAGGTGACCCCTGGAGCAGGTGGGTGCCCGACAGGGGGACCCTAAGGGAAATGGGCCAGATGAGGTTTGAGCAGCGCCCTGGAAACAACCTCCTGAACACAAATGACTACAGGGCGCTGCGCATGCTGGGGGGCGGGGGGCGGGGGCGAAGAGGAAGACAATGGCTAGTGTCATTTCCGACAAACGCAGGCATCTGGATGAAGCGCCCCCTCAAGGCCATTTCTACAAGACTGTCTCCCTAATACAACACTGCAGGTGGACTAGACATCAATTAAACAAAACGGACTGTCCCCCCCACACCAGTTCAACTTCAGCGCTACCAGCGTTTTTTTTAGAAGGGATCAGTCTTTGCGATGGGGAGGCTGCCCTGTATTCTACACGGTATTTACTGTATCCCTGGCCTCCACCAGTAACACCCCGCGTGCCTCTCAGCTGTGACAACCAACAATGTCTCGGGACACCACCAAATGTCCCCCGGGGGCAAAACTGCCCCTGCTCGAGAACCGGGCCTTACAGGAACACATCACGGCAGACAGACAAGACCCCGGCCCTGGCCAAAGTGTAACCATCCATGTCGGAAAGGGCTGAGAAAAGGCAGCCTGGCCATCATTTCCTAGGGCATTAACGCTGCTGGGGCTCCGCCAGGAAGCCACCCCTCTCGGATCTGAGATGCAGGAGGAGACCCAGGAGGGGATGATGTCACCAGCAGATGCCCACTCTCCCAGATACGGTCCGCATCGGGGCAGAAGACTCAGCCAAGCAAACGGAGCCCCAAGCCTCAGAGTCGCAAAGCCCACCGCCCAGCCACTCCATATCAATTTTCTCTCTGCCACCGTGTACTTGGCTGAGCTTCTGGGAGGAAGGAACGCACAGCTTAGTGCCTCAGAATCTTGTTCAACGCACCACCCAGCCCTTTCCTCTCCTCCTCTCGACGTCCTTAACCGAAAGGTGTCCTATGGTGCCAGACGCCCCATGGAAAAAATCAACCAAAGCTCAGGTCCTGCTCTCCACGGCCTCGGGAACGTAGGCTACACTGGCCGAGAGGCCTAGAAGAATCTGCAGGCCAAGGCGAAGGTAGTGGGGTGAGAACGCCAGACACACGCGGGAGGGGCAGTGGGGGCAGAGCCCGGGGACCTCGCAGGGCAGCAGACACGCTTCCGGGCTTTCAGAAGGAAAGATCCTGTGTAACCACAGACTTGCTCGAGCACAGACGACGCTGGCTGCGGGGCTGACTATAAATCTGGTCCACTTGGGGCTGGGTGTGGCTCACTCCAGGCAGGCCCCCCACCAGCTACAGTTTTGCTAAATTTAGTGCTGTTCCCAGCCACCCAAAGGACTCTGCGCTTCGTGTCGTGTCCATTTCAGGTTCACCCGGGGACAGGCGGAGCGGAGTGAGCCTTGTAGAGAAGAGACCTACCCTCGTGTGACCCTCTCCCTTCCCCGCTCGAGGCAGGGGCCCCAGGGAGCAGAGGACGTGAGAAACCAGGCGGAGGTCTCCAGGGCCATGAGGCATCTCTGCCCCACGGCAGCACTCGGGGTGGAAAGAGGGCTCTGAGGCCTCGGGACCGGCCCTCCCTCTGCCCGGTGCAGCTCACCCAGGCCTCACTCTGGGGTGGTCCCAGATGCTGTGGGGTGAGAGGGGTCCTGCTCCCTCAGATAGGAGGCTGGAGTGGTTCCCCATGGAATGGGGAGGGGGGTGATACTCCCTGGGGGAAGGCCCCTCTGCCTTGGAGATAAGAACGTATTCAACCAAATACACAGAGACCCTCAAAGGCAGCAGTGGAGAGAGCAGTTTCTAAACCTGGCACGTTGAAATCACCTGGGGAACCTCAGCAGCTCCTCATGCCTCAGTCCCACCCCCCAGAGCCTGTGATGTAACTGCTCTCAGGCAGTATAACTGGCCCGGGCCCTGGAAATTTTAAAAGATCCCCTGGTGATTTCAATGTTGAGACAAGTTTGGGAACCAGCGAGGCAAGAGCATGGCCTCTGCCTTCAGGCTGTCCCAGCTGGACTCCTGACCCAAATGGCATCCTTGCTTTCCGACCGTGGGCAAGTCATTTCACCTTTCTACGCCTCTGCCTCGTCAGCTGTGAGATGCACACGGTAACAGCCACCGCAGAGCATTGCTGGGAAGACTTCAGGACACCATCCCGTATGAAGCACACAGAACAGTGGTATGCAGCAAGCGCTCACTATGTGCAGGTACGCAGTAAGTCAGGAATCATTATCATCGTTATAATGACGAACAGGAAGAGGAAAAAAAGAGGGAAGCTGAGATCTGCCACTCTGGTGTCCGAGAAGCAAGCGGCGTCTCCAGGTCTGAAACTGGGGCTCTTTTAAGAAGTGGGAGGGAGGAGAGGGCTCCGGCCACCTGCACTTCCAGGGGGACCACCCACCCTCGCTGCCTCTGTTCCCACCGTTCCTCCCTCCCGCCGCCTTCCACGTCCTCCCCTCTCCCCATCCTTCGAAACCCCACCACTCAGGCCCAGCTCTCCCTCCCTCCCCAGGTCTCCCACAGTGCTGCCCCCCATGTCTATGGCTCTGGAACTTGATAATGCGCTACAGGGAACAGCGACCAGCCGAATACATAGGTGTCTGGGATGCACAAGGGCCCTGCTGCGTACCAGTCGGGTCTCCTCAAAAAGACAAAGAGCCACTGGGGGGAGGCCCGCGTCCCAGACTGTAAGGTGCACGGGCAGTGAGTGTCCCTGTAGCCCCCAGCACCGTGCTGGACACGCGGCTCTTTAATCAACCGGGATGCGCGGAATAGAAACACGTATGGGGCCCGCAGAGCTAGCGGCGCCCCCAGCAGGGAGCCAGGCTCGGTGCCCAGAAGCAGCAGCACTACCCCCCAAACCCAGGGAACTCTGGGCTCCCCGCAACATCACCCAAGGAGAGACCACCACCCCACTGCCTCCCCAGAGACGGCACCCACCGACTCCCAGGGCTGTGCGTGTAAGTGCTGACAGCAGAAGGATTGCTTGCCAGGCCCCCTGCTAGTCCCAGGCCCCCGAGGCCACACGTCTGGTCACTCCCGCAATGAAGCCCCCGAACCCCGCAACTCTCTCAACCCAACAACAGCCAGGCAAAGCCCAGCACGGCCCCAGGCACGTCCAGAGCAGCTGGCCACCCAACAGGCCATAAGCCTCTTACAGATTACAGGTCCTGATTTAAGCCTCTATTTGAGGTACCGCAAGTGGGTCAGCGCTCGGCAGGCCGGTCAGTGCAGTGACCGGAGGAGAAGAACTCGGATCGAGGAAAAGGCGCCTGGCCTTTGCGGGAAAGAGGGAGCCAGAGAACTACGCAGCTAAGCGGGAACTCGGAGGGGGGCGCTGGCTCACGGCCACCGACCAGGACTCCCCCTCCCAGACAGTGTCAATTCTAAACTCCCCACCAGATGAACTTGAGAAACAGAACAGGGCACAGTAATAAGCCGAGGACAGCGTTCCTCCCCCTGCCCCGCCCTTGGTATGAATCAAGCCAGGAAGTGAGAGAAGAGGCACGGGGCTGGCCATGCTGCCCTCCAGGGGGTCATTCCTGGTGACAGGAGAGGAGAGGCGACCTCTGCCCCCATCCCCGGTGACGTCTGCCTGGCCTCTCTCACCAGCTCTCTGCAGCAGGAAACCCAGGGCACAGGGATGTGGGGGCAGGAGCAGGCGGGCAGCCGCAGACAAACCTCAGATCATGCTGGGAGAGGCTGACTCTGCTGCTCTTTAAAAAAAAAAAAAAGCCCTCTCACCACATCTGTCTCCTTAGAGATTGCCTCTGGGGAAGTGGCTAGAACCCCCTGTCTACACTAAGACCAAAGAAATCTTTCCAGCACTTTCTCCAACTCACTATAGAAAAGAAAGCCTTCATGGTGGCCCAGCATACCAGCTTGTCCTGAGTCAGGTGCACCTGTGTGCACGTAGATACCACGTCTCTACACTCGTAGAGACTTATATATACACATATCTACACGGACAACTGAAAGTTTCATGAAATCATACTCAGCCTTACTACACACGAAGCAATCTAATATTTTTTTATCGTAGTCTTTTTTTTCCCATGTTGGTCTCAACCCACTAAATTGATTTCACCACCCATTAGGTGTCTGGACTTGCAGTCCGAACACCACTCTGGGGAAAACAGGAGGGGCTCTTCTCCCTGAAAGAACTTTCAAAACTTACTCAGAGACTGATCTCCCCACAAAGCAAAATCCCACGAGTGGGGGGGCCTCATTTGAGGGGAGGAAGAGCCCGCAATGGAACCGCAGGTCCTTCCCTGCCATGTGCATCAGGCAGTGGCTGCTCCCAGACCCCTGGGCAGCCCCCTGGCACACTCTGCCAGGGCTCAAGGGCGCTCCCTTTCCACACCGGTGGTGCCTTCTGGTGCTGGCCAGCATCTAACCCAGCCTGGCGCAGGGCAGATCTTCAGTCCACGTTGTTCCCCAGGACAAAGCATGGCCTCACGGCCCCCAACTTCGCCCGTCCATGAAGGAAGCTACCTCTGACACGCAGAGGCAGAAAGGGCTACACCAAGCTGCCCACACTGGGTTTTGAATTCTCCAAACAGTCTATCGGTACGGCAGACACACTACAAACTCCCAGAGGACAGGAAGTTTGGTTTTGTTTTTTAATTTCTTTTTTTTTATTTTTAGGGCCTCGTCTGCGGCATATGAAAGTTCCCAGGCCAGGGGACAAATCAGAGCTGCAGCTGAGGCCCATGCCACAGCCACAGCAACACTGGATCTGAACTGAATCTGAAACCTATGCTGCAGCTTGTGGCAAGGCCGAGTCCTTGGCCCGCTGAATGGGGTCAGGGATCAAACCTGCATCCTCAGAGACACTAAGTCAGGTTCTTAACTTGCTGAGCTACAACAGGAACTCCAGAAGTTTGGTCTTTAAAATGTTTATTTATTTATTTTTGGCTGCAACCATGGCATGCGGAAATTCCTGGGCCAGGGATGGAACCTGAGCCACAGCAGTGATAGTGACGAATTTTTAACCACTAGGCCACCAGGGAACTCTTTATTTATTTTTTAACAGGTATTATTTACAGGAATTTTTATGATAAGAACAAAACCCATACAATTTTAAAATCAACCCAGTCCTCAGACCAGTCTTTCTGCTTTTCCAAATAGCCCATAAACTTGCACCACATTCCTCCTCCAGGCAGCCTTCCTTGATGAGTCTGGATTGCTAAGGAGCGTTTTGAACCCAATATCTTGGTGATACGAAACTCTAATGAGTCCTTTTTTTTTTTTTTTTGGAAAGCAGTTTGCTAGCTTTTTATTTTGTTATATCTTATTTTATTTCATTTTATTTTGCTTAACCATTCCAAAGGCAATAATTACTCAGTGTTCCCAGAAATGCAACACACTGCCTCTCTCTATCTGTAACTACTTCTTGGCCGGCTATCTGAGCTAGAAACCATGCCACAGAAGAAAAATTAGCATAAGCGTTCCCTATTTTGAATTAGTGAATTTTTTAAGTTAATTTTTTTCTAACTTTTCTCAGGTAACTTTTCATCTCCTGCTCAAGGAAGCCAACACTCGCTCTTTCCACATCAGTGCACTGGGGTGGGGGGGGCAGTTCTCCACGGCTTCCCCCCCCAGGTCTCCACGGCTCCCCCCCCAGGTCTCCACGGCTTCCCCAAGCCTGTTACTCAGGGCTCCGAAAACCCAGAATGCCCACAGAGTACACACTGATCTGAGTCAATCCCCAAAGACCCCAGGAAAAAATAAAAAGTGTCTTCTCCCCATGTAAAGAGCTCAATATGCACCGATGGCTCCCCAGTCAACAGCAGGGTTTTAGAACCTGCGACCTGCGAGTCTTCCGATGGGATCTATGTCCAACCATGTGCTGCTGTGATTGTGTCTTTCCTCAAGAAAGAGGGTATCGTTTCCATGCAATTCCTAATGAGAACTGGAGCAAAAAGAGGTTAAGAACCACCAAAATCAACATCCTAGAAGTGGTCCCCCCTCCCGCCAAGGCTGCCCACGCTTTGCAGTACGCAGCCCCTCTCCTGCCACACACAGACCACCTGTGTGATTTTGGTGGTTCAGGGCACACAGACCACCTCTTCGCAACAGACGTTTCCTCCTCTGTCCCTGGTGGTGAAGCCCCACTCCTTCCAAACCCAAATACATATTTTTTTTTCTTTTAGGACCACGCCTGCAGCACAGGGAAGTTCCCGGGCCAGGGGTTGGATCAGAGCTGCAGCTGAGGCCTACGCCACAGCCAAGCCAACACCAGATCTAAGCTGCATCTGTGACCTACACTTCAGCTTGCGGAAATGCTGGATCCTCAACCCACTGAGTGAGGCCAGGGATCAAACCTGCATCCTCATGCATCCTAGTCGGGTTCCCAATCACGGAGCTATAATGGGAACTCCGCCTGACCATTAACAAATACATATTTGCTGAGCGCCTGATAAGGATGCAGTCCTGTGCTAGGCTCCGAGTCAGCCACGAGCAGGACGGATGAGCTCCCCTTCCTCGTGTTCTGAGAGATACCCTCCAATTGCTCCTGGCTAATATGGCAGTTTCTTGGGCTCCGTCTGCATCCCGTCTGCACGTCGTTGCCTTGTATTCGGCATGGACGTCCATCTCCCTCACCAGCCCTGAGCTCCCTGGGGACAGAAGCCAGGTCTCCCTCCACGCTGCCACAGACCTTCCTCTGCAGGCCCGGCCACGCCATCCAGAAACATGGAGCCTTTCCCACCAGAGGCCCTGTTCAAACGTGCGTCAAGAACAGATGATGATGGGCTGGCTAGTGGCTGGCTGGTCTTTGGGCCGCTGTGGACAAGCCTTGCTCAGCGATGCCAGGTCCAGGGCGTGTGGGAGACGGTTTCTGCTGCAGCAGAACGTACCCAGGGCCTCTGTTCCCGACCAGAGCTTCAGTGCACAGCCCAGCTGCTCATGTTTCCAATGGCGCTTTTGGTCACGGCAGCTGGAAAAACACCACCCAGGGCACCTATCCAGCTGACACACGTTCTGGACTGTCAAAATGGATGGAAAATGTATTTCAACAAGCATTTTCCACATGGAGGAGAGCTGCGGGAAGACATGGCACAGGGCTTCAAAGACATCCCTCCTGTCCCTTTAGGATGATGCTGGCTACCTCGTCCAGCAACCCCTGCCTTCCACGCTCACCTTCAGATCAGCTTCTGATCACAACCAGCCACCTCCCAACTCCCAGCATGCTGGTGCGAGTGGCTACCACCTTCACCGCCTGTCAGATGCAGAATAAGGCATCAAGGCTCTTCAAGCATCCGGACTGCAGTGCTGCTTTTCTCACACCATCACTGCTAAAGAAATGCCTCTTGGAGTTCCCTGGTGGCTCAGCAGGTTAAGGATCCAGCACTGCCACTTCTGTGGCACAGGTTCAATCCCTGGGCTACGAACTTCCGCATGCAGAGGCCAAAAAAAAGAGAGAAGAGAGAAATGGCTCTAAAGCCACCAAAGAATAAAAGAAACTTGGCTTACGGACTGCGATGTCCAGTAAATACAATCTTATGGTGTTGGGGTCACCAAATGAATCCATTCCCCAATACTATTCAGTCAACCAACACTGGTGGGAGCCAGCGCCATTTCAGATCATGAGCAACAACGATGAGAAGACCCAACCCTCTGATGGAGGAAAGGCTGCTCAAGGCAGCGAGGTTAATGCAAACACCAAAAGACGGACGGGGCAGCCGAGCGGTCTGCGTCCTCGAGCGCAGTTTATGTGCATCCGTTTAGGCAAGCCCGGGATACCCTCCTCCATTCACTAACCGGCAGTCCTCTGTAATGAGACAGGGAGACCCGCAACGCAACGCACGGGATCACGCTGCCCCTGATACTCTCAGGGTGGAAAGAGTGGCTCAACTTAAACAGAGGTTATACTTCTTTTTAAACCAGAAAACCAAAAGTTGCTGACCTCTTCTATAAGAAGAGAATGACAATTAATGACTATTTTTCCAACAAACAAATAAATAATTAATCTGTCCCTTTCGGGTTAAGGTGACAATTTTAAAAATGGGTAAGAAAGCCTCTACTTTTTGAGAGACTTATGTCACAGAAAGAGCATTTCAAACACCAGCGTTGGGAAATCATTTTCACCATGACAGGATGACGTTACCCAATTCAACAGGAGGATATGCAGTCTCGACACCCTTCTACCTACGCACACACGGAAAACCGCATATCCAAGCTTGTTTTTAAATCTCTCAGTGGAATACAAGGCAGGGTTTCAGGGGTCTTAAATCCATTTAAACGATCAGCTGACCCCAGGATAACATCTTCCTAGAAAGGACTCTTTCAAAATACGGTGACTTGGACCAGACCTTCCAACCACCATGTTGCAAAATATGACACCAAGATATTCTGCAACCACAAAGTGTATTCAACTGCATGCTTCTTACTAAGAAAGAATCATCCTTATTAATGCATTTCATTTAATTTCTCAACATCTATCCATCTCTCTCTCCTACATGCCAGGCACTGTTCCATGCTCCGGAAATAGGGCAGGGAAGGAAACGGCCAAAGCCCCGGCGCTCACGGAGCTCACATTCCATCCAGTGGGGGGAGATGGACAACACAGGAAGTGAGAGAGATCTAGAGCATGGGAAGTGCTGACAGTGCTACGGACGAAAACAGGGCAGGGAAGAGACGCAGGAAACGCAACCAAGTGCGCAGGGCGGGTGGGGCACTGAGAAGGTAGCATTTGAGAGTCTGGTCAGGGCCAGCTGGGAAAAGCATTCCAAGCGGAGGGAACAGGAGGTGTGAAGGCTCTGATACAGGAACTGCCTAGTTTACTTGAGGAACAGCAAGGAAGCCAGGGCGGCCAGAGCAAAGTGGAAGAAGGGAAGGACACAGAAGCCCCCGGGGGGCCACAGAATCCAAAGGCCTGCCGTTCATCTCAACACGGCGGCCACCAGGCACACGAGGCCATGGAGCCCATGAAACGTGGCCGATCCAAACTGGGCTGTGCTACGGGGGTGACTCACTACCAAAACCCTGCAGAATATACGTCAGAAATGAAGATAATTCTGACGTCCTGGGTTCAAGTAATAAAATTAATTGCACGTATTTCCTTTTCCCTTTAAATTTAGCAGAAAAATCTTGAATTGCATACACGGTACCCCTGTGTAACTCTTCGTATTTCTACTGGACGGCGTTCATAAGCTACAGGGTCCTGTGTGGGTCACTCCGAGGACCCCAGCTTTCATGGAGAGTGGAAAGAAGCCACAGCAGGGTTCTGAGCATGGCAGGCATGAAGTGATGTGTGTCTCATGGGATCCTTCCGGCTACTGTGAGGACGAGAGCCTGTAAGGGGCACAGGAATAGCAGGCGAAAGGTGAGGGTGCCTTGGGCCAGGGTGATGGCCGTGGAAGCAGTTCCACTGGTCATATTCTACACATATTTTGCAGGGAGTCAACAAGTTTTGCTGATGGACTGGGTGAAGGACATAAGACAGAGAAGTGAAGCATGGCCATACGTGGTTCGGATGAGCAATGGGAAGACGGCACTCCCATCACCAAGACGGGAGGCTGTGGGAAGAAGCTATATCTGTGAAGAAGAATCAGGACTTCAGTTTGGGGCATGATAAGTACGAAACATCTATTAATCCAGTTGAAACGTTAAGCAGGCTGATGGACACACACAGGACTGTACTTCAGATGAGAGGCTGGGCTTGAGACAGATAACTGGGAGTCATCAGTATATAGATTTTTATTTTTTTTTTTAGCTTTTCATTATGTAAAATTTCAAACATACACAAAACTAGAGAAAATAGTACAATACCCCACCCCCAGGTACTCATCACCCAGCTTCAACCATTATCAACTCATGGTCAATGATTATCTCTTGGGATTACTCTAAAGCAAATTCTACTTTTTTTTTTTTTTGTCTATTTGCCTTTTCTAAGGTCCCCCCTCAGCATATGGAGGTTCCCAGGTTAAGGGTCTAATCGGAGCTGTAGCCGCCGGCCTACTCCAGAGCCATAGCAACGCGGGATCTGAGCCACATCTGTGACCTACACCACAGCTCACGGCAACACCGGATCCTTAACCCACTGAGTGAGGCCAGGGATCGAACCCGAAACCTCATGGTTCCTAGTTGGATTCGTTAACCACTGACCTACGACGGGAACTCCTGAAGCAACTTCTAGACAGCATCCACAGGGATGGCATTTAAGCCAGGAGCATGGAGAGGATTGCAAAGAGAAAGAGAAGATGCAGAGGCCGTACCCTAGGCCGTCCAATGTTCAGACGTCAGAGAGATGAGACAATGAGAAGGGAGAGGCCACAAGACGAGGTGGGGGGGGGAACCAGAAATACACACCCAGAGAAGGCAGCACTTCAAGGAAACGGGCATAACCCGCTGTGCCAAATACTGCTGAAGCTGCTATGATGGGGACCCAGAAGAGGCCACAAGATTGAGTCGCAAGGAAGTCACTGCTGCCCTTGTCAAGAGCACTTTCATCTGGAGTGGCTGGAGACAAGCTGCATGGAGGCACCTGAAAGAGGAAGTGAAGGGAGCAAGGACCGGAAATGCACTGGGGCAGAGACATGGGCAGTAGCTTTTCTTTTCTTTGACCTTTTAGGGCTGCACCTGCGGCATATGGAGGTTCCCAGGCTAGGGGTCTAACTGGAGCTGTAGCCGCCGGCCTACACCACAGCCACAGCAACGTGAGATCCAAGCTGCATCTGCCACCTACATCACAGCTCACGGCAGCGCCGGATCCTTAACCCACTGAGCGAGGCCAGGGATCGAACCCACATCCTCATGGATCCTCGTCTTTGGGCTCATTACCACGGAGCCATAAAGGGAACTCCAAAGAAGGCTTTGCTTAAGATGAGAAGAATAGCAGCACGTGGACATGATCCATAGAGAGAGAGAGAGAGGGTGGTGCGAGGGCAACAGCCTGAATACGTCGCGGGGGCTGACACGCAGCGCAAAGAGGCTCTCTACTCCAATGGGACCGAGAGTAGTTCATCCAAAAATGCAACATACCCAGCCCTCTTTAACTTTTCCTTTGGGGTTTTATAATGTATATAAGGTATCAGTACAGCGATGCAGTATATAAATATACACAGGCAAGGAAATTTGCTCAAAAATTTTAAGCAGTATCAGTGCACAATCAAAACCATTAAAGATTACTTAATAAAAAATAAACAAAATATCACCAAACTCTAAACTACGCAGCCTTCAGTGAAAGAAGATCCTGTATCATTGCATATTCATATATTCTGTATTATCTCAAGTATACAAGAAAAAATCTAGGAAAGCTGAAAGAATATTAATCTTTGTGTCTGAAAATATATTCATTTTTATTAACCAGGATTTTTTTTTCTTTTTCAGCTGCCCCCACAGTATATGGAAGTTCCCGGGCCAGGGATCAAATCCAAGCCAGAGCTTCGACCTACAGCTGTAGCAACGCCAGATCCTTAACCCACTGTGCCGGGTTGGGCATCGAACCCGCACCTCCACAGAGACAAGCCAATCATTAACCCGCTGTGCCACAGCAGGAACTCCTAACTGAGATTTTTTTTTTTGAAAGGCTCAAATGCTATAATCCACCAAAAACTGCATGAGAGCTACATTTGAACTGGAAAAATACAAGAATCATGGACCATTCTCAAACCCAAACGTCACAGTGGCCAAACATAAATCTTATGATTTATTCAGAGAAATGCAAATCAGTGAGAGTCTTATTAGCAAGACAAGCCTGAACTGTACCACTAGATTCTGCCAGAGGCAGCACGGTCACCCTGAACACCATCCTGCCCAGCAAAGAAAAGCAGGTTGAGAAAGCAGGCTCATTTAGGCAGGTAGCCTAATCATTATAGCAAAAGCCCCAACCCACCGCAAATCCACCTGCTCAAAGAACACACTAGCAGGGTTTGGCAGGCGCCGAGCCCCTGAACAGCTCCGGGCACCTTCCAGGTGGTTTTGGTCAGCCTCTGGACAATCGGCCAGTTAAGCGGAGTTCCCTGTTACCCTGCTTAGCTACAAAGGCTCAAGCCCAAGAGCATCGAATGGGCACACACACAGTCCCTTGGTGACGCTGCTGGAATCCCAGGGCGTGGCTCCGAAACAGGGGCCTTCCGCAGAAGGCACACCCGGGCTCTTCATCAGTACTGGGGATACCACTTATCAACCACAAAACAGGACAGCATGAGAACATGAAGACGAAGCCCTTGGCGGGGCCGATGGGTGAGCACAGAAGGGACGGGAGTCGTGGTCATCAACTTGGCTGGGATGCACACGGGCTGGGGGACAGTGAGCAGACCCACAACCCTCTCAGGGCTCAGACTGTATGCTCCTCGAAGGCCTGTCTGTTCGCAGCCGGATGCCCAGGGCCTGGTACAGCGCCTGGCACAGAGGAGGCTCTCAAGAAAGATTTATCGAAGGAAGGAAAAACATGATGGGTTACATTAAACCACAAAGACAACAGAAATAATGCAGAAGCCTCGAAAATCACAACACGGTTCCACAAAACTCAGGAAAGCCTGACAGCAGCTGTCAGGAGATGGGGGGGGGGGGCAGCGACGTCACTCTACAGGGCAGAACTGCAACATATAATTGCTTTAGGAATGAGGGTAATCTTTATTAACAGAGACGCTGAGACTAATCATGAACTAAATGAAACATACGGATCTTGTTCGGAGCCTGAATCAAACAAAACCAACTATTTTTTAAAAAATGAGACAGGCGGGGAAACGTAACCGAACGGACGACCGGGGATCTGAAGAATGACAGTGCCAGGAGTTCCCTGGTGGCCTAGTGCTTACGGGATCCAGTGTTGTCACTGCTGTGGTAAGGGCTCGATCCCTGGCCTGGGAACTTCTGCATGACATGGGCATGGTTAAAAAAAAAAAAAAAATAGTGCTATTGCAGAGGGTGATACCACCGCTGGGGTTACGTTCCTAAAACGTATGACTTTTTAGAGCGTCATAACGGGAATATTTACGGAAGAAACATGATGTCTGGGATTTGCTGTAGAACAACGCAAGAAGGCCCTGGGGAATGAGGTCGGCAAACGTACAGACGAAAAGAAAGGGGCCATGTGTGGATGACGAGTTGAACCTGAGCGACAGGAACACCGACGTTTCTCACACTCTCTCTCCCTCCAAAGAGGGGTGAAAACGGCCGTAGTGACAATTTTAACCATAACCTCAGCTGCAGCGTCTGTCCTGGCATCGGCCCCACTGGGGGAAGGGCGGTATTCTGGGTCCTACCTGGACACGGTCACCTCGGAGGAGACCTGCAGGACAGAGCTGCGAGTCCCGCCTGCGCTTCGTCCCCGCCACCACCTTCGCCTGGCACTCCCCTGCTTCAGCTCTGCCTCCACCTGAGCCTGGAGCAGCCGCCAGGCTTCCTCTCCCGCTGGTTTCTCCTCTCCCGCCCAGTCGAGCCTTCCCTGCCACTGGCTGGTCCTTTCTTCCCCAGCCCCGGGCTTCACCCAGTGACGTGGGGCTGCAGGCCAGGTCGTCCTCCTCCTTCCTCCTGGTCCTCAGACCAAAGGAATCCCTCCTCCTGACCAGGGCGACCCTTCTGGACCCTCCTCCTGACCGGCAGTGGCATCGCCAGCGTGTCTAGACAGGGCCACTTTGCCCAGACTGGCCACACACCCCGCCGTGAGTTCCCCTCTTGCTCCACTCACCTCCTCAGATCCCCCGCACATTTCCAGGACTGACCAAACGCGGGAGGCCAGCCAGTTAAACACGCACGACACCCGAGTGCCAAGCACAGCATCCCGCACGGGGGCGGCCGCAGTGACCGTGACCGACGCAGGTGTGCTCGCCTGAAGCTGAGGATCCAGGGCAGACACATTCGAACGGGTTCGATCGGCACACACCGTTCAGGGGGCACGGGGCATCTTTTGTTTACCTCTCTGCAACCTCCGAGGTTCACGCCAGGCCTAGCACAGACCAGATCCCGAATAACCCTGGAGCAATGGAATTTCTCTGCACGTCACTGCCCCTGGCGCCACAGGTGCGGAAACCCAGCGAATGTGGCATCACCCTCAACTCTACAATGACAGGCACTGAGAGAGGATTTTTGATGAAGTCTCTTTTCCTTTCTTTCTCTTTCTTTTTCTTTCTTTCTTTTTTTTTTTTTTTTTTTTTTTGATGAGAACACTCAGAAACCTGGCCTCTGGGAAAAATGTGTGTAGGGAGGTGAGAAGTAAGGCTCCTAGAGCCAGGCTTACCAGTCCCAGCTAAAAGCAGCTCTGGGTGTGCTGAGCTTCTGTCTTCTTTGCTATTCTGGGTCGTCTGCTCCCTCCTCCCACTGCCAGCCTCCTCCCTTCCAGCTGCAATGGGAATAAACCTCAGTCATCTGCCCCCCCCCCCCCATACTGCTCTGAGCACGTGGGTTCCTCTTGCCACCAGTGTCTCACTTCCTATCTCAGCCCTGAGCTGAAGTGACCCATCTGCTCTGGTGCTTCTGTTTTGTAAAAGCAAGAACTTGAAATTCACCCTGCTCCCAGCCAGGAGTTTCATTGAGACTTCAGTTTGAGGACCACATCAAACCAGGTGGGAACCAGAACACAGGGGGACTCGGTAAGGGCTGACGCAGGGCTTCTGAGTGCCACCCTGCCAACACAGACACACACTCCCCAAACCCCAAGCCACAGGGCCTGTTTCCGACCGTGGAGGAGTGCCAAGTTCAGGCAGACAAACCCTCTTTGCAGGCGCATCTCCAGGGCCTTGGAACTAAAGGGCACAGTGAAGCCGGAAGTGACACAGCAAAGCTATCAAGGGACGCATGCTGCGGGACTTGGCAGAACCAGTGAGGCGCCCCTTCTCCTCACCAGACACTGCGTTTGGGTTGGTCCATTCTCCCCTGCATGGCCTGGGAAGAAGAAGAAGGGCAGCTTGTCGCCCCAAGGCCACAAGCCATCCCCAGTGACGAATTCAGGGTCCAGGACACGAAGAAGTTCGAGTAT
Source organism: Phacochoerus africanus (assembly GCF_016906955.1). Classification (NCBI taxonomy): domain Eukaryota; kingdom Metazoa; phylum Chordata; class Mammalia; order Artiodactyla; family Suidae; genus Phacochoerus; species Phacochoerus africanus. The sequence goes on along the minus strand of NC_062554.1, from coordinate 134,235,391 downwards.
GTGGGTGGGGAGAGGGGAGAGGGCTGGAACGGACGCCCTCCATGCTGCAGGGACAGGGATGAAAACGCAGCAGATTTCCCAGAGGCCGCACTACTCTCTGTGGGCTGACTCTAAAAACTGCCACGTCATCCTCGCTTGGGATCGCAAAGGAAGGCCCCCAAGGCAGAAGCTGCAAGAGCCCTAGGAAGCCGAAACGGCCTCACGAGCATCCCCAGTGGAGGTCCGAGCTCTTTCCTGGTGGTCTAGGGCCAGGGTTGGCCATTTCTTTCTCAAAAGGTGAGCCAGTAAATCCTTTCGGCTTGTAGGTCATGCCATCTCCAGCGGCCACAGAGGACACGACAAACAGTGTAGGCGTCTCTGTCCCAATAAAACTTTATTTACCAAAGAAGGCAGCCAGCCCCTGGGCTACCGTCTGCCAACTCCTGGTCCCTGGGACAACCTACTCGTCTAGTATTTCCAAGCTCCCAAGAGGAACACAGGCCACCCTCCCTCTGGGAGGCTGCTACCCACTCTGGGGAGCGGGGTGTGCTCGGGGGACCCCCATTCCTGCTATTCCCTCCCACGAGCGGGGCTGCTAGTTTCAAAAGCCTAGTCTGCCGCAGAGACCTGGGAAAGGGGGAAGAAATGTGCATCTTCGGCCAGGCACGAAGGCTTGGAAAAGGCAGCCACTTGCCCAGGATCGTGTAGCTGCCCAAGGCTTCCTGACTCTGGGCAGTGCTCTTTTTCCTCTAGAAAGATGACTGGAAAGGCATCAGAACAAGCAGCCCTGCTGGTGGAGGCTGAGGACCCAGGGCATGTGTCGCGCGACAGCACGTCTCCGACCGCTCAGGAACTGATAAGCAAATGATAGCACCAAGGTCAAGAGGAGAGCTCGGAGCGGTTAAGTGTGTGGCTCTATCTTTCCAGGACATCCCCTCCCAAAGGTCGTTACCAGGGAGAAGAAGACCTAAACAGAAACCTCAGCCTCAGAAAGGGGTGTGGGTGGGTGGAAGACGTGGGTGCTCATTAGCAGAAACTGGTCCGGCAGTCTGGGATGATCCACAAGCACGAGGTACAGAAGCTGACCCCCTTCCAGGCCGATGCCCCAGGCCCTGGGATCCCTGTCCCCGCACCGTCTCGGCACCCACGCGCCTTGCAGACCTCACAACACAATCTCCTCCAGATCTCCTCCCAGCGCCCACGTCCACGGCAAACTTTATCTGCCTGACTGTAACGTTTCCATCCAGATACCCGGCCATTGTCTTGATGGCAACCCGTCTAAAAAAGCAAAGCAAGCATGACTCCCCGAACAAGTCTGAACCCTGATTTTTCTGCTTCTGTCAATCATTAAGGCTCAAACTGTCAGCACCTTCTCTCCCCCATGTCCTGTCTCCAAGCCAAAGGGGCTCTCTGACTACCTCCTCCTCCGAATTCCCACAGGCCCCACCTTAATCCATCACCTCCGGGCGGGAATGTGGCCCATCTCCTGCCCGGGGCCCCAGATTCTAGGCTGGTCACAATGCCAGCTGCTCTTTCCCCACATGCCCGTCCTCCTCCCATCTCCCACAATCTCTTCAAGGTCAAGGCCCAGGCTTACTTACCTGCGTCTTCCCAGCTCCCAGAACCTTACCTAACATGGCAGACACCCCTAAAAAAGTGCGCAATGAATGAGTCCTAGCTCGCGTCAGGAGCCATGACCACCCCAGACACCTGAGCCTCCTCTTCCCACCACCACAGGCCCAGACGCCAGGCTCTGCAGGTTTTCCATTGTCTCCCCCACCCCTTCCACCCCCAGGAACGAGCCCCATCGAGCTGATCAATGCCTGACCCTCCTCGTGTGCCCGTGGCTTCCCGCATCCACATCTCTGCCCACGCTCGGCTCGCCCTGCCCTGCGATGACGTCCGCACCCTTCCCCCTCCACGAAGTCCAACTCCTACGCAACTGCCAATTACCGAGCTCTGGGGGAAAGAGGGGATGCAGGAAGGCGGACGATGACAAAAAACGGGGAAGGGGGGGCCCTGAGAGGGACACACTGGGGTCTCTGATCCCTGGAGCCACTACCCTCCCAATAGGTTGCAGGCGATTAGAGAAGGAAGAGGCGGGAGGAGGAGCCAGATTTTTCCACTGAACGAAAGGCATGATTTTCATCACTGCTTCTGTTGCCCTGGTAACCAGGGACAGCCCAGTGGAGAGTACAGTAAAAGAACACCATGTTTATCTTTGCTGTCTGATCCACTTCCCCGCACACCCTTCCCTGGCCATCCTCTAGCCCCTAGGCCGGCTCCCAGCTTCTTAGAATGCCACCACCAGCCCATCCTTCCAGGCGCTCTTGCTCAAAACCTCAAAGGCAGAGCTCATCTCTCGCTCTCTTTATGCAACCCCAGGTACCACGTACTCTTCCCCCTGCAACGTTCCGGGGGTCATCTCACCACACCCATCTGCGTGCCAGGGGCGCCCCAAGAACAGAAAGCTGACCTCTCGGGCACCAGAAGGGCATCCGCTCCACAAGAGGATCCACCGGGCAAGGGGGGACATGCGGGGGCAAGGAGAGGACGGCTGCCCAGCCAGCCCTTCTTTCTCAGGCGCAGACAGCTGGTGTGCCATGGGCCCCTGCTCGCCCATCTCCCCCTCCACGGCCGGGACCGGGAGCAGAGGGCGCAGGCCCACCCCCGGGCTCCCACAGATCCTGACTCCCACACGGACACAGCGTCTGTGTGACCTGACAACGGAGACACAGCGCTTGCCCTGGGAGATTATATAAGCGTTATATAACATGGTGGCACCAACAGGCACATAGACGCAGTTGCTGAGTGCCAGGGACAGGCCGGGAGTGGAACCAGACCCAAGGGGCTGGAGGTGCAGCCCTCTCGCCACCCATGCCAAAGCAACACCCGGCCCTGGCTGCCCCAGCCCTGTCTCTACCTGCTCCTTCCACCCCAGAGGACGCAGAGGGAGACTTGCCTGGCTCTGCCTTCTTCCTCCCACGCTGGGCAGCAGGGAGGGGCCGCAGCACCATCACCAGCCCGGCCCAGGGCAGCCTCTGTCCAGCTGCCCTCCCCACAGGGGAGCGGCCAGGGGGCTACCGGCAGGGGAGGGGTGTGGGCCAGCAGCCCCCTCCTCTCTGTCCTTGCACCAGAATGTGTTTGTTTGGGGAACCAGTGCTGCAGCGGCTCCAGGATTGGCTGGGCCAGCCTTCCCTCCGCTCTGTCATTTGCCGTTCCTCTAAAAAACAAAACAAACCGAAAGGGAAAGAAAAAAAAAAAATTATGCACATTTGGCAAATGCCGAAACCCCAATTTTGGCCTATGGCTGCAAACAAAGCTGGAAGGAGGGGGTCCTACGGACATTATCCAATTTCCCCACAGCCCCCACCTCCCACCACATCCTGGCGGACCCGCGATCTATGAACTTGATCTGTAGGCCTGGAGACTCCCCTTCACGTCCGTCCGGACACCCCCCCCCCGCCCCGCCCCTCACGTCCTTCTCCCAGCCCCTAGCTCTGAGCTGCCTCTGCTGCTGGAGCTTCTACAGATGGAGGGCACGGCCGCCCCCAGCCTCTGCAGAGCGCTCAACGCCTGGGGCTCCTGGAGCGCGGGAGCCAGGGGCCAGGCGGCCAGCCTGGGGCAGTTCAGGGCAGTTCTGGGGCAGGTCTTCATCAAACTCCTCCACCCGCATCACCACACCCACTTTATTAATTGGGGGGGGGTACTGAACACAGGCAGTGCCCAGGGGCATCTCTGGCTGCGCCTGCCTCTCCCGAGCTATGCCCAGG